>NW_027273865.1:12975000-14175000 GCF_046630095.1 Trachinotus anak
AGGCTTTTCAAATTGTGCATCTGACAGCAAAATAATATTTACACATTTATTTTTAAACACATCTTCCCTCATCTTTATCTGAGAGACGGAGTGCGGATGCATGAGGGGTTTGATGTCTGCCTCTGTTATAATCAGTCTGTTCCCACAGAGAGAGACTCACACCAAACAGAATGGGCAAGTGTCACAGTGTTGAATTCTTTTTAATATTCTTTCACATGCAGACCATCAACAGTCCCTTCAGTACCAGCCCAATAATATAGGCCTTTTGCTATGGCAACTGAGAGAGATATTAGTCATGCCAAAATTAAATAAAGCATCACACGTTCCTCTTAACAAAATTATATCATCTCTGTATTTGGATAATGGAACAACATTAACAAAACAAATAATTTTGCTTTATCTCTGCAGCAAACAAAATGAAATAACCTCTTAAAGAGATGTCTGACAAACAGTATGCACCAATCTGTTTCCTGTTAAGGCTAGAGCCTAAAAGAGAATACCAAAATGTTGTCGTCACCCTTAAATTAAAAGTTTGTTAGTGTTTGAGGCTGAGAAAGAAACACCACACAGCACCAATGAAATGCCAAGGGCAACTTCTGTGATTACCAGCAAAGTCACGCAAGCAAAAGCCAACAAATCTCAAGAGTTTGGCAAAAATCAGAATATACTCAACAAATAGCAACCAAGTAAACCCTCCCACATAAACAACATATCCAAGAATAAAAAGAAAAATATTAAATATCACAGAGGTGTGTTCTAAATGAGCTATCACATTTAACCTTGAAATACCAAGGCTGTTAACTATGTTGCACTGATTTGGCCACAAAAAGTGTATTAATCTACCTTAAAAACAAGAGCTGAAATTGGAAGTGCATTATTCCTTAACTAAACATGTTCAGCTTGATGCTTTGAGTTGGATTTTTGTTTGTTTGTTTGTTTGTTTTGGTTTTTGTTTGTTTTTGTTTTTGTTTTGGTTTTTTTAGAAATGGGACGTAAATAAGCACGATGTTGAGATGCAGGCTGTAAACAATGTATAAAATACGCAATTGAAAAGTTAAGCACTCAGTATACATTATACATAACCCCCTTTAGTTCTATTAAAAGGCATTCAATCAAATCTGCTTACCGAGTTTGATCGTCCTCTGGCTGTCAGCTTGACAACCAGTTCAGCACCGCTGCCCCTGACTGCGTTCCACAGATGAATGCCACTCCATTGTTGGGACAATAATGTGATTTGTTGAAAAGTGTTGGATAGAGGAAAACTCCTTGTTAACGCCACTCAGACAGAATGGTGCAATGTAGCTGCAACCTTGTCTGTTTGTGGCGGTGTCTTGCTGGGGGTGCAGTGTGCAACATATACTGTATGCTTACAGCTAAACCAGTACAACATGCAGTACATTCGTGTACTGAAGATGCAGTCAGGTGCCTAACAATACAGAGAAAAGAGCTTGTACTGTACATGAAATGTGGATGTGAGGAATACTGACTAAAATGTATTTCCCTTTCAAAAACCTGTGAAAATATGAGAATGCTACAATTTACAGCAGGTCAGGCTCTGTACTGGGGAGAGATGCTGACATCTCTGATAACATAGGTCACTCTGGGGTTTGATCCAAATACCTGACCCTGCGTAGAGAAACAGGGTACTGAAAAATTACACACACACACACACACACACACACACACACTCACACACATGCAGTCTGAAGCATACACAGACATACACATGCATACACATGAAACATGGTGGGAATTAACAAATCTCTGCAGATTGCCCTTGGTAACTTACTGTTGGTAAATATTCATAAGGACAATCTCCAGACTCATCGCAACGAGCAGAGAGACGTGTAAATGTGCGAGACGGAGGGAAAAGATGCGGGGAGATAATGAATATTGGAGAGCATGTTGAGAAAGAGAACAGATGCTAAGACAGAGACAGAAGGGTGAAGGATGACAGAGTTAAGACGGAAACATTGGTTTCATTATTGGTGTTATTACTTTAGACAGAACAATTTTTTGGGTCGAAAAGATGCATAGACTTTTTGAAACTAATTGGCAAGCACACAAATGCAGAAACAAAACCAAACCGTTCTTGGCTTATATGGAGATTAATAGTTGACTAGAGATAAATGAACAAAACTGTCAGGGGAGATTGTGCAACATACCTGCATCATTTTCTGTGATAACAGGGTTGATTTTAAAGCCCAGATGATAGTAACACGCTGAAAGAGATTCCAAGTCTACTGTATATGACCAATGTCAACAGCTTGCATTTCAGACATTTGACTGTTACTATTGTTTTAAGGAAAAAACATGACCTGCAGCAGCCCCCAGGCTATATAAAATGGAGATTTTCTGTTTGATTGGAAAAACAAATGCCTCATGAAATAATATTGCCAGTGGTGAATGTTTAGTCCTCAACACGCTGGTCATATTCATTAGCATATGTTATCCACCAAATGAAGTGCATGGTATTTAATGATTTAGAACACTTCTTCATTTCTTACTTCTTATTCATAATTCAGTATAAGACTAATTCAAGTCAGAATATCTTCCCCTAAGGACATGTACTCTTCATCAGCAGCTGGTTATAGATCCACAATTCACAGAGCAGATCAGCCCAGAAGGCAAGCTATGGGGCAGATCATGTCCAATCTGTGCACCATACACACCATAATCTTCTGCTTGTCTTCCATGTGTTCTTTCACAGTGGTGATATATAAAGCTACCTCCAGCTCAGACTTTTCAGAAAGATACTACTTTGTCATTCCTGTGAGAAAACAAGATGCTGACCTTCTGAAACTCTGCCCTGCCGTCAGGGGGGTGATATTCCGAGCGGTGGACAATGTAGCTTATTTTAGGTGAGGATGATTCTCATTTTCCTTCTGTATTGATCTCAAGCAATGTACATGCTGTACACTGTGCCTGCTACCCAATACAAAGATCTCCTCTGAACTCAGTGATATCACTTACACTGACCAGAGGAAACGTGAAAAATGGACCATGCCATATTGGTTCCAAAAACAATGTGCTCAGCAGTGCTGGCTGTTTAAAATGAGACGTTTCACTTTTTTTGCTTTTCCTTCCACGTCACACAATTCTTTAATGGGCTTTTCTGACACAAGACAGGTCAATCGGATCAGCCTTATGCTTCTGTATCACTTTAAACTTTGGCCCTTGTGAAACGATAATAATCATGACATCTATCTCTCCTTTAGCTAAAAATACGTCTGGCTCTAAGAGGTGCTGGCCAGCTTAATAGACTAATTAAGTCAAATCCCAGGAGAACTGTAACAGCTAAATGAAATTAAAAAAAACACCTCTCACAACACTTTGCATTAGAGCCAGTGACTTAGTATTTTTGTTGGTGTGCAATAGTTTGCCTTAATATCCCTTTTTTAATCTCTCTTTTTTTTTCCCCAAATACATGTACACCACGCAAATCTCTGTCACACACATACTCCCCGACGCAATGATTTTTCACTTTCACGCCCTTTTCCCCTTTCCTTTTGAGACAGTAATCCCCAGCTGCAGCACTAATAGCATTAGCAGAGCATATCCAATCCCCTTAGTAACCCAACAGGGAGCACAGAGCTCAGACCTACACTGAGACAGACACTCTGAGGGACTACACTACCCATACTGCCTCAGGAAATCCATGCATGTTACTCAGCTCAGTGCTGATGAAAGTAAACTAAAACAAAGAGAGAAAATGAATGAATAAATGAGAGAAAAGGCTGCAATACATTGTCAGTATTATCACAGGGACACTGAGAATCAGTTACGGACTGCTTTCTGCTGGGTGACTGGTTGGGAGTACTGGGAGAAAAGACAGCACACGACTGGATAAGTAGGGTTATATAGATAACATTGAAAATCTAAAACACTGTTTTAACTGATCAGTCAGCTATGTGTAAGTGTGCAACATGGAAGTAGAAAGAGGTGCGGATTTAGGTATAAAAAACTGATTTGTGATTGGCTACAGGGATAGCAATGGATGTTTGTATCCGCACTTTGGTCTTGACTAAAATATCTCACATCTATATGAACTTTTGCACAGACATTCATGGTTCCCAGAGGATGAAGCCTAATGACAATGATGGCATTGTCAGTGTGAATGGGGAATTACTTGTATCTTACATAAATGAGCATAGATTTTGCTAAACAACATTTATAGAGCTTGACCACAACAGAATTTGACCATAATTTCAGAACATGGAGGAACCTGGCCAGGTAGATAATGAACTGAGGGAAGTGTCTGCTCGAGGAAGAGGAAGAGGAAGAGGAGTAAGGATCAGAGGTGGTGTAGTGAGGGGAAGACAGAAGAATAGAGGAAGAGGGAGGAAATAACAAAGTAGAATTACATTAAGTCAATTAAAATCAGAATAAAAATCAGTGCCTTCCTTAAACTCATGCTGTACGAAATACATGAGGCACAAAGTACAGCACAGGACAGTGCAGTAATACTATCTACTTGTGAATTCCATTGTGAAGGAGTAGCCGTAAAAACACAGAATAGTAAAACTGATTTAATATTTTTTGATTGCATTATGGAGAATAATGGAGCAGGAAAAGGGAAATCCCTCACACGCTTGTGTTTGTGCATGAGGCTGGTCTCAGTCTGGCCAAAAACAGGAGACGTGGCCAAAATGTTACAAGCAACCGAGCTACAGTGGGTGTGCCAGGCCATCACAGGGCAATATCACTGTTTGCTGCAATATTTGAGAATGGTGTGAGTACACATATTCCCTCTACAAAGATTTCATCACTGAGATCGAGAGGGGTTTTGTAATTGTGTGGGATAATGTAAGCTCCCATCATGCAAACGTCGTCAGGAGATGGTTCGCTGTCCACCAAAGGATGCTGATGGTGTTCATTCCACCATATTCTCCATTCCTGAATCCAACTGAGGAATTACTTTCTGCATTGATCATCACTGATCTCAAGACCAAATGTCTTTGCTTGCTGCAGTGGACGCTACTTGTGATGCCATCACAGCAGAACATTGCAGGGGATGGTTGTGACACGCAGGAAGATTTTCCCCCTTTGTGTTGCAAAGGAAAATATCAGGTGTGATGCTGATGAAACTCTGAGGCCAGACAGACAGCAGCAGCAGGACATCCAGGGAGGTGTAGCTCTCCAGCTTTTCTGTGTTACAGTGTTAGGCTACACATTATTTTCCTGTCTAATGTAAAGCCTTGTACTTTTGGAATCTGCATCTGAATACACAATAGCATTCAGTTATGTTGACAAAAATAACATTCGGTGTTTCAATTTCAATTTGACAACATTAACAGGATCCACTTCCATCCTGAAAAAAACACTTAAACACTCTGACCACCATTGTTTCCACAATACCAAAGGGACTTTGTATTTTGAGGACATTGACTTTTTACGCAGGACAATAACTTTGTTTTGAAGCATGAGTTAAATGTTTTGGGTGAGTCATGACCTTTTGCAGGTGAGCCACGGTGTTGTGCTGTACCATATAAGCTGTTTTGACAAATGCACCTGGAGCTTTGAGAATGTCAACATTGTTTCCAGAAATGAGCCAAAGCAAATGAGAAAAACTGTAACATAATATTTCAGATTAGAATTCACAGCAGCATTCTGGTGTGTTTGGAGTTTGCTGCATTGTTCCTGAATTATTCATCTACAGACAGAGAAGACAGGCGTTTGTTGTTTGCTTATGTAAAAGCAATTTATGTACATGTGTTTGTGTGTGTGTGTATGCGCTTATACTTACGTATTATCCTGTGCATTTACAATGTGTCTGTGCTTATGTGTGACCATACACATGTTGGATGTTTCTGCAAAGCTACATAGAAAAAAAATAATAATAAAAACATAGCCTTCTAAGGCAGAGCAACACCAAGACCACCAGAAGAGGACAGCCAGCCCCTGTTAGCCAGCCTGCCAACCACTCTGCTTCTTGACTCCAGCTCCATCTCCCAGCCATTACCCATTGCTCACAGTGAGTCACTGACTTGAAAACAGACTGCAGCCTGCCACAGCATCAGCTCATAAGTAATCATTCTACTATGCAGAGTCAATATTGTGTTTTGTTGTTTTTTTTCATTTTTTCCCTTTTCTGTGTGTGTGAGAGGGAGACATAGAAAATTATGTAGACACATGGAGAGAAAGAGGAAGGTACAAAGGAATCAAGGGGAAAGAAAGGCAAAAAAAAAAAAAACAACAACAAAAAAAACAAAAACAGGCAGTTGTGTGTCAGGTCTAAGAATGAGCTGTAACCTAATGAGTGTAGATGAAAGCTGACTGTCTGAGCTAACTCAATTCTTTGCTCTGCTAGTCACAGTTCTTAGCTTAATGATGTTTGCTCCAGACTACCGATGCCACAGCCAACGCTGGATTGCCTTTTTTTGGTCATATGTTTTCCTGTGTGCGACGACCCTCCTCGCCGCTTGCATGTGTAGAATGCTTAACTTGGCTCAGGTCGCACACGGGATGACATCACCCACGCTGTGCAGCAGACATCCGTTTAAGACATGTTTACAGTGCTTAAACCACCAGCATGCCTCTATCCTCGCTCGTATAAACACAGAATGTGGCTGACCATGTGCACACTCGTATGTGTACGCAATGTTTACACAGAACAGATAAAGATATATAACCGGAGCAGGAGGTAAGGCTGCAATCTGTGGGGCTTGTGGTTAAATACAGAACAGGAACAAAGCAACACAAGGGCAAGGATGTTCCAGGGAGGTCTTTGTACAGGGTGTCAGAGATTTTGAGGGGCAATGTGTAGTGTGTATGCAAAGGTGAGGAGGAGGGATGACTCCTGCTCAGGAATGCTGTAAAGCTGTTTGTAGAGTCAAGCAGGCCCAATGAAAAAGCTTAGGTGTTGGAGTTCAGCCAAAGCAGTGGTTAGAAAAATGGAGAAAAAGAAAGAAAACAGGAGGCATGGGAATAAAAGAAGAGAATGGTATCCATAAAGAGAGCTCTCAGACAGTTTGTCCATTGAAAAGGGTTTTACACTCTCCGTAAGAATGCAGCTCATGAAATCTGGGAAGCTCTCATTAGAACTGGATCAAAGCCCTTCTTGCCCTACTGCACCATTTCCACTAGTTCTCATCTTCACTGCACAATGCATTCATCCTCTTTGTGTCATGATTCCTATCAGTAGCGCATCTGTTCCACACATCACCATGGTTCCTAAACAGATTTCTACACCCATGTATCTGTACCAGATGTAGGCTATATATATATATATATATATATATATATATATATGTGTGTGTGTGTGTGTGTGCGTGTGTGTGTGTGTCCCTATAGTGGCAAGGTAAAAGAACATATACCTTATCCAAATTCTCATCGTCTTATTCAGATGGTGTGAAATCATTTGGGCCGCAGTGATAAACCCCAATTATAGACAACATTATAAACACCAATAGAACAAAAGGATTCAATAAGACTTACTTTTTCAGTTTCTCAACTTTTGTATCATTGGCAAAAAAAAAGATCAATTCACAGTAACTCTGTTAATATTTAAAGCTTTACAGTTTTAGATAGAAATATGCCTCTGGAAACGTGAGCTCTTCCCTACCCAGGTATATATGGAATATAGGTCATTGAGGTTAATTCAGTGTCAGAAAGGAGGTGTAATATCATGGCGGGGACATCAGAGTGTTGATAGAAAAAAACTCATTTGACAGCAGATGTGAAAGAAAGAAAGAGTTGTAGGTGAGGGAGTAAGAGAATTTCATAAAAGGCTAATGGAGGCAATGCTAATGTTGCTATGCTAACATGCTCACAGCAACAATGTTAACATGCTGATGTCAAGCAGATAATGTTTACCATATTCACCATACCATCTTATTGTCTCATGCTTAGTTTAGCATGTCAGGAGCATGCTAACATTTGCCAGTTCGCACTTCACACAAAGGCTGAGGCTGATGGGACTGTCATTAGTTTTTTGCTGCTATGCGGTCATAAACCGTGTTCATATTTTGACCTGATGTGCAAGTTATCATAATTCATCCCGAGGAGGACATTTCATGGCAATTCATCCAGTAGTTGAGATATTTCAGTCTGAACCAAGTGATGGCATAGCCGAAATTGCCACCCTTAAAGCCATACCGCTAATATGCAGCTAAAAATGTGAGTATTTAAAGTAGAGGCATTAAGTTGGTGACACTTTTATGAAAGACAAGACGGTGCTTTGAATTACAAAGCAAATGAGGAACTGTGGTGAGAGCAGCCTATGCAGGTTCGTTTTAGATTTATCTCCATCTGGGCAAAAATCCAATTAAGATCCACCCCTCCTTGACCACACACCCATGCAGGCTCCCCTTCACAGCTCAACATAACTCAAGGACAGTGAGTCAGACAGCCAATATGAGCCTAATCTAATCCATGGTGCTGAAATCTGAGCCGCCAAGAGACAAGAAGGGAGCTGTGATGTCACAGGGCAAGACCTCTACCCCCTCTACCTGCTGAGACAGGCAATGAGAGAGGGAGCAGGGTGGAAGCAGAAGATAGGAGAGACTGCTTCCCTCGTTCTAACACTTTTTTTTTTCCTTGTCTGTGTGCAGCAGAGCACGAAGTTGAGACATTAGTATAATGCCACTCATAATCGGCACATGGGGAGTAGTGAAGGGAGAAGAAGGAAGAGCAGCTGACCAATGAGGGAAGACAAAGAAGGCGAAGGTGGAAAAAAGAGAAACGACCAGAATCTTCTCAAGGATGTAAATGCTGGGTCAGGTGCTCGAAAGGACGTAAAGACCACCATATGCACAAACACAGACAAACATACACACAAACATGCAGACTTAACAGACTCCTTTTATTTATGTTACAGGTCCCTCCATGTGAGAAAACAGGCAGGATAAAGCACAAACATTTGAAATCATAGTGGTTCAGTTGCTCTAGTCTTGTGAGCACCAAACATGGTTACTCTGTATTTCCTCTCTTTATTTTCTTAAAACCAAGCAGACTGAGACAAATTCCTGTGGGTGTGTTATTTAGGAGAACTGTTGACCACTTCGACAATGGCTGGCAGAGTGAGTCCCATCATTTGGAGCCAACACATACAAGCCAGGAAGTCAAAGACCCCACAGGGAAAATTCATCATTCTCCACCTCTGACACTGAGGCCTGGTATAGAGCGATATTTAGAATCTGAGCAGTCAGGGGTTAGTCTAAGTTCATAATCTTAGTATTTATCTCACCAAATTCGCAGTGAAATACATCCAGATTATGTCACTGCTCAGTGCATTGTTTTCCTCCAAGCGCCTATCGCAGGTTCTCTTTTGTTAAGTGTGGAGACAGATTTCAGTGATGTCCTCTGTGGTGCTATGAGACTTCCCAGTCCCCTGACACTGTGTGACACCAATTAGGAGGCTGTGGATATGACAAGCCATTGGTCCACACGCTGTAACTGACAAAAAAAACCTCTCTAGCTGTGTGTTTCTTTGTGTGTGATATTATAGTGAGAAGTCAGGGAGCCAAACTGAGACAAGTCAAGAGAATTAAAATGATGACGATGGGTGAGATAGGAAGAATCCTGACATAAAGGGAAATGGGGGGGGGGGGGGGGGGGGGGGGGGGGTGTTGCAAAGGGAGGTTTTCTGTTGTCAGCCCTCATTTGACTGTCAGCTGACAGAGCTGCCTACTCAGACCTCACAGAAAAGGAGTGACAAGAGCGCTGACGTGCTGCTAGAGTACCTAGAAATCTGAGAAATGAATGGTACTTTCCCCCTTGCTGTTAAGAGAAATGTAGAGTATTTTACGATCACCACAGAGGCTTAAGAGACGTTCGATGCCTCTTCTAACTCTGCTAAACCATTACAATGTGTTTTACATAATATAACCTGTTTCACAGCTCCCAGGTTCCCCAACAGCAGCAGTATGATGTCATTAAGTCATGCCACAGAACAGGAGGGCCATTATTTTCTGTGCAGTACGGTAATGTTCACATGTGTAAAACCTGGTGATGCCAGTAATGAAACAAGAGAAGACTTTGAAAAGACCCCGAGGTGTGCGTAACCCGTGAGTGCGTGTGTGTGTGTGTGTGTGTGTGTGCGCACACACTCGCAAGAAAACCAATGCCACCTGCCGAAATGAATGATAGCAATTCACGTGAACTCAGTCTGACAAGGAAGCAACAGGCAAATCACACACAGATGTTGCTGTTCAGAGTGCACCCGTGTGTCACAGCAGCTGCCACTTTAAAGCATGTCATAGCTTGTGAAAAATCCACAAAGGTTCACTCAAGCTACCGTTTAGGAAAATTAAAAGCAGGCAGCTGCTGCTTTTTTGATTTTGTCATTATATAAAAATGTATGCATACACTAAGGATGCATTATCTTAAAATCTGCTTTGGGGCAAACAAACCAGGGCAGCATTAAGGCAGAGATTTTGTATGAGCTCCACATACAGATATAAACTATCTGGATATAACCATGGCCTGGCATTACCTGTGCTTGACTGACCCTGAGAGCTGGCAAACAGAGACTGTGTGAAGTGAAAACATGGCAAGGTTAGATATTAGCCCCTGCTGAGGCCAGGAAGCCTTAGTTCTGCAACGTGTCCTGTGAGTAGCGTAGAGATTAGCTGACGGTTAGCTGACCTGATGGTGGTTTTGAATTTATACGTCCCAGTAGACAGCAGAGGCAATCATATCAATAACGCTGAGAAAGTCTGACACAGCATACACCACTGGCGTGTGTAAAACAAGCCTCTGGAGCTGCCGTGACTGAAAATGAAATAGATCCAGAGCAGGGAAAATAATACAGAAAAATATGCATCAGGAGCAGGGACTAAACTGAGAGGGGCTGCAGGTCCCAGACGCCCTGTTAGACTTCACATAGGCTAGTAGAACATGGGGTGTCCTGGCTATTTAATTACATTTACTGTCAAAATGAACGCTCTGACATGGCTCGGTTTCATCACCTTGTCAGCTGATTTGTCACCTAGTCGGTTTTCATCAGGGCTCCAAAGAAAATGCTTTTCCTCCTGAAAGGTTTTGCCAAAGTGCACAGACCTGCAGTTTTGACCTGCTGTGTGTATATGAGCAACTGTAGACAAACACAGGAGGGAAAAAGAACATAGTAATGATGTAGAAGAAGTAAGTTATTCTCATTGTTCTGTTTCATGATTAGGTTCCAAATAATCTTTGATGCTGTAATTTATGATACATTTGAATGATAGTTTGTGGTTTATAGGGTCTCTGAAATTTTGAATAAAGAAATGTCCAAAAAATGAAAAAGTCTAACAAATACTTTCATTGTTGGTGTTGAGTCTTATTTTCTGACACAGATAAAACAGCATCAACCTAACTGGTCTCTCACTGAAGTGAAACTGTAAATTGGCCAAAGAGCAATTGCTAGCTGTTTATTTTCACAACTAATGAAACATGAAAACAAGAACTGTTCGGGGCTTTTAAGGAAATTTTGAAACCAGTTTGCACAACCGGTTCTCTCTGTGACCACAAAACTGGATGAAAGGAGGTGAAGCCCTCAGTCTCACCCTTGCCTGAGCCTGCTGCTGCTCAGACAAACACTGGATGAATTATTGAAACACCCTCTGACTCTGGCCTATGAGAAAATGTTGGAATTTGATGTTTGGAAGAAAATAAAGGAGACAGGACTGAAAGAGAGTGAGAGAGCGGGTTGAAATGATGATAGAGGAAGATAGGAAACTATGGGGGAGGGAAGGTTTTACAAAGACAGAAGTAGGGACTCAGAGGAGCAGAGGAGCAGGGTCATGTAGAGAGCACAAAGAGTGCAGAGAGCTGAAGGACTGTGTGCTGCTCTCACAACTTTGGATGTAACTCAGCAAACATGTAAAAAAATAAAAAATAAAAAAATAAAAAAAAGAGCTGTCTCCCATCAAATCTCTGACTTTCTCTGCCTCCTTCTCATGTGATACATACTAAGACACTCATAAGTCCATGTTCTACATCAGGTTTTGATCCAATTAACTCACTGTCAAATGTGAAGCATGTTGATAATTAGTGCAGAGTTGTAGTGATAAAGCTCTAAGTGTGTCACCTTCCAGAACTGGGACAGTGTAAGCTACAGGGGCTAATGGGAACACTCACTCACAAAGGGCCAGCATAAAACACACACACATTCACATCTCACTCGTGTGCTCACATCACAGTCTACTTAAAATAATGCCCAAACACTGTTGTCAGGCTAAATAATATATTCTTATTTTATTAGCAGAATTGATTGTTGGCGTTTGTTTTAGATGAATCCTTTGTTTTTCTTCTTTTTTTCTCTGTGTGTGTGAGTGTCTTTCTGTGTTTGTGTGGAGAGGTTTTAGCTCAAAACAAGTGCAATGAGGACATTTCTACATTGTAAGTACATTCTGGCCCGGTCCTCACAATTTCAAAGGGCTGTCTGAGCGTTAATCCTTTAGGTTTAGAAGAGTTAAGGTAAGGGCTTAGGCGTTTAGTTGTCCTGATTAAGGTTAGGGTAAGGGGCTAGGGATGCATTATGTCAACAAGTGTCCTCAAAACAATAGGAAGTTTGTGTGTGTGTGTGTGTGTGTGTGTGTGTGTGTGTATGTGTGTGTGTGTGTGTGTGTGTGTGTATTTTTGGGACAAATTGCTCATTTCAGGTGAAGAGGGAAGAATGAGCACAAGTGAAAGTAACAGATTCAGTCCATCACTTTTTCATTTCTTCATTTCACACACACACACACACACACACACACAATCACAAGTTATGAGGGCACTGTGACATACTGATTGGCACAGATCCACCCTCTACTAACAAGTCCATCATGAGCTGTGTTATGTTTTTCTTTTCTGTCTCTCTGCTCCTCTTTCTGTCTCATTTTTTCCTTTAGCGGCTTTTTATCCAACTGACGGCAGTTAGGACTGGCTCACGTGTTGTCCCTCTGTAATCCATATGATTGAATGATAACTTTCATGCATTATTTGAGCTTATTTTATCTATTTTTTATTATCTTAATTTTTTTAGTTATTGCTGCATAATTCCATCAATGTAATTTTCCACAAACATAAGGCAAGATGCTTATGGAGTTTCAGCCCTCTATTGAAGTGTTGGGTTAATGCTGCCTTCTGCTGGGTAAAATTTGTACCACACACTGCCTGGTAGGCTGCTACACGAAATGTGTAGCCAGAACACATATGCTAATTATGATTTATATACAACTCTCTTCAATTTGAACACAGTTTCCATCTCTGGTGGTTTTCTGGTTGTGTTCATTGTGTCACGTTTTGCAAAGTTAAGGACCCAAATGCAGACAATCCCAGGGAGAAGGTGGAAAAAAGTAGATTTATTAAACCAAAAAGTAACTTACAAAACTGGTGAAAATGAAGAGAACTTAAAAGTCAGATGGGAGAAACAAAACTGAGAAACTTGAAACAAACAGGGAACACTATAGAAAAATAGGAGCAAAAGACACTGGAGCATGACACAGGGAAACAGAACAGACAAACTGACGCAGACAACAGGGCAACACAACACAGCAGACAATCAGACTGGAGGGAAACAGGACAAAGACAGGAAGTAAACTAACATGAGACACACAAGGGATGTAGTTACAAAATAAAACAGGAAATAAATCAAAGACTAAACCAACAGTCCAAAAGTGATCAAACATAAAATGTCCATCAATGAAAACCATGACACATTGCACAGTTTGTCTTCTATTTTCTTGCAGCAGGCACACATACACCACAATGACATCTTAAAGACTTTTATGGGCTCCTTTCATACACCTCTCACAACTCAACAAACACATCCAGGTAGACAGGAGACTGCTGTGTTTTATGGTAACTGCATTCTAGGGGGAAAGGCAGACTGGATGGGTCATGAGATAATTAACAAGAGAGAGAATAACCAGAGACAACATATTTTTTCACACTTTTCTCAAGTCTTTGTGTTTTGTCTTTGTGTCTTTGTGTAAATTACTGGCTAATATCAGTCCTTTACAGTCCTTGAAAGTATTTATTTAAAGTACTTAAAAGTACAGTTAAGTACTGGAAAGTTGTTTTGTTTTTTTAAATTAAACACAAAAAAACACAAATAAAACCCTTTAGCTGAACTGGTCAGAAGCAGATATGAAGCTGGTGATGAGGGGTTGCTGGTAAACATTGTGAATTTGAACATTTACCATATGTAACCTATACACAGTTTTAAGTTAATTCACCTGCTGAAGTAATTGAAATAGAGATATGAATACATACAGCTCCAGGTCATGCTAGATGGGGTGACGTATCAGTACGCAGACTCTTTATACATGGCAAGAAATTATTGATGGTTATGAAAAATCACAATCTTTGGTGATTGGAAATATGGAGATCAAAACCTGGGTGTTTTTCCAGTCCTCAGGCTCCTAATGTTTTTTGTATCTACCTTCAATATAAATACTGAGCACTGCTTTACTGTAAGTCATTCTTGATCATTTTCAACTGCCCAGTGATGTGAATGTGTGCCTACCACATGTATCATATTTGACCCCCAATCCTAAAAATAGTGCTTTCACATATACTTCACAGACCTGTCACTTTGGAAAAAACGGTTTTAAAGATGTGGATAAGACTGAGAGATGCCTCCACTTATGAAGATGACAACATGTAATGTAGACTAATTGTGTGTGAAATGACAACAACCTTTCAGCAGCACTTGCTACAGTTAAGACTCTGACACTTTGCTGTGGTCTGCCACCAGAGGGCACTCTCATTACATAAAATGGCAAATATATTGAAATATTAAGAAGCTTAGTGGATATAATATTAGATCATTTGTTATGATTATCTCATTCAACCAGTCATCTTCTCTTCCATTTACATACAGGAAAATGAGGCCAACTCTGAAAAGAGGAGGCAAATTCTATTTACATTGCATGTTACACATCACAAAGTCATTTAGAGAAAACAAAGAAAAAGCACTTTGAGAATGCTAAGTAAAATATACAAGAGGCCTATATTAATCATGAAAGTTAACATTAAATTTGACATTAAAAGCAAAGCAAATGTCTATCAATTATTCAAGTTTTAAGAGAAAAAGTAACATTTTATATCTATGTTCTTAAATTACCCTTTTTAAAAATGAACTACACTGACTGTCTGAACAACACAAATCCTGCTGTATGAATTGAGAGCAAACAAAGGCAAGAGAGCACTGCCTGTTGGTCTGAGAATTTTTCATGGTTGAACTTGGACAAACATTGTGTGTAGGAGCAAGGCCAATTAATTTTAACAGATGATCTCACATCCTTTATAATTTGTGGGCTCGGTCGGAGGGATTTTATAATACTAAGTTAGCCCATGTCAGTATCAAATACAGACTTATGTCATTCCCCCTCTTTTGGCCTCCACTAGAACAAATCCTAACACTACTAAAGCACAAGCATGCCAAAAGATTACTCTTGATCCCACTGTCATGTAACCAAACAGACCACTGTCAGTCCAGGCTGGGTTTCTTAAGGACAAACCCATTTTATTATACCTAGCTTTCTCTGCAGACCAAGGTAAAAAAAAAAAAAAAAAAAAAAAAAGTCTAGTTTGTCTCACATGTTTCTCAGCACTAGGTCATGTGCTTTCTAAAGGCTAGCCAACATTGTAAGCTTTGTTGCCAAAATATACTGTAGGCTCCCTATCAGAATGAACATCATCAAGATCAGGGCGTGTTGTGCAACCACAGGAAAGGCGCTTGACGCAACAGATTAATAATTTAAGAGTCAACACTGTGCTATTGGTTTATTATCAGCATATGTTCCAAAGTAAAGTGAATGAATCGTAGTCCTAGTTGACATCATTTTCACATTATTAAAGCTTATCAAATAAGAAACAGGACCAGCATCTAATGCATTTTTTGCATGACAGCCATTATAATTGATCTAAGTAGTTAAAATCGAACTCATCGAAACTACTAGACACGCAGTTTTATCTAAACTCTACCAGGTTCATTTTAAAAGGATCCAAATTAAAGATGCCTACAATATGCCCACAAACGTTCAAGAACATGATCAGGTTTGGGCTACATCTAGATGCGGTCAAGAGTTGAGGAACTGAATTAATTGCCTGTGATTAGTTAAGAAAGCAACATTCTGCTTTCTCATTAACACATTAAAAGATTCATCTAAACCTTGCCCTAACTAACCCAGACCCCAAGCTGCGCATGCCACTTTTTTCATCTTTTTGTCCTTTTGTCTACAATTGCTTCCTCTTATTCTCTACCTATTCTAATGAATAGGCAATGATGAAGTAAGAAAAGTCCATTTAGGCTCCGTACAGAAAAGAGTATTTGTCATCAACTTGCTCATACATATCAACAAATGTAAATTCTCAAAATCTTAACTAACCTGGAGCTCATGAACTTAATCCAAAGCTCTTCAATTTATCTTTTATCCAGCCACCTTTATCTTTAGATGACTTGATTGTAACTTTAAAAAGGTGTGGTGATTGTATCACTGAGTAGGGAATGTATTACACATGGGTTCAGTCATTTTAGTCCTCTTCCAAACTTCCCCCCAGTTTTTGCTAAACATTTGAATATTACTCAGCACATTTGAATGAGCTCACAGAACTTTTTAATATTAAAGCATAAGTGTGCTACTCAGCTTGTTGACTTAAGAAAAGCAGCTGTTTCTGTTGATGAAACTGTACTTTATACACTGCAGTCACTTGGACTTGATGATTCTGCTGTAACCTGCTTAGGAACCTTTCTGATGGATCTCAGGTGTTGTTTGCCACAGGAAAGAAATCTAATTTCTTTATCACTGGTAAAAGATGCTTCTATAGTCTTTTTCTAACACTTATTTTCTGCACCTTTAATAGTAATGCATTACAATAAAAACTGATATTCCGTTCAATTAGAGAAACATTTTAATTATCTTTTTATGTAAATGATACAATGCTTTAATAAGTGCTTGCCAGATTATGTTTTAGATACTTTTATTATTAGTTTTATATTTAACTTTACTGTCCATTAGGACTATGTTTTCCTAAAAATGTGACAATGCCATGCTTTGCCTTTTGCTGTTGTACAAAAACTGTTGGTACAAAATAATAATTCATAGCTGTCTGATTGGATGAATAATTTATGCAGCCAAATGGCAGGAGGGGTGCCAGTTAGGTCATTACAATGAATTGCTAGTGTTACCAATGTCAGTCAGTCATTACGTTTTTAGTTATACCTTCAAGAAAGCTTCTCTGCAAATCAAGGACACCCACCATGACTGATTAAACACAAATAACTGTCTCATAGCATTGTCAGAAAGAATAAAGACTCAGCACTTCAAACTGTATGCTGTTGGTTAGATTGCTCTATAGCAATGCATTCTGTTCTCATCACATGTTTTGCATGTAAAATCTGAACTAAAAAGAGGAACTAATGGACAGTACCAGGAAAGATAAAACTAGTGCTAGTTCATGACAAGTTTGTTACTCAATTCTTAATAGGAACAAAATTGAAAGACTCAAAATTCAGTGCTAGACTGCATTGCTTTGCCTGAGACTAGCTATATTCTTCAGCTCTTCAGAGATTGTAAGTACAACCTTAGAATAAAGTTCAGAAAAAGATAATTCCCTTATTCTTATTAATCATTCAGTTTCAGATCTTTACTGTTTATGGATGTTTGTACTGAAAGGTACATACGGTAAACTGTAGTTGGCTTGCCTAATTCATCCTATTACTATTCTTTATTTGCATAAAAGTATTTGTAGTATATTTGTCCTCATTGCTGTAAATGAAGAAATTGTTTTTAAGTAAAGTGCATAGATGAAGGTGTATCTGGTTGTGTTAAGAGTCTAAAAACCAACAATTCCCTCACAGTATAATAAGACTTACTGCTTAACTTGCTTTCAAGCAATGACAATGTTTTAGAAAGTATTGTTGTAAAGCCCTGTGCAGATACTGACAAGGTATAACTGGAGTAGGTTTTATGACGAAGACTGTTAGATTTCCTTATGTGTTGCACTTCCATGTGTGGTCCACTAAACACTGTTTACTGACAGTAAACAGACAGTCACTGATGAATCAGCTGATAACTTGCTAAATTCAGTTGAGAAGTTGAAATGTTTTTCAGACATTTAGCGAATATATGACACTTTTCTCAATGAGATT
This sequence comes from Trachinotus anak, assembly GCF_046630095.1. Lineage (NCBI taxonomy): Eukaryota > Metazoa > Chordata > Actinopteri > Carangiformes > Carangidae > Trachinotus > Trachinotus anak. The sequence continues at coordinate 12,993,065 of NW_027273865.1, forward strand.
TTGATGACTACAGATGCAAGCTAATTATATCCATTTTAGTGTTTGAGGGATTTTCTGTACTCCTGGACAGGATATTCAGGTGACAAGACAAAACACTGGCATACAGTTATCAGTATATTACAGTAACTCTGCTAGGAGGTTTCATTTCCATACTGTATATGCAAATGACACTCAAAGTGCCTGTGTGTTCAAACCATATGCTCCAACCATAAGCTCTATTGTAGTTGAATTTTCCAGCCAGGTCATATTAGAGGCACCCTCAGCACTCAGTGTTTATTGTTTCCAGTGTACAGATAGTGGCTGCACCTGTTCATGGTCTCACTCTCCATTCACACAACCAGCAACTACTAGAACAACCACACAATGGTGAGTATTATCCTAACACATACAGTATTAATGTTGTGCTGAGTGTGATTAACTTTCAACCTCAAGTTAGTTTCTACTGTGTGTTACTGGAAATTGTCTTTAAATTCATGGTTCCAAGTTATAGGACTTTGTTTCCTCATGAATCACTTCTCCCCTCCCTTTCCCTTCTTTCTCTTCTCCTGTTTTCTTCTCTTCTGTTTTCTTCTCTCCTTCTCTTTTCTCATTAGGTGGTCAATTGTACGGTGATAAATAACATGTTGGAGAGGTACTATCTGTCACCATTTTATGCCATTGAGTTCTGCATTGGTTTCCCTGGCAACCTTTTGGTTGTACTTGGTTACATATTTTGTTTGGCAGACTGGCAGAGCTGCAATATTTACCTTTTCAACCTCGCAGTCTCCGACCTTATTTTCCTTTGCACGCTGCCACGCCTCTCCTACCTCTATGCAAATGACCGATCAGAAAACAGTCCCATTGCTTGCGTTATCAATCGCTATGTCCTGCATGTCAATCTTTACTCTTCCATCCTCTTTATGGTTTGGCTTAGCATGGATCGCTTCCTGCTCATAAAACATCCAACACGCAACCACTACCTGCTGAGGCAACGGACAGCCCTGATTGTGACAGGGCTGAGCTGGCTAGCTGTCAATGTGGAAGTTGCTCCAATGATAATGCTGATGGTTCAGGACATACAGAGTGGAAACCAGAGTCTCTGCAAGGATTTTGCCAGCCTAAAAGGAGATATTGATGTATTAGGCTACAGCCTAGGGCTAACCGTGACTGGTTACATTCTTCCTCTCCTTGCACTTTGTGGTTTCTCCTGCCAAATTGCATATCTGCTTCACGTCCAAGAAAGGGCTCTACAGCGCAGGACAACATCATACAAGCGGCCGCTCAGAGTTGTTGCATCCGCTGCAGCCATATTTCTGATTCTCTACACTCCCTACCATGTGATGAGAAATATCACAATAGCATCTCGGCAGGCCAGGGCAGGACTGTGCACAAGGATGTACATACAGGGCATGTACATCGTGACCCGACCTTTGGCCTTCCTGCATAGTGTCATCAACCCTGTCTTCTACTTCTTCATGGGTGACAAGTTCAGAGAGCTTCTGTTAACCAAGCTCAGAAAGCTGGTCAGAAAGACGGGGCAGCAAAGACAACAGGCCTGACGAAATTCAATACAAGATCCCTCCACGAAAAGAGACACACATCAACATAGTACTTCCACAGATGTGAATAAGTGCTGTCTTTACACATTGTATTTCTTTAAAAGTTTTGTTGATATGCTTTCCTTTATTTTGTTGTGTTTAATTGTCAAATATATTAATTAATATAATTGTCATCCATTAAAATATTGTTGAACTCACTGGTATTATTAACAGTGTATGATATCTTTGTTCTTAGAAGAAAATATTTGTCATATCTGTTAGTGATGTGGATATGTTGTTGTAGTGACCACACATATTATTATTTATTATAAGTGATACAAATCATGTCAAGATATCCATAATGAGGAACTGAGGCAAAAACTGAACTAACTGAACTGAACTAATAAACTAACTAGTAAAATACCATAATACATTTAAAGGTCATAGCCTCCTGCTACCTGAACAATGCATTAATATAAAATAGCAACAAGACAAAGCCTGTTGCTATTTTTATATTGATGCATTGTTAAGTATATACTTGTACCTGGACATGCTGTTTTTATTTGTATTTGTTGAAAAAGCATAGTTATTTATATTTGTAATTGGATGAAACTGAAGGTGCATTTTTTTTGTCATTGTTAGTACTATTTTTGGGATGTTTGTGCATTTAAGTCAATATTGTACTCTATCAGTTTTTAATGTATTAAAATATAACTCAGCTAAACTAATAATAATTGTGTGCTACTCATATTACCACTGGAAGGTTATGCAAGTGATGGATGGTGACAAGGGGATGGCCTGAATGCCAAATATCAACTAAATATGTTTTCTGCATTCACATAAGAAAACATCCCATGTAGTCAGCTAGGTTACAAAATACTAATGATCCTCACCCCCACTGACCACTGCTTTGGCTTTGGTGAACTTTTTCTCAGATTTATTTCCTGTGTAATGTGAAACTTGTACAGCTGATTCTGAGTATTTCTTAGACCTTTCTTAGAACTTTCATCCACATGTTTTATCTACATGTTTTCAAACATGTCAAACATCTACAGCTCAAACACTGAAAAAAGGGTATTTGTTACCATTTGCACATACTAAAAGAGGATGACTGTCCTGAAAATCAGTCAAGGAAAACAGATTCATGATTTGATCTCTGTTGTCTTTGTTTTTCCTGGATTTCACTGATCCCAGCTTGCTGAGTTATGCAGCACCTTACACTGTGACCTTTTCAACTGGGACATAAGCAGGAATTTCAGTTTCAAGAAGCCCCATGTTGTTTTCCAAAGAAGGTTTATTGTGCAATTTTGTGAGGAGAGTCAGGCTTTTAAAAACATTTTTTTATATGGGTGACACTTAAGAATAGAGAAGTGACACATTACATCACTGTCACTGCAGCATACAGTGTGTAGCCTTTGTTTTGTTACTTGTGTGAATGTGTGTACTGGCAAATTATGTATGTGTTATGGTTTCAGCCTAGTGTTGCGTGTTTGAGTTCCTCCACCACCCCCACCATTAGAGCAGCACATCATTACCTCCTTTGCATTCTTGCCTTTCTGTCTTTGCCACTGACACAAAATAATAATCTCAATAAAAACCCTAAAACTGAAATGCTATTATTTAGGTATTTCTCCCTCTCTTTCCTGCATCACATCATTTACTCACTTCATCTGTTGTGAATGTTGTTGCAGTATGGAAAATATTGTACGTCAGGCTCCTGTTTTGACACATCTATTTTTTCCATGAACATAATCTTTAGTGTTGTTTGGTTTACTGAACCCTAATGTTATTTTCAAATAATTCTAATATATTTCTAAAGGTGAAATCATCTGGAGATCTCAGCTCTCATGAAAGCCTCCTTCATATTGGACTATCAGTGGCCTTTGATGCTTGCTAAAGCCCTGAATGATCATTAAATACACACACACATTAAGACAACAGACAGGATCAGGTGCTTTCTTTCAGTCATGAGTATCACACCATGCTTGACTCATGATTTCATTTACATTGGCATTTATCCTGGATTGAGGAAAGAAAAGAACCATGGATGAAATATTGCGTTGTGTTTTGTGTCTGAGTTTCAAGTTTCATAATAAAAGTTAGAGGAGTGGTATTGACACAAAGCCAATGAGGAAAAACAGTACAAAAGTACGTGTGAGGACAATTACAAAACCTTCAGCTCTATATTACTTATAATCTGATATTCTAATGTAATAATACTTTTAAAAGCTAATTCAATATTGCAATTCAGACAACTGAGGCCACTGAAGTAACAATGGCATTATAAGGTACATGGTCTCTATACAGAATTTTAGGAGGGTTGCTGTATGTTAAAGTTTCTTAAATAATGCACTTATTCTAGGCAGTAGTAATGTTGTGGTGATGAAATGCATATATGAAATGACTTACCAAACTTAGTCTGAGCCTAAAAATTCATAATGAAAATACCTTGACTGGCTTTGGCTTCAGATTTTTAAGAACTCAACCTTTGAAAATTATGATTTATTTTCAATCCTTATCAACAGCATATGTACACAAAGAGTGGTACAAAGCGCATGTACACAAAGTGCAAATTTGCATGAGCAGTATATGTGCATGCTTACTCATGCGTACTAACATTCCTGTGTCTGAACAGAGCAAGTATTTGTGCAAATTCTAAACTGTATGCAGGTATAATCTGTGCAAAATCAATGTACTCTATTAACAGTTTCAAGGAATCATCTGCTATAATCCATTTCACGTTACTGTTATTAGCCCTCCATAGCTATGAGGGAATTTGAGAACAGTCGCACAATTTCACATACTTGGGGATAAATAAGTGCATAACGTACCTGCATGCACACCTGCACACAAGGTTGGCATACAGTAGAATACAACCAGCATAGTGTAGCACATAAATAGTATTTACACCCAGAAGGCATTAAATGTTTTGTTTAATGTGTCCTGGTGAACAGGGTTGACCTATTTGAATCATGCTTTTGTTGAAATGGATTGTTCGCACTCATGTATCCTCCTCTTTGTTATCCAGAGAAAAACAAGATCAACTGTACTCTCTCCCTCCGCTATATAAACCTTCAACAGATCTAACAGGGAACGCTTCACATAAGTGGCGCCATGTAGGCTGAATGTGTCAGCCGGTCTACACAGAATATCTTTCTCAGTATGTTTTTCCTGTTCACCTTCACTATGTGTAATGGACAAAACACTTCTGTACTTCTTTTTCCTTCTTTTTTAGTGTGTCTTTATATTTCTTACACAGAAAGTCATTGCATACAAAGTACAATTAATCAGTAGTGAAAGGTCAAGTCAATTTATTGTCAGATAACATTAAATTCAAAAATGATGCAAATCATATGCTCTCCAAGGGGGAATCCAAAACAAAAAGAGAAAGAGTCATATTTACAACTTTACAACTCAAATGACTGCACCTTTTGGATTATCAGATACAAAGCTGTTCACTCACATTACAATAAAACCATGCCTGAAAATAGAAGGCAGTAGTACATACGCATACGCCCCTCTAACTCTTATCATGGGGAGCTCTTGAGGTTCAGAGACTGATGTAAAGATCAAGGCTCCGAATAAAATTTCTTCTTAGACATTATCCCTGCCATATTACTACATCACAATCAGCTAAGCTCAATCCAAAAAATGTGTGTATGCATCGTGTGAAAAATTTTTGGTGGTATGCACATTGTAACAGCATGGTTTTTACTCAGAAATACCAATACTCTATATGGAATGTGGCCCTGTTGTGCAGACATTGCAAAACAAACAAGCAAATACGTTTCTTTGTTATTCTTCATGATGTGGAAATGTGACTAGATGCAAGAGGACGTTGCGCTAATGAAGAGCACATACTATCACCCAATCAAATGTTTGCCACATTTGTATGGGTTCTTACACAACTAAGGGCGGGTTTTGTCTTGAAAAACAGTGTTGCTGTATTTAAAAGAATACCACTTGCCAATCTTTGATGCAATATCAGCAACCATTACCTGTGAGTTATGGTTCACATTAATCCAAACACAACAATCCCAGGTTTCAGTGTCAGCTGCCCTCAGTGATAAATGTTAAATCTGGCTAAACTGAATTCATTTTTTCTTGTTATAAATATATTGGATTTTCAAAAGCCCTAATGGGATAGTTCATTTTTTTAGTCAAATGCATTACTTACAAGTCGTATTGATAAAGATGCAGAGGCCATAAGATCGGGAAGCAGGTCCATGGGTGGGAAATAAGGATGGGCAGCACCAGAGAGGGCCAGCTGACTAGCTGAAACAAATTTTTAACCATCTACAATACAACAACTTTGGTGATACTGCAGGGTTTATTTTTCCCATCAGATCTCTATTGCTAGTATTGTGTTTGTTGGACAATAACCACAATAGTAGTAGTGTACATAACAATGGCGCCATATGTATGGTGTTGTACTCAAATGACGATATGTGAATATATCAGAATTATACTATACTAAGTCCTGTTTCCTGTCCTGGTATCTAATGTAATAAAATGCATAAGCGGGAAAATAAATGACGTTAATATAGTTCCAAATATATTTACAGAAAAATAGCATGAAAAAAAGGAAAGGAATAAACAACAAAAAGTTGAACACCAGGTGGGAAAAAAACAAACACTGGTGCATTCTGTGGAAAAACTGGAATGAATATTGATAGTGAAGAGTTTTTACAAGTTTTCTTTGAGCCATTTGATATAGTTGTCCGTCATGCGACGTGCAATCAGGAAGTCTGTTGGCCAAATGGTGAACATCAACGCTCCATGAAATCCTGTGTCATAGTGTTCATGTGTCACCTCAACACCAGCAGCACGGAGCCGTGTGACATACATGATGCCATCATCTCGGAGAACATCATACTCACATGTAATAATGTAGGCCTTGGGCAGAGAGCGTAAGGCCGTGTCTGGAACCAGCAGGGGTGATGCCCTGGGGTCAGCAAAAGATCGAGATAGTCCATTCATCCCAACTGCCTCCACTCCAACTCCCTGCACCACAGCAGGAGCACTGTAGTTGTATTCTCTATGATATGTTTCTGGCAGAAACGCACTCCAGTTTACAAACTTCAGCAAGCTGGAAGACTCAGGGTTGTTGTGGGAGTTAGCCATCATAGCTCTGAAAAGGGCCTTGTCACTGGTGAAGTACTCACTCCAGAAACGCACCATGAGGGTGCGGGGCAGAATGGGCATGTCCTGATTCTGCTGATATGAAGGAGTGTTAAGGTCCAGAGCCTGCAGCACTGGGTAGATGAGTGCTTGGGCCTTCAACTGAATCTTCTGTCCAGACTCTTTTTGTAACTGTGAAGAGAGACAGAGAGAGTTTGGCATGTATTCAAAGAAAACTGAAAAATAGATATTTCTCAATCAGATGAAATATGAGCTGAAAGTTTTATTAAATAAACCACCATCATCTGATCAAATGTACCAGTCCTGGTTGTTTACAGGAAGAATTGCATCAGCTCCGGTGTTTACTTGTCTCTTCAGTGAGCTGTAGAAAACTCAGTAAAATTAAAGCCAGGAATTTTTGTGATATATAGCAACTGTTTCTATGACCCACAAGACCTACTACAGGCTTGAATCAGGGATACAGTAAGTTACGTGGATTGCTATAGCAGTATCACTGTCCACTAGACTAAAACCTGCTCAGTCCATATGACAAACTAGAATTACAGCCTCGCTGATGTATGCCTCTCAGACTAATTTCAGATTACATCCTTGTTTATCTAGAGTTATATGAAATATTAACCATTTGTGTGAAATATTGTCACAATTGCTGAGTGAAGTCTTGAGTAAGGGCTAAAAATTGTTTTGTGAGGTCACACTGACCTTGACCTTTGACCTTTAACCACCAAAATCTAATCAGTTGATCCATGAGTCCAAGAGAATGTTTGTACCATATCTGAAGAAAGTGCCTCAAGGCGTTATGGAGATATTGCATTCCCAAGGCCAAAGCCATGTTTTGTAAAGTCACCGTAACCTTGACCTTTGACCACCAAAATCTAATCACTTCATCCTTGAGTCCAAGTGGACATTTGTGCCAAATATGAAGAAGTTCCTTCAAGGCATTACTGAGATATCACAATCACAAGGCCAAAACCAAGTTTTGTGAGATCACCACAACCCTGACCTTTGACCACCAAAATCTAATCGGTTCATCTTTGAGTTAAAGTGTATGTTTGTGCCAAATTTGAAGAAGGTCAATCGAGGAGTTACTGAGATATCGTGCCCACGAAAATAAGACGGATGGACAACCCAAAAACAATATGCCTCCGACTCTGGCCGGTGTGGAGGCAAAAAAAGGCAGAGAAGAATAAAATATGTCAGTGAGAGCAACTGAACCTATCCTCATGGGATACTGTCATTCCACTACTACATCAAGACAGGAGATGTCTAATCCATGCACTAGTAGTAGAATGCAGCATGCTCCTCTGTACCAGAGGCAGCAGGACAATTAGCACTGCACCAACAAGCTGTTCTCTGTTATGTACCTGCCTGAAAGATTCTGAGGAATCTGACAAAGGGGAGGAAAGGCATACAGCAACTTTTCGGCGGGACCTCGAGGGTGGACCATCATGAAGTTACCCCCAGACAATGTATATCAATGAGTACACAGTTTTTTTGCCTTGAAATAAAAGGATCCCTATCTACCAACCTGATGTCTGACTCACTTTGTCACAGTGCTCTATAAATAAATATTATTATTATTAATTATAATAGGGGAGTCATTACATATGAATCATGTTGGAAAACTGTAAATTAAGGCATGCTGAGGGCTCAGCTACTCTACAAGGTGCAACACCAGAAGCTCTCCATGGTCTTGACCAGTGTTAAAAATAATAGAGGTAGTGTTCTTGATGGCTGGGATGTGGCACATTACATTGAGTTGATTCCATACCCAGACTGTATTAGGTGCTATGTCAAGTGGACTGTGGCTGAGGTCATTTAGCTGGAATGAGGCTGAAATCATGCTTCTCTGGCAAACGTCTTTGCAAAACTAAACAGTGAAGGGTAAGTTGTAGAGGCTCTCAGAGGAGTGGACTTGGACATCAAGCAAGCAGAATGTCTGAATGACATCCACATAAGTTATGTTTAGTTTGGAAACACATAATTCCAGCTTTAGAGCCTCATCTCCAAATGCTGCAGTAGTTCCAGAGCTGTGGTTACTCATTCTCAAAAGCCAGCTCTTGAAAAGCAAAGGTGAACTTCCTGTATCTGGGAACATGAACCCTGGTGCTAGACATCAGTCTCTAATGTATGCAGAATTGTATGTTTGTAGGTTTGTATGTTTGTAATTGCAGAACAGGCCTTCAACCAGCATAGGTATGAGATGGCTGTGGCATTTCTGGTTTTCCTAGGGACTAGGAGACAACTCTCTCCCTGTTCCTCATACCCCGTTCCTTTGTGTGCAATCCTAGATTCCCACGATTATTCTCCATATAAGCCGAGGTACAGGAAACAGAGGATTTGATCCTCACCATAGCTAGCATTGGTCTTCCATGCCAGCAGCAATGGGAACCTGGTGCAGAGCCAATAATGTGATGATACATGGCCATGGGGAGGAAAGTCATGCAGAGTCCTGTAAAGCCATTCTTGGCTTTTAGGCTATCGTCACAGTTGCTAAAGAAAAGCATTGGAAGACTTGGGAGAGTGCTGTCTTTACAGTGCCAGCTCTCCTAGTGCTGAATTGGCCCACCCTGGCTCAGTGCATGCATGCAAACTTCAATGTGTATGGATGTAAAACCATGGCAATCCATGCATTCTGTATATACAATAAGTAGTATTTTCAATTTACAACTTATTATACTTGCATACAAAAATATAAAACATAGTTGTTGTTTGTGTTTGTGCTATGTGTTAAACTGTATTGAAGCTAGAATCAGAGGATCCCCCCCTCCCCCCAACCTAAACCTAGATCACTATTACAAAATTAAATTCCAAAGACATTATCTTCAGGGAACTGAACTCCTTGTCTGCTAAAGCTCGGTCTCTCCAAGCTCATGCTATCTGTTCAGGTACCTGCTATCCATTGCACTGCTGAACCTCTTTCATGAGCTTCCATGAATCTTGGAATAAAAATATTCCAAGAATATTTATCAGAGCAGTTTGTTTACTGCTGTTTTGATGCTTGTTAGTGCTGGTCCCTTGTAATGTTAGAGATCTGAGAATTATTTCACCTTTGGCTGTTCTGCTTATTATACATGGCTTTGTGAGATATTTGCCTAAAATGAACATATGTACCTACTGAACAGATGACATCCATAAGACAGTTACACGTGACAGGCTATAGTAGATCACTATTGGTTGCCTCAGACCCTGTATTGTACACTTCTTTTTATAGCTCTTTTTTCCATATGTGTACTACAAAAACAGGGTTGAAACTGAAGAAAAAACAGATTCAGTACCTGTTGAGAGACTGCAGCTGCCAGGTTCCCCCCAGCGCTATCCCCTGACACAGCAATGCGTCCTGGGTCCACAGAGTACTGGGCCAGCACCCCCTTCTGGAAGAAATGTTTTACCACATGGTATACATCCTCATATGGGACAGGGAAGTGGTGAGCAGGGGCAAGGCGGTACCTGAAAAAACAGAAAAGTGCGGATTAAAGCTAAAATATAAACAAACATGAGCTTTGAAAGCAATGTGACAGACAACATTTTGAGCCAGAGAAAATAAACATGTTGACATGTGATAACAAGGTGATAACAGGTGGAAAATGAAAATACAAATCACAGTGGAAAGGCTGTAATTACAAAATGCAATTCTGATGCAAAACAGAACAGAAGTTAAAACAGTAGTCAGTGTTCTAACTTCATTTGATCATGTCTGGGAGTTAAGTGCAGAAAAAAATAAAGTAAACCAACAGAGAGCTGCTAAACCTTGCTGTAAATCATAAAATCAGTGGTCAGTATTTTCATACTACAATTGGCGGATGTTTAGTAACCTCTGTGTAGAGTAATTTTAAAAGACTTAACTTATTAGAGAAAATGCTGAAATTGACAGCTTATCATAATACACATTAACTGATATCAATTTGGTGAAGATTTGCTAGATTTATCCAAAATCATCTCTTCAGAGAAATATATCTTCTGGGATAGATGTAAAATCAAATAAAGGAGAAACAACTTTTCACTAAAATGAGCTTCTGGTTTTGTAAACCTGTAATTAAACTACACTGATAAATGGCAAACAAGTTCAGCTGCATAACCAGACTGCTTTGTAATATCCATTCCTCCAAACAATAGATGGAATTGCTAAACCTTTTTTGTTTTTTTCCGGGGCATTTCTTTCACAGCCATTTCAATGTATGGATTATCCTCTAAAGTCCTACACATTTTTTCACATTTGTATTTCAAATTGATTTCATCTCAAAACTTGCTGACTTCAAGTGTTGCAACAACTGTTGCAAATCTCACCCCGCACTATTGAAACAAGGTCCATTATAGACGTTCACTTAAAGTTGTATGCTCTGAATTTCACCTTTTTTTTTTTTTTTTTTTTTTGCACTGACCTTTGACTTATTTGGGTCATCTCTACAAATGTTTCAGTCTATAAACTGTTACACATGGCTGACTCTAAGATTGTGAAATGCTGCAATTACTCATTGAACCCTTAACAAATTGCAGACAGGAATTCAGATGAGACAGATAAGGCATCCCAAACCCATATACTGATCCTCTCTACCTCCCACGGTCAAATACAGTATATCAACAAGCACAACTACTTCACAGGCACAAAAAAAGAAATTATGATTTAATGACTGAGTACTGGTCTGTCACCTAACTGTTGACTGCTAAAAATGAAAAGTGGTTGAGTAGTGAATTTGAGGACAGAAAGAATACAGGCAAAAAAAAGTTGCAGAACTGAGAGACAAAAAGCCGGAAGTACCTAAAAACAACAGTGAGTCTAGCAATGAAAATCTGTTAGCTTCACTCAACTACATCCTCACATCCATTTAGCCTGTGACTAATGAGGGGGGACAGGCACATATGACAAAGAAAACTTTGTGTGAGGAAAAGAGGGAAACAGTGCATTTTTCTATCAGTTATACAAATAAAACATGAATTTGGTTGTTTTATACGTTAAATGTGCCCACCCTGCCTCTGCAACATTTTTAACCTCTTGTTTATGGGCCTTTTTACACAGCAGTTTGTGCACTATATTATCTGCATATAACTGGCTATAAAATATGAAATACTTACTCCACAGAAAGAACGACTGCATCTAGCTCAGTGACAATTTTTCTGGCCAGGAGATCATATGGACTCATGCCTTCATAGACAGAGGAGACAGACACAAATCAGAACAGAGATTCCAAAGCAGCATATCCACCACAATAATTGACATCCATACATCCCTCACATCACCCATCATCTTACATGAAGGTAACACTGTGATCACAGAGATGAGCCTGTACTTCTTGGCAAGATCCATGTGACCGTAATTGTTACAGGCGCTCAACAGATTGCAAGAACAGCATGATGTTTCAAACTGCATATCATATCTTTAGGTTTTGGGTTAGCAGGCGTAACCACCCTCTGATGTCCTCACTACATCAGCAGACGGCATGTTATTTCTTGAAAAAACTGTGAAAGCTTTGTGGCTTGTGTTTGACAGTTCGCTCATTATTTATGATCCTGTCACAAAAGCTGTCATATGAAGTCTGTATAAAGCTGTAAAGTCATTTGTTACATCAATCAAACAGTGAATTTTCAAAATAGTTTCTCAGAGCAATAGTGGGATTACTGTGCGATGAACACATCACACAAACATTTATTACCCATTCATCCATCTTCTATCCATCCTTAAAAGTCACAGAGTCATAATTCTGTGTGATAAAGGAGAAGACAAGCCAACCCATCAACTTACGGGAACTCCCCAGACACCACCCTCCACCGTGTAGGTATATGACAGCTCTCCTGAGTTCAGTGTCACTGCCCCGCTGCTTTGGCTGGTAAAGCACCACCTCCACTCCATCAAACTTCTCCTCTGTCACCCTGACATGCTCATCAGACACAGGCACTACCTTTTCAACCAGAGTAATGAAGTACATTACCCCCATGTAGTCCTTCAGCCCCAGTAATTCACTGAGGTCTGCCTGAAAAGAGAAGCAAAGAGACAGTATGATATAAAATAGAGACAGATAACTATACAGAATTGATCATCGTTCAAACCTGAGCCATCGCCATGAATTCTTGTGCATATAAAAGCTATTGCAAGCCAGTTTATCCTATGTTAACGGTCACCTTGACCAAAGCTCATAATATTCAAACAGGAACTATGTGGCCATAAAACAGAGAGAAAGAGGGAAACTTTAGTCATGTGAATGCTGCCTGGTAAAATGTCAACGGTTACTTGTTCTGAAAGGCCATAAAACGTTCATATTTTATAAAAGAAATAGGAAGTTATAAATGCATGACTCATAGTCCATTATGTCTTAAGATGTAGCCAGTCAGCAGCTGGCATGAGGTTTATCAGCTGATGCACTCCTACTGTGACCACAACAAAGTCATCAAAGAGTCATCCACCCTGAGCTCTATGTACGATCCAACAGTCCGGAAAAAAGAAAAACACTAGAGCATTCTATTGCTCTGCGTTAAGGCAAAATTGATCATTTGCTGAAGTAAAAATAGAAAAGGTCAACGGAACAGGTTTCAGTAAATCTCCATAAAATCACAGTCAATTCAGAATTTAACTTTATGTAAAAATATTTGGTTTGAAACACAAAGGACGTATCTGTCACTTGCTATCAATGTCTACATTCTCAAAGCCTAACATCGGATTAACATCCAATGATGCACTAGATGTTACAAAATAATAATAAGAAACAGAATCTCCCATTTTATAATATAATTAACAACTTTTCATCCTGAAATTATATTGACTTCACAAAGAATTTACAGTTTTCAAACTTAACACTACTCTCCACACAGCACAAATAACAATGCCCTGTTGTGTTAGGGGGAGCAGCCTGCACTTGCACTTTTTCAACTGAATCTGAAATATTTATTGATCAATATATGAAATATGCAATGGATTAAGTATGCGTTTAATAGTGACAAAGGTGTGGCAAAAGCCACCATTGATTTTGACTAACGTTACAACCATGTACGCACTACTTAATTGTGTTTGAAACCTGCACAGAGGCACCACAGTGGGCTACATAAACCGCAGGCGCCTAACGCTCATAAACAGAGTCCAGTTTCCTTAATAGGGTCTATTATTAGAACAGGTGAGTAGGACTATACAACACATGGATTAGCATCTGACATAATCTGGTGTAACCAGCATGTATATCTACATCAGCAAAACACAATAAACGTTTGACCTGCAATATTACCTTCTCTGAGAGGACAAACAAATCCAACACAGTTTGCATATTGTCCTATTTAACATATGTCAACACTACCCAAATATGTAGTAAAGTGAAATTAAAATAAATAAATACGTGCAGCCTGTGAAGTCCCGCGGCACTAGGCGGTCTCTTCTTTAGGGATTTAATTCCAAAGTAACTGTCAGAGCCAGTGGACCGAGCTAGCCTGCAGGAACGCGTTTTCTTTCCTTACCAGGTGGCTGAGACTTCTGAAGAAGGAGTTGGTCAGCATGAGTTTCCATCTTTCTTCTATCTCCTCGGGAATGGGCTCGTAAATATAATAAGCGGTAAAAGAGCAGAGAGCGACGAATAAAATGATGCTTCCCAGCCTCATTTTACAACGTGCGTCCCCGGCCGCTGACTGCGCTGTGCAAACACGACCAGGCTGCTGGCGGCGCCTGTTAGCGAGTCGCTCCGCTCAAGCCTGAGCTCGGGATTAATTTTGGCCCCGCGCCAGCTGAACACGGCGACACGTGCATGATCTGCTCTGCTGCTCGTGCGCGTGCCGTGGCATCGGACCGAGGTGTCCGTGGATGTGGAGGCAGGAGCGCGCACGGCGTGGACTCACGGGGCGGGGACGGTCCCGCGTTGACCCTCAGGTGATCCCCCCCCCCCCCAGATCCACGCAGCGCGCGGCCCAACTTTACGCCAAGGTGCAGCTGATGAACAAGTATCACGGCTTGTAAGAAAATAAAATAATAATAATAATAATAATAAATAAATAAACAACAGTGGATCGTGCATTTATATGCTCTGTGGACAGCTTTCCCGGTTCTTCCAACGTCAAATACATTCTGTGTGGATTTCTTTCTCACTGCAGATTCGCGCACAACTGCGGCAGCTGTGAGCTCGAGCCGCTTTATGACGAGAGAAACGCGTAACCCTGTGGCCGTGGCAAACTGAAGAAACTCTGTAGTGTAGCTAAACAGCTATGGTTACAAGGCAGCCCAAGCTAATTATATTATTTGTGACAGGGCCAGATGAGATGTGTCGTTTCCTGGCAGGCCTGACTGTCAAAGCAATATGACTCTCATGCGCTCACGTTTTGAAAGGCTCCTGCACAGTGACTGATTTAGTGCTGCAGAAATTGTAAAGAAGTTGAAAGAAGTTACTTATGAGTTATTTTCATCTCATTAAAGTATATTATTTTGCCCTTGTTTAGTTTAATTAAAGTCCCAAGCCCACTTCATCATTTGACATTTTGTGGCAAGCAGTCAAACAGGTCCACACAGGTGTGAGTCTAATATTATTTCAAGTAGTATGAGAGAGCCTGGGGGAAGCTTAGGCCAGCACATACAGGCAAATCACATATCAACCTTTACCGAAGGAAAAGCTTCTTCCAATAAATTTGAACATATCCAGCATTCTCAAATGACAAGTCAGTGCATTCAAAGGGATTTGCTGTTACTTTGCTGCATATGTTATTCTGAACTTTCCCCTCGGAGCCAGTTCACATTGTCATAAATAAGAATGCAAACCTATAAGGTTGCACTTGAGAAAAATGCCGCTGAAACCAGAGAGGTGCTAAGATCTCCAAATCAAACATCATGCACTTGTGTTTGCAGAAACATTTCAGAGTTTAAAACCAAGTTTTGGTCAAGGTAAAGGTTATTTCATTGGCATTTTACTGCTTCCAAAGTAAGTTAGTTATGTGTCTTACAGTACTTAGAGTTCTCTTCTCAGAAACCTGAACCACATGCCTCCACGTGACGTTGTGTTAACCTCTGTGTTATGACCCTTTCAAACTTTTTCTCAGTCAAGTTGGAATTTGTGTTTAGAAGCAGGCAAGTGTCTCCTTCGATCAGCCATCCAACTCTATTGAGATGCAATCTGCAGGATTCAGCGTGTAACCGAGGCTTGGTGAAAGCCTCTGTGAGACTGATCACTGCTGAGCAGTAGAATACTTAATCTCTTCTCTGAATACAAAATCACACATCAGATACTCAGGGATTCTCCCTGGAATTCCCTCCCTCCTTTTCGCCTCTAACCACCGGCCTCCACTCAGCTTCTAAGGGAGACCACCTCAGTCGGTTAGTAAATCTTTCATGGAGTTCTCTTCACTCTTTGCATCTTGTAAGTGGGGAGGACGGGTGTCAGAGGGTGCGTGGGTGGGGATGTTGTCTTCATCTACGTAGAGCCATGCTGTGCAGTGCTGTGCCGCGTGGCTGCCCAACACCCTGCTGCATGTGGGGGTAGCTCAAGCAGATGTGACTGTGTCTGAACTGACTCAAACAAAGAGTTTGAGGACTGAAGTGTGAACATGCGTGAATATGTGTTGGCGCATTGTGTGTTTGCTCGTGTAAGCCAGTGAAAGCCCACATGCCTGCATGTGAATGTGGTGTGTGCATACAGATAAGCCACGTTTCATTCCTTTGTGCATGCACATTCTTGAGTTTAACACATCTACAGAGGCATATCAAATTCTTATAATTAAGGAACCCACACCTGATTTCCACTGCCTATGGTTTGTATGAGCTGTAACTTGAATTCACAGAGCCCCTGGTGAGGCAGAGCGGATGGGCTGCATGACAGGAGGCATTTGAAGGCACTCTATTCTGAGATCAAGCTGAGATTAGTGGAAGAAACATTTTTTGATTAAAATAACCAAGAAATGGGTTTGGGTGCACTGTCTACTAAATGCGTAAACTAGCTCATGAACTTGATATTTGCAAATACTGTATATTAGGAATATACATGCGCTAGCTCTCGTTGCATCCAAAAGTTTTCTCGAACAACCTACATATGTTTGAATCAAACTGTTTTCCTTGCAACCCTTATGCAAGCTGTTAACATTGGCTTCATTCCTGTACAGTGGGAACATAGGAGAACAGCCATGAATACATGTGGATAAATATGCATTTGTGTGCAGCTTTTTTAAGTGTCTTGCTTTAATGTAACTAAATGTATTCGATTTTCCCATTCTCAACAGAAACAAAGCCATACTGTGAATACATATAAGTAAATACAAAGACATTTAATCTTAAGTGTATGCTAAAGTCACTCCTCAACAATTGTCATGATCTTCAAGAGTTATTTTAAGAGAATATATATGTTATCTTTAACTGTGTTCATTTGAAACTTCATGTCAACTCTCCTGCAAGCTACAATAGGGGAATGGAATAGAACATGTTTCTTTTCCACATTGTCTATTCACCTAAACAGAACATAATGCACCTATGAACTTATGTATTGTATTTATTTACAGTAATCCTCTGTGGTTAAACAGGGTAAATCAACCGGCTTTGATTTCAAGCTGTAGGCCAGAAACAGAGCCACAACCTGTCTATTTGTAATTATAAGCCTGGCAGGATGCCTCGCGCTGTTAGTCCATCCTCCTGTCACTTGTCCAACCAAAATACTGTGCAATGGTGCATCTCAGCATACTCCATGTTCTCATGCCTACGATTGTTTTTCACTATTTTAGTTCTTCTGTCCTCCTAAAAACGACAACTTACTTATTGAATCAATTAAAGTAAAGTTTGACCTTGAAACAGTTACCATCATTGGTCATGGAAAACATTATGGGAGTCAGCATGTCAAAAGGTAATAACATTTGTTTTTTAAGTACAGGGTCCCATGCAAAGTGATTACTACATTATTTTTTAAATAGGTTTTTGCATGCTATGGCACAGACCTTGATCAATAACTATTAAGTTATAACAGTTATAAACTTAATAACAATTAAGTTGTATTTTGTTGTATTATTTTGAATCAAAGGGGTGTCAGGCACTGCACCAAGAAAGTATGTGATTTGCAAGTGTGCATGACAGAAATATGTTTATCCCCAAAGAACCCTGTTACATAGTTTTCCCCTACGGGCCAATTATTTCATTATGTACACGATTTAAAGATTAGCAGTCTATTATTTGAGCTGGTATTCCAATAAATTGATTATAATGGTTAAAAACAGAGTTCGCATGTCTGGATGATTTACCTAGTGGGATTGAGGACAGTATTTGGCAAAGTGGAATAAGACATTTGATCTGCAATAGACCTTTTAAGTGAATGAGTCATGGTTAGTTCCATGGACAGCACATTCTATCAAAGGTAGTGAGGGGCCAAGATGACCCTGCTGTTTCAGATTAGAGAAACAGAGAGAAAAGTATTACAGGTTTCAAGCCAAAAGAAACACATATTTCAAAGCAACTGTTTTTTGTTTTGAGTATAATCTGTCGCTGCAGCATATGAACTAACATTCAAGTTTTTATAAGAAATAGTTGGATATATTCTTTATTGTTTTTCTTATTGTAAAGAAATAGTAATTAATTTTAAACCAACGATAGATTTGTCCTACTGAGGAAAAAGGTCCAGATACTACCAAAAACACATATAGTAATTAATAGAGTTATTTGTAAGTTTTCCTACTGCTACATAGCCAACATTAGCATCAACAGCTGTCTACTTAAAAGTTGAGAAGAAACATTACAAGTTCACCAGCAAGCTTCATCAAATGTCTGTCAGACATTACGTTGACATCCGGTGCCAGGAGGACAGTGGTAGAAAGCAAACCTCTTATTTTGCTATCACATTTTTTCTTCTGCTGAAATTAGCATGCTAGCCGCCTACGGCCAGGCTGGCCTGTCTCGTCACTTTCCAATAGGGACTCACTGTAGCATCCAGTCCGCCCTGAAGAATTAGTGCAGATCAGAGGGCTTATTATAACTTCTTGTACTGTAAACACAATGATGGCTGAAGCTCTTGGCAAGACTGGTAAGTAAACAGCTGTTAATGCTAACGTTGTGTCACCAGAGCAAAACTTACAATGGCCCCTTTAAGCTACAACGTTTTCATGGATGAAATGTTCCTTCATTACAATGAATATGGGCACTGTACTTTGAGACAATACCACATTCACCATCCTGCTGCACATCAAATGTATATTAATCCAGGGCTGAAAATAGTCCTCAACAAATGCACTATGGTTCGGAAAATGCTGAGCCTTTTTAAAAAATATATATATATTTTGACTCATCTTTAAATATTTATGTCTTCAGAGGAAACAAATGCACTTGGGGCTGAGTGTCCACAGTGTAGGAGAATATGAAGTATTGAGAGAAAAACATATTTGTGGTTTTGGTACCATTTGTCATAATAAATGCATATTAATTATTAAGATATCACCAAATATCTAAAGCAAAGTGTTTTTCATAAGAAAGTAATTACTATATGTAATGGAAAGTGTTTTTCAGCACCATCACATTAAATCGCTTTACAGACAATGATGCTTTGTTTTGCTTGAATAGGGAAGAGTATGTAAAACAAAAAAGTTCAATATTCTTGAAGAATATTTAAACTGTGGGCTACAAACATTGTCCGGAAAATTACAGATCTGCCTTGTACTTTCATGTAGTTGGGAATTTTACTGTGACTGTTACGTATGCTGTTCCATGTTGAACTAATTTTCACCACCCGTCTTCACCAGATCTTCCGTACGTGACAAGTTACCAAAGCAGCTGTAAGGATTTTGAGGTTTATTATTTCCACACTGTGCCTCATGATCATGGGACTGGATGTAAGAAACAGCAGTGGATAAGCTCTTTATCAGTAGACGCCTATGCAACACTTCTGTCATAAGGAATGTTGGCCTCTCACCCCATTCCACGTGAATTTCTTCTATGTTATCACCATACAAGGATACCAGAGGGTATCTGTATTTGGTTATACAGTGACAAGACAACTCATTCATATTTGAAGTGTTGGTAAAATAAACTTAGCCCAACACTGTCTGTTTCTAAGAATTTATGGTGCTATATTTGACTATGGCTTAAACTTAACATAAAAAAGCTTGCTGATGTTACCACAACTTTATGAGGCTGTACTTAAGCACAAGCAGTGCTTTAAGATAGATGATAATGTTAGCAAGCTAACATTCTTACAATCAACTAAAATATCACTACCAAATTGCCAAACAATTTATCCAATATTTATATTTTATCCATTATTTATCCAATAGTTACAGTAACATGTCACATAAATTTCAATCTCATGGTGGAGCTAGAGGAAAAGTCAGCTGCTAACCAAAGCCAGGAGGCTTATTTCACTCTGGACCAAAGTCAAGGACTGTCTGACACATGGAGCCACGCCGCTAGTGTGGCTAAAATGTCACAGCCATTTTGTCGTTTAGTAATGATGAAAGATTTATACATGGTTGTACGTTATCATGTCCTGATCCCTGCAAAGTCTTTTTCACCTGCCTAAAAAGTCAGCTTGCCAATGTGCAAAATTCACATTTCCACTGCAAAACCTGAGTAGCTCTCAGACTCACTAGTTTAGTTCAGTCAAAGTTCAAAGATCTGGTTAAAAAAAGTTTTACTGGCACCTTGCCAGTTTATCCATTTAGTTTTGTTCAGCCATCAAGTCCATGTTTTTAAATCTCACTGCAAAACCCATTATTTACAGACCTCCCACTGAAAGACTATCAAAACATACTATTCTGTTACTTTACCATGAGGATTAATCATACTATTTCATCATGACTTAATAACATTGTCGTTTTGATCATTTTACCTGAATGTATTCTTTACATTTTACTTCATTCTTTATCAGAATTATGTTGATTTATTCCTTTAAATCTTCTCAGAGGAACAAGCTGGGCACAGTGCTTCAAAAGTGCTAAGTGCTAGTGTTGTTGTTATGTTGTTACACCATTTTACAGGAACAGTAAAACGTACCAAATATAAAAGCACAGCTAAGGACATTTCTTTAACATCATTTGTCACTCACCAGGAAAACGACAGTTGTGGTGCATAGCCACTAACTTTAAGTATAAAGTTTGTTGCATGATTTCAAATACATGTGAATTGAGTCAGTCCCTCTGTAGTTATTGAACTCTACTCTCCAGCAGATGGTGCTGTGACCTAAACCAACTGCTGTAAGACTTAAGTGCATCTTCTTCAAAACATGAGGCAGTTCTCAGATCAAAAGCCTGTATCTTCAAAATGCCTTTTGCCACACTAACTATTTAGGAGCTTACAGCAAAACAACAAAGAGGTTTCAGAGGTGAATTATAAGATTGAGATAAGGAAAAAATGTCTTAACCATGCAGATCCACAAATCATCATCAACAGTGACAATATACTGCACATGGAAACTGATTCATCATGTTTTGCATGCTTGTTTGTTCTGGTTAACTAGTCGAAAGAGAGATAAGTAGTTGGCACCAACTGCATGGGTCATGTTGGCTGTTGTGGCCCACACGTCCATAGAGTGCATTATTTAATATTTTACCCACTGTGTTAGAATGGATCATACCCAGAAACTACATATCCAGCCCCCAGGCAGCCTGGCCCAGATACCCCATTAGATTCAACACAGTTGCTTTTCTGTCTTTATTCTGGCGTAGAGACCACAATAGAGATGTACGCTGGTTAAACAAGGCCACCCTTGGCCAAACAAGTCATATGATGACATCTGTTTACTCCTGAATACTGTATATCAATTACTTAATCTATAAACCTTTTAGACTTAATGACAGACTCATAATTTATAACCAAATGTATAATAACCACACAATAACCAATGTGATTTCATTATTTTACTCCATCATCATTTATAGCAATTTACAACTTCTCCATTAGTTAATTTACATATAGAACACAGTTTGATTGACGGCGTGAGGATTGTATTTTTTACACACACACACAGACACACACAGACACACACACACACACACACACACAGCACAAGCAGCACACATTAATGACACATGCAGCTGAAGTGTAAGACTATTCAAACTGTAAAATACATCAGTGAGGATGACATCACACCATCTGCCTTAATGTTAAGTGTACTGTATCAGTGATTCTACTTGTCCTCACTCATCCAACTCATCCAGACTTCCTGGTCTGTAGTTCCCTTTGTTACAGTGAACTCTTAAGGTCCCTAAGGTTGCATGATGTGTTGCTTTGCTGACCCCTAGAGGTGAAAGGTCAAAAATGTGTAAACCTGCCCCACACACTGTGGCTTACTTCTCAGTCGTCGAGCTACTAACACAGTAAAGGCCTCTTACACCCACACACCCACACACCCACACAATAAAGGTGTCAAACACACACTGTCAGCAGTAAAACTATGGGAATAGTCTGTGGTAGGCATGGCTCATGTGCTCATCTTTACTGAGGCATTCAATCAACTAGAGCTCTTCCAAATTACTGTTACCAAATTTATCATTTAAATAAGTTGTCCGTCTCAATTCATAGGTATTTACAATACATGAACTGTATAGTTTTCCCAGAGATGAACAATGTAAATGAAAATGAACATTAGATCAAGAGTCAGTAATCTTCTTTGACTGATCTAAAATGAGGAATCACATACTTCTAAGAGAAATAAACTAAGCCCAACAGGAATTGGTTCCAAATGATTTTAGAAAAACAGATGAAACACACATGGTGTGTTTAATGACGAAGTATGCAAGAAACATGTACTGACCCACAGACTGGTCACCATTAATGACTATACCATACCATGTAACATATAGTTTCCCCCTTGACACTTCTGAGTCACCTTTAAATGTTCAGTTCACATGTTGCTTCCTATTTAGTAGCTGGACTTTTACAGTCTGGTTCTGAGTCTGAATGGAGCAGATGGAAAACCAGAGTCATGATACTGGAGAGCTGAGACTAATCACATCGGACACACCTTACATGTGTAGCACAACTGTAGCTATTGATGGCATAGTCATCTCCTTAGCTTGTTGATTTTTCTGTTATTAACAGGTTATTTTCATTATTTTTTTAGTAAACATTTCACAGAAATGACCACATTATAAGCACAGTGCAGTATATTCTATATACTGTACAAAAACATAATTCATGCAAATTTCAGATTTCCAGCCTGAGTAAGTATATGAAAAATGTGATGAAAGAGAAATGAAAAATTGAAAAACTGGACTTATTCAGTCCCATAATACATTATCCATCCTTTTCTAATCCCTGTTGTTAACTCATCAGGTTTTAACATGAATCACATCCAGGAAAAATTAAGAATGCTTAGTTCAGGTTTGCTGTAAGAACAGATTTAAGAACGTAAATATTGGTTTTCCTAAATTACTGTTGAAGATCCAAGACAAATTGCAGGGCTGTATACTTCCCAAAATAGGGTAGATTTCTTAAATAGCAGTCCCTGATGTGAGCTATTAAGTAAGTACATTTTAAGTTAAAAGTATACTCTTATACTATGTTTAGGTTGTTTATCTTTCATTGTCGTTTTTTCCTTCAATCCAATACATGAGGCTTGTTGTAGGTCAGGTGCAGTATGATATCATTAGTTTCCATCATCTTAAATGGCTCCCAAACTGCTAATAACATTGTGGAGGTTTTGTCCTTTTTATATGTAGGTGGAAAGACGGACGGTTGCCTTTGCTGTTCATTGTTGTCCTTTGTATCACTTCCCAACTTGAACAATGAAGTAGTGTGACTTACGTGAACCCAAAAACTGAAAATCTGAACACACAGACGCTGTTTTAACATTCAATATGAAATGAGGTCATAGAGGATAAGAGGCTGACTCATCTTTTCCTGCTCCAGACTTCCGCGCCTTTTAAATTTAGGAGTTTCTGGACGGGTGATAGTAAGACTTGTAAAGCACTCAGATTTGTTCCTGTGACAGAAAACTTGGCCACACCATGAAACTGGAGGACCTACTGGGTCTGAATAAGATTACTGAGCCACATGTTTGAGTTTGATGGCCTTTTAGCATCATCTGAGACATAATTAAATCATTAAATTGACTGTGGAGGAATGATTTAATTTACAGGCCACTCAAATACAGACCATAAGGACTGTACTTTGGGAATCAAAATCCAAAATAAAATCCAAATAAGCTCACTTGTGGGGAATAGCACTGACAACATGAATTCTCTGTTCTGTTCATTTGTTGCTTTATAAAGACTAATTTAAGTAAACAGAACTTACTTCATCAGTGTGTAATTTATCCTTGGATATACATTTTTTTCAGTTCCTGACATTCTGCATTGTTTTTTTGCAGATTCTGTTGACTTAGCCTGTGAGCTAGCCCATAGATTCAATGTCAATATCTGATGAGCTTAAGTATTTGACTGTCATAGTGCATTGTCATAAGCAGAAGTGTAAAAGCACAAGAAGCCTGTATCTCTTCTATTCAGGTTTTTAGAAAGCAGGTACTCAGATGTAAGTTGTGACCCAAGAGGCAGGACAGGTACAGCAGGTAATCGGGGCATTGGGAACAGGAAGGTAAAGAAAAGTAACAGTAATCACAAGAACACTAAGGTTACTTATGAATTGAGAAATTATGGAGCAAAAATACATAGATGCAAAATTATTGTAGTCAATTAGGAGTCAGTAAGCTGATGAGGAACAGACATGCAACCAACAATTCTTGAGACAACAACCAACCAAAACAAGAAAACAGTGCAAAGGTGGTGTGACGTGTTTTCAAACTATAATCTATTTTAAAGTTACCCCACAACCTGTTGACATTTTTTATGCATGCTGTTAGTAAATAATAGATCAATTTCTTGAACATTTACTGCGAAACATACTGTATTATCAATATTAGTATACAATGTAAGCAGTGTACATTGTATAGCATTAGTATATTAGATGGAACTGGGGTAAATTAATGTAAACAAAATATCATAATGTATAAAAATACCACCACAAATTTTTATTCAGCCTGGTTATCAAATCCTCATGATACCTCTCAGCAAAATAGAGTCCTGTCATTCCTTTGTTGAAGAGGTGTCCCTTTCACTGCATTAGTTTACAAATGTTATGTTTGCATGTGCTCTGCAAAAACAGACTGGATTTCATTCCTGGAATCCATTCTATGTTTAGTGCGGTGAGTGAAGCTAGAGACATCAGTCACATAACGTCTGTCATTAAAGCTTGCTATTTATGCTGGTCAGGAAGTACACATCTTTCTTGTTATTCTATTAGCAATAAAACAGTTATGGCAACATAATTGTTCCCAAATATGTTTTCAATTTAATATGCACCCTGTGGCACTTTTTGGTGATTTACTTTTCGTTTCATAGCTTCCTTAAATTCTTCTATATTCTTGTAAAATTCTTACACATTTTAGTCATGGTCTTAATTTCATGCAACTGAGAAAGAGAGAGCTGTTTTTCATTAATGGCATTCTCCTTCGATGAATTAACTTACACATGTGTGTTCAATGTGGCACTTTCATGTATGTGCAGATGAAAGAGAATAATAAACAATGGTAATAAACAGAGAGGGGGACATACAGGACTACCAGCAGAACCTTGATATCCTCTAATGGCTCTAACTGAATGCACTGGTTTTACTGGGGCCATTCGGGCCCAGAACACCACTGGACATTTCACAGTCCTAGGTCACCAAGCCCATGTTCTGGAGCATTCAATCAGAAACATATGTTGACATGTTTTCTTCATGTTCAATCAATGAGGCCTATGGCTTTATCCTCTGGAAGCACTGGGAGTAAGAGCAGGTAAACATGACAGGAAGCTCACCGGTGGACTTGGTGCTTGGTGACAATGTAATTTTAGAGGCAAATTTGAAGTTTGGACACATCACACTGATATTTTTATTGGTAGATTTGCAACTTGCTCACTGCTTATTTTTATTCATTTTTTTAAACAAATTTTAAGTATGTGAGAGTGTGTTTTGGTTGTCTTTGCACAGTTACTCTGAAGCTACAAACATGCAGACAGAATTTGCTCAGATACAGAAAATGTTCATGGCCCCTTTGAGTAGGGTTACTATGGTAACCTGACCACTGCAATCAGGGAGATAAACAAAACAGTAAACACATGAGTTCACAACTCTCTCAAATGACACTGTGTATTTCTGGCATGTTTTTTCATACCACAATGAGGTCAGACACATGCACTGACACGCTTGTGCATACAACTGCATATCAACCAAAGGTATATAGGACAAACATAACAGGCCTATTTCAACAACAACAACAACAATAAAATGGTGAAAGGGGATGATGTGACGGACTAGGCTATTTTGACAAAACACAGAAACAAGGATAAAGTGGAATAAGTGGAATCCAAGAGTAGCTCATCTATTTTCCTCTCCCTTCAACAGTTGATCAGAAACTGACTAAAGGACTGATGCATGAAAAAAGAGGGGGGAATATATGGTTTTCTACATGAGTGCCTCCAGGAGTTTTAGCTATGCACTCATTGTTTCCCACACTGAGTGTGGCCCATAAAGAAAATAGGTTGAGCATGTTAAGCTGGAGCATTATTTACGAGCAGAATCTAAAGCCATCGTGCATACACCAAAAATACATACACACAGAACAGGGGATGTATAAAAGCTGAACATTTCACATACATAAGTTACAAGTGTCCTACCAAGAATTCCATCTTAATTGTGAACATACACAACATAAAGTAATCTGTGTTTCTCTCATTATCATTCAACACTAGTCTAATCAGTACGTCCTTGAGTCCAAGTGAACATTTGTGCCAAATTTGAAGAAGTTCCTTACTTACGTTACTGAGATATTGTGTTCACAAGTGTGATTTGTGTGGTCACCACAACCTTGACCTTTGACCACAAAAACCAAAGCAGTACATCCTTGAGTCTCAGTGGCGGATACTGATATGGGCGATATGGTCAGAGGTTGCTGAAGAAGGGGGAGGGGGGTGCTGGGATAGGTTCACCTGTGGACCTCAGGCCTCCCTACTGGAGCAGAGGATTCATCTAATAGTGCACAAGTAATGTAATTAGTAGGCCAATGTCAATCACACGACAAATTGCTTCCAAATAAAGCACATTTCATTCATAATGTTGTGGTACACCCAGGCGTCACACAAGCTAGAAATATCTTGTCCGTTAGAATAGGACAGACATACGTATGTATGGATGTATGGATGGATGGACAGACAACCCGAAAACCACAGCCTCTAGTCCTGCCTATTGCCGGAGGCATAAAAATAATAGCTGTTTTACTGTGAAAGACCATGTGACATAATACTCAACCTAATACGCTGAAACAGCTAGATGTAACCAGTGAGGTTGTTACACCTTTTAAGTTTATAAACAGACATTCAGTGGAGGGCAAATTGATAGTTCAGCAAAGCATACCAGGAAAAAATTATTGTTTACATCTTTCTCTGTTACTGTAAAAGCTATTTAAAGCGAATTCGTGAGAAACTACAAAATGGCCTCTAGTTTGACACTGAACGAGATAAATATTACCTTGGGGCGCAAATGGTTGTTGACAAACAGCAGTGTAATTCATAAAACTAGCCAGTGGTAACAAATTGATGACTGATGAAGGTGAGACTAATTAAAAACAGCCGTAAAAGTTACTGATATATCACAGCTTCAAAACATATTTCAGATCAGTACATCTGGCATTTACACTGATAATACAATGTATTTATATTCAGCAGAACCAAGTCAGTGATAAAAAAATCTCTATAATTTATTCTACATTTTGCAGTGGGAGGTTATTTATCAAAGGTCTGTTCCCAGTTGCTTAAACAATATTTCTCATTTCAATCAAAGTATGCGTGTGGAAAAAGCTGATATAACACATCTGGACAGATTATTACACATATCGCCACATAAGCACACACAAGTGCAAATTGTAATAAGTCCACTGACTGCTGCCTACAGTCTACACTGCAGACTCAGTTCCAGAGTTAGGAGGGGTAAGGGTAGGTAAGGGCAATTAAAAATGTGACAAAGTTCAGCTAAGTTCAGTAGAGCTCTCTCCTCAGAAAGCAACTAATTTAATTTTCCCCCACACTGTTTAGCAAGAGCCTGATGAAATCTGGAGAACAAAAAGACATGGACAACTGAAGCCAGTGACAAATTCTGAGCCCAACAGATTTTTGCCAAGGCCATCTAGAACAAGAGGGAAGAGGGAGCTGAGTGGAAATAAATTACTTTTGTTGTTCACACTCCAGTTTTTTTCTAACCTCTGTTCATATGTATATTCATAAGACCAAAATCCAACCATCTGGTTTTATTTCGTTGTAGTCTTGCAGGGTAAAATACTCAGTGCTCAATGACCCTGAAACACCCACATTACAGTCATGACAATGAGAAGATCCTGCTGATCCCAGAGCTGGAAAACAGAGATCCATCATAAACTCATCGAGCGGCCTGTTAAGAATCTCCAGCATCATGACGATCCTGCATGTGCCCAGAACTCTTTTCACTATCAACATGATTTATGTGCTCAGTGACAGAGATGGCAGTCAGTGACGTGTTCGTAAATCAGCAATGACTAGGTCAATGCCAAGCAGCCAACTTGGTTTCAGGCCCCAATAATATTTCTGGGTAAAAATATCACCAAATTCCAAACTCTAACTATTTCTGGGCAGAAAGCCTTGAGTTAGACATAAACTCAAAAGTGTATTCATACACAACATGACTTACTGCGGTGCTGCAGCCACAAATCCATGATTTGTGAGTCCATTATGAAAAATAAGATCTTCAGAGAATAAAAAATGAAAAACTTTATGTCTTAAACATGACAACCATGAGATACAAGTAATCATGCAGTTATGCATTTATTAATGATGGAATGTATGCATCAAAACTGAAATTACTGCCATTGTTCACTAAATCAATCCATCAAGCAAGCAATCACTTTAATGTATGAGTGAAATCTTTGTGAGAAAGTTCTTTTGCAAATTATCTTGTTCTCACATCCCCAAGATACAAATCGAGTAAGCTGCCTCCAAAAGCATAGAAATGTGTTTGACACAGCTTTATTTAAACATCCCTGGCCTGCGTGGCTGCCCAGAGACATACACAAACACATTACAGTATGTGCACATGTCACTTCAGTGTGTTGCACTGGATCTCTTTACACATACGCACACATAAACACACATGCCCATGCACAAGGATGCACACACACATATATTCACATTCACAAGAGGAAGAAGAATGTGTTAACTGTGACAGACTTTAAATGTCAATTGAGGTCATGCTTCTTACAGCTCCAGCACGTTCATGCAAAAACACTACAAAGTGTTGGTATTCAGGGTGGCAATAAGTTGATGAATGTTAAGCAAAATTTAATGCAATTTGCTAAACATATAAACTTTGACTCAAAAGTAAACAATTTTGTACCACCACCATTACAATTTAAAAACACATAACTAGAGCTTTGCAAAAACGCCTTGACAGGGGTTAAGAGACATTGGAAATCTTCTTGCTTAAAATGTTTTAAATTATGCACCATGTACACTTAACTACAACTTGATTTTGAAACTAATACTTTCTTGCAACTTGTTTACAGCAACCCCATTTGTCAAAAGAAGTGTAACATTAAGAAAAACCTGTTACAGTATGTTACAGGTCTGTTCGGAGCAACTGGTGCATTTTTCAGTTTGTTGTAGTAATGGAATCTATTCAACCAAAACAAGCGAGGCATTAAATAGATCCACTCACACACCAACAGAACGCCTTGTCCACAAAATCTAGATCATGGCATCTGAAGCCAGTGGAGAGCAGTCAGTGTCCTGCAGATGGAGGTTTGGGTGGCGGGCTGTCCAGGAGGTTTGGACGCTCGGATTGTAAGTAGTATAAGACAAAAATTTAATGGGGGGGTTAACAACAGCTGAAAATTTCAACATGTGTTAAAGAATCATTTAACTTTTAAATAGTGGTAACTGTTGTGAAATAAGTTATCATTATCTGACACAAGAATGCAATGACAAATGAGTGGTCTGTCATGGACAGTTTGTTTTTTAGAGATAATTTGTCACATATGTTTTTGAAATGAGCAAATTCCACTGACCTTGTTTAATGTGGTAAGACTTATCATCTTAACATCAGTCAGGCCACCTGGTATATCAGCATGAAGTGCATTAACAGTGTTGTAAGACTTCTACAAAACCAAACTGATAGGTCAAGATTTTAAAAAAGTATCCTACATTTCTTTGACTGAGCCAGATACATTCTGGCCCTAAAGGGGCAAAAGGTCATTAGACTCATGACAGACAGCTGTTAACACATATGACTATTGTCAAATTGATCAGGTGTGTCAAGAGAAGAGAACAGTTGTTGAGAGTCTATAAAACTTGAGTCCGAGCCTGTGCAGGAGTGAAGTCACAGAACCATATTCCAGGAACTAGATTACTATAAAACACACAATCTCACACACACTACACTGCTACCACTACACTACATAGCTACACACACATGCAAACCCTATGTCATTCCCTTACACACATAAAGACATACAGTATGGTATACAGTACACGGTGTAATCACAAGTCATTGCCTCCTTTCAGTTCCATAATATCAACAAAGCTAAAGAAAACAGAGAAATCTAACAGTGTGCGAGACAGATTACAAACATACCCACGTAAAACACCAACATG
Organism: Trachinotus anak; assembly: GCF_046630095.1. Classification (NCBI taxonomy): domain Eukaryota; kingdom Metazoa; phylum Chordata; class Actinopteri; order Carangiformes; family Carangidae; genus Trachinotus; species Trachinotus anak. The sequence goes on from NW_027273865.1 coordinate 13,023,295, forward strand.
TACCACATCAGATTTATCAGTCTTGATGGTGAGAGTGGAGCACATACTGACGAACTCAATAAATATAGAGGACAACCCACCAAATGACAAGTAGTCTATGATAAGACTCACTTTGCCTCCTGAAATCACACAAACCTGAATTCTCATAAAGGACAAACAGAAGCTGACGTCTATTAAAAATGCAGAGAATGCAAATAAATGGATGAAACATGCAAACTTTGGGTGATATGGTGGATGAATAACTCCCAGGCTGCAGGTCTGGAATCAATGACTGAACAGATAAGAATCCAAACTGTAACAGCAAGAGCTGATCCCACTGGCCATTTCTGCCATATCGACCTTCAAAGTAAAAAAAAAAAAAGAAAAGAATTCCTTGCTATCCACCCACACATTACTGGCCTATGCCTATGCTTGGCTTGCATTTTGTAATTCCTATCTTTCTCAACCTACCCAAATATGGGCTTACACTACGATAAATATTTTTCTGTCTCCCTTTATGTACTGTATGCTACTACTATTACTTTGATGCTTATTCTTCTCTTTCAAAACTGTTTAAGAGATGCTGTCTGTTCAGTTTACCGCTCTATAAAACATGCTGCCAGAGCCAGGACACCTGCAAACAGATGTTTAGACACAAAGGCTTCAATGATAAGGCAATGAAGATAGACTATTCTACCACTTCAAACTAAACTTAGACTATTTGTCAGCTGACATGCTCAGAAATTAGTCTGTTTTAGTCTGTACCCCCAAATACAAATACGTGTCTAATCTGAAACATTGATAAATGAAACATGAAAGAGAACACAAAATGTGCTCAATCAATAGGAGAGAATTCCACACATGAGGAAAAACATGTCAAGGATGTTGAGAGAGTGTCTCATGTAAGGTGATATTTTTTCCAAACCACACTATTCCTGCCATTCACCTCCCACAGAGGGTTATGACTGGGCCCCCAGTCATAATCGAGCAGTGAATGTGAGGAGCTGAGGCCAATGCTGTATGTGTCTACAAATTCCTCAGAGCCTACCAGCTAGCTGTGACTTTTAACAGCTGAACTTTCCCTCTACACTCCCTTTAGACTATAGTGTAGAGCAAAGAAGGAAGCCTTTCCCGCTATTAGCCAGTCTGTGAGGGGATAAAGTGTGTGTGCAAACACAGGGGATTTAACATACAGCAAGATCAAAGTCATTTAAAAATCAACCAGGAATCCCAATTTAATCTCCAGAACATTTTGATAATTGTAGCTTGAAGAGTATCACAGTACTTATAGTACTCCCTCATCTTGAGTAAATTAAAGCCAAAAGGGAAACAGTGTCCTTGGCCAGAAAAAAGATGGACCAGACTCAACTTTGTGATCAGCAGAATTGCAAACAAACAAATCACACTGCTTTGGCCACATAGCTGTGCACATGAAAACACCCAAAAAACCTGTTGCAAGCTGTGCTCTTCCCCTCATCTCCTTTTCTCAACCCTCTAAACCTCTTATCACTGCAATTTGCCATCTCTAAGAAGAGGCTTAACTTTTCAGTTATAATGATGACTTGGATCAAGACATAATTAACTCTACTATGTGCCTTCCTTGAAGAAAAATCTTCTCTGTTAGCAGATTAAATCCACTTTGATTGAGGTTTAGAAATGAGCATGAAATCCTGCCTAATTGAATTAAGTCTTGTTTGTATTGAGATTACTTCTAAGAGATGAGAACAGACCAGTGGTCATGAAGGGTGCTAAGTAAATAACATTTGTGGCTGTCAATACAAGAAAATGTGGCTGAGAAGCCTCTGACTGAATATACAGTAGGATTAATAGTCCTTCATCATCACTTTTGGCAATCAAGTGTAATACATGGACACATTTACAAGAAAGTAACCACACACTGACTGTTGCATTGCTCTTCATTTACAGTAATAACAGCTGGAGCAGATCAATTACAGTTTGTGGTTTCTGGGTGAGAGAAGAGAAGAGAAGAGAAGAGAAGAGAAGAGAAGAGAAGAGAAGAGAAGAGAAGAGAAGAGAAGAGAAGAGAAGTAGTGTTGTCCACATGTGTTGTCCAGATGTTCAAGTAAACAATAATGATGACACAAGCGATGGAACATGATGCAAACCTCGCCTGTGACCTGAAGTAATTGATGACAGGGATCCCCATAAACCCTCATTTCATGCAAATTACTCGCCCACTAACACATTTGTGGTGAAGTTATCTGATCGACTTGCTTATTCCTCTGTGGCTCCAATAACACTGAGAAGTTATACTGCAGTCATTAACAGTCTTCTGTATTACTAAAGGCAGTGCTTATTAAAATGTGACAACAGAATATCTGTGTGCATGCGTGAGTGTCCAGAGTGTGTGCATGTTTGTTGATGTTTAACAGTGTGGATGTGGGATGTGGTGAACCAGCAGCTTTGTGAGAGGGAACATAGTATTGGGAGGCTCAAACACACATGGTATGATTTAAAGACTACTTGAGCTGTGGTTTGATGGATGCTCTTTCATAAATACTGTTTACAAGTGAATGACTCTGAAATTTTGGCAGCGGCAGACACAATGAGTCACCTACAAATGGAAGGCATGTAGAGTTAAAGTTGGCAATCAGCCATTGTTCAAATTTTGCGATGTGTCAGGAGTCATTTTCTCTGAGCACTGGAAGAGACTGATCGGAGGTACATGCCCTGACTGAACTGAATATTGCCTCCAAGTCACAAAATTTCAGCTCTCACTGTTGATATTTAAAGCTCAGCTCTGAATTATACTGAGTTTCAAAACACCTGCATCTGATACCACCAATACTCATGCAGTGTAACTTCAAAGTATGACACTTAAAAGTCACAGAAAGACAGACATGTAAGACAGCTGATTCGGTCAAATACTGTACGAACAGCAGAATGTAAGGTAAAAGACTTTGCCTCTAAATAAGCTGATTCAAGGGAACAGAGGGACTCTTGGGTTCCAACAAACCAGTCAAGAGAACTGTATTTTGGAAAAAGACAAAAAAGAAACTGACCCCCACATGCCTGGAAGGATTGTTGGCTTGTGGCTTTAATCATAAGCAAAACACCCAAATAAAAACAACAGATTCAAATGGCCCATTTGATAGGGAAGAAGAAAGTAGAATGCCTAATAAGCTCATCTGAAACACATTTGTCCTTGAACATCGTGATTGGAAAGAGCTTTCATCTGGCACAAAGAGTTTCACAAAGAGTTTGTGGTGTAGATGAGCTTGGGGTTGTTGTCATACCATGTCCATATTTAATCACTAAGTATTTACAGCTATAATAAAGAGCCAAGATCAAGCAAAAACAGAAAATTATTTGGGAGCCATATCTAATAGCTTACATCAGGGAAGCATTCTTCCTCTGAGCTGCAGTGCTTCTGTGCAAACAATTTTGTGACCTATTTAATCACATAAGTCAGATATTAGTTTGTTTTTTTTGACAGAAATTAAGAATTCCACTTTTGTCCTCAGTAATTCAAGTTGAGGAAGATTTTTTTGTGTGTTTATGTTGGCGTTAAACAGTGTGGCAGACTCGTGGTATTTAAAACAGAGCACTTCCATGAGTATTTCATAGTTGCAGTTACTCTGGGATTACATTACAGCTCAGTACAGGGGGGCGGGGGAGACCGAAGTGTGTGCTCCGCTGCTGACTGCCATCCCTCCGCGACTCCGACACACACAGTGGACTTATCTGAGGACTCGAACTGGGGAACCACTGAACCTGAATGCGGACTCTCTCATCGGGTTTTTAACAATCCTACAAGCGCAGCAGTTCGTTTTCTACAGCTGTTGGAGCACGGTGTGGGAGACTAGAGTTTGTGTTTTGTTTTTTTTTTTGTTTGTTTGTTTTTTTTCATGCTTAAAATCCAGTTGTGTTTTTTATAGGTCTATATTTATCATGTCTGCATAAGATTTTGCATGTTATATTTCTCGAGATGCATGGATTCTCCTAATAATTGTAGGAGTGCTCTCTAACTATTTTTTTTTTCTTTCATAGATAAGGGTTAATAAATATATAAATAGACAAAAATGAAAAGGAACACAATTTGTAAAGGAAAAATCTTGCCCGATTTATCTGCTTTATCTATCTATCATTATTCCTAAGTGAAGTAATGTTACAACACCCTGTACCTCTTTCGCCAGGTGGGTTTCATTAATGGTTCAGGACAGAGTGTAGCCCCCCCCCTTGCCCGCGCAGCTGAAGCCCCATACCTGGGCACAATGAGCGTGTGTGGCTGCGGCGCTTCGTACCTGTGGAGGTGGCTGCTGGAGGCTCTGTTGGTCCTGGCGGCTGTGCTGCCGACGAGCGGCGGCTGCCCCAAATCATGCGCCTGTTACGTCCCCACGGAGGTGCACTGCACCTTCAGATACCTGACCGCGATACCTGACCACATCCAGCCAGCTGTGGAAAGAATTAACCTCGGGTGAGATATTTTTCTCTTTCTGTCCAAACCGGAGAACTGGAGATATACCGGGGGGGGGGGCTTGGACTGTACAAGCTGGAATAACATTATAGAGAAACACATATTGTCCAGCTGATTGTCAAAGTTTAAAACTGCTACACACCATTAGTAAAATAAGTACATTATCAACACTGAAATAAAGATTTAATTGGAAGTAATACTCGTTCATTGAACATTACAGTAGATGACTTTATACCTTAAATTTGTGACAGTGGGAAGTTAAATAGCTAACATGGAGGTTATCTTAAAACTTTGAGTTAGCCGAGCTCAGCTATAGCTAATAGCTGTTTTAAACTACACAGTTTAGCTTTAACGTTAGATAACTACCAGCTCTGTACTCTCAGCTTCTGGTACAACCGCCTCTCTGGTTGTCTTTTCTTCTGCAAAGAAGAGCCAAACTCCCGCGTCTGCCCCTCTGTGCCTGTAGCCTAAACAGAGCGGTAGTAAGGTGTCACATTTGTGTCTGTTCCTAAGGGTGGCTGTCCATACAGACATATACATCAAACACAAAAATATACTCTGATACTCTGTAGCGCGTATTTTGTTAAGGTACCTTACCTTTAGCTTGACTGATGAAAAAAAAAAAATGTAACCAGCCATTTACAGCTATGTTACATTCCCACAGGTGTTTTCACTGATTTTTCCTGATTAGGCCTCTTCCCCGGGATTGTAATACGACACTGTTCACACAGGTCAACAGGCATTGTCATAGCCCGATTAGCACAGGTGTAGTTAATAACATGAATAATGGTTTCATTCCACTTTTATTGTGCGTGAGGCTCACTGGCATGGCTTACTTTGACTTTGACATGTAATGGAACTGAGCAATCTGCAGTGTTGTTAGTCACATCTGTGTTGTTCCTGCAGTGATAAGTCTAAATGTCTGCCATGAAAAACTGAACAGGACATTGCGAGTGTGTCATGTTCAGTCTGTGGCTGATTCCCGTTTTCAGTTTTGTTAGACCTCTTTCATTTTTATTATGTCTCTGTGCTGATGACAGCCATGGCCAAAGGCGTTATGTTTCTGGGTCACCCGTCCACCCATCCGGCCCGTTCTTGTGAACGTGATATTGGGGGAATTTATTCATATTTGGCAGAAACGTTCACTTAGACTCAAGGATGGAGTAGATTTTGGTAGTCAAAGGTCAAAGTCACCATGACCTCACAAAACACATTCTTACCATCACTCAAGAATTATTATGAAAAAGGTCATATAAATGTATAGCAGGATAAAATCATGACATTTTATATAGTCAAAGGTCAACTTCACTGACATAATCACTGTCATAATATTTTGAAAAAATGATTTTCTGGCTATTATTCAACTCAATAACTAAGGAACAGAAAGGGAGATTATGAGTGTATTTCATATTTTGGTCGGATACTGAATTGGTGACACTAATCTTGGGTGCCCACCTTAAAACTGTGGATCGTCTGCGCCGACAGGTTGTAGATGAATCTGAAGCATCCATGTGTAAGAATTTGTAGCTTCTCTGCAGCAAAATGCATATTTGAAGCATTGTCTGAGATGGCTACAACTTTGTGTTGTATCAGAATCAACTTTATTGGCCAAGCATGTGAACCCATACTAGGTATTTGAGTCTTTTTTGTTTTTCTCAGTAAAATAACTTCAATTTCACCAAAAATTACAGTTAATTCCTATTATTAGATTCCTTGAAAGTCTTCACTACATTAATTATAAGAGTCTGGACAGACATGGATGTGAGGTGCAACTTGACTGGTCGGCAGAGGCATACAGCTGTGGTGACACTACAGAACACCCAGTGTATTTCCACTTAAAGTTAAACTAGTGGAGTGATCTAATCAGCAAAAGCAAGCAAGAACACCTTAGTGGGAGCGCACGGACTTAAAGAGAAGTATCTCCATAATTCAAATCAAATCCTGTTTGATGTTGGAAAATCTTCAGTTGTAACTTCTGTATATTCCAATAAGAGAATATGTGTTATATGTAGAATATATGTTCTGCTGCACACTTGTTGCACAAGTGCATGATGAAGTAAGGGAACATCAGATTATTGTCAGTGACAAACAACAGAACTACAACGTAATTTACATTGATATACTGTTATAGATACTAGGTGGATATTAGTTATCTTGTGTTTTGTTAAGGGCTAAAGCTCTTATTTTCATCATCAATTAATCTGCCTAAGGTGATGTCTTTGCCTGTTTTGTGAGACCAACAATCAACAACCCAAAGATACTGAATTTATTGTCATATATGACAGGCAGCAAATCCTCACATTTAAGAAGCTGTAATCGAGGAGTTCATGGCAATCCTTGCTTGAAAATTACTGAAATGTTAAAGCAGTTATCAAAAGATAGTTGCAGATTCATTTTAATGTTGAATATTCAATTTATTGATTCATTTTCGCAGCTTGAATTTTGCCTCATTCCTAACAAAAACAATTAAGATTTTCATATTTACTGCTCAGAAGGACTGATGTATTAAAGTAAAAAAAAAAAAGCTTACAATACCTGGAATGAGTGACAAGTATCGAGCCTAACACTGATATCAAATATGCTAAATGCCCTACACACCTGTGATTCACCTACACCGGTGTTTTCACTTATTTGTCTGATTAGACCTCTTCTCATCACTGGATGGGCAGACTGTATAGAGACTGTTCCTAACTGACATCTCCCAAATTATAATTTTTTTAAATTTTTGTTAGGGTGGGGCAACTTCTTGTTAAACATGCATTTTGAAGATATCAATCATTTAACAGCATAGCCCAGCCACCCTCAACCTGAGCAGGAGTCTAATCTAATTAATTCTCAGTAACTTTTATAAATAACATGATTCTTTTGAGCAGATTAGCTGAAGTCTCTTTTCCCCTTCTCTGCTTTTAGGTACAACAGTATAACTGTCTTGAGAGAAAATGATCTTTCGGGACTGGAGAACTTAGAGCTGTTGATGCTGCACAGCAACACTATACACAGTATTGAAGACAGGGCCTTCCAAGACCTCAAGTCCTTACAGGTAAAATCATGTGTTTGTTAGTCTCTTTCAAACAGATTACAGACCTGTCTTGTTATACTGGGGTACAAGTTCACTGAACTTGAATAAGAAAAGCATATAGTAGTGTTAAAGGCATGTCACCATTATATAGTTTAGTTCAATATTTGTGCATGATGACACAAAAATTAGGACTGTACAGTGTAATTTCATCCCTGCATAAGCAGATGGTTCTTGGTGTTAATATCTGCCGAAAAAGAGGGCATTATTATATTCCACTTAAATGTATTTGATATAAAGGATGCTCTCCAGTAACTGCTTACATGGACTTTTTCAGTTTAAGTAAATTACTTTCAAATTATATTTGAAAGTAATAATTACTTATAATTACTTTTGACATTTCAAGATATCTGTTAATACTGTGCTCTGTGTGTTAATAGTCTTAAGTCAACATTGTTTTGACAAACAATCTCCAACTTCTCAACCTTGTTCCCACAGGTCCTGAAGATGTCCTATAATAAAGTTAAAAAAATCAACAAAGAGACATTCAAAGGCCTGGAGAGTCTGCTGAGACTCCACATGGACCACAACCACATCGTGTTCATCAGCCCAGAAGCTTTCTATGGCCTAACCAACCTCCAGTTGGTCCATCTGGAGGGTAACCACCTCCAGCAGCTCCACCCAGACACATTCATCACACTGAGACACAGCCAAGTGTTCAAGGTGTCCTCAGTTAGAAACATCCACCTGTCAGACAACCTCCTCACCACTCTGCCTGCAGATATTTTCTCAGGCTGCAGCCAGTTAGAGAACGTCTTCCTCCATGGCAACCCCTGGGCATGTGATTGCCGTATGAAGTGGTTCCCCATGTGGGCACAGAGAAACACAGGTAAGAAGATGATGTTTGCTTCGGAACCATCTGAAAGAATTTAGAGAGGTGTAAGCCTGTAATTTTTACAAGGGAAAAGGATCCCTCCTTTCTTGATGAAGAAATCTTTCTTAGTCTTCACACTTTCCCTTGCATGAATGCAAAAACAACACTGATCTAAACCTTTGTGAACCCACATTTACTAGCAGCTTGAACATGACACATCTGTTAAGACACATCTGGAAAACTTTCTGACTAGTTAGTACTTCAATAGGTTATTCTGCTCAGATTTGTGGTATGAAGTGGTATGTTTTCTCTCACTACAAATGTGGGACAGTATCCCCAGGAAGAAAGGCACATCCAAGGGAAAAATATAAATCTTTGCAGAAACAGTGCTGGAGGCAGAAATTATATCCTTTTCACATCATCAGGGCCACACAATACACTAAAGACACAGAATAACCAAAGTTATATCTTTTATTCATGACTTGGCTAATGCGAAAGTCAGCTCATAAATTACAGTTTCTGTATGGTGGTAAGTTTTAATGATCGGTTTTGGTTTGGCTGGCCCATAATGTGGAAACTGTAAATGTTCTTTTCCTACATACAACCAGCTTAACGCTACATCACTTGATTTAAATGTTTCCAGGTGTGCTGAAATGCAAACGAGACAGGAGATATCCGAGAGGACAGCTGTGTCCTGTGTGTGAAAGCCCTGCCCCTTACCACAACAGCCCTCTATCCCTTCTCACCAGTGATGCCTTCACTTGTACCAAACCCTGGATCCAACCCCATCTAAAGCAGAAGAACATCAGCCTGGATGAGGGGGACTTCACTCCAGTTTCCCCCAAGGACTTCATTGCCCCATTAGGCTCCATACAAATGAACCTAACTGACCACTTTCACAGTGATGGCAGTCTATCCTGCACAGTCCAGAGGCCCTCAGCTTTCGAGAACCTGACACAAACCTTGGAGGAGGAGGAGGGGAACAATGTCACCGTGCTTACCGCTGGCATAACCACATATTTGGTATGTAACATTGACTACGAACACATCCAGCAGCTGTGGCAGATCCTAGCCACCTACAGTGACTCTTCCATGAGGCTAGAGAGAGGTTTAATGCTGGCCAGAAGCCCAGAAATGGTGTACAGGTATAGTCAGGTCAAAACAAAAGAAGGAGAAGAAGGAATTTATACAAACATTGAAGCCGAGATTAAAGCCTCCCCTGCGTGGTTGATGCAGGGAGAGGTGAGCTTTCAGCTCGACCGCACTACTACCACGTTCTCTACTCTGCATATTAAGTACCAGTCTGTGGTCAAACTACGTGTGGAAAAAACATCACCTAAGAGGGACCGCTATTCCTGGACCATGATCAAGAGAGACAATCAAACCAAGACTGAGCACACTGTACTTACAGGTGGGAGTTAGAGATTAATTTTTAATAAATTACTCAATAGCTAATATGACTTTATATCTTTCACTTCACTCTTAACTGAACTTAAAAGACTAAAAATGTTGTATGTTTTTAAATATGAAAGTAATAATTACTGTAATAAAATATATATTTTATTTTTAACATAGGTGGTGTGGCACAATTGAGCTGTCAAATTCAGGGCGAGCCAAAGCCATTGTTGGAGTGGATTTTACCTGATGGAAGTAAGGTCAGAGCCCCATACTCCAGTGAGGACAGAAGGATCATAATCACTGCGGAAGGGAAGCTCACTCTACGGGGTGCAGATGCCTCAGACACAGGCCTGTACCGGTGCATTGCCACAAACTACCTGGATGCGGATATCCTTGTGTTTCGAGTGACTGTTCTGTCCCCTGATGTGGAAGAAACTGAGGTCAACGGTGTCCAACTTTCAAGGCCAATGGGTGAAAATCTGGTATTCGACTGTAGCTCTTCAGGGAATCCTGAGGCCTCAGTACAGTGGATCCTCCCTGATCACTCAGTACTGGATAAGTCTCATGGGAACAAAAAAGTATATAAGAATGGGACTCTGCTGATTCAGGGGCTCACAGAGAGGGGCAGAGGGTTTTATAGGTGTTTGGTTGCTAATCACCTGGGAGTTGACCTGCTCGTGTCTCAGGTGACGGTAACTGGAAAAACGTCTGAAAAGGTGACAGATTTGGATGGGGAGGGGTCAGGGATGGAAATGGAGGTCAAGGCAGACCCTAGCTTTACAGAAAAGGCAGTCACCCTCAATGAGATCCCCTCTTTCAGTCCCTCTGACAGAACTAGTCAGGAATCCAAGACTGTCACCTCAGATCGACCTTACCCCAGACTCAGATCACAGGGCAGAGGAGGCTCTGGAGGTAGACTGGGACAGAGAAGGAGGGGGTCAGTCAGCAACAGACGCATCTGGAGTAGTAGGGTCTTTGATAAAGCCTCCAGGAAAGTAGACCCACAGAAATTCGCTGAATTAATGAAGAAGGCTCAAGATGGGTCAAGAATAAAGAGTGACACTGAGAAAGATAGGGTAAACTATGAAGACTCACGTCTTTCTGGTGATGGTGAAATTGGCTCCGGTGAGGGTCATATGGAAGACCTTCTCATCGTTGTGCCAAGGATAGTCAAACCAACTACAGATAATCAAGGAGAAAATGGAATATTTAGGCAAGACAGCTGGACTGAAACAACAACAGCCACACAGATAGGTCAGGGTCATATTTTAGCAACAACTGGGGCGCATCAAACTGCTGTTATGGAAACCACAGTTAGCAATCACATTGATTCAAGTAAAATAACAGAAAACACAAACACACCAACAACAGAGCCAAATATGCAGTCAGACTCTACACCGGTCAAGTCCACATTCACAGACAATCCACGTTTTGTTGAGAACACAGAGTTTTATGTCCTAGAAAGAACCAGTGAGCCACCCTCAAACATGCACCCAGTCACACTCCAACTTACTGTGACAGACACTACTCAAGAAACTCAGCTCCAGCTCTCAGGAAAACAACCTGCAGAGCCAGAGACATCAACGGGGGCGGCACTTTCATTTACCACGGACCCTAACATTACTCCAATGAGGGGTAGACCAGGCCCAGTGGAGCTAGTCATCCACACAGACCCAGAAAGCCGGACCACATTCACAGCCATCACCACCACAGAGAAACAGCAAGACGAGATCACCTTCCACACCACCCAAACAATCAAATCCCCACGCCTGTCTGCAGGATCCACCATCATCTCCCAGCAGCAGATCCATATCATCCCACACAAGAATGGCAGAGGAGGCGGCCGCAGGAGGACCTTCCAAGGCCGCAGGAGGATCATAAAACCCAACAGGATCACTGACATACAGTCCTTCATCAATAAACTGAAACAGCCCTCAGTGAAGAAAGAGGGGAATGCCACAGTGCCATATCGAATTGAAATGACTACAAGTAAGCAGCCTTGTTTTTTATTTTTTTGTAATAGACTAAACTTACGTTTTTTGCTTCATGTTTGATTGTGTGTTATGTTAGCCCATGTTTTATGAGTCTGTGTTTCCTCATCCTTTTTTTGTTTATTGTTTCCCCCAGAATGTAATTCTGATGAAGACAAAAAGAGGACAGCAGCCACTGATGTGCAGGTGGTCACACCATCAGCTTCCTCCAGTTCATATTTACGTAGTACTGAGAGACCTGCCACTACACAAAAAACAGCAGCCTCCTCCACAAACTATTACATGACTATAAATGCTCCCTTCACCCATCAAGTGTCTAAGCCAGATGATTCTAGTGGCTACGTAACCTCTGCTGATGCCCCAGAGTCTGACCCTACAATGAATCCATTTTTGACCACAACTAAAGAACCATCTGACTCAACCACGATCACTACTACACGAGCCTCTAAGGTTATTCGTGGAAGAATTCCATGGGACAGGCTGTTTGGAGGCAGAGAGAGGGAAAAGATACTTGGCAGGCTAAGGAGGCCATTAATCACCCCAAAAACATCAACTACCACTCAAACTACAACAGTGACTTTAACCACAACCCCTGCTGCTATGCCCACCACCACCGCAAACTCAGTGGCTGAACCTGAGACTCTATCCCCATCCAGACGCACAGAAAGCAGGGAGAGCCCAGTAGATGATGATTATGGAGATTTATCCTCTGCAGATTTTGAGTTCACAACACTGGGACCCAGCATGCAACATATAACTACTACCACTTCTTCCTATTACTCCAGGTACTCCACCACTGCTGAAACGCCACCAGAATCACAGACTCTACCCTCTCCACCTACTGTCAAACCCCCTTCAATTAAAAATCCTGATGAAGCCTTATCATCTGGGTCTGGTGGACTCCCTGATGATTGGTTTGTAATTAGACAGAGCCCTGGTGGGACAAGAGGACGGCAAGGGCGGAGAAGAAGGCCCTTTGGGAGCAGGAGACCTTTCAAGAAACCTAGAATCACTAAAGTTAATCCTATTACCACAACTGAGGCTTCAACTACAGAAGCATCAACTATGGTATCTACCATAGAGACAACCCAACTACCTCAACGGACTGTTACACTCTACGAGCCCCTGTACACACCATCTAGGAAAGAGGACAGAACCGCAGTAGCTGTTTCCACTGACCAAACATCACAGGAGGAGACTGATTTGTATGAGGAATTTGCCTGGAGCACATCTAGCAGTTTACCAGCTTATACTACACCCAAGACACCTTTTATCACCTCAAAATATGACCCTACCACCACACTGATGCCAGCTACTACAAAATGGTCTTACACAACAGTTCAGACAAGAGTCCACAGCAACATCAGACCACCAACACAGAGGAACAATGGTCACATCACTCACAGGCCACCAATGAGAACAATTAGACCTACTGTACAAAGCAGCTCTGCCAGAGGTAGTGCAGATAAAGGCCTTGAATTTGACACAGTGACCAACCTTACAGCTGAGAAAGGATACATCAACACCCCAGAGCCATACAACAACATAGACACACACAATGCCATTTCTACTGTGAATTATCATGTCACTGGCAATGACACTAGTGCCAATATTGCTGGCCTTGCACCCACAACACAGGTCATGACAAGCAAACCTAAGGTAGTTGGGGGCAATGCAGCCAGCTTTACCGTTTTGTCCAACTCTGATGCTTTCTTGCCATGTGAGGCTGTTGGAAATCCTCAGCCAGATATAACCTGGAAACGCTTCTCCTCAAGCACAGGTACAGAAACTGTTACATTCATTGTTGGTATTGAGAAAAGAAAAGCTAGAAAAGGTTCAGGTGTAGGGTAATTGTATTCTAAAAGTCACGAAAAAGTTATTTTTAGGCACAGCTGTACAGCATATTTGTATATGTATCTAGGATATCTAGGAGCAGTAATGCCATGTAAATGAGAGTGTATTTTTCAGATTTTAAAGATCATGGAACACCATGTTGTTGATCAAGGGGGTCTGAAATAATGTGTTTGGTTGTGGCATTGTCTTTAGGTAATTATGTGTACTCTTTGGCTGTGTCTCAATTCGTACCCTAATCGTTCCATAGACACGCATTCTCTTTTGAGATCATAAGCAGACAAGTACAGCAAGATGCAGTAAAATGATGGACACTTCTCACCCTGTTAAAATTCACGCACTGTGCTAGTGAGTATACTGTGTACACAGTGTGCTACAAGTGAGTGTACTGACTGAAGTATCGGATTTGTATTCGTCTTATGATAACGTTTATATATGTTTTCATTATTTTATTAACATAGTAACAATAAATAAAAACAATGAGAAAAGAGAAAAATTAAAAAACAATACAAATGGTAATAAAGTAAATAAAAATAACAATATTAACTATTGTTATTTTAAGCTGTAACCTAGAGTAACACTACTTATAATGATTTTTTGTTATTTTATTGTGAGTAATGTACAGTATATTGTCATGAAGAAACTGTCTTTCTCTGTTCTTCAGGAAGCACTGTTACCCTTAAGGGGAGGATGGGCAAGTTTGAGGTGTTGAGCAATGGCACACTGTTCATCCAGAATGCCAACATTAAGGATCGTGGCCAATACCTCTGTCTAGCTGAGAATGATCACGGATCAGATAAGCTTGTTGTCACCCTCTCAGTGGTGGCCTACCCCTCACGCATCCTGGAGCCAAAAACGCGTGAGATAAAATCTCATGCAGGAAACACTGTGGAGATGAAATGTAAAGCAGAGGGTCGACCCACACCCATGATATCCTGGATCCTGGCCAACCGGACCCAAGTCAGAGGTCAAAACACTGAGAAGGGAAGGGTATCAGTATCTGCTGAGGGGACTCTTGTCATTGAACATGTGACTGTTTATGACAGAGGTCATTACAAATGCATCGCCAGTAATCCCGCTGGAGCTGATACCGCTACAGTCCGACTGCAGGTGGTAGCAGCTCCACCAGGCATCATGGAGGAGAAAAGGCAGCAGCTCAAAGCTAGTGTAAGTCAGAACTTGTGGCTACCCTGCACTGGCCAAGGCAGCCCTCAGCCTGTTATTCACTGGGTCCTCCATGATGGGACAATAGTGCAATCTAACAGACCTGCCAGAGACCCAAGGATATCAGTGTATGAGAATGGGACGCTCCAAATTCAGGATGTGACTACAGCAGACAGCGGGAAATATGAATGTATTGCTACCAGCTCTACTGGTTCAGAGCGAAGGGTGGTGACTCTGACCATTGAGAGGCAGGAAACTGCACCTCAAATAGTGGAGACATCCCAGCGCGTGACAGAGTTGTCCTTTGGGGATCAGTTGAGACTAAACTGTTCAGCTACAGGAAACCCCAAACCTAGGATCATGTGGAGGCTACCTTCTAAAGCTGTGGTGGACCAGTGGCACAGGTAAGATTACCTTGAGCAGTAAAAGTAGAGAAAACATGATAACTGTTTCTTGGAAGAAAGTTCATGGTTTTCCTGGGGTGGTGTAGTTAGTAGTTAGTTATAAGATTCCATTCATGCACTGAGGACCTGATGTCCAGAAATTTGCATGTCTAACTTAAATTTGAAACAAGCTCACTTGAACAATAGAAATGTTTTTGAGAGTTGTTTCGCATAAACTTGATATATTCTAATGCTAAAGAAGGTAACATCGCAAGGGATGATTGTATTAACATTGGTGAAATATGTCAGTTTTCATTTAACATCTTGTTTTCATAGTATAATATCATGTATCATGTTTCTTTTTATTATTAGTTCCCTGCATTGACCCTTTGGGATATCTCCCTTATAAAAGAAGAATGGAGTCACTGTTTTGATGTGGTGATTATTTGCTCCATATGTGTATTATGTGTCAGAGAATACACTACTGAGCTTGATCATACTTATTCAAGTAATAACCTCATGTGTCCTGGAGCAAAAATCAGATCAGTCAGATAAAAATTGAAATGAAAACACTGGTGATACAGTGATTAAATATGATCTGAAGGGATTTCATCTGTATTTTGGATTTTGGTCTCATAAAAATGCAATACCATGAGGCTATAATCATGATTACACAGACTAATAAGTTATTATTGTTTTCATTAGCCTGTTCGGTGTGATTAACATATAAGTATGATTTTCAGCTTTTCTTTAAACTCAAAATACATACAGTACTAAGTTTAGAAGGTCATCATATCTCATTATATTGAGATATGATTCCCTTGGCAACAATTAACGGCAGTACAGTCTCAATTAATATTGTATATTCTCCATTGCTTTCTATGGAGTAGAGAGAAAACGAGAATAAAAGAACAACTGAAGACATAAAAAAGGCATGTTCAAATCAAAACACCAGTATAGAAACATGAGGGTACCATAACAATATTAGCTTATGGACTGTGCTCCTTAAGATCCCATACCTGTAAAAAGTTTCTTGTCTGAGGAAAGAAGCAGAAAGTGTTCTTTTCAAAAAAACACATGGAAATGCAATGCTGGTGTTAAATGTGTTACCAACGCTGAGGTTTAGTTTACTGGTTAGATCGTAAAATACTAAGCCTCTTCTCAAGAAAATGAATGTACATGTTTGTTTGTTGTAAGTAGTTAATTTGGTGTCTATTTTTAAATATTGGACATTTTATTTTCAACCACAGTGTTCTCCTTTGTGTTTCCTTTGTTGTTTTTTTCATTTCACAGGAATTTTAGTATTTCCTGGTCTTGGTTTGTTTTTTTATGAACTGTTCAAACAAGCTGTATTAGTTATCAACATTGACAACTTGTACACTATAGTAACTTGTGCAATGACAGCATTATATGTAATTTATCCCAGGCTATAGTAAATGGTGCCCACTCATATTTGGCTTTATTCTGTGTGCCACTCATGTTAAATCACTAATCAAATTTTCTGTCATATATTTCTCCAGGATGGGCAGCAGAATCCAGGTATTGGATAATGGTACACTTATCATTAACACTGTGGGTGATAAAGATACTGGAGAATATCTGTGTGTGGCACGAAGTAAGATTGGCGATGATCTCCAACTCATGAGGGTCAGCGTGTCAATGAAGCCAGCCAAGATAGAGCCTAAACTCTATGGCAAGAAGCAGGTATCCTATGGTAATAACTTGACAGTTGACTGTAAAGCCTCAGGGGCACCAAAGCCAGAGATCTCCTGGGGTCTACCAGATGGTACAGTGGTCAACAGTGCTCTGCAGTCTGATGCCAGCAGTGGCGGAGGACGAGCACGGCGCTACACACTGTTTGACAATGGAACACTTTACCTAAACCAGGTATGCTATTGTACAAAACAAACAAAACACCCACAAAAATTAGAAGAAACAAATTTTACATCAGTGTTACAACAATGTCATGTTTCTCCAGGTTGGTATGTCAGAGGAAGGGGACTACACTTGTTATGCTGAGAACCAGGTGGGCAAGGATGAGATGCATGTACATATCACTGTGGTTACTGCTGCTCCCAGGATACGTCCACCCAGTCAGACCTATGCCAGGGTGAGGCCTGGAGGGAACATCCGCTTTGACTGCGAAGCCCTTGGGGAACCCAAACCCAAAATCCTGTGGATGCTGCCCACAAATGATGTAATTGCAGCATCGAATGAACGCTACCTAATGCATGTCAATGGTTCTCTGGATATCAGGGATGTGAAGCTTATTGATGCTGGGGAGTATGTGTGTATAGCTCGCAACCCTGCTGGAGAAAATAGAAAATTCTACAAGCTTGATATAGATGGGAATCCACCAGTAATCAATGGCTACCGCCAGAACAGGACTGTAATCAAAGATGTAGCTGCTAAATACTCCAGGAAATTAATAGACTGTAAGGCTGAGGGTGATCCCACTCCTAGGATCACTTGGATTATGCCTGATAACATCTTCCTGACGGCACCATACACTGGCAGCAGGATCAATGTCCACCATAATGGGACATTGGAGATTCGTAACGTGCGTCCAACTGATACAGCAGAGTTCATATGCATGGCAAGGAACGATGGGGGAGAGGCAGTAATGGTGGTGCAACTGGAGGTCACCAGTATGCTCCGAAGGCCAATTTTCAAGAACCCCTACAACGAACGTATTGTGTCTCGGATTGGGAAAACCACAGTTCTGAACTGCTCTGCCGATGGACACCCAATGCCAGAGATCATCTGGACTTTACCTAATGGAACACGGTTTATTGGTGGACCAGTTCATGGCTCTCGCCACCACCTAGGTAACGATGGCACGTTGATCATCTACAACCCTCAAAAAGACGATTCTGGAAAGTACCGCTGTGGTGCCAAGAATTTCATGGGCTACATAGAGAAGCTAATAATTTTGGACATTGGACAGAAGCCTTACATCCTGACAAGGCCTAGGGGCATTATACGCAGTGTATCTGGGGAACCGCTGTTCCTTCACTGTCTATCTGACGGGAGTCCCAGACCCAGGATCTACTGGACCATTCCTGGTGGCCACACTTTTACTCGGCCTCAAGTCCTGGGGCGTTACCAGTTGTTAGAGAATGGTACTTTAGTTGTTCAAGATGCCACTCTCCACGATCGAGGGAACTACATCTGCAGAGCTCGGAACGATGCTGGGGAGGCTTTGCTCACTGTCCCTGTCGCTATCATTGCATATCCTCCACGGATCACAACAGGGCCGACTCCCAGTGTGAGGGTAGTGACAGGGACGCCTATCCAGCTCAACTGTGCCGCCACGGGAATCCCCAAGCCAGAGATAACTTGGCAGCTGCCCGATCACTCAGTTCTGTCAACAGCAGAACAGGGCCGGCCTATGGGTAGTGAGCTGCTCCACCCTCAGGGCACACTTATCATCCAGAGGCCCACAGTCTCAGACTCTGGCACATACAAGTGCCTGGCCAAGAACCACCTAGGTACAGACTCAAAGGTCACATATGTACATGTTCTGTGAGAGAAAGACATAATTGAGGGAGGACAGTGGTATATCTGAATGTAAACAGTAACAGACATGGTAAGTTGTGTCGGAAATTTACAGTACATGCTTCACATGTGGATTTGTGAGGAACACAGCTTGTGGAATATTATTTGAAAAAGTGACAGATGTGGATTAAAAATAAATAGAGCACAAAAGGAGAAGGGAAACAGATATTTTAACAGGAACATTTTTTTTGGGGGGGGGGGGGGGGGGGGTTTCACTGGAAAACCCAGTCTGGGGCTAGAAAGTTGTTATTGTAACTGTGGAACTGGGGGCCTGGAAATTTGTAGGTGGCCCTCATGGGAGCAAAACAGCCAGTGCATAGAGTCTAACCTAATGTGATTTCTTTGACCAGACATTGCTGGCCACACATAAGGATACTATTACAACGTATACAGAAGGGGAGAAAAATTGTATAGCAGGCTGAAAGACATGACATGTTGCTTTATGCTTTAAAATAGCTTTCAATGGCAATTCAGTGAATTACACAGTGGAAGAAAATAGATTTATTAAAAAAAGAAATATGTGGCTTGTTTTACACTGGATACATATCTGCATGGACAGTACAGAGCTTTCATACCAGAATGAGATCAGATTTCTTTATTACATGTTTTATATTTTGATAACAGTTTAAAGCAGATTGTTTTGTGCCTATTCACAGTGCCGTTTGTTGGTAAAAAAAAAAAAAAAATGCAAAAACACACTCAGTCTATTGTGTTGTACACAAGAATTTATAGTAATGTTATACATTATGTTAATCTGTAATAATACAGTATATGTATATCTGTTTGTAGTATCTACTTTATCAAAATATAGGAGAAAAAATGGAATTAAACATGATTCATTTCTTTTTAATGTTTTTATTGTGCTATTTGATGCAGCAAAATCTTTTCAATGAGACAAGTATTATATATATGAAATGTATCACTGTATTGGCTGTTGGCACAAGTCGACTAATATGATGCTGTTGCAGTGAAGGTCACTGTATCCAGTTATGCCTCTGTCTACAGGAGGTACAGCCTGTGGCGGCAATAGAAACCTTCCAGACACACACAGTTTTAACTCTCCAGCTGTGAAAATAGTTCTTCACCCAGCTCTCCAGTGTGCTTACCCACAGGGGAGTCTCTGATTATTGTTTGTGATTTTGTGCTGATTTTACTGCCCTTCTGCAACTGAGAGATGAGGGAAGAGGTTGAGACAGAAAAGAGGAATCGAGAAATGCATTGTTAAATTATGAATCTATCTTAAATTGATTTGATGTAATGTTCCAGTTTCCAAAATTATAATTGAAGAAAAGATGTTACTTAAACACAATAACATGAATTAATAATGGTGAATCAATGTCCCTGAGAGATGTGAGAATGATATGGTCCACTATTTAGTGATGTTTGCACTCAAATCACACTTCTTTGGCGACTGCTTGCTGATATAATCTTTAAGGGTATTTATTAAGACAAATATCTTTATCTTGAGGGCAACAACTGGAAACAATTTCTCAGTAAATGGCACCAATTGGGAATCACCTATAATGATGTATATTTAAAATAGGCAAAAAAAGTTCTTTTTGCAAGGTCATAAATAATACTGTGACTTGTACTTAGGTATGTTTTTTTAAACCAATCAAAACAGAGGAGAGGAAACAAAAAAAAAACGACGTGAAATGAATGAATTGATTCTGTGTCCCAGCAGATTAAATTTTACATTAATGTCAGAGTTACATGTTTATGTTTAAACCCACTATAGTGCATGGGAGTGGGATAAGAAATATCATACATTATAAATTCCCTCAGTATTGTTTTTTCTATATAGGCCATATCATAAAATGTCTCTGATAAAGAGATATCTGTCTTCCCCACAGTGTCTTCCTAATGACCTTTAATATGACATGATTAATATACGGTGGTTTCCAATATCTAACAGCTGCAAAAAAAAAGAGTCAGTGTTTAGTCCTCAAGTGTGTATAAATAAAAATCCAATAAAATAAGTTTGTGTGATCTTAGAAAAAAACTTTTTTTTCCATAGTTTAGAGCCAGTCTGCAGCAGTGTGACATGACCCAGACAGACATGGGAAAGAGGGAATTGTCTTCCATAAACTTTGGAATGCAGGCAACTTACTCCATGATTTGAGAGAAAAGTGTTTTCATATGTGAGCTAGGCGACAATCAAACACAAATTAACATCTTCTTTATGTCTGGCTCTATGTGCCCTCTGGATGGTGAAGAGTTTATTTGTTAAGTTCTGGTTTTGTGGTTCTTGTTTGGAGAATGATGGAGTTTATCTTTCAGTGACTCAGGTATTTATGAGGATTTTAAACGTGATTTTCTCATCTGCTCCTTTCCTCTTGGGTGTTTAAAGGAAAAGAATTAACGTCTAACACATACCATTGAAAATATGGTTTTATAAGAAGCTACTGAAAGGAGCAGTGTGTGTTTCTGTGTCTGTGTGAATTTCACCTTTCCCAGGTCAAATATACTGTACCTCTGAACCCAGTCTCTGGTCACAGCTGTTGAAATGGGACGTGTCAACGTGAAGAGTTGCACTACCTCTACCATTTCACAAGACGAATAAACAAACCCTGAGAAAGGTAAAAATATTGCCGCCCCTTGGCCACCTTGAGGTCTGTGGAAAAACAGAAGCAAATCTGCACAGAATCCAATGACTTCTTGCAGGGAAGATTGCCCTCATTACCCCACAGTCCACCTTCTCCACAGGACTCACAGAACGCACAAGTCATATTTCCTGGAAGCAGATTGAGTTTTCACAATTACCTCTACTTTTTTAATCAGATTTCAACTGCCAGCTTGCTCACATTTGACCACTAATACAATCTTTGCTGCAACATAGTCTCTAAACTCTGCCCAAACTCAAGGGAACATATAACAATAGATGCTTTGTTCAAACAGCAACCCCTGCCGCAGTGTTCTCCATGTCTCCATCCATCAGCAGGGCTGTTGTTCTTCACATCAGGAATCAGTCCAGGCCAGATCTGTTCAGTCACTCAATAAGTCAGTGATTCTACTTAACAATCCGTATCAGCTATTTAAAGTATTTATTTAGAGTATATTTTTCTGTTTAGTGAATGCGTTAAGTGACCAATGTTTTTTATCTTACACAGTACATACATACAGTACTTTATACAGCAGGGCCCCTTATTTCTCAGTGAGTATATGAGCTAGTTTGCAGTATGACTGATAGTGGAGTTTTAAGGCTTATACTGATATCAATATGTAGGAGTTAGAAAAACATCAGTATATGGCTGATAGTAATTTTATTTAATAAACACATGAAAAAAAAACACAATCCTGGTAGAGATCTAGAGATTTGTTTTCAGGTTTTTCTGTTGGAAAATCAGTTTGTCAGTGTTGTCTAAAAGGCAAACTGAACGCACTATTTCTATTTTCTTTCTCATTGGCCTTGATATCGGCCAAAAACTGATCCAGAGGGAGACTGACTATTCGACTGATGTTCGTCAGGTGTCTTGAAACATGTCTCCATGTGTATGCTAATGTTGCTCTATATCAGCTGGATGTAATTAAGCAACTGTTTGCAAACATGCACAAGGGAAGAACTAGATGGGATGTCAATGTTATTAATCACACCTGTGCTTTTTCTGTGATGACATCAAAAAGTCTTTGAATCAAACATTTCCAGATAATAGTTAAATTAAAAATACAGTCAGTATGCATTTCTTTAGCAGGAATGAAAGAAAAAATGTACAATCTTCTATTTATTTAAGAATTCATGTGTATTTTTGAATCTGAATGTACAATATGTATTATCTCTGTGTGGGGAACATCAGGGCTTAGTAATCACAGCCGAGTAAAAAAAGAGGAGACTGAGGGCTAAGTGAGAAAAAGTGGAAAGGAAGGATAAAGTCTACAGAGCAGATTGACGAGGGAAACCAGGGAAGGGTGAGACCCTTAGATATAGATATTTTTGGTCTGTGGTATGAATTCCATACTTAAACCAGAATGCTAGGAGCCTGAACATGGAAACTGAGATCTCTGGAGAGGACTGCTGGGAGCTGACCAGCAGCCGTCTCAGACAGTGCTTCTCTGTTAGCTCAGAGAGTCTGTCTTACCTCTTTGAAGCAGCAAACTTGGCAGCTAGTAAAATCCCTGTCAGAATGAAGTGGATCACTTGCCTCCTTTTCGCCACAGTCGAAGCCTATAGGTGAGAAAACCCTTTCAACACACAGATTTGTGGATGCACACACAGATTTGCTCATAGAGAAAATCAGCGACTCTCCCAGTACCTATGGTGATGCTGGAATTTCACACCAGCTTTATAGAATCCACACCTCCACCTTCCAACCACAAGTAAGACAGATGCATCTTTGCACCTCCCCTCCAGGTAGGATCTGTCATGCTGTGGTGGTGGTTCCACGTTTCCCAAGCCGTTTCTTCCCAGGACTATTTTTGATGAGTTTTCTCTTTCACCAGACACTTGTATGTTTGCTGTTATAATAAGGAAAGTATGCAGGTATCAGTTATCATCTAGCTCCCCAGCTGTTGCATTTAAATCACTGGTTGATTTGCAGTAGAGCTCTATATGACAGCCCTAATTCTGAAGCTCTTTCGCTCATTCATTTATCACTTGTAAGTGTTAAGAGTGAGCCTTTAAGCGTCATAAGCCAGGTGTAAGAGCCAGGTAGAAGGGCAAAAGTGCAATCATAAATCAGCTAACTTTAGCCATAAATTTGCCAAAGCTTTCAGTCGGTAAATACTGAAGCCATTAAATATGAATGGGTATGAATAAATAAGAGTTTTTTAAAAACCAATCCAACATGGTGCAAAGAGCTCATGTATATTATAAGGAATAGTATACACATTTTAATGGGGCCATATCCCTCGGTCTCTGTCCTGAGGGCAGAGGAAGTACTTCAGTGGGGTTCTCCAATCTGATTGGGTGCAGATGTGGTCCTTTAGTCTCCACAGAGTAACCAGTTAGACTGGTGGAGCCCAGCCACTCCAGTATATCTAAGCTTCCTCACTTCAGTCACAAAAAATCAAGCTAAAAACATCAAAGTACTTCTGAATTATTGAGTCCCAGAGGGGGAGAAAGCTTTTAAATAAGCCAGCTCACCCAATTAGGCTGCATCAACAAAGTGGTACTGTGACTTTACAGCAGAGGTTGATGTTTCTGCCTGACAGGTTTAGCTGTTCCCAGAAACTTTTTAATTTCAGTGATGAAGTGGCAAAGGTGAGTGGAGTCAGGGTGTCAGGAGGAGGGCAAAGAAACTTCTAGTGGCCAGAGCGTCACCAGGGCTTTGGCACCAAGGAAATAGAAATACATAAGCGTATAACCTCCCTTTAGTCATTCTTGATACATTCAGTATCCGTCTAGTTGTGGCATTATCATCAAGAGCTTTGGTCATGGATTTAACATCATTTAGGCCTGTGTGTCCTCACAGAGATGATATTTCACACTCCATCCTGTGCCCCTGGTTGTGGGAATGAGGTTTCCTGTGTTTCTCCCGTTTGACTGGCTTCCCATATTCTTTTGAAATCTCTTTGTTTTTCAGTGTGAGAAGACAAATCCCAAGTTGCAGTGTTGTTGTGAAACAGTGCTGTGCGTTCACAATTTACATTCCTCTACTCAGACACGTCCACAGTCAGCATTTCCTCTGTGCTTCTGGAAACAAAGTTTAATTTACCACTCGGTAGTAAAGCCAATGTGCAATTTAGATGCAATCTGGAGGAGCTGTAACACAGCTGAAGAAACACTAAACACTTATAAATAAAAAATGAGGAGCAGAAGACTTGACTTTGGACAGCTCTGTGTAAAAGCTTCTGTGGCTTAAGTAAGAAATACACGTGTGTTCTCTTCTTTGGACTGACTTTTTTTGTGATTGATGTAAATATGTAACCCCTGATTGTCAATCAATTCCTCTGTAAAGTAAAAAATATTAACCATATATTCACACATTTTCATGTAACCTTTGGGTTTTTTTAGGAAGCAGATCATTGGGGGTAACTCTAAAAAGAAAACTAGTGCCATGTCAAAGCTCTTGTTTATTGGAAACACAATAAAGATCAGAGACTGCTCAGATTTTAGTGACCACCTTTATCTTCACTTTGACACATCATCTTTAAGATTTCAGACCGGCCTGATTATGTTATCCTGTCAACCCATAGATGACAACAACACATCTCGTATTTATTCTTATTTCTAAACAGGGTACACAATATTTATTTAGGATTGAGATATGACACAAAAATCCTCCAGTGTCTGCAGTAGACAGGCATAAATGGTGTTAAACCCATAAAAAGACTGGCACATTTAGTTTTACACCAAATGCTGCAGTTAAGTCACTTTAGATGACATCATTCAGACCACCTGCTGTGGCATGTCTACCTCACGCCACCCTCAGATACCACCATGACATCAGAGGGAAAATAGACTCTCATTATAGCTCTGAGGTCACTGGTTACTGCTGAAGTCGTGTTCACTACTTGGACCATAAAAGTTGCTCTAGACATTCCCTAAACCATTTTCTTTTTCACATATTACTTTATATCCAGTGTTGATGGTGGACAGGACATCTGTTGGGATGGTTTTGCTTCAGATAACATGATGGAACACACAGAAAACATCTGTCTTGCCTTGTAGGCCGTGACATTTCTTAGTTTGGGCTTTGTAGAGTTTTCAAGTGAAGAATGTGTTCAGGTTTTAAACCATATGCATGCAATTTCTCTTGTCCATGTTTGTACATGACATTGACCTTTTCGCACATGTATTGCCCACCATTGTGGTTGACCTGTCCTTTGGCCTACCTGCTTTTCTGTGTGCACACAGGTCTCTGCTGAGCACACAGAGACACTCTGTCAAATATGCCCGGTATCCCAGAGTGGCCGGCCTCTCAAAGGAAGCTGTTGTCCCTCTTTTTTCTATTTCTCAAGCCACAGCTCTGCTTCCTGCTTTCTCAGCCTTGGGTCGAGGGATTATCAGACAAGCACTCTGGCTCAGAATTTAAAGCAGGAATGCCACTGCCAAAAAGTGCTGCCACTGTGGTTTCATTGCAGTTGCCAGTGGGGCTCTCTCCCATTACCAGGCTCGTCTCTTGCTGCCTTACCACTGTGTGTTGGTGGCTTGAGTTGGTTGGTCCAAATTAAGGCTGTGTAAGGTGTGTTATATCGTGTCTGGACTTGAGTTGATGCTCTGTGGAATAAAGGTCCACACAACACCAAAGCTAATGTTCACCTGAGGCTCTCCACGCCTCTCCCAGTATAATATTACACTATATGTATTATCAGAATCAATACTAGTGGTTGTCTTGACAACTTGTTTTTGTTTTTGTTTTCTGGATATTTGTGACGATAATGTACAACTTACATCTGACATCCTAAAACAGACTTTCACTTTTCAGCGAATTGGTAGGAGATCAATATAATATTTTAAGCAAAAAAAGAAAGAAAGGGGGAAAAGAAAATTAAATCAAATCAATGTCACCCATCCTAGATGACCCACCAATATTCAAATTAAAAGCTTTCAGACTGAGATGCACCCCAGATTGAAATGACAAAGGGTATGATTATTGTTAATATACCAGATACATTAACCTTTAGGCTTTGTAGGTGAGTTCAGACACAGCCAGAACACACATTGTCATCATCATTATTAGGTATGGTTAGGGATATACAAGGGTGTAGTGGCGTATCTTTACAAGTTAGTTAAGGCTTTGGCAATAGTCACCATACTATAGACTATCACACTGTGATATTGTACCGAGTATAGACACAGAATACAGCAAACCAAACATATTCAATTTTTGACATTTGATGGATGTATATGTTAGTGAAATTCTCATCATTTTATTTTATCGGTCCCAAGGTGAACCGAACCTCCGGTGAATTGTGAAATAACCCTGCGTGAGTCCAAATGGATGCATTTGTGAAAGGATCAGTGGTGTAAGCCAGGTAGAGTTTAGCAGGTCATTTCCCTGATGCATATGCCAGACCCAAGAGGCGAGTAATGATTTGTAGAAATACCCAAACAAAAGCAGTTGCTAGGAAAACGTCTGTGTGAGCAACAAACTGGAGCGCAGGATGGAATCAACGACATCATTCACCGGTAGTAACTAAAGCCCAGGAGCCAGTTGGACCCACTGATGTTCATGTGTGTCTGTCTTTGTGTGTGTGTGCAGCTTTGATACTGACAGTTAACACACCCATACTGGACACATGAGGCTCTTAAGAAATGTAGGTATGTACATAAGTCAGCAGTTGCCAATGTAGAGCCCTCACAATGCTCCTATAGAAATAAAACTAGCAGTTATAGAGCATGTCAGTACATTTTTATCATAAACATGTAGTGATACTCTATACTGTAATGGTGCGTGACAGCAAATTTGCTTTCATCCACATTAAAAGCTTGAAACACTACAGCTCACAGTATTTTTTTAGTCGCCCTCTTCACCTCCTCATGTGCTGCTTTAGATTTGTCGGTGTGGATAACCATATGGGAGGCAGACCCACTGGAACCTCCGCTGAACAGCACACCAGCAGCAGCAGTAGCTAAAGAAACCTAACACTGTCAAAACAAAGTGTGGCCCACACATTTCAACTATGTGAGGAGAAACTAATGTGAAAGCCTGCCAAAGGAAATGTATACACATAAACATGCACAAATAAAGACAAAGACAGTCGCAAACAAACCACAAGTGACAAGGACCACCCTGAATGTTTTTTTCGCTCTCTCAGTGTGGTAAAATGTGCCTTCCTTGCGTCTTTCTACCTGTCAGGATGACAAGATGATCAACCGTTGACTGTTTGTAAAGGTCAGAGGTCACAGTACAGCCTCATCCTGCCCTCGGATCAACCAGGCTCTTCAGACCACAGCTGTTGCAGCTCTGTGTCTGTTATTAGCTTGATGTTTGCCCTCAGACATCAGGGTTTCTTTCCATCACCTTCTCCCTAACCTCATGCTGATGCTTGTGATAAAAGCCCTTCCACGGGCTAAGTAAAGACAGGCTATTTTTGCTCAAAGACATTAACCCATGTGCAGAGAGGAGATGGAAGTTTTTCTCCCTCCACTCTCCAGCTTCATTATCACCACAGGGTGAAGCAGCAGTGTTTTACTTAACTCCATTGGCAACACAGTGGCTGTGCAACAGAACGCTTGTGGTCTGGGGACTGGAAGAAAGTAAGAGTGGTGACTTAAAGGTCAAGGGGTGACATGTGAGGTGAGGAAAGCATTGCAACAACAGAGTGGGAAAATGTGTGTGTTATGTGTGTATGTGCGTGAGTGAGTGCATGTTTTAGACTGGGGAGGGGTTAGGAGGCTTAGACAGCTTTAAATGGAAATTCAGTCAAGTCTTGTGTTACACTCTTTTTTCCTCCTCTCCTCATTCCCTTCTTCCTGTCTGTCTGAGAGGGAGCTGACGAGGATTACTGCGTGTGTGAAGTGTGTAGTGCAGCTTTTCCTGTGCGTCTGCAACTGCACAGTCACACACTATTTGATTTTGCCTCTGTGTGAATGATTCATGTAAATTTAATACAAGAGGCAGCATTACTCAATGACTGTTATACTAGAGCGGCTTTTAGAGCTTGATTACCAAAATAAAAGTAGGGCACATCATTTCAAAGACTAATCAACAGTTTGACCAAATCGCGTCAGACCATAAGAATAAGAAGAAGAAAGGTTGAATCAAAAGAAAAGGAAGCAAAGCAGAAAAATAGAAATGTAACCAGAAAGACACCCAGATAAACTGAGCGTTAAGCTGAAAAGCAGCAAGTGTAGCTGTCTGTCCTCTCCTGGAGAATGCATGTTTGATGCCCTGATCAGATCCAGATGTGCAGAGATCACAGCTGTGGGAAGCAGGACTGCATTTAATATGGAGGGTTGAGAAACTGGCCTCATGTACAGTATATAACTAAATTTAAACTATGCTATCCATGTGATAACAACCAATGTACACTCACCCATGTACACAGACACTGTCACTAGGAGGAGCATTTATTTAGGAAATGAATGCTGCTGACTTGCTCCAGACACAGGAAGTTGCAGCATAGCCATGCTAACATGAATGAAGGGCAGGGGGCCATCAGGGTCATGTAATGAGGACAGAGGTGGATACCTTTGCTTTTCAATTTCTAAAACAATAATATTAATAATGAAATAGGAAGAAGCTACTGTGAAACTTCCTCTGGGAAACTGAAAACACAGCACAACAGAGCACGAACTGCAACTGACAGTGCAGTAGTGTTTAACAGTGAGATTTAATCTCTTAATGGGTAAGAGTCAGCTAGTAAAAGGCCTGTAACACAAATTCTGACAAATGCTTCTCTAAACCCTCATGATGCTGGTCTACAAAGTCTGGAAAATGCTACCTGAATAATTCTAAGCTTTTTCAGTGCCTTGTTTTTAATTAGTTTCTTTATATATTCTCTGGGCAAAAATGTTCTAGAATCATTAATAAATATGCAAATAATTAATTTGTATGGCAATTTCTACATTAAAATTTCAAATTCATTTGAAATGGATTTGCAAAATGCCTTTTAAATCTTACTTTGTGTTATTCCATATACTAATGTGTCTTCCTGCCATATTCTCTCTCACAGACACACTCCAGACTTTATACTGGACTCATAGAAGATTAGTCCAGTGTGATGAATCATCTGTTTTATGAATAAGTTTGACTTAGGAATAGACTCAGTCTGCTATACTTTATGATACACAGGTTATAAGGAAAAGGAAAGGGAAGTTTCTTCATGCTCTGTCTCCAAGAGAGGGATGTTGGAGGGTGAGGACACATTTAGGTTGTTTATTTCACAATTTGGTCTGTGACTTAGTGGCTCTAGAGTGAGATGTCACAGCCAAAATGACCTGGAAAGGCAGTGAGTTCAAAATCTGTAACTGAGAGCACTGGAAAAGTTTTATATCAGTGAAGCATGTGCCAAAAACAGTTTCATGTTTTTTCCACTGTGGAGCAGAAAGTATTACTGTCATATGCTTCCAAGTTGTTTGTTTTTAAAGGAACTGCATTATATTGTATCAAAAGTCTAATCATGCCCCCTTATTTATACTATTCAGGAATATATTATAAATAGATAAACCTGTCCCAATAAAATGTGAAATGTGTGTTGAAGTGATGCTTTACCAGTGTTTATTACTTGAGACTCTCTGAATGTTTTCGTGCTTTTTGCCCGGTGCATTCTGGGATAGGCTGCAGTTCAGGAACAAGCTGTTTATAGAAAATAAAGAGAAGGATTTAATAACTCATCTTTGCCCCAAATAACCTTGACTGTTGGTTACATACATAAGTGTGCATTTGGTAAAATGCAGTAAAAATTACACAACAATAGTTGCAAAAAGAGAAAGAAGTGAGTAAGAGGAAGCGTATTAGCTTTAGTTACTTAATGCTTAAATCCAAACAACTTGTCATTATTAAATATATGTATAACGATGTTTAACAATAGCTCAGGAGTTGATGATGACCATTAAATATTTGACTGATATGTGGCTGTGTCTATTTGCTGTTTACAGGACGTCTTTTTCTAATCTTTAACTGTTTATCTGCAATTACCCTAAGGGGTGAAATAAAACTGAAGTGAAGTCTCTGTGTTTGTTCAGATAAATTTACACACATCATCCACAGCCCTTCCACATGACAGGAAACAGAAAGGAGAAGGCAAAGAGAAAGTCTTCCTGGTAGATATGTGTCACGAAACTATACACACAAACACAGTCAAATGGTCAGTATCAGATCACAGTTTTGCAGAATACAGAAGCAAGAACTACAATAAGAACTGCACAAGGATTTTACTGCTACATATCAGCATAATTAACAGGTCAGTTACAAAATCTTATCTTGTGTCTATAACTACATATCAGGCAAGATGTGCAAAATATATCTACAAATTGTGTAAATTATGAAATTGACTTTGACTTTTTTTTTTTTTTTTTTGCCTACTGCAGATTTTGCAGTTTACAGAAAGTCATGAAAACCAGATATACTGTCAGTGTAATCAACCAGCTTCTTTAAGGAATGTTATACTCTCAAGTGGTTTTTATGGACACATCTCAAAATGAACTGCATGAACAATATGTCAGCAAAATTGCAAGGAATTACATGGAACAGGATTGTATGTTATTTATCCACCTTCTATACACAGTCCAGACTGTTAGTGTTTGAACAGTTACAGTTTTTGTCCTTCAGGCTCTGAGCTTCAGCACATTCAGTTTGATGAGCAATAATGGACATTATATTGTGTAAAAACTCAGCTTTAATTTATATTATTAATTCAATATTCAATATTGAAAGAAGTATGTGGATTATATAGTCCTTTTAACAAATAGTGCTGTTTGATGAGCAGTTGTGTGTTGATTCAACGTTAAAGCTGACACATGGTTCAGAGTTGATTCCACTTAGATTATGTATTGGAGTTGTCTGCAGGTGCGCACAGGAAAACTAGCAAATGGCAAAATGTGCTGGCAGACTGAGGAGCACAGGTCTTGTGGATGAGTGGAAAATCATTTGCATGGTGAAGTGAAACCCCTTTATGACTGCACAGCAAGTCAAGAATGCTGTCCTGGATGTAGGCGAACATGTTTCCTTGTCAAGAATCAACAGAAGACTTCATGAGCGTATCCTCAGAGGATTCACCACAGGATACAAACCCATAGTAAGCCTCAAAAACAGTAAGGTAGTTGGCAAAAACATATGAGAAGTAACCAAAAATCAAGCTCTATGGAAATGATGAAAAGAGGAAAGTGTGAGGGGCAAAAAAGAGCCCCTCGCGGCCACCTAATCTGTCAAACATGGTGGTGAGTCTGTTACAGCTTGGGCATGTTTGGCTGCCAGTGGAAGTGGCACGCTGGCTCAGATTAAGCTCAGATTCAGCCAAATGCATCAAAACCCCTTCGGACAACATTTCATCATTCAAGAGAACAACAATCCTAAACATACGGCCAAAGCAACCAAAGAGCTTTTAGGGTGAAGAGGTGGAATATCATGGACTGGCAGAGTCAATAACCTGATCTTAATCTGACTGAGCTGCATTGCACTTGCTGAAGACCAGAATAGAGGCAGAGAGACCCCACAACAAGAAAGAGCTGCTGCAGTGAGAGCATCAGCAGGGAAGATACAAAGCATCTGGTGATATCAGTCAAAGGACTTTCCAAAGAATATTAAATATGAGCTTGTTTGACTTCATGTGTATCTGTCCAATTACTTTAGAGAGTTGGCTACTTGACATTTTTATCTTAAATTGAATGTGCTGAAACTCAGAGCCTGAAATCCTAACACTTATGCCCTGGAATGTATGTACTTATATAACTCATACTTCATGAAAAAGTAAAGAAAAAGATAAGGGTTTTTTTTTTTTGTCATACTGAGAACAATTTTCTCTTGTATTTATTTAGACAACGCTCATGGAGACAAACAATTCCCCCCAGTTACCTGGCAATCACAGCAACACCAATATCACTTGTTCCCGTGACAACGTTTTGAAGACAGTGGTTTTTCCTGTTCTCTACTCCGTCCTCCTCTTGGTGGGGCTGTCACTCAATGGCGTGGCAGCGTTGGTGTTTTTCCGCATCCCCTCACGGTCTCACTTCATCATATACCTCAAGAATATTGTGGTTGCAGACATCATCATGACCTTCACATTTCCTTTCAAGGTTTGGTTAAACTGGTACCACTTCCTTATAAGGCACACTTTAAAGGGGGTTTATAAATTATAACTAATGGCTTTTTAATTGTTATTAAATCAATTAAAATCGTTCATTAGAACGTTTTGTTTGCCAGGTGGTGAAAAATCTCTCTTGTTTATCATTAATAAAGACTCATCTTGCTTTTCAATTTTTTGCAATGACACATTTAGTTTATTAGAAAATTAGTAAATCATCTGCAGGCATATCTGTTAATAATTTACTAATAATAATTTACAATAATCCATCGAGTTGTAAATGTCAATAATTGTCCTGTTGGAGGAGGACAAGATTTTTCACAACTTAGCAACCCAAATGCTGTTCTTATTATTGGCTTATAATTAAGCAATAAAGCATTAATAAGTGATTTAACAACCATTAATGAGATGATTTGTTATAACTTCTAAACCCTTACAGAGGTGACCTATTAGAGAGTGCTACTGTTAACTTACAAATAGAATATGTGTTGAATTTGAAATGAGTGTTTAACAGTAAAATGCTGTTTCTCCAGGTGTTGTCAGACTCCAACATGGCATCCACTGGGCTGCGGATATTTGTATGTCGAGTGTCCTCAGTGCTCTTCTACCTTACCATGTATATCAGCATCCTCTTCTTCGGCCTCATTAGTATCGATCGCTGTAGGAAGACCCTTAAACCCTTTAGGGGGACGAATGCAGCCCGGCTGACCCGTCGGAAGCTCCTTTCAGGGGCCATCTGGACCTTTCTGCTCGTTCTCTGTCTGCCCAACGTGATCCTGACATCTGAAACACCACCTTCTAAATACTTTAAATGCAGCGACCTGAAGACAGAGGGCGGGCTGCTTTGGCATGAGGTGGTAAATTATGTCTGTCAAGTTATTTTCTGGGGCAACCTGGTGACTGTGATAGTATGCTACACTCTAATCACCAAAGAGCTGTACAGATCCTACTCCCGCACCAAGTCCCACAGTGCTGGAGGGACTCGAGAACCAAGCAGGACAACGACTCGCAAACCCCAGCAGGCCGCAAGAAAAATGAATGCAAATGTGTTCCTGGTTCTGGCAGTGTTCTTTGTGTGCTTTGTGCCATTTCACTTTGCCCGTGTGCCGTACACTCTGAGCCAGACCAAAGAGGTTCTCTTTGACTGTAAACTCAAGCTCTTCTTCTTTCAGCTGAAGGAGAGCACACTTTTCCTCTCATCCCTAAACTCTGTCCTGGACCCGCTCATCTACTTCTTCCTCTGTAAGTCCTTCAGGACCACTCTGTTCAAGACCCTGCAGCTGCCTCCTGGCACCTGTAGCTGGCTGACAGGGAGAGGGTCAGAGGTGGATACAGGTAGCACCCCTCTGAGGGACTCCTCTGCCTGTACATAAAACAGCTTGCCTTGATGATGATGTTGAGAATTGGTTCAAATCCAAATTCAGCTTTGTGACTAAACACTAGTGGACATGCAGTAGGTGACAGACACAATGACGTCTGTCCTACAGACAGAAATGATATGTGTATGCCACAGTACATATTTCTGTTCATGATCATCATAAAATGGTCATTATAACACGCCTTTAACAATTGAAACATAGTAACTAACAGCAATCAACAGTTTTTATTTTTTTCCTTTCTGTTCTCTATTTTAGTTAATAACAACATGAAGTTTCTCTTCTGTGTTTTCATACCCATTCCTCTTGAAATGTTAATTTACAAACTGAAGATAAATCTTATTTTGAGGATAACCTCAGTATTCCTCTAAAATTGTCTAGCTGTATACTAAACCTCAAGTTTCAAGCTACAAATAAATGCCTGTTATGTCTTATTGCTGCACATGCATGTGCATGACAGTTTGTGTTAGAATTGACGGGATAATCAAACCACAGCAGGTTAATGTGTCCAAATAAAACATCTGCTGTCATGTGATCGTGTGATTTTGTTTTTCTTATTCAGTTCTGCAGGTAACAATTATCCTCATCAAGTCCATGGATTTAACACAGTGGATAAAGCAGTGAAGGAATCAGAAAGTAGTCAAGGACAGATACTGCAAAATAGGAATTTTTCTACTGCTTTCTGTTACAACCACAATAACCAAAAGACTCGTGCCTACCAGTTTCATAATGAGACAACAATAAAAGATGTAAACACACGCACAAAATACACACAATGAGCTCTAGTCAGAGGAGTCGCATCTCCACATTTAACCATTAGTGAGTGGTAAATGGGAACTATATTATGTCCCGAACGTTAGCAATAATAATAATAAACATACAACACAACATGGTGCTGTTTTGAGTTAGTCTGCCTGTGGTTGTAAAAGTGTGAGCTAAATGTAAGTACATCCTACATCGTGACTACATCATCAATGCTGCAGCATCACACTGGTAAAGAGAAAAAGGATCCTTTCTCTTAAAGAGGAGCATTTAAGTTTAAAGCATCTCAGGCTAAAGAATAAAGAAATCTCGATAGTCAGAAATTGCTTCAGTGTATCGAGAAAACAAATCGCATTACCACAATGCATGTTATCTGAAACCCTTTTCCCCCCACAGTAGGTCACTGTTGACAGATTTGCATCTGTCTGGTTGAAGAGGCTGACACATTTGTAATTTCTCTTGTGAAGGTCTTCATCTCCCTGGCTGCACAGTACGGAGTTACAGAGACAACCATTCTTGGTGAGTGGCTTAAACACAACTTTCTAAAACAAAAAGACAAACAAAAAAAAACTTGACAAGTCATGGAAAGAATCAAACAAGTAATATTTGGTTGGTTATTATTTGATTAGAAGCAAGAGTTTATGGACTAAACCTGTAAAATCTGAACACCACCTCAGCTTGGCTTAAATCTAATTCAGTGTTTCTGTGTATGTCTTTTACTGATTTAGGCCCAGTCACTAAACTTTCTCACAATCTAATGATCATAAATGTGTGTGTCCTAATTTTATCAAATTATCATATCATTAACAGGTGCCAAAATAAAGGTTTATTGCCCAGAAGTGGGGCATTTTCTGTTTCTTTGTCCCTTGTTGATGGCAGGTCATCCAAATTAAAAGTTGTGAAATAGAAGCAGAGCAACTGAGATCTATTGTGATGACTGCACTTCAATATCAGAAAGGTGTTCTTAAAATTTGGTGGACTGTGTGTAGTGTTTTCAGCTTGATTATATGTCATTTAAAAAACAAGAAACCCCACTCTTCACTGTGGTGAAAACAAATGCAAAAATTGCATAACTTCTGTCATTCACTGTCAAAAGTGGAAGTGTCATGTTCAACATCCAGGGTGCATTCAAATGCTTTGGTTGAGCATTGACAACTCATAGTAACAAATGTCTTTTAACCAAATGGCAAAATGCAAATGAGGTCAAACTGGGCAAGCTGGAAAAATTCAGAGCAGTAGTCGTTCTCTTCATGAATTGACTTCACACTAAAACCCCTCAGCCTTTGAGGAATCCACTCTGAAACTATAATGTTATTTTCTCATATCATTAATTGTCATGCCAGTGTACCCTCGTAGCAAATGAAGAAACCTGCTTATTTCAAGTTCTAATGCACTGAGACACGGTTCTGGGTGTGGGTCTGCTCTACATCCTGATCACAGATATACACCAGTTCAGGGTTACAAAGATTTTTTTAGACAAATTAGTTGAATCTTTTTTTTTTATTAATTACATTTTTTTTATTCCAGATTTTAAGATGGTGGCCAACAACACATCACGCCTCTCCTCTGATTGTGCCGCTTTCAGCCTCACAACTGTAAATGTGGTTGTCTCGTGCCTCTTCTTCTTCCTGTTCCCCATTGCGTTACTGCTCAACGGGGTAGCAGCATGGGTGTCTTTGCAGCTCCGCTCCACCTCCACCTTCATAGTGTATCTTAAAAACCTGGTGGCTGCTGACCTGCTCATGACTCTGACACTCCCGCCGATGGCAGCCAGCATGCTTCCCGGAGCAACACTTGAACTGAAGGCGTTCGCTTGCCGTTACTCAAATGTAATTTTCTACTGCTGTATGTACACAAGCATTGCTTTAATGGGTCTCATTAGCCTGGACCGATTCTTCAAAGTTGTTAGACCATATGGAAAGTTACTAGGACAAAATGTGGTGTTCAGTCTTGTAATGTCCACCTTGGTTTGGGTGATAATATTTGGCAGCACAGCGATCCCAACCATCATTCTTACTAACCAGGATCCTGTTAACATGACGGGAAATTTCTGTTTGTCACTGAAAAGTCCAGCGGGTCTGATACTTCACAAGGGTGTGGTTTTATTTATGGAGGTTCTTTTCTGGCTTATCAGCATATTGATTGTGTATTGCTACATCTGCATCACCATGAAAGTCCTGCAGTCCTTCAGAAACTCAGGGAGCAACAACAGCCAAGGAAAGAAGAAAACCAAACTTCGAGTCTTCTTGATCCTCCTCGTGTTTTGTGTGTGTTTTGTGCCTCTCCACATGCTCCGCATTCCTTTTACACTGTATGAATTCTTTAACATTAGGGCATGCACTGAAATGTGGGTGGTGATAGTTCATGATCTGGCCCTGTGGGTCTCTTCTACAAATGCCTGTCTGGACCCTCTTCTCTACATCTATCTGTGTCGGGAGTACAGAGACAAACTGGTCGACATGATGAAAGCTAGAGGGATCTGTGTTGGGTTATATTCAGGTGAAAATGAGGATATTTCACAATAGTATAAAGTCAGTCTTTAGTCATCATCTATACATAAAACTTTAGAGATAAATAATATGTTAGTAATCATAAATATCACAAATGAATAACTCAGGAAACACGAGAGACTCCTGATGTCATGTTGTACTGTTGCCCTATGTTGCCCTCTAGTGACCTAATGCATAGATAAGCATCTACTGAGGCAGAAATCACAAAAAGAAACAAGTAGAACAAGATAAATATATATAAAAAATATATGATAAATATGGAGTACACTCTTTCTTTAAAGTATTCATGACGCAACACTGTGTTTGAATCCCATACTGATGTGTTACTGTGAGACCTCTATCAGTACATTTATGTTTGAAGTCATCTTTTGGTTTGTTTCTCTGTGATAGGGTCTCATCTATCGTGTAACTCAGCTTTGTCTCCCGTGGGTTTTTAAGGGCGGGTTTAAATGAACATTATAATCAAAATAATATAGAAGGAAAATGATTTGAGGATTGTTTATGTGTGTGTTATCCCCTTCATCATTATCACTGCTATTGCCTGTGAAACATTACTAAAAAGTAGACTCAGCTCAAAATACTTTTTTCTGCACAAAAGAACAATAAACAGTAATTGCATCCAACACAGCTTTGGTCTATTATTTCCAGAACAATTCTTGTGAATCCTGTATCCAAATTCAATAACTTCCCTGCCACAGACCATTTGCCAAAAGTTAATTTCTTTCATTTGAATGAATTTCTTATATTTCGTTTTTCATGGACTCATTAAATGATTTCATTATCTTTAATTGCTTTCTAAGTAATAAACTATTAGTATGTTCAACAATATCCTCCTCAGTGCCAAACAGTGGAATTAAAATTTTAAATTAAATACCAAGGCACCACAATATTCTGGACTACACAGCATCAATCATTTCAACCACCATGACCATTTACCAAATAATTGTCATTGTTTTGCCAGAAACAGAACTGAAACCCCATCAGAGGAGAACATTTTCTTGGTAGCTGTTGACCTTCTTCTGTTTAAGTGGACAGTAAGCTCCACTTTAGCCTGTGGGACTATTTGGTCAGATTATGCCACTGTATCAGTTCCTGCATAACTCTTGCAATAATTAGTGCAATCAATCAGTCAGTCAATCAATAAGCAAAGTCACCCTAGTAACAAAGAGACAACCACAAACAAATGAAGGACACGAAAACAGAGAAACAGATGCATATCTAGCTTTCCACATGAAAGCTAGGAGCAGGTCAATATTAGGAACATTTGCTAGGCTAATGACTCAGAGGATGATGACTAGTACCAAAACTGCAGAATTCAAGTTGAGGGTTCTTGTCTGTAAACAAACACAGATGCTTCCTTTGATCAGCTCCACGTTAAAGGTGAGACAGAATTATGATGTCTGAGATACATGTGTAGGCCAGAGGAAACACTGCACACTCTGAATCCAAGCCTTCAACCCATCCAACCTCAGCTCTGCAAAGTGTTCACACCGTGTGCTGTGTATGACGTCTGTTTTGCTTTTGTCTAAAGACCAGTAGGCTTTCCCTATTTTTGCATATGTCCTGATAAATTGCCATTCTTATCACAGCTGAAATGTTGATTTGTTTGCTAGGAAAATCAACAGTGTTTCTTAAACACCTACCAAGTCAGTACCATTGTCCATTTCGCGACTTTGTGGTTGAGAAGAGTGACCGAAGTCAACTGTAAGTTATCAAAATGTATCTTCATCTAGTCATAAATTCATAGTCTATAGGGTTTGATCTGTGATAGGTTAATTCATGATGGCAAATAGCCTATAGCCACTCAGGTAATTCTTTTAAAATCTTCTTATTATAATATATAATTCTGAAAAGTCTCAATCAATAAATGTAATTGCATTTTTTACTTCTAAAACTAACTGTTTGCACTGCTAAGAAATACTGTAAAGCTGGTTTTGATTTGAGTTTAAAAAAATGTATGAGCTCTGTGTTCTGCACAGTAGTTGGAAAGAGAGTATCTATCCCACAAGAGACATTGTTTTGCCTTGAAAGTACATCAAACTAATTGCGATCTTAAGATTTCCATGAGTTTAATGAGTAGAATTTGTAACTTATTCATCCGCTCTACCTTGTAAAGTGTGTAACAAAAAAAAAAGAGTAGCCGTGCCACGACAAGGATGCCTATACCTTATTAATTCTGAATTTGTATTCAATTACATTTACATTTAATCATTTATCTACCTTTTTAGGGTTAGAAAATCAGGGGCATGGATGTTTAGCCCATATATATCACTGAATATAAAAGTTGGAGGATAAGCATAT
Source organism: Trachinotus anak (assembly GCF_046630095.1). Classification (NCBI taxonomy): domain Eukaryota; kingdom Metazoa; phylum Chordata; class Actinopteri; order Carangiformes; family Carangidae; genus Trachinotus; species Trachinotus anak. The sequence continues at coordinate 13,062,522 of NW_027273865.1, forward strand.
ATGTATGTATGATGGAAACATTTATAATAAAAACTTTGCTTAACAAACATATTCATTTACATTTCTATGTAAATAAATTCCCTTCGGTTCATTTGGCCTGCAACTCTCTGACAGGTGACAGATGATGGATGAATGGATGGGTCCTCCCTCTGACAGAAACCAGCAAAGTGAGTTAAAGAAGCCACACCCCTGATTAGGGAAAAAAAAAAACACAAAAAGTTTTAATTTTCTGTTGAATAATTTCTAAATGAACTGTCCAAATAATATTGCGCATATTCAGCAGGACTATCTGTCTAAAACATATAAGTTACTAGGCAACCTATGTTTCTTGGAAACAGCTGAACTGTGAGTTCTGTGTGCTTCAAACTCTATTATTCTCCTCAGGTGCTGTGAAGCCATCAAACAAGACATCTCGTGATGATCCCGAGTGTGACAGTTACATGCAAAACATCGTACCAATTCTCTACTTCTTGATGTTTCCCATAGCTTTGTCGCTGAATAGTGTGGCTGCCTGGGTGTCTCTGCACCTCAAGTCCACCTCCACCTTTGTGGTGTACTTGAAAAATCTAGTAGCTGCTGATGTTGTCATGACCTTGATCATCCCTATCAAAGCTGCAAGTGACTTGACAGGTGCATCTGAAACACTGTTTGTACTTTCATGCAATTATTTCAGCGCCATTTTCTACAGTACACAGTACACATGTATCACTTTGTTGGGACTTATCAGTCTGGACCGTTTCTTCAAAATCATGATACCCCAGAGCAAGTTGTTTGGTCAGAATCTGACCTTTAGCAAACTGGTGTCAGGCTCAGTCTGGGTAATCATGTTTGGAGGCACAGCTTTACCAAATATTTTGAGTAACCGATTAGTAGCCAATATGACAACAGTCAGCACTTGTATGAAGTTTAAAGGACCAGTTGGACTTGAAGTCCATCGCATGATTGTGATTTACCTGAATGGTCTCTTCTGGCTCGTCAGTGTGGTCATTGCAGTTTGCTACATTTGCATCGCAAACAAGGTTATCCAGTCTTTTCGAAACTCAGGCAGCAATAACAATCAGGGAAAGCGGAAGATCAAACTACGTGTCTTTCTGATTGTCATTGTGTTTTTTGTATTATTCACACCATACCACATTGTCAGGATCCCATACACTTTTCAACAAGTCAGAAGCTCCGTCGAGGGAGGCTGCAATTACTCAAAGAGTAAGTTTGGCAAGGAGTTCAGTCTCTGGCTCGTCAGCACAAACATCTGCATGGACCCACTCCTCTATGTGTTTTTGTGTCGTGAATTCAAGGAGAAACTGGTGTCAATGATGAAAAATATTTCCACCTCATTTAAAGCAACTTCAGCAGCCAACACAGAGGCTACTTTGACACAGAGTAGACTCTGACTGAGGTCATGAAGTTGTTATGATAAGGAGCTCAGATGTTCCTGTAGAATTTGTAGATTCGGATTATTGTTTCACATATTTATTAACATTCTGCTATTTAGTGTTTTTACTTTAAACCTATGTTAAAGTTTGCTTTGCTGTTTTTTTTGGCTTGTCAAAGTGGGGCTCTACATCGCTTGAAAACCATAAACAGGAAATAGAATGAGAATGGGTGAGATAAACAGTATGAGACTAGAGGGTGATATCATGATGCTGCTAAATGAAGCTGCCATGCAAAACAAGTTGAGTATCTATAGTTAACATTTGCATCTCACACCGAAGTCTTATGTTGTGGTAACAGGAAATGGCTCCTGGCTTTAATGCAGTTCTGCAGATGTCTCATGTGTCTGTTTGCTTATGTCAACAATTTGTGGCATGCTAATCAGCACTCAACATGGATGATTTACTCTAAAGAATAAAAGATGAGCGCAGAAAGAACCAAGTCAGATTTACTGTAATCCTATTGATATGTTTTTTACTGTATTGACTTTCCTGTATTTCCTCTATAAGAAAGTGCACAGCTATAAAACAAATAAAGTATGCTATAAATCTTCTGACTTTAATAATCAACCCCAAAATAAACACATAATTGAGGCATTATTCTGCTCTGTCCTGTATACATTTCAAAACAAACTACATCTGGAATCAACTGCTTGTTGATTCCTCTTTTTCCAGCTGAGCAAGCTAGATTTATCTTAAGGATTTGATGAGTTTCATATTTACGTGACTGCATGCAAGTGTGGTTATGTGGGTTTATATTCTAGTTCAGCGTAATATAACTTATAACTAAAAATGAGGTTGTAGCACCAAGTTACCATTTTTGTGATAATCACTTTTTTACAGCTCATGTGGGTCCTGGAAAACACAAGTCTTTGTGTCATTTACACTAAAACGTATTCTGATCGAACAGCAACAGCTATTTCAAAGTTCACTTAAGTGTAATTTCTCCAACTACTTTTTTCCCCATCTGTCACAATTCCTGGCCCAGATCCAAGCAATATCACACAGGAAATCATGTTGTGTTCTCAGAACGCACTATTTTTAGTAAGACAGCACAAAAGGGAATAAAACTGAAGAAAAAAAAAACGGATATGAGTAGAAGGGAATGTACTTGTGTGTTGTATTTGATGGTAGTTATAGATTAAACTTGTCATCAAAAGACAGAGCAGGGTCATATGTACTATTTACAAATATATTCTTGCACAAACTGGCCTTTCCTGTCATAGCATAGTTAATTTATGGTGAAAGAGGTAAGGGAAATGTAAAAACCAATTTCATGAGATGTCGTGCACTGTGCATGTTATCCTTTTCTCATATAACAAAACCACAGCTTCCTCTTCACTTTTTGCCCCTCTGGTTTTTGGTGGTTAGACCATGTATGAGCCTTGACTAGAAAAGACAGATAGAGGACTGGGAGGAGCAGTGGGGTGCAGGAGGTCTCTAGATGTGGGTCGAGAAATGAGTCCATGGCTTTAGTGTTCGCCTGTCCACAGCATCTAAGACTGACGCAAGTTAGCGGAGGCAGGAGGACTGGCACGGAGCAGAACAAGCCTCTCAGCAGACAATTGGAACAGGAAGCAAGGAAGGAATGGGTCTTTCACCCGGAGGAAGACTGGCAAACTCATTGGGATTGTGACAAGACAGCCACACAGTAGCTCCAGAGACCACCCATTGTAAGAGCATCACACGCACACACACGCTTAAAGAGGGAGGGAGAGAAAGACAGAGAGGCAGAGAGATTGAAACCTCCTGTAGGTCAGAAGTAGTATTTCTTGATTGATTAAAGACCTAAACTAATACCAAGAGGTTTCCAATTTCGGGTTTTCTTTTGTTTCATTTACTTCCTGTGGGTAAGAAGGAGGAAGGGTGAACTGAACATTTCACTTCTTCCTTTTTTGAAATAGTGTAGTTTTTTTTCCTAAGTATTCTTTATTCTTCACATACTCCACAGTCACAGACGAACAGGACGCAATAAGACGGTAAGACTTAATTATTGGCTTATTCTAGATTTATCATTAGTCTAAGCTGGGCACAAAGACAGAATTTGTTAAACAATAGTTGTAGCAGAACTAATTAACATCAGTATTCACACTGAAACAGACAAAAGCTTGAAAGTATTGCATGTGCTGGTTTCCATAGCACCTGCTCCTGGTCTCAGAGTTATTCTAAGCCGTTAAGATTCTCAATGTAAAGACAGAAGACAGATGTACTCTCAGACAGGAGGAGAATTCAGGACGAACAAACGCGGCAGTGAGTTGTTGGATGCCGTCATCACTGTATATTAAGTCCGAGTTTGTGTATTCTGAATCTGTATTTTTATGCCCCTGAAAGTGGCATCAAGTGTCTTTTACTTTTTGAGTTGAAAGACAGGAAGATAACTGATCCTTCAGACTTCACTCTTAACACTAGTTATATGAAAGAATAATCAAATAACCCCAGTGACTCAGCTTCAGTCCAAATTAGGAACCTCTGGGAGAAAATGATTACAGCAGACACAGTGTTACAATCTTTACATGCGTATGTTCTGAAGACAGTGTATTACTGTATCCCTTCTTAGAATTATGTATTTATATAACATCTCTCTAATCTCTTCAAAGGTACACCGAAGATTAGAAGATGAACACCACCCTGTCCAACACCTCTGTCAAGTGTGTTCGGGATACCAGCATAACGGCTGTGGTTTTCCCCTGTCTATACAGCATCCTCTTTATAGTTGCCCTGATACTCAACTCCCTGGCTGCATGGATCTTCTTCAGCATCCCCAGCACCTCAACATTTGTGGTCTTTCTAAAAAATGTGGTAAGGAATGAAGGCTTTATAAAAGTTTTTTTTTTTTTTTACTGCCATTGTAAAACAAGGAAATGAAAAAACAAACCTGTGATCCTTCAACAACAGGTGGTGGCTGATTTGCTGATGACCTTGACCATCCCTCTGAGAGTCTTGAGTGATGCAGGTGTGGGTTCCTGGCGCTTACGTGCCTTCCACTGCCGATACTCTGCGGTTCTCTTCTACATCACCATGTACATCAGCATCCTCTTGCTGGGCCTCATCAGCCTGGATCGCTACCTGAAAATAGTCAGGCCCTTTGGGAAGTGTGTCCTGCAGCGGGTCCGTGTTGGCCAGGTGCTGAGTGCAGCTGTCTGGGTGGTTATGTTATCTTTAGCACTACCCAACGTTATTCTAAGTGACCAGCCACCACGGGTCTCTGGAGGCAAACTGAAGTGCACCTCTATGAAGAGCAAAGCCGGCCTGATATGGCATGAAGGATTCAACTACTTCTGTCAGGTAGCTTTTAACTGCTAACAGTTTTTACTCTGGCCACAGTGAGATGAGAGGATCAATACCATTGTCATGCCTGTACATTTAAATGGCGTTGTAGCCAGCAGCTGGTTAGCTAAATAAACATGTCATATCTGGTTTGTGTAATCCAGTGACTGAAGTATAAAAAAGTGTGTGGTTTTACTTGCAGTTATGTGGTATGGCATTGACAAAAACCACAACTAGTCACACTAGTTACACTTTGATTTATGCATGGATTAAGCAAACAAGATATAGTTTAAAATGTTAATTAGTGAGCTACAGAGGTGCAGGTGCCTGGAGTTGTTTGGACAGAGACAGGCTAGCTTTTAGCCTAGAGACTATTGCTTCATTTTTTACTGTACAGACATGAGATTGGTCTCAATCTACTCATCTAACTCTCAACCAGAAAATAAGCGTATTTCAAAATATGTCAAACTATTCCTTTAATATATTTGCACTGTGTTATCTTCACATTCACAGAAGAGATCATAATCAGTTGCAAAAAGTCTTTGCCCTGCTTAATGTTTTGTTGATGCATGTCTGCAGGTGGTTTTCTGGGGCACTCTGTCCTTGATGGTGGTTTGCTACACGTTCATCAGCAAGAAGGTTTATGAGTCATATAAAGCCTCAAAGAGCAGATCTCAGGCAGCCAGTCGCAAAACCAAGGCAAAAGTCTTCGTGGTGGTGGGGGTGTTTTTCATCTGCTTTGCCCCCTTCCACTTTGCTCGTGTTCCCTACACCCTGACCCAAACTCGTAGCATGGCAAGTCACTGCCAAGCACTCTACATCGCCAAGGAAACCACCTTGTGGCTATCGGCCACTAATATATGTCTGGATCCGCTTATCTACGTGTTCCTGTGTAAGGTGTTCAGGAGAAGACTGACAGCGACACTCTGCCGTAAACCACTCCACAAAGGAACCATGGAATCTCCCACAGCAACATCAACTCAGCTGGAGATGTCGCAAATAGCCCCCAATAACAAACTGTCAAATAATGGGATGCCACAGTAACACAATGGACAGCACCCAATGGTCAGGGCACGATGAGACACTGCCTGAAGGAATGTGTTATTTTACTTGTAAATAGCTTATCTTGGTCACAAAGGTTGTAAAAATTAATGCAAGGTGATGAAAATCTGTTAAATGGACAATTCGGTGTAACAGAAAAAAACTCAAACGTGACTGGCACTGGATCAGGAAGTTTGATGACAATAATGACAATTGTTCTTGATACAGTTCTAACCAAGCACTTCTGCCTCTTGTTTGCTAAGTCATCCCATACATTTCCTTCATTGTGCTTACTGTCATTTTCTACTTCCTTCTCTCTAATCTTGCTCAAACTGCACTTTCCCTTAACAAATGTTTGGCTTAAGGGAAAACATCTTGGCAGCACATATTCATATTTGATTACACAGTAAGCAAAATGTGACCAGGGACTGAATGATAACAAAATAAGCAGGGAACAAAAGACTGAAATAGCCACTTTTTTCGACTGTAACTTCTATGCAATATATATGATAATAATAATAAAATCAATATTTTTCATACTACAGTACCGAGCTCATGTTAGCCATACATTTGGATCAAATGTTTTTCTGTTTCATTAGTATAGTATAGGTCACCACAAACAACCCATATTACAGTATTTACAAATGGTTCAAGATTAGATTGAGAGGGTAGAAGATAAATCTCAAACATGTGGTGAAATGACATTTTGAAATAAGCCTAAGACAAAGACATGAAAGCAAACTATTGCGTGCAAGCAGAGCCGAGCTAAACTGGCTGTGCATGTAAAAACAGCTGACAAGAACGGAGGATAAAACCACAATAGTACCCATGATATGGGTTACTGTTCACAACATGCTCAGGCTAATATAAAGTATACCACCACAGAGAAAATGAAATGATGGTTAATTGTCTTTGTTTGAAATGTGGAACTATTTGTGGTTGCTGCCCTTACACTAATCACTGACAAGAGCTGTTTTTGCTTACTTAAACTTTTTATTTACCACCACTGCTGATCAGTCTCTGAGGCACTTTTGATCATTTTTAAGGAACTGACCAACAGGAATTGCAGACTCATTGCTTTGCTGGTCATCTCTGGATCAGCTGTTTCATAAAACGTCTAACACCATAACACCAGCAAGGCTGCAAGCATTTGTAAATAGTAATTGTAATATAGCCTTTCACGGTATTGTAGTAGTGTCTGATTAATTTTTGAATTGAACAAGAGGAAAACAAATACAGGGGGGCCCAAAAGTCTGAGACCACCATAAATTTGAATGGGAAAGTGGTCTCAGACTTTTGGACCCCACTGTATATAGAACTGGAATAAATTGCCTACAACACCCGAAGACGGGTTTGAGGGTATTCACAAACTGGTTCTGCAGGATTAATGTCACCTCCCACCTGATTTACAATCGTGTCTGCATGTGGGTCTGATTAATGTAATAATGAAATATGATCTTCCTCCATCCCACATTCTGTCGGCTACGACAGAGGCTGATATTTGGGCAGGAAATTAATGAGCTACAGAGCGGTCGGAGCGGTGACTGCAGCCAGGGGAAGGACCGTTTGTCACCCTCAGATTAAATCCTCTGGCAGATGACCCTGCAGTAGTGAATTATGAGAAATTCTAAATGACATTCATGGAAATTAAATAAACCCTGGAGATAGCGTTGCCTTGCAGTATGCACAGACACAAGCTGGGGACAAAAAGGAGCCAGATAAAAAGGGGGCAAGCAGAGGTAGGGCTGACAGTTTCTTATAACTGGATGTGTGTGAAGGACCTGATGAAACATGGTAGTGCAGCTTACATGTCAGAGAAACCTGTCAAGTCTATGCGTCAGTGAAGCCAATCAGCAGAGGTTTATAAACTGTGTCGTGTCAAGATGCCCCAGAGAGATGACTTTTATGCAGCTTATTAGAGCTTTAAACTTAAGCTGTAGGATGAAAAAAGTCATTTTGACACATTCAATTGTTCAAACTGAATGAAAAAGGATGAAACTAAATAGGCTTACCTGACTCTTGGCTGAAAAGAGGGGTAGATTACAAACAGAGCTGGGGCTTAACAACAGATAAAAAACCGGGCGGCCTTAACTTTGACATTCATATGAAAAAAGTAGAAAAAAATCCAGTCTGGGGTCTGCAGTAATCAACATTGGCCACTAGGGGGCAAATAAACACCCCCACCAAAAAACTGACAGACACAGTGATGAATTTATAGCGTTGTTATAGTTGTAATATGAGTCCTTAAACATCACCATCCCATGGGAATCATCTTTCAGTCCACATGACAAATCCAAATGTAATCCATGCACTACTTGTCTGTCGTTTGTTGCCAGGCATGAAACATAGAGTTGGCTCAGAGATGACTGAAAATGTTTGCTTGTAGCTGCTGAATAGAGCGTAATGACAGCAGTGACACTGAAACACAGATGTATGTACGGACTGTTATACAAAAATCAAGCTTTTAACTTTAAATTTAAGAAGGATTAAGAATGGATGGATCCAAATCATTACTTAAACTGGTGCCAGAAACAAATCTTTATTTATGCTCTTTTAGAAAAACTGCATGGCCACAGAGTGTCGTGGATATGTTGTGTGTCAGCCTGTCCGATAAGATGAAAATGTTATAGATGGGTGCCAGGGGCAAAGGGTTTCTTTGGGTTTATCTCTATGTGACTTAAAATCAAAGAGTACACCACTCATATTCATATATTTTGCAAACACAATAGGCAGTTTATAGCAAATGAAAAGAACAAAATAATAATAATTATTATATATATTTAACAAATTAAAAAAAAAAACTAAGAAAAAAAGGATCAAAATCTTTGCAGCATTCTCCTTCCTTATTGGTTGTGTTATGCTAATAGCTGCTAATGTAGCCTGGAGCCTCCATGGCTTCCAGCAGATATAAGGAGTAGGCTTCAGAGGTCTGGGTAACTCACTTTTTAACTCCCCTTTGATGTGCGCGTTCATGCATGTTGTTTAAACTCAAATTACGAGCAACTGAGTGCAAAAAAGTTAATAGTCAACATCCAACGTGTAATCCGCAGTCAGAGATATCAGGGATTTCTGACACTGACCATACAGACATGTTAACTGATGGTAAAATGCCAACCAATAAAACTATTTTTGTAAATGGTAAATTGAGTAAATACACTTAAAACCCTTCTGTCTGTGACATGACCTCCTAACCTGTCATCATCTGGTAAATTGGGCATCTCGTTGTGCGCGCTCCCGAAAGTGCTTGGACTTCTTGGCGTGGACGCGCCGACATGAACGAAGGCCTGCAAGCTACGATGCTAATGCTGCGTTCAAGTTACATCGTTTAAACTGTAATTACGATCTTCCGAGTGGGAAAACCTGTTTATGAACATCTGACTTCTATCCCATTCAGAAATATCGGGGATCTGTGACACCCACGATTTCTCCGATTTGGTGAAAAGAACCACATTCAAGTCAGCAAACTGTGGGCAACATTAGAGCTAATGTGAACACTTAGCTAATCCGTTTTCACTTAACGAACGAACAAATACACAGCACAATAATATACGTCAATTTAGGCCGTTCATCTGGTCAGACTACATAGTAAGCACCAGGCACCTTTGAATAATTGCATGAACACTCCCCGACCGGAATAACAGGTGTTTTACAAACTTCCCATTCTGCCGGTGTGCCCTGAATGCAGCATGCTGCCATATGACATGCCTGGCGGGTCATATGATCTATCGCCTACGTCTTCCTCATTGCCGTCAACTTTTCCCACTGCATCTCCCAAACAAACGAACATGGCGGATTACGAAGAGCGGCGGAGCCTGTTGGGAGATGACGACGGGGGGTCGTTCGCGGGCAGACAGGCAGCCAGAGGACCCGGCAGACCGATGCCGGCCATTTGCGACCCCAGCCACCTTCTGCATCGTGTGGTTGTCCTGATATTCATGTGCTTCCTGGGATTCGGTGAGCAGTAAAAAGCCCTCACTTAACTAAGCGCCCTGAAGGGTTATTGTGGAGATTTAAGTTTAATTTAACAAGTTACATTTGGCTTTAAGAAGGCTTGCAATGGTTTTGCACCTTGTGGTTCGTGTAACGTAATGCAGTATCATGGTGTCTGTACTCTGTGAATGTAATTATTCTGTTCCAGGAAGCTACTTCTGTTATGACAACCCGGCTGCCCTTCAAACTCAAGTCATTCAGGTAATTCAGCCTCTGCAAATTAGGAGTTGTTTTTTTTTTTTTTAGGAGACAGATTAGACTTCTGTTGTCAAGGAAGCACTGGTGCATAGAGTAAAATCTGCATAATAATCCAACCAGGACAGTCAAAGTACCCTACTCCTAAATGCTGCTATTAGAGGATTTTATTTCAACTCCATAGACTACACCCTGTGTTTCACTTCTAGAGTTTAAAACCAAAACAGCTGAATTGTGTAACAAGAGTGTGGTGTGTTTCTGTCCTGACTTTACCAGGATCTGAACCTGAACACTGCAAAGTTCATGCAGCTGTATGCCTGGTACTCCTGGCCCAATGTGGTCCTCTGCTTCTTTGGGGGCTTCCTGCTTGACAGGGTCTTTGGCATCAGGTACAAAGACCAATGAGTCATATCTATTTTGAATTCAGTATGTGTTTATTATGTATATTCACTCAAAGTGAAACTGAAAGAAGAGTGGGCTTTTGTGCTTGACATCATGATCAGTGTCATCTTCCATTGTTTTTTACAGGCTGGGGACCATCATCTTTTCCCTCTTTGTCTGTGTTGGACAGGTGGGTTTACTCTGAAAACTAGTTGTGAAAGATATTTTTATGAAAGAAAGAGAATATAATTACTAAATCACTAATATTTTTAAATAATATATTTAAATAGGGATAAATGCATACAGAAAATTAGATTGTTTTCCTTGGTGTGTTTTATTTTTCCAACTTCAATCAGGTAATATTTGCTGCTGGAGCTCTGGTAAACCATTTCTGGCTGATGGAAGTTGGACGTTTTGTATTTGGGTAAAAAAAAAAAAAAAAAAAATCATGTTGCTGTTTTGCCACACATACATTTCTCTTTCACAATCTCCAAAACTCACCCTAGTAATCCTGAACCTGCACTGAATGCCTAAATCTGAGCAAAGTGTGTTTGTATTTGGTCGCAGACTTTCAACTGTAAAAGGACATCAAAATGTGAGTCATCAAAATGGTGGTCTTCACACATATCTATTACATATCTTACAATTTCCACCTCCCTGTTTTCTTTTCCTGGGTAGTATTGGAGGAGAGTCCTTGGCTGTGGCCCAGAACACATATGCAGTCAACTGGTTCAAAGGAAAGGAGCTTAATCTGGTGTTTGGCCTTCAGCTGAGCATGGCTCGACTGGTGAGGACACTGGCAACGCAACGTGAATTTAAACATGCTTTCAAATAACTTGTTAACGCCTTTTGACTGTAACCGTCTTGAATGAGTCTACTGTACAAAACACATACCATTGATACAGTGACTTGTCCATTCACACTCCTCTCCACTCGTCTCAAGGGCAGCACAGTGAACATGAACATCATGGGCTGGGTGTATGGCAAAGTCGCAGCCTATGTTGGCTATGGACACACCGCGCTTGGCACATCCCTCATGATAGGTAAATATTACACACCTGCGCTTCAGCTGGGAGCGTGTGCTTCACTCAAGGAGAGGGCTTGAAAGTGTTAAACATTAAGATTCTGGTTACATGTGCTTTGTCTCTGTCTGTGCTAGAGATACCAGATCCTTTCTCTGTAACTAATGGTCTCAGATGACACAGCCAACAGAGAGAAGTGGTATAGAGAAGTAAGAGTGCTGCTGGCTGCTACAGATGAATCATAGGAGTTAGGAGAAGTGTCAGTTCTTGTATTTTTCTAGAGTTCAAGCTAAAAGTGCTTCCATTTTTGCACACCTTGCAGTTGTGAGTTTCCTCTTCACTTCCACTGTCAATTAGTGTGTAATCTGACCATTTAAGATAAATTCATATGAACTCTAGAATCAATCAGCTCTCATCAGGGATCCTAATTTGAATGAGATATCTCATTGATACTTACATTTCCTTACATCTTTCTTTGTCTCCTGCATATGTACTTACGTTTTTATTTTCTTTCTTTAGCTGCTGTAACCTGCCTGTTTTCTCTAATCTGTGCCTTGGTGTTGGCATTCCTCGACAAAAGAGCAGAGAGGATCCTCCACAAGGAACAAGGCAAAACAGGTAACGTATTCTAAGATTGTGTCTTTTTTTTTTATCCTTTGTTTCTCCTTTTTGACCCAACACATGTCAGTATCTATTAGAACGTCAGCGTGGACCACAACAGAGTGTCTTGCCACGTTTTGTTTTTTTTTGTTGTTATCTACCTAAAATTGACATCTCGGCTAGACAGTTCATTGGCTTCAGCACTTTCTCTGCTGTGGCGTGTTGTCTTTCTGAATACAGGGGAAAGTTCAGTTCAATTGGTGGTGCATGAGTGAATTTTCCCTTCAGAGCTTCTTTTGTCAGACAAGCTGCTGTTTTTCTTCTATAGTTGTTGAAAGCAAATAATGTTCTCAAGATGATCTGCATGTGTGTTGATCTTGCATATTAGGCGAGGTGATCAAGCTGACAGACGTGAAAGATTTCCCCTTCACTCTGTGGCTCATCTTCATCATTTGTGTGGGCTACTATGTCGCCATTTTCCCCTTTATTGGTCTGGGACAGTGAGTATTGCATCAGTTCTCTCTCTCTCACTCTCTCTCACTCTCACTCACACATAAAAGCTTCCCTCCAGTGGTCTTTCACATGTCTTGATATTACCATACAGTTAGATTATTGTCTTGAGTGTACTGCTTCATACAGTCAGTGCTTCCTGTCCTTGTCATTAAATTTTCAGCATATATCTTTAGTCCACCCTAATGCATGATATTAATATATTATATACATATATTTAATTTATTTCAAATGTATAGTTTATACTTAAACATTGTTGGTTTTTTTTAGGTAAGAGTTCTGCGTAGGTCTTTATGTTGGAGCATTTTTCTTACTAAGATAAAACTAACAAATTCCATGATAAGACCATAACCACCAATGATTTTTGACTTCCTTACCCTGTCTGTGGCACTCAGCCACAAGCCAATAGTTCCTTCTTTAAAAATGTACACTGTAGTTTATAGCAAACTTTACTCAATCAGGAGTAAATAGTGTTGGGGACTATCTTCAGGTGCAGATTGATAAGCCTACAGTATGATAAATAGACTATATATGGCAGCAGGACGTCTGTGGAATTGAACTACAGTACCCATGTCCATGTAAAGAAGGAACGTGTCACCCCATGCAAAGGTGTGGCTAATTGTTTTGGTATTAAAATGATACTTCAGGTTATTTGACGTGGGTTTGTGTGAGGTAGTCATGCATAGTGAGTGTCGTACCTGCAGTAGATTCGGATCAGCGCGCTGCCTAAGGCGTCTTTTAAAACCTTTTCTTTCTGCTGTCCCCGGTGCACAGCAGCACAGCGCTCTGCTACTGTGCCGTGTTCCTTGCTGCCTCTCCTAACTGGCAGAGCGCTGATCTGAATCTACTGCGGGTAACACACTGACTATGCGTGACTACCTCACACAGCCCCACATCTAATAACCTGAACTATCAGTTAATAGTCTACGGACAACGATGGTGGTCTGTGGCACAAAGACGTAATCTCTTTGCACGCACAGACGGTACTTGTTAATAGGATCAGTGCATGGCTGATGTTTTTTGTTTTTTTGATTTGGATGGGATTTGTTCACAATAAAACTGTATAGAGTAATTTCTCTATTTGGCAACACCCAGTGACACCAATTACCAGCAGGATTATCTGATTTCGTACAAACAGAAACCATATCCCATCAGAGGATACTGAAACATACAGATTTTAACCATAGGGGCTTCCATACTTCATTTGCTGAAATACCAGGAACAGGTTTTTACCTGATAAAAAAAAAAAATCATGCTCGTCACCACCTGAACGAGATGGTATTATAGTTAGATTGTGTAGTATGAATCAAAGTACAATGCATGTCTAAGGAAAGATTCAACACTGCAACCTCACAATGCTGCGCTATCATCAAACCACAAAGGGAGGGAGAGGGAGTCAGAAATGGAAAGAGGTTTGACAAATGGGTTTGCAGTGAAAGAAACCAATTGAGGCTATCGCAACCTGTATTTCTTTCAGTGAAAGGCACTCTCAAATCACTTAGCAACTGACATGTTATTTCCACAGAGGGTCAGTGCTTACAGAGCAAATAGTTGTTATGCAGATGTAGCAGAAAACAATGTAAGACTGAGAGCTACCTGCTGCAGGAGTCGACTCGATTTTTCCTTCACCTTGAGGTCACATCAGCATAAAGACTAAGCAGCCATGTGTACTGTGACCCCATCATCTTGTCTTTTTATTTACAGGGTGTTCTTCATTGAAAAATTTAACTTTTCCCCGGCTGAAGCCAGAGCTGTCAACAGGTAAATCAGATCAAGTCTAATAGGTCATTGAGACCAATGTACCTTAAGGCACTAACACTATTAAGGTCTGGCGTTGCTGATGTATCTTGTATTTCCTTTGTGGGCTACATTTTTCTTATTCCAATGGATCATTGGCCAAATTACATTTCCTTCTCAGCCACAGTGGAATTTAATAGCTGAGAAATGTTCAATCACCTGAAGCTGGGAACAAAATAAAACAAATAACCTGACATCACATATGTAAAGACTGATTTTTGCAGAGGTTGCCTCCGTTCAGTTTAATGTCATTAAACTACAGAATCACACTTGGATGTTTACAGGTTCTAGTTATAAAGGTCTGACACATTTAATGTACAGTATTCTACAGAATGAGGCTCAGTCTCTCAAGTAACGGTGTATCTACTTTATCAGTACTGTACTGTGAAATGTTCCTTTATAGGCTTTATGTTCAGTACATATCCCTTTGCCATTCATCCTCCATGCTATTCTCTGTCTTTCCCAGTATTGTGTACATCATCTCAGCCCCCGCATCTCCAATTCTGGGCTTTATTGTTGATAAGACAGGAAGGAATGTAGTTTGGGTAATAATTGCCGTGGTGACCACACTGGCTGCTCACATGATGCTGGCCTTCACCTTCTGGAACCCATGGATCGCCATGGTAATGTCCCTGGCAACCTTTTGTATTATACTCCAACAAAATTTTTGCCTTGTACATTTATGAACAGTCAAAGAATGAATTGAATGAAGGAACTGAATAACGTTGGCATGTCAGTATACTATCTGGGATTCTAGGTCTGTAAGGTTAGTGGTGTACATGGTAGACAGAGGAACGGTGAGTTACAAAGTACATGCATCATTGAACTTTTGTCCTACTTCTAGTTGTAAACACACTGATGTTGTGCAGAAACCTAATTTGTTTTAATGTGGAGTATACTGCCAGCCTTAGTTAGCAGGGATAATAGAAGTTTGCATATAAAGACATGAATATACAGATTCTTATTTGCTGCAAGCCCCTGAAAACCTGGCTTCAAATCTTGATTACTTCTCTGAAACATTTAATATTCATGACTTAATAAGCAACAATCAAGTTTTTAGGTATAATTTATTTAAGAACTGAACTTTTCAAAGCTCAGCTAATCTGTTTCGTTGGGACTGTGTGTGAGTGTGGTTTGATCAGATGTGATATGACAGATGTGACAGTGGCCAAACAACTGTCATCAGATTCTGACTCATGTTTAGCTAAATCCTAATTGATGCACGGAAGTACAAAACTTTTTTCTACTTAACCCCACTTACTTCAAACTAGTGAAAAAAGCTCAGAGGAAAGAAAGAAAAACAGAAATCTCAAATGTTATGTCACCAAAACTGTTCTAACGTTAGCAGACAATAGTTTGTTCATGTAGGATCCCATTACTCCCAAACAGCAGCACAACACTATCATTTATTTCTATAGCACCGTTCCTCAAGTTCCACAGTAGGATGTTAAATGCACATTCTCATACAACTTTCTCATACAATACCAAAGCTATGCTACAGCTTACCAAGGAATTCTATGGAGAACCTGGGAACATATAAAGTAATATGATGCATTTGCTTGCTTTTCCAGTCCGTGCTTGGGGTCTCCTACTCCTTGCTGGCCTGTGCACTGTGGCCCATGGTGGCATTTGTCGTGCCTGAACATCAGCTGGGGACGGCCTATGGCTTGTATGTACTCTCAGTGACATTGTTATTCTGCTTGCGTGTTTTTGGTTGTTTTTTTTTTTTTTCATTTAAACCGATGGTTATCTTTTGCCTTTGGCCAACAGCATGCAGTCCATCCAGAACCTGGGACTTGCTCTCATTGCCATGGCAGCTGGAGCCATCCTAGACACCAGAGGATACCTGGTTTTGGAAGTGTTTTTCTGCGCCTGCATTTGCAGTCAGTGTTTTCTTTCTGTTTTGTGTATTTATGAGATTTTAGTCTTTCAAACTCATTTTAGACACTGTTGAGTGACATTGTCATGGATTTTCCACTTTGTTTTCCCCCTGTCTTTCTTGCAGTTGCACTGATGGCAGTGGTGATGCTGTACTTTGTGGATTATCTCAGAGGTAAGGGAAGACTGGATCCTGAAACTCTTCCACTGCTTCACTTCTCTCCCCCGTCTCTTCTTTCCCTCGCCATATTGACTCAGATTTGTGTGCAAAGTTCATGTGGCATTCTTCACTTTTCTTTGTCGCTGTTAAGCACATCCCTCTCCTTACCAGAAGATTCACTAACTTATTCTTAATCTCTCCACCCCTGTATCTCTTACTCCAGGAGGAGACTTGAACCAGTCAGCTGCAGCCAGAGCCAAACTCCAGAAAGAAGCCACTTCAGATGCCGAGTGAGTAGCTTTGACCCTTCACTCTCCATCACTGCTTTTCCACCCACTTAGCCAACAATTAGACAAGCATCTCAAAAACATAGTGAACGACCCACTCATACAGTCAAGGAGCACAGGCATGTTTTGGACAGAAACACTTGCAGGAGCTCCTGCGCTAATTTGCTGGATGTGTGCTTAGCTGAACCTGCTGCAGTCAGTTTTCTCCAAAGCTACTGAAATTGGAGCATTTTCTATTCCTGCTCCGTCTGAAAGTGCGATGGTATAAAAAATAAACAAACACACTGAGCATGGTTTTCAATGTGATGGTGACAATGAATGTCAGTGTTTTCCATAAGTGACGCTCAAATAATGTCTTTATTGATTTGTTCTTTGATCCCGTTTTTCTGCCCTCCTACTGCACGACTCACATGCCTCATGTCACTGTAAAACTACAACTACTAATTCTGGTCCATTTATAGTTCTAACTAACTTACTTGTACTGGCAGGTGAAATCAAAAGAGAATTTACTTTTGTTATACTAGCACACCACCTGTGGCTGGTTTATTTAGTCTTAGCAACATAAAAACAGATCACACATCTGTGTCTGTCTACACCACCATCTCTCTGTTAAGCTACCTGATCTATATACTTCATATATTCTACACTATATATGGCTTATGCTGACTCACTAATATTTTCCGGTCCGTGCTGTAATTGATATTTTCCAGATGATGATGATGATGATGATGATGGGAACACACATGGTCGTGGGCTTCAGAGCCAGCAGGCTGCAATGTCCACCCCAAAGCTGTCAATCAACTGCCATGGGGCGGGACTGCGCTACTGACTCCGCCCAGTGCTGTCATCTGTGGCTCTTCCCACCTGAACTGACTGTCTGGCCCTGGCATGACATAACCCTGTCTCAATAGCTGATTTCATCAGGACACTGACTCATTAGAAAGTCTGGACATAGTGACTTTTACACGCAAATGCAACTCACAATATAGGGTCCCTATATTAATTCAATTGTTTTATATGTATATAGGAGAAACATTGTGAATATTTTTTTATGTTTTTATATGTTTCTATTGTTTTCAGCAGGACTCAGTTACTTGCCTTTTTACAGACACCTCAGCAGTTCATTTATGTACATATCATTTGTCAGCATTCACAATAATTGCCAACCAAAACCTTCCTTACTGGACCCTCCTTAGGCAGACTGATTTCATAGTCAGTTTTAATTATATGCGTCATTGACCTTTTATGGTGGATAATCTTAAAACAGAGCAGAGCTCTTTGGTGTTTAAATTTTTATTGCTCAATTCTTTTATTTCTTAATTCCTTTATCTGCTCTTCTCTGGTTGCAGAAGTTCATAAAAATTTATTTTCTGTTGCATCATCAAATGCTACATTACCAGAAACGATAAGAAAAGAGAGTGCATTTATCCGTGGAATGATATGCACAGTTTCAACTTTTTGCAAACTGTTTTATTAATGTGACCTTTTAAAGAATCGGTTCCACGTATAGATAACGTTTTGTAGATTATGTTTTGCTCATTTATCAAGCTCAGGTAATTAACTTGTAAGCACTGACCTAAACTGTTGCTTGTTTCAACCAAGCAGTGCGACAAAAATACTCATGCACTCTGCTTTACTCTCACCATAATGTAGAAAAAGTTTTTTTTATCCCTGTGTTGTTATCAGTTGCACACTGTGGATGATTAACATTCACTACCTCAGCTGGGCAAATGATTCCCAGTCAAATTCTTAACAACACATATGAGACAACGGTCAGTAGCATAAAGTTGCAATGTGGTGATGTGTGATGTGCACATTGAAGTGATCAGTGTTGTCACAGTCACAAACATGCTGCCCCCCTTACTCGTCACCCATTTGCACTATGATGTTATGACAACAGTATAGTCTTTGTTTTATGGAGAATATTTGTGTTAAATTACCAAATGTTGACTGTTATTGATCTATGTACAAGAAGTTATATGATTGAGACATTACAGAAGATCAATTGTACAATCAAATGTCAGTGACATTTGAAGGAAAGTCACTTAAAAAAAAAAAAAATCACCTTCAGTTTTTTTTTGTAGAACCAAATCGCATTTCATACCAGTTTGTTCGTGGAACAATGAATTAAACACAAATTTCTGAAAGCATTGAAAGAATTTTCTGTTATTGTAAGACTTTGTTTCTGCAGTAGATTTTATTCCCAACACCTATGGCAAACTCATGTTATGATTCTTCATCCTGTGGGTAATATTTACATAATTGCGCTCCTGTTAGTGTTGGGTGTAGAGGTGATAAAGATGGCCACATTATTATTCCTGCAGGATTAAAAGGCGGCCCAGTAGGCTGACAGAGGGTGAGCTTGCTAGACTAGCACCCATGTCTGCTTTTGGCCTACGCAACCGGTACCTCTCCAGGCTGGGCGCACAGGTATGCATACACAATTACACAATTACACACACACGTACACACACCACTTAACGATTAAACACAATTCAAACGAATCCATTTATTAATGACTTCAGCCTCTAACCTTGACGCTGGCAATACATTCGTTTTCTTTTTTTTTTTGTTTATGGAAGGCCAAGAGGGTTGGTTTTCCTGCGACACCACCAATTAAACATGAGTAACTCTTCTACTAAAACTCTGGTCTCTCTCTCCGCTTTGCTCAATCTGTCTTGTCCTCTCTGCTCTCAGCTCCCAGACCACTGCTCTACCCATCTGTCATCACTTGCCCACAGGAGTGTCCTGAAATGATGCCCTTCATTCAGCTGTCTGCTCCTCCGACGCTGTAGCTCTGTGGCTCCAGACAAGGATGCACTAAAAAAAAAAAAAAAAAGAGGACGCTTACAAAGTGTCCCCCTTTTAAACAAGATGTTGTAGCACCTTTTATCTTCAAGGTATTTTTAACCTTCACATGACTGACTGTTGTTCTGGGTATTTGAACGGGTGTCTGTTTTTTTTTTTGTTTTTTTTTTACTTTAATTATTATCACCATCAAGATTATTTTTCAACCTAAGTTATTTTCTATTTGCCCCACTGTTGGGAGAAATATTTTTTTGCCAGGAAAATTGTATTATAAAATTGGCCTGATGCTTTATGGTGCCTTGATACTGTTCTGCTGTCTGTTTTTAGAGACTCAACCATCTGCAAACGACAGAGGGCAGTAACTCCCACAAATGTTTAATATCACTTGTGGCCACTGTATCACTGCTTTTAAATAACCGCTTCTAGAAATCTCAGGACTTGCAGAATCACTTAGTTTCTTACTTTTGCTGATCCTCCAGGTTTTATGATAAGTTACTAGAATAACTTATAGTGTACAAAGAAATGCTTCACAAGTCAGGGACTTGTGTGACCTGTTGAATGTTGCCAAATTTCTATTTTTATATTAAAAACAATAAAACGAGTTCTTAAACACAGCTTGTAAGCAGCGTCTGAACAGTCCTTACTGTTATTACTGTTATCTGCCCCATGATAAAAGTCACTGTATGGACCAATAGGTCCTCTGATGGATGTCGTCTACCCTCCCAACCTGTTTGAGTTGCCCACATCCACCAGACACACGCTGGGCTGCACTCTCGTCCTCCTGCACAGCCAGGCCCGGAGCTGCTGACGGTGCCGGTACGAGCCCAAAAAGTAGAGGAGGGGGTTTGCGCAGCAGTTGAAACTGACAACAGGTTTCCAGACTTTATAGGAGATCATGACCACGTTCAGCACATGACATTCTCCGGGCATGTAGACCCTCACAAACAGGTAGACGGTGCGAGCTATGTGATAAGGCACAAAACACACCACAAACATGAGACACACCATTAAGAGGGTGTACAGGGACTTATTGCGCACATGAGACGTCCTGGCGTTGGAGATGCTGCCGGCGACCCTGCAATAAAGCACCTTCATCATGGAGCAGTAACAGGTGACGACGACGAGGAATGGGACCAGAAACCCCACTATGGCCAAAAACAGTCCATAGGGAAAGTAAACCTTAAACTGCTTCGGGTTAGTCATTTCAAAGCACACTGTCATGTTGTTGATCACGCCGGTGTGCGCAAAGACCAGCGTCGGTAGAATCTCCGCAGTGGTTAGGACCCAAACGGAGCCTGACGCAAAGAGGGCGAGTTTTTTGGTCCTGATGCGCACAGCGGCGATGGGATAGCACACTCCAATGAAACGGTGCAGGCTGACGCAGGTGAGAAACATCATGCTGCAGTGGAGGTTGACAAAAAAGAGAAATCTGACGCCTTTGCAGATGACGTCGCCGAAGGGCCACAGGCCGCCCATGGCGTTGCTGATGACGAGAGGAGGCAAGGCCAGCACGTAGAGAAGATCCGCCACTGCGAGGTTGACCATGTAGATCACCGTGCTGCTCCAGCGGCGCGTCCGGGCACACACGCACCAAAGCAGGGCGCCGTTTAAGGTCAGGCCCAGCACAAACACAAGGCCGTAGGACACTGGCAGAAGGATCCTTTTGTAGTAGTTAGTCACTGGACAGATGTGGAAGGCCTCCATTCAAAACATCAGAAGGGATGGTTTGGATAATTTGGAAACCTACTCGCCAAACACGATCTAAGATAGATGGAGTTCTCCCAACTCCTCACCTGCCCGGAGCTCACCTAGCTGCCGTGCGAGGGCGACGCGTGCTTCGTTGAAATACATTAAATGCAGGTGTTTGTTCAACATGTGCGTCCCTCCTGTCCCCAGCCCACACCCGCCGTGTAATGCAAACCTTTATAACACCATATCTGGGCTATGAGCAAATAGATTGGCACACAGTGAGGCGTTTCAAAAGCCGGGCACAATGGGCTGAGACAGCCCGCTGTAGTATGCGGTCGCCCGTCCCCGGAGAGAAGGCGTGCACATCATCGATGCTGTGATTAAAGCCAAGTTAAATGACACCGACAACACGCACGGAGGGCGCTGTTTTAAAAATATAATAATAATAAATAAAGAAAGAAAGAAAGAAACGCGCACACGCTCAGCATCCCATTGGCTGCGAGAATTTTCCAAGTCTGGTCTCTCTCTCTCTCTCTCTCTCTCTCTCTCTCTCTCTCTCTCTCTCTCCGGCTGCTCCCGACTCCAAGTCCTCACTTCATCTCTGTCTGACCGCGGAGAGAGAGAGAGAGAGAGGGAGAGAGAGAGAGGGAGCTCGTCATGCTGAGGAACGGCTCGCACAGGTTAGTGTCACGTCCACGGACTCACCTTCACCAGTCATACGTGTAAAGGGAGCGCTGTTTTTATTGAGGATGCATGATAAGCTCCCGGCATGCACTGATGAGTGATTCAAAAAAAAAAAAAAAAAAAAATCCTGCATAACCGGTGCTCTCTGCTGCAGGACAGAGGAGAGGACAGGCTGCTCACATACTCGCAGCTTAAAGCATGATTTCACATTTCCGGAGAGTTTTGTGTGTGTGTGTGTGTGTGTGTGTGTGTGTGTGTGTGTGTCTGTGTGCTAACTTGAGCGGTGTCCTTCCAGAAGCATGTACCAGGGAGAGGAGGCGAGGCTGCGCAGCGGGAGTCTGGCTGTGGCTCGGGAGAGGAAACACCTTGCTCTGTGCATTAATAACCAGGTAAGAGGAGAGGCCACCAGGGAGCCTGTTAGAGTATATGTCATAAGTGTAAACTGCATTTTATATATTCTATTACTTCTCTGGGAGAATATTGCTGGTAGATGATGGTATCTTGTCTCTTGGTAAGGCAGCCGAACAGTTCAGCAATGATGTAATTCACTTTCTGATCTTTTTTTTTTTTTTTTTTTTTTTTTTGGAGCAGGAAGTTGACGTTTATGCTGCTCAGTTGCAAAGACTCTCCTAGGAGAAAAAATGAGACCAGATTGTAAAGGCACCTATTCCTCAGTGGTTTATAGCAGAGGAGTATCAGCACCGTGGACAGTGAGAGCTCCTACTATCATTTGCTAAACTACAATAAATCTGTTCCCCTCCCTTCATGTATTAAACTTAACTGCTCTGAATTCTGCTTCCCTTAATCACCCATTCAAATGGCACAATTTGTTGAATTCAGTTTGGTTTGGGAAATTGCTTTTTCATGTTGGCTTGAGGCCATTTCAAGATTTTCATCACAGCAGCAGCTGAAAAGGTCTCATTAATATTAGCTACATAATATACCTCCTGCTATAAATGAGTTCATTTTCAACAGGGAATAGTGAAGGCATGGCTGAACTGAGGAGGTGTGTCCTCTTCCTCAAGCTGAGAGCAGAGCTCATAATAAACTCAGACAGTCGGTTGTTGTAATTGATTTAATTATGGAAATCAGTTTTGCTTGTCTTTAACAGAAGTATGCAGTGTTTCCTTTATGTGCTTTGTGCACAGGTTCACCTGGTTGTATTGAGCTTCTGAATATTTAATGCCAGTGATGTAGCGTTGCGCATTATTGTCGACAGGGGATATTGAGCGCGTGAGCTCTGAAAGCACTGTTCCATCGCAGCTTTAGACTTACTCTGCAATATATTATGATGCTGCAACCCATCACCCCCACCCCCACCCCCCCACCCCACCCCACCCCACCCTCCAACACACAATCACACAATCACATTCTTGTTCACTGCATGTTCCCCTAAACTTTCTCATTTTGACTCCAGATTGGTTCCAATCTGTTTCCACTGCACCACCTGACAGTTGAATTTCATTATCACTTTCCAAAAGTAACATTTCCAAACTGATCAAGCTTAACTCTGTGAGACACCCATGTCACATCAGAGGAGGTTCATATGGCTAAGACTGGAAGACACGAAGAAGCTTGTTTAAGGACCAACCAGTAATTGGTGTGTGAAATATGACTGAGAATAGAAATGTGGGTTATTGGATATGGAGGCTGCTCCACTTGCTGTGTCTGTGTGAGTGATTCAGATTCATTGCCGAGGCACGAACCCCCTGAGAAACACATTAATCTATCCAGCTATTACCCTGTAATCAATGGGACAGTGGAATTTTACGGCCATGGGCCCATGTTGTTAACCATTTCACACAGAGCTTATTTAAACAGCATGGCAATGGGAGGGGAGAGGGGGTCACATTTAATAGGGTTAAGCATGAAATATACTGTACAGGTGACATTGTTGACACAGCACTTGCAGCTGGGAACTTGAAATCATTCATCAGTGCATGATGCCCCTTGTTGCTCCTAATTAAATTGACATGCAGGGGGGGAAAAAATGTCCCAGGATGTCACCTTCTGAATGAACCAGTGTTTGTGCACAGCAGGAGCAGACATCCAACATAAACGTGTGTCAGTCAGGCTCCGTATCATAGGACAGGGCAGCATCAGTTCGCCAATACAAACTGTGGGAGTCAGACATAGCCTGGATACAGCATACTCTAATATGTAGAAGGGTGTACATAGTGGGAGTGTAGTGCTAGGGAAGGGTGTCATATTTCAGAAGTGCATTATCGTCTCTCCCCCGCAGTGGGACAGAGCTGTGCTGAGTGCTGTTTGCGCCAGCTCACTCAAACGCTCCGCGATTGAGTCGTAATAACCTGCGCAGGAGCAAGATGAGCCTGCACACTGACAGATAGCTGTCTCTCGGCCTGCCACGGCCATACGACGATGAAATATACAGCCTAGCTGTATACTCTGTGTGTGTGTGTGTGTGTGTGTGTGTGTGTGTGTGTGTGTGTGTGTGTGTGCTCTGGTTCATTGCCACATAAAAAAATACAATGCATTTTTTAGAAAATAAAATGCACCATAACTCCTACAAAACGTACACTAAGATGCACACATGGGTGCACACGTGTGTGGCCCCACGTGCACACACTCTCCTGACAGTTTTGTAGTCATTTCCATCCATTCCCATTACCATGTCTTAGAAGGCTGGTTTTGGTCTAAATGAGTGAACCTAGTCTTTGATCACTGAAAGAAGCGCCCTCACCGGTATGTGTGTGAACATGCTCTCACTCCCTCCCTCACCATATGTTAACCAGAGCAGCTCTCTGCTGGTTAATAGTAGCAAGGGGACTAGTCTCAACTGCTCCATTTTGCATTTTGATAGACTTTATGATCATTTTCTCACTCTCACACCTCCTTCATCTCTAGCTGTCAAACCTCATCCACCTCCACACCTCTCGGGATGTCTTCTTCTTCTCCTTTTCCATTTTAGAATAACCTTGTGCCCTTCTCATCGTACATCCCAGATCTGCTTCGGCTCAACACACCTAGGTTTGCAGGTTCATGTATGTATTCTGTATGCATTATTGCTGAAGTGATTAATCAGATAGCCAAAATAAGCATAAAATTAATCCATAATGAATAAAGTAATGGACCAGCCATTATTTATCAAGCAGAAATGCCAGGCATGTGCTTGTAACAGCTACTCACATGTCAGCATTTGCTTCTTTTCTCTGTTTTATATCATTGTTATTTGATTCCTATTGTTTGCCAAACAAAAGAAGCATTTTAAAGCTTTTTTTTTAGATTTCCTAGAATAAATTAAAGTATTCATTGATAAAGAAAACAATTAAAAGAGCAGCCCCAGTGCGTATACTATTAAATAGGTCTTCTGTTTGTTTTTTGGTTATACCTATTAAACCTGTGTATGGCACTAAAAGAAATGGTTTTGTCTGTATTTGATGAACTGCTTAATTACAGATATGAAATTAACCTCACATCCCTGTGTGTGTTTGATGTAAGCTTCGATAGTGTTGCTGTTCCCTTATCTGTGCCTTATAGGTCAGTTTATGGCGCCTGCTCCAGCCTGGGATTGATGGCTGTGTGACTGCAGAGTCCTCGGTACTGTGTGAATGCACAGATCTCTACACACTGTTATCCGATCAGTATGAACCTGCTCTCTCATTCTAACTGCAGTGTCAGTCAGTGCAAGTTTATCATTTTGACTCTTTGTCAATTTACGCCTCCAAACCATGAGTGTCATTGTCTTTGTCTTGCTTTTGTTACCTTCGTCTCTCCTCAAATAGGATTTAAAGGTTTGAGCAAAGTAACATAAACTCCATCCTCAATCCATTTTCCTCAGTAGAAAGTACTTGTTTCACCCCATAGCCATAAGAGGAAATACCATTTCAAATCATGTAATCACATGAACATCAGTAACACCTATATCTCTCAGTGGGCTCTTTTTACACTCAAGGACTCAGGCGAAAGAATAAATGTTGACTTCCATATTACTCCTCGCACGCACTGCGCATGTAAATTGATTTCCGATGTTGCGATTAACGAGCATCTCCACTGGTACGGCCCCGCTCCTGATTGGACATTTCCCCGGGCTGATCGGCAAGCAGAGCTGCAGCTAAACAGCCAATAGTCTGATGCAGATGTTTCAGCGCATCGCCACGCTGCTATCGAATCCCCTGAGATCAGGTTGCTGTGTGTATGTGTGTACATGTGATTGTGTATGCCAGTATGTGTGCATGCAGGCATGTTTGCTCTCTCAGTGCAGTCAGGTGTGTGTCTGCGTTCGTGTATGTGTGTGGGAGTTTATCTCACTGAGAGACCACACTAATCTGAAGGCCACAAAGAGCTGACCATCTTTCACACACCAGAGGGAGTAAGCTTCTGTCTTTGTGCGTGCCTGTGTTTTAGTGTGGACGTTCAGCTGTGCCTGCCATCGATCTCTGTGATAGAACTAGGACTCTGAGAAATTATGATTTTAATAACTCATCAATTAAAGGGCAGCAGACTTTCTGCAATGTGCTGCTGTTTTCTCGCCCCTTCCTTGCTCTTTTCCTCCCTTCTGTCATTTTTCAGTGACATAATTCTTATTACTGTCTACCCTCGCCTTCCCTGGCTTTTCAGTTTATTGACTGCCCTGATTTTGATACTGAAAATAATGTGGTTAATCTGTTTACATGTCCAGCAGAATAGGGTTCTTTTCTTGTCCCTGTTTTTATGCAATCATGTATTCAGCTATTGATTTAAGAGATTGTCCTGTAACCCACAGCACACAAGTCATGAGTTTCTCCTGTCATCGGCTGCAGTCGTACTGCTACCTTGGTATTTCTATTGCTCTCATATAACTTTAGTGAATTCTATCCAGTCCAGAAACCCAAGACATTACAGTTGGTTGTAAACACACAGAAGATAGTAGCTGTAACCAACACAAAGTACTGAGTGTCAAACAAGTATGACAGTCTTTGAAAACTCAAAGGAATAGTAACATTTCCATGATGAATTGATTCATGTTTTAATCCCAGTGTTAATGCTCAAAATGTTCAATCATAGTGTGTAGTGTAACTAGACAATTGATCATGATGATGTCATGAAGATGTATTGCTCTGTCTTTAAGTTAGACACTTCTGCCATTTTAGCACTCCCCCTGAATGTATATTTCAGCATATAAAACGTTTGTCTTGAAAAATGTATTTTAATAACGCGCTTAAGTCATCATTTGTCATGGATTCTTATCTTAGCTTCGAGAGCCGTGATGGAGTCTGCAGTTAATACAGCACAACACTTGTTGATACAGTTATATTTTAAACCCTTATTGGCCTTTTGCCTGGCATCCAGATCACTTAATCCTTACTGGCTTCACTGAGTGGAACAGCAAGAACATTGAGAAATGTTCAACTAATACAGTTTTAGAATTCATAGCCAAACATACATTGCATAAGCTCAAGCAAGCTCGTTTGGTTTCACACAAACACATACATAGATACACCAGATGCGAAACAATGCACGGTGGCAGTTAAATGCCATTCTGTGCCATACTGTAATGCCATACTGAGAACTGTCAGAGATATCAACTGACAGTCTTAACAGTTTTTTTTAACAGTTGCTTATTTACACATTCAGCACACAAAAGCATCTTTACCATTTATTTGGAGTTGTGTGTCTGTCCACCTGATGAACATAAATCAAATATTCTCTCTCTGTTTAGTTCTGATGTGGTCTGTTCCAACTCTTGAGGGAAATATGTGGCTCTTTAGCTGCCAAATGCTCTGCTATGTTCACCAGCTGTTCGCCAAATCTTTCTAAAAAAAAATAAAAAAGCCACTGTACACATTGGAGAGTGTACAGTGGTGTCATCATATCTTTTTCCTTTAAAACAACTGCAGCTGGAAGTGAGGATGGTGAGAGTGGTGAGACCAGAGAACAACAGTGAAGTTGTGTGCCATAAAACAAAAACAATGCTCCCGAAAAACACAGAAATGCTCCGCAGAGCTGAGAGGAACTACAGCGTCAATTGATTTATTCTGTCGGTTTGTCACTGCAAGGATCGCCTTTCTCATTTCATAGTCGTAACTATAGTCATTATCTTCTGAATCATACTGATCTGTGAGCTGAATGTGTCCTTACACCCTTGATGCAGTCACAAGCACATGGACACAAACATGAACAAATACTCGCAGCTTGCACCCTGCTGGCTGACGGAGAGAGGGGTGGACACTGGAGATGGAGCTGCATTTGCTGCTCTGGGAGCACATCCATCTGCCTAGTCCCATTGAGCTTTATGGCGGTGCCCCCTGAGCTCCATGAGATGGGCCTCACCCCCCGGCCCTGCAGCCGGTGTCTGGCTGTTTGGCACCTGCAGAGCACACACATGCTGTTATGCATCAGGAATAGCATACCAGTTGTTTTTTTTTTGTCCCCTGCCTCGCTTTGTTTATGATTATTTATACCAATGTTAACAGACCCAGACATGCTGCCACTCTTGAGGTTAATAAACAGATAACAGAAACAAATGATAAGACGAACTGTTTTCCTCTGTTTTGGTCTAGTTATGCAGCTATGCCAGACAGACAGAATGCGTGGGTGGAGAAGCAGTTACACATGAACAAAATGCTGCAGATTTATTATTATATCTTATCGAGGCACAGATGCTACCGTATCATATCCTTTGCATAGACAGTTAAAAACCTTGTTGACATATTGGTGCTATTCACCACACAGGAGGAAGTGAAGAGGTATCATCGCTACTGCAACCACAGCGGAGGGCAAGCAGTTCCCAAGCTGGAGAGGTAAGCGACTACACAGTGTTCCTGCTGTTCCATAAAAAACTTGGAACTATTTTTTGCAGAGCACTCAATCTACAATGAGAGGCTGCTATACTATAATGTAAAGCCCCTATTCTAGACCCGTCCTTTGCCATAACAGTGCCTTATTTGATCGTAGGAAGTCCTGACTGTTTTACAAAGTACTTATTTATCTTAAAAATAAATTCATGAATTTGTAACAGACAGGGTGAGTTGCAAACAATGTCCGTTGTTTGTGTTGTCTCTGACCTCATGTATCTGTTTGTCTGTCTTTTCTTGTTATTGTCATAGAAGCCATCCCTGTCGGAGCGAGGAGGAGGATGACAATAGCCCTCATCGCCGTGAGCAACAACAGCATCTGGAGATCAAGGCTATTGTGTGAGTATCACCTGTGGCTTATTTGTGTGTCTGTATGATTGTTTCTTGTTTTGTTTTTGTTTTTGTTTTTTTTCAAAAAAATCGGTTCATTTTTAAATGAGTTTTACACTGAGTGTTACCCATGTTACCTATGACCTTAAAAGTGCGTTATATTTGTTGTGTGGGAGAGAACCATTTTACGTGTGGCTTTAATTCAATCTTACCTCTGATTAGGTTTCAGAGTCAGGGTCAAAGTGCACTTTTGAGTGCATGAACCCTCATAGACTGCCGTCTAACACCATTTTACTTAAACATGGACTCACTGTTTTCTAGAAAGGGAAGGACAGCTCTTGCCTCAGGCTTTCACTTCCTTGAAAGTCGAGGATAGAGAAGAGAAAGCCTGTGTGGAGGCAACATGATTGGGGTGGGTGAAGGTGTGATGGATAGAAAAAAATCCAGCATGAACTCACAGAAAATGCAGAGGAACAGGAAGCTTTTGGAGAGATAAAAGAAGCAAAGAGAGCACAGAAGTGGAGAAAATAGGGATGGCGGAAGGAAGGGGGAAAAGGTATTGGTTTTGCAGCTAGGAGTTATGGCTTAATTCAATTTGTTCCATTTGGCTCAGCTGTCTCTCTGCTCCGCTGGAGGTGAATGTGTTTCTCCATCGGGTAATTGATCCTACATTCCATCCTGGACCTTGGCTTTGGGGTGACTATCGGGATGAAAGAAGGTGGAAAGTGAGAGGCAGAAAAAGCGGTCTGTGGAGGCTGAGAACAGGGGTGAGATAGGTGGGGAGAGGTCAAGAAAATGTGTGAGCAAGATTTAAAGGGGGAAAAAAAGAAGTTGACTCAAAATATAGGAGAAAAATAAATTGAGAATGGAAAGGTAGGAGGGAAAGTAAACTCCCATTTCAGGGTTTCTTTTGTTGGTATCCTGAGTGTTTTATCAGCATAGAGTACTAATGCTGATAATTTAACAGTCATATAGTGTTTATGTTGTAGTCATCGTTTTGAATTATTTTAAATAGCGTATGCCACCAGCAATGTTAGAAAAAAATTATTAAGGGTTAAAAAGTGACCTGTCGGGCCCTTTATATGCAGTCTATGGCAGGGCGCTTGATGTTGGATCAGCCCATCTGACTGGGGGTCACAGGGCTCCAAATACACAACTTATACTGTAAGACAGATGCAGGACCATCGTCACCTCCCCCGACCCATGAGGTGGACGCGTCCCTCTGTGAAATGTCAGAGGTGAGGAGGGAAATAATGAAAAGAAGACCGAAAGAAGCTAAAAAAAATGAGTCGAAAGTACAAATGAAATGGATAAAGTTCCCGGAGAAGAAAAGGTCAGAGAAAAGAATAAAACACCAAGAAGCTGATGTGGCAAAAATGTTTAAAGTTAACAAATTTAATCGGAAATAACATTAAAGTTAGCTACGTCAGCGTCAATGTTAGCTGCGGTAAAGTTAACCATCCACTGGCGCCAAATGAAGAGGAGGAAAATGGACGCAGGTTGATGGAGAGAGGGGGCCAAGGCAAAAAGAGGCCTCACAGGAACAGCAGCATGCAGTGAGTGACAGTGTTAAAGGAGCTAGTGCATATGATAACGGAGCTAACGACGGAGTAAGTGCGAGTTGAGTTAACGGAGGTAGGCTCATGATATGGAGCCTGTGAGAAGTTAACCTCACCATTGGTTGTGCTTGCAGCAGAATTTGAAGGTCAGTGTCAATGGTTTGACCTTTGTCATGGAAGAGCTCCTTGGGAGTTGCTGTTGACTTTTGCTCCTCATGTCTGTACACGGGCTTGCAGCAGAGTTTAAGCCTGGTTGATAACTTTTGTTGTGAGCTGCAGATGTCACTGATATGCACGTCTTTTCCCCTTATGATCCCAGGATCCAGCGTGCCTGGCGTGCAAGCGTGTCCCGCAGAGGGAGCTGGCAGGGGGACGACAAGAACCGTGTCAGTCATCATCAGGGTGAGACGGTGCCTTCAGAGAGCCTCCAGGACCCTGTGATGACCACCAATATTACAACGGTAAGACTACACAAAGAAAATCAAACAGACAACCATATGGTGTGACATGAGAATGAGGCAGGTGGCGAGAGACATCTTTAAGATATCTGCTGTCTTGTGTGAGCTATCAGCTGTGATCTGTTGTTTCTGCTGAGAACCAAAAAGGAATGGGTGAGTGGATGCATGGATGGATAGAGTAATAAAGAAGAGAGCAAAAGGGGGGGATGAGGGAGGGGTGTTTACCTCTAGTGTCATCTGGGGGACCGGGGGGGTCGTATTGGTGGAGGTGGATGGGATGCCAGCTGGCACTGTGCCCAGATCTGTAATTAGCCATTAATTAGGTAAATTTTCAAAGCTGGTTGATTGATTAATGAAGTGCCTCTGCCCTTGTCCTCCCCCGTCTCACCCCCCACCCCTCTCCTCACCAGTTCCCTCTCCCGAGGGAGTGCAGGAGAGAATTAAACAGTGCTCACAGGGCATGGCAGCCAAACAAAAGCCAAAGAAAAAAAAAACTGTACGAGCAGCAGATAAACAGTGAGAGGAGAAGGAGGGAGAAAGAATCAAAAAGTCGGGGGGAGAGGAGGAGGCAGTGACAAGGAGATGAATGCAGAGATGTGAAAAAGATGCCTTTAGACCGCCTCAAGTTCTAGATGACAGACAAAGCACAAACATCCACACATGGACAGTCTGCTCTGCTGGTTTCTCATGGATGGATAGAGTCTGTGTTGACTCTCACAGTGTAGTAATCACACTGAGACACACAAGCTACCCGCACAAGCCTGCCCACGCTCTTTGCAGAAACCCAGCACAGAAAGATATGAAGATATGATGTCATGTCTGCATACTGACTCTTGTGTGTGTGTGTGTGGGATGCATTTTTTTCCCTTCTCTTTTTAAGAAGTGCTACAGGAAAGCAAGATCCCCGTTAGCAAACAGATGGGCTGGTGTCCTGGTGAGACTCTGTGAGTGTGTATGTGTGTGTGTGCTTTGTTTTTAGGTTGTTTGTTCTGCTTGAAAGAGTCTGTTGTTCATTAGCACAGCAGCAAATGTCTTCCTAATTAGAAAGTTAGTGTAACTTAAAAATCAAGATGACAAAGAACCCCTCCCCCATCTCTTCCCCCTTACTTATTTTTTTTCAACATTGCTTTTATTGAAAATATAAATTGGCAATATTGAGAAAATGTGAAGAATTCAGAAATGTATTTCTATCTCCCTCCGTTCCAGTCGCTCTAATGCAGTGGTTGCCTGTTCAACACCTGTGATGGAATGTAAATAAGTACATATACATAACTAGTGACTAGACTTAAGTATAAATTTCAAGCACTTTACTTGAGTACTTCCATTTCATGCTACTTTACATTCCTACTCCACTATATGTCAGAGAGAAATATTGTACTTTTTACTACACTGTATTTATCTGACACCTGTAGTTACTTTGCAGAATAAGATTTTATATGCAAAACATATGACACACTGTTATAGATGAAACAACATATATCATAGTTAAAATGATTTCTGCCTCAACCAGCTACAGTCATTTGCTACTTCCACATGAATGCATTAGTCAGAATAATCCATTGATATAATATAGAATTGTTTGCATCTGCTGCAAGTGCTTTCACTTTTGATACTTTCAGTAAACTTTACTAATAATACATAAGTGCTTTTCTAAATTTTAAATGGATGAATTTTACATGAAGTATTTTTATATTGCAGTATTACAACTTTTATGTTTAAGATTTGAATACTTTTCCCACCCTGGATCAACACACATACAGTTCCTGCCGTGTAGCCACCAGTGTTATGTTGTTAATATTTAGTTTGTCTCATCATCTCCTTCTTTGCCATTTCCCCCTGAGTTTGTCCTTGTCCACAGCACTTAGTTGGTGCTGTTTTCGGGCACTGACTTTAAAGATAGTCAGTTAACGAAAGTCTCTTGTGTGCAGTAAACACCAATGATTACATGTTAGACTCTAACATGATTGGCTGCTGCTTGTTCTGCTAGATGTGCACCTAAGTGATGTGCAGCTTGGTTCTGGTGTCATCTGAATCTACATACATATGTGCAAATAATCACCCCGCCACCCACCCGAGCAAATTATTTTCCATGAACTAGAGTCCTGCACCCGATCACACATTAGCATTTTTTCTCAGTGGGATATTATGGATATTATGGGTGATGATATGGTAACATATTGCCCTGAAGTAGGCTGGTTTTAAATAAACAAACATTTATTTAAACTAAAAGTTGTCCATTTTTGATAAAATGAAAATGGCAACGGGTATTTCCACAATAGCTTGAACGCAGTCAGACATTTTGAATCTATTCAAAGTAAAATTCTGTGTGTCACTGCTACTTCCCAAACACAAACCAAATATAAATCAGAACGAGTTCAGCAGTCGAAATACACTCTAATATGTGCCTGACAAATAACGAAGCTTAGAATATGTTCACATTATAGAGAATGTAATTAATATTTTCCTCATACATTATGTATTATTTCACCCAACTCATCTAGCCATATACTAGGTTTATACCTAGTCTTGTCAGAGAATAATGCTGGACAGGCAGTGCTGTTTCTCACTCTAGCTCCTTTACCCTCTCCAGTCCCTTACATCACTCCTCTTACCTCCACCTCTGCCCTTTTTTTTAGCATATACCCACTTTTCTCTTCACCTCTCTTTCTCTTTTTTCTCTTTTGCATTCTTCCTTCTCTGTCTTGCTCTCATCGTCTGTCCTCATTCACACAGTATCACTCTTCCGTGGCCGTTGTGCTCTCTGAAGGACAGACATTCATCAGTGTAAGGCCAGGGTGCCACATTGTGTGTGTGTGTGTGTGTGTGCGCTCATGTGAGCTCATGTGAGCTCATGTGAAGGACCTCGCAACGGCCTGGAGGGGGGGGGGCAGCAGCGTTCAAACATACTTCATGCATATTTCATGAAACTCTGATATTGAACACTTCACACACACACACACACAGAGAGGCATAGGTACAATGCTGCAGCACACACTGAGGTTTTCCAGGCTCATCTGCTCTAACAGAAAAACATCCTCAATCCACACTGTCCCTCTCACAACACCTCTTAGAATTCAACTCAATGTCAGGTTGTCTCTTATGGCTGTTTGTGTGCGTCTTCCATATATTGCAGTTGCATCTCCAGAATGGGGATTGGCTCAAGCCTGCTATAACCCTAGACCTAAATGTATTATTTATACACCGAGGGGCTAGGCCCTACATGTCCTGCACTGGTCATTCCTGGCGCGTTGATAGTAAATCAATAGGTCTGACTGTTCTGACACTGCTGCTGTGTGTTGGCTGATCTGCTGGGGCTTCTGGGTAGATGAGTATGAAAGAGGTTGGGTGTGGGGCTGTTCCAAAATATAGAGTAACAACATGGACAGTATGTGAGCAGTTATAGGCAGCATTTCCTCACCTGCCAAAGTCATAATCAATAACATTATAAAATCCCCTCAAGTCATTTCGTGATATGAAGCAGTTCTTACTCAAAGGAATAGTGTGAAACTTTGGGAAATATGTTTATTTGATTTCTTGCCAAGAGTTGGATGAGAAGATTGATAAGACTGTCACATCTGTGTTTTCAAAATGAGGCTGACACTCAGGAGACTGTTAGATTAGCTTAGCATAAACACTGGAAACAGTTTGAAACCAGTAGCTTGGCTCTGTCCAAGGGTGAAAAAATCTTACTACCAGCACCTCTAAAGTTCTTGAATTAAAAAATCATCATGAACCATCAAAATGCTTAACATGTTTAAGGCAAGAAGCTTAAGGTGGTACTCATAGTAGTGCAAGCCATATAGCTACAGTAACTTACCTTCAGGGTAAACTTAATCTTCTGCATATCCACTTCTGCAGGTGAATTTTAAGGAAGTTACCCAATACGTGACTGGCTGCAGTTTTGATTGCAGGTAAGGTCTAGGACACAGTAGAACCTAAACCAGTGAGGTCTAACAGATGTAGACCTGCAAGCTGTTGTGGACATGAGGTGGATGTAATGGTACTTTTTATATAGCGTAAATGTAGATCAGTGTTTGCACAGTTTGCTCTTTATGTAGCTTTGAAATTGTGCTCTTTTATAGTGTTACGTGAATGTGTGCTTAAGTGTGCATTTGCATGTGAGTGGCCGTATGTGCTGACTTTGTTGCTTCAGTGGATCCCCATGATTCACAGCTGAGAGTGGCCCTCTGGGATGGCAGTGATGGTTTGGTGAGTTTTATTCAGAGATGCACAAACCAGTGATCAAAGCTGAAGGAGATGAGAATGACGATGAAATGCTTCAGTGCTGAGCCTGCCATTACAACAAAACTAATACTGCTGCTGTGGTGCCTGATCACAAATGAAATGATTTCAGTGATGGATAGTAATGAGAAGGACTGTCGGTAGAAGAGCAAAAAAGGGAAAAGAAAGTTGAATGTGAATTTAGATGAAAGCACATTACATCACCTTTGCTTGGGCTGTACTAATACAAGTTTGTGTGTTTGTGTGTTTCTTTGCTAACAGTGTTTGTGGACATTGATCTGTTCCTATCTCTGTGACATGTTTGCACATTCCTCCCCTCCTTTTCTGGGGCCCAGGCAGAGGCAAAGTGTTAGCGTAAGCATTTCTGCAGCCTGCGTGGGAGATCATTCTCTCATCTCTCACCGCCAAGAATCTCACGAAGCGAAGTGACGGCTTCATCCATGCCTCCACCTCTACCCCCTTAAATCCTTTTTCCCACCCTCACTCTATGTCATCCCTCACTTTCCCTCCCACTGCCTCTTGATGCACACAGGCACATACACATATCTACTTCACAAACACACACCAGTCCTCCATTTCTGCAGACAGATGCTAACAGATTACTTGTTTTATTGGTGTCGGTTGGTGTCTCATTTGAAATGAATTTATATACCTCTGCCCCAGAGTTGACATCGATCGGGCTTAACTCATTTAATAGCCATGACATTTGCCTATTAGCTTATTTACTGTCAAAACAGGCCCAGGCTCAGCCAGCTTCCTGAGAGACAGTAACTCTCACATTTGTATGCGTTAGAGAAGAAAATGTGATTGCTTGTGCAAAATATAAACTCCAGAGGAATATACAGACATAGACTCACACATAAGAAATTTAACACCCATCATATATAAACACACTTTTATTGTACACTGTATATTTCCAGGGTTTGTGTTTACTTAAACCTCACAGGCTTTATACATATGCCTTCTCCTAATTGTGTTTGTTTGTTTGTTTGTTGTTGTCAAATGCTGTTGATACACAGCTCTTCCATGTTTCCATGTTGTCTTGGTAACTCATTTTACAGCACAACAGAGTTAAGTCATACTGTCATACTTTCTGTTTCTCATGGTGACAAGTGTGTTTTTGACAACAACCTACTGTTTCTCCTTAATAGCTAACTTTCTTGGGTGAAGCTGTTGTCATCATTGAACAACACTGGCAACACTTCCTACACAGATATTTCACCTCAAAATCCTTTCAGTGGCTTAAAGTACATAATCCCCCCCCTTTCTGATATGCTCTTATACCACCAATGTGAACAATAAAAAGAAGTGCTAGGTAGAATTGGTCAAAATTAGGTAGTAACTGACTTCTGTTGAAAGAAGAACTCTGAAAACTCTACATTATTTCTGCAGAAATGTACATTGTACATTTGAGCCATCGCAGCAAAATAATTACACTCCACACAATATCTTTTACCCTGCCTTTCTTAGACTCAGAAGTTATTTTTGATAATGCCCTTTCTTTGAGATTGTTTTAGCATTTGAGAATCTACACAGATCTGCTGTACCTACCCCAGCACACAAGCCCATGCCTAGAAAGTGATACTCCAAAATAGCCATTGATTTTGTGGATAGCCCATTGGGAAGATATCTTGGACATTTATCATGGATATATGGTAGAGAGGGAAAATGGGAAAATGAGGAGAGGAGAGAGCTGATGTCTCCAGGAGGGGGAGAGATAACGATGGATGGCTAAAAAGCTGATAAAAGGAGGTGAGAGAACAGGGAGAAGATGTGGTGGATTTTGGAGATTATGAGGATAATAACTCTGCATTAGAGCCTTCATGAACCTACATTTTTGTGGGTGTGAGATCAAAAGTATGCAGAAGCACTGGTATGTGTGTCAAAGTGTCTCATTTCTTTTTCATCGCTGTCTCTGTCCAAACTGTCCAAAGACTGATGTTGACTATTATATGTGGACCTGCAAAGATACACACACTTATATGCTCACATCGGCCCATGTACACAAATATAAACACACTAACAGTCTTCAGAGGCACATCAAGAGCATCTTATGACCCCTCTGAAAAAAATCAATAAAAGCTGTTACCCAAATGGAGAAGAGCTGACAAGTGAAAAAGAGCAGAGGGCAAGATAGATCTTGATCAAGATACAGGGAGGAGATAGGGAGAATATGGAGTGAAAAGGGAGTGAATATTTCAGCTCATCTTAGTCTTCTCACTTTATGTCATTTGCTGTTGTTTTTGTGAGCACAGGATCCTGAGTCACTTGATTGGATATTTACAGCAGGCTGTGTGCGAGGAGAGAGAGCGAGAGAGTTTACAGCTGGTGTATGGGGATTTGATTGGATGCCGTAGCTCACTGCAAACTCCCTCTGAGCCTTTAATTGGTTATTTATCTAGAAAACATGCCATTTAGCTGACATTACTTAAACTAAAGAAGCATATACCCGCATGCAGACATGGATGTGACACATAGATACACATACACACTATAACAAAACATAAATCTGCTGGAAGCATCTCCCAACCATCTGCAGCAGTAATAACAATCTGGTACCTAAGGCTATATGCTCGACTGTTCTATTACAGCACACTTCTCTCCCCCATACTCTCTCTCTCCCTGTTCTGCAGCCCCCAGTTTTTGCCTCCTCATCCTTTCTTCCACTATCTTTCAGTCTCCCGCTTTCTCACCCCCACTTACCTCCTTCCTCTTGCACACAGGGCTTGTCCCTGTCTTTAGCCCATTTCATACGCAGATAGGCTCAGTCCTCATGGCCAGGGAGTCTACCATAATGAGATCCCCGGAGGAGAGAGGAGTAGCGTAAAGAGAGAGCAGAAGAGAGGAGAAGAGTTGGGGGTTGTTCTCCTCTGTGACCTGCTTCAGATAGTAAACCTCTGGAATAGTTCACCCCCCTCTAACCCTGCCTCTCACTATCACCCCCCCCCCCCCCCCCACCCCCCACCCCCCCAAATGATGCTGCAGAACACACTTTATGTACCTGTGTTTCTTGTTCATTTTCACCATCAACTATAAGGAGAAAGAAGCGATGTGTTGTTGTGGAATTAGAGGCACCTCCCTGATATCTTTAAGTCCAGGCTGTGACAGTTAGGTGCTATTGGCCTCATTATCCTGTGCACTAACAGAGAGGCAAACTACTTATCACTGGTCTAACAATGTATTAACAGTTAAAGCAGGAGTCGGATAAAAGGGTCTTTTAATTAAATGTTTTCTGGCCATTTAAGGAGATGTTTTTGTGATGATTGCTCTTACAGACATGCGGTTTTCCTCATTTACTTCAATTTAAGCGACCTGTCTATCTTTACCTCTGTTTATCCATTTCTTTCTGTCTCTGAGGCACATTTACAATCTTGAAAGTTATAATACTAAATGAGCATGCAAATGAGTATTTCAGTAGCCAATGCAGTGTACTGTGTCAGCTACAGGAATCCTTGCTGTAGCAACCCACTGATATGTTATTTCTGCTCAGTTGGCTGTTACTTTGTCTTTTTTAATTTTCAAACTGGTTCCTGAATACATTTGAAACTGGAATTAAACAATGCAGTTGCAGAGTCATGCGTCATTTTATTTCTACAATGCTAAGTAGTTGGACACAAGTTACAATAGGTTTGTGAGGCAGTAGGTCTTGACATGAGCTCCTCAGAGTTTGCTTTGTAATCAGGCTTATAGCTGCAGGGCTCTGTCGATTCTCACTTGATGTTTTCCAAACCAAGATCTCAAATTGAAAACTGACCTTGTGAGAATTAGGTTGGCCTCTGCAAAGCTGACTTCTAGCAATTCATCCATCCATTTTTTTATGTGTGTGCTCTTGTATTCAAGTGTGAATTTGTAACATTGAATACAAGCGTTACGTATGCCAGTGGAGGCTCTGGAGATGTCCTGTGGGTGGATTTCTCACAGGCACATTTGATCTCTGTCTGCCCTTTCTCATGTCTTTTTGATCTATGAGTCATGTTTGAAGGGGGGTGGTGTTGTCCTCTAGTTTGATGCACATAATGAGTATCCATCCTTTACTGCATCACAAAGAAAAGAAAACAGCACATTAAAGGAGTGAAAAGATGGGCTGCACACCAGGCCTTTCTCTAATGCAGTCCATGAGTACATGTTAGTGAGTAAAAACTGTGCTGGTGTTGTCAGATGTGAGTGTGCCTCTAGTGTGCTGGAGAATCTTCTTAGCCAAGAGCATTTGCTTTGAAGTTGTGCCTTTGTCTATAATAGATTGTTGAAACTTTGAAGCCACTGTGAAAGCCCATGTATTTGCATATACATTCACATCAACTGCAGAGGGTACCACATTGGCATGTGCATGTGTTCTCAAGTGTGTGTGTGTGTGTGTGTCATGCACACCAATGTACAGAGCACCTGTCTAGTTGCCCTTCTGGCAATTTAAACACCGGCCCAATGAGTCCTCATGATCTTCTACCATCACCATGGTAACAGTGAACTTGCTTAGGATGTCCTTATTTACTCATGCAAATGACGTCCTGCAGCTCTCCAACCTGTCAATCACAAGCCCAAGCATATTGTAAAAATTAAGCTGGAAAGGTGTCAGTCTCAGTTATGTAACCTTCGTTCAGCGGCAGTTTGTCCAAAGCACTGCAAATGTTCTCTGTAGAAGTCAGTGTCTTTAAAAGTTTCTGAAGCTGTGGGAAGTCTCACATCACCTCACAGCCATGTCACTGAGTTTTAAATTAGAACTTGTTTTATCTTTTGTCTATTTATAATTCATGCTTTTCTTCATTGTGTTGTTCTTGTGCTGTTTTGTAACAGTTTTTCAAAACTGCTATGGAAGCGTCACTTAGTCATCTTAATTGTTTGCTTAATTTGTTTGCTTATCTATATTGTTTGTTTACACAACACAAATATTGGAAATGTTTTGGAAAATTAAGAGAGATTATTTCCTGCTATCTGAGCTAGACGAGCAGTAGGATCTTTCAAAATCATCTTGCAAAAGCTCAAGATGTCCCCTTGTTGTTGTTGTTGCTGTCTTTTCTCGTGTTCTTTTTTTTGTCAGTTCAGTCCAGTGGCTGGAGGGGCAGAGAGAGAATGAGCCATCCTGAATCCAGAAAACAAAAAAATACTGTCATGTGGCCCAGATGCCAACCCCCCCTCTCAAAGGGGCCTCGAGACTCAGGATGGAATGGGGTGGCAACCTGATGTTTAACCTTCAACTGTTTTACCCCTTGAGGAAAGGTGCAACACATGAAATTATTAAGGGTCGACCGATAGGGTTTCTATTTGGAACTGATATGCCAACACACAACTGCACTCTGTCCACCCTGTGTATATCATTGAAGGTAGGCAAAATAACAGAAACGCTTCTGTATAATGAAGTACAGCTCAACGGCTCCACACACTACGTCCTCCAATGTGATCATACAGTTAATTTAACAACTGTCTAAAACAATTTTATTACAAACTGAACATTAAAACCTTCATGAAGGAGGATTTATTACTGTTGTATGAGACTGCATCCGTTTCAGTTAGATGTTACTAATAAATTGCCAACTGAGTGTATATTAGTAATTATCAATTCTAATCTAGCTAGGCTGGGGAGAAGGATATCTGGGCTACTTTTCTTAGCCTGCTAATGACCACCATGACCCAATGACCATGTGAT
The DNA here is from genome assembly GCF_046630095.1 of Trachinotus anak. NCBI lineage: Eukaryota > Metazoa > Chordata > Actinopteri > Carangiformes > Carangidae > Trachinotus > Trachinotus anak. The sequence continues at coordinate 13,103,288 of NW_027273865.1, forward strand.
TGTCACCAGTTGCCTTGAAAAAATCATTCTGAGCTCCCCATACGATACTGCTTACAGTGAGCCACACAAAACATTTAATTTGAAGAATGATATCATGCACCAACTCCAAATGTTCCTCCTCCTACACTCATTTAGCAGAAGCTATTTCCTGCCACAGAGTGAACAGAGAATGGGAGAGCAGAATTGGTGTCAAACTCAAAATACCAAGACAGTGATGGGAGTGGCAGAAAGAGAAAGAGAGAAAAGAAGTACTGGCAAAAGGGAGACCAAAGAAGTGGCTCTAACTCAGCCAAATCATTTGTCTATGTTGTGCTTCAGAAGGTTCAATGTCACTCAGGTGGGAATGATTCTGTGGGGTTAAATGTGCTCAGTAGTCTGATAGCTCTTATCTGGACATAGCAAAATCATTTTTGTGAGTGGTCTCTACAGTGACAGCTGAAGAAAGAGCCAAATCTCCCCTCTTCTTTTTATTAAGAAACCCATTATATCGTACATATATCATCACACTGTAAAACCTTTTTAAGGTTACTAATTTACACCATCTCAATATAGTTTTACGTCTCTCTGACAGTTTCCTCTGGAGCTCTAGCAAGAACAGGTTGTATTGTGTCTGTCGCTGATCCTGCTGACTGTTTTCTAAGTGATGCACGGCCAGGCCAACCACAGTTAAGGTCCACACCAAGGGAGATAACCATAATGATAACAATAACAATAACAATGTAAGTGTCCACACTGATGAACGATAATGTTCTGTAGACACTTGCACCAGCTCTGTTGGAGCACCAAAATGGATAGTGATGACCTGTTACACCTAAAAGTATTTCCTATACCTTTAATTAGCTTATATAAAAGAAGTTTCCAGAAACAGCAGATACAACATTGATAAAGCACCTGATTTAGCTTTTATTTGTCATTATTCTTGTTAACAAAAAGAGAGAGAGCGAGAGACGTGCTGTTTATTTTAATAAGTAGGCTTCACTTCATTGCCGAGAGGACGGCTGAAATGGTAAGAACTAGGTAGTAACTTGTTCTCTACCTTACTGTTTTAGGAGAGAGGCATTGTTTGTGTCATAAGTCTCAAAAACAGCAGAATTGTTTATGTATTAACCACAGCATGAAATAGAATATGATCAAATCCTGTAAATGAGCCATATTCTGCAATTTATTCTCCACACTGATTCCTCATTCGAACATGAGTTTGAAGTTGCCACATTTTAACATGAAAAGTTTCACATTATAACAATATAAAGTATCATGTTATAAGGTGAAAAACATCTTGTTATAACAAACTTTTCACATTATAATGTGATACTGATCCCTTTTTCTTTCTCTTGCATGGCAGCAATATGCATGTGTACTATTTTGCCCCACAATAGTGTTTAAAATGCTTTTTTCCCCCACAGGTTATACTTTTATTATGCATATGCAAGGTTTCACTAGTGTCAGTGCAACAATGCAATTTGCTTGATTTGTTCCCCATTCAGAAAGCAGACAATTGGCTTACTGATGGGGAGGGGTGGAATATGTGTCATAAGCAATGTTCCCTCTAAGCTGCGCGCTTGCGCAATCGCGCACTGCTCACACATTCTCAGCGCACAAGAAAATCTATACAGCACATAAAATAAAATTCAACTTAAACTGTAAATTAATTAGAGCAATAACATTTTTTTTGTAACTTTTTGCAGTGTAACACAACAGATGTCCAGCCAATGATACGATACGGTTCACTTACGCTATGCAGCCAATCATAGCATTGACATTGCTTGCGTAGGTGCCCTTCCCATACGCACCGCGGCGCCGTGCAAGTTAGCTAGCTAACAACAGTGCATTTCGTTTTAAGTGGGCCAAATCACTTATATTAAAAGTAAACAAATGGAAATGTTGTAATTTGATTCTTTTAATAAGCCATGTAACTTGCTATGATCCCAGGTGTTGATCAGGTGTGATAATGGTGTGTGGCCACAGCGTGCACATCTGATGTTGCTCACAATGGTCCTCAGCGTGCTCAGGGAGCTTTTGTATGCCCAGACACATGAAAAATTAGAGGGAACATTGGTCATAAGACCACCATCTTTGGCAGGACAGACTTTTCTATTCAGGATTCTTTAAGAGGTTTGTCTCTCTCTTATTGCATCTCTGATATATAGTATATAAAAGCAATGATTATATATGAGGCACAAATTTGTCATCGATGCAGAAATGTCTCAAAGTAAACTCTTTTGGCGCACAACTCTGAGAACAAAGTCGATGGTCTTTAGAATGGACAAATAGGCAGGCTAATCCCAGACCAATGTGAATAACATTGAGGGACAATTAAACTGCTGAACAAGAGCAGCATGAGAAGGTCTGGGCTTTGAAAAAGGGCATCATGGATCTCAGTGTAAAATTGCGGCAGAAGGAAGTAACTGACCAGCATGACGACCCAGCAGAGCGGCAGGGCACTTTCACTGCTGTTTCAGCCGCAGGTGCAACAACAACAGGACCAGGGGGAGGAAGCTGCCAAAACCAGATGGAAGTTCTCCTGTGTGAAATGCAGCAGATCAAAGAAAATTTAGCGCTCAGAATAAAAAATGAGACAGTGGCCCTAGAACTGAAGGCTGCGCTTTGCAAAAAGAACTTTGCTGTGGAAGAGGCACAATTAAAAGTAGGTCAACCAGAGAAAGATCTACCGAAGACGAAAGAGGGAGTTTGGCAGGAGATGGAATAAGCAAATCCTCCTACGTCGTTCAGCTGGAGCGCTTGGAAAAGGTGAACACTGAAGTTACAGGAAGCAGAGGAGCAGCTGTGAGTCCCTCTGAAACGGTGGCAGGAGAAGATCGCTTCTCTGCAGAAAGCAAGTGAAGGGCTCCAGCTAATCCTGAAGGAGAAGCAGCAGGAGTGGTTGGAGAGGGAGAATGACCAGGGCTCCAGGATGGATGACCTTGAATGCAGAACGAAGGAAATGTTAGACAAAAAGTCCAAAAATAGGGAAGGCTGGCTAGCCACACGCTCTAATTCTAAATAAAGGCAGCTGTTTATCAGAGGGGGATCTTTTATGGCTTTTAATTTCTGTCAAAACCCACATAAAAACCAGGTGCAAGCATGTGATATTAATGCGAGCCCATAATCAGTCAGTTCTGAAATCAGCCAAACAGTCAGTCAAATTCGGACTGAAATTCTCTGGTATTTCAGAAAAAATAAATTTTTGCCACTGATTTTTCTGTGGATGGCACGTTTTGATACAGTATTTATATAACACCTAGACTTGCTTCACAGTCAAAAAAGACAGGGAAATCTCACTTTCATATCTCAATATTACTTAAAGATAATTTAAAGATAAAAGATTTGAAATGACTTTGGAGTTCACCTGAACTTTTCAGCTGTATGTTTCCATGCTCATTAATCCAAAGTTTGATAGAATTGTTGCACGTGTATTTTCATATTTCTGGAGCATTTATAATAACATGAATGCAAGCTTCTTCTTAAGGCAGAAACATATTTGGTTTTGGGGATTTTTAATCAAATCATTCCAAATAACTTTCAGTTTGATATCTTTCTGCAGAGAATGAGCAACAAGGGCTGTAACTAATGATTTTTTTTATTACAGATTATTATGATGTTGTATATTTGAAAGTAATGTTAGTCTGGTAAACAAGGTAAACATGTCCATTGCAATTTTTCTGAGCCAAAGGTAATGTCTGTAAATTGCTCGTTCTGTCTGTCCAAAATAACAAAAATACACTGCTATAGAACAGAAAAGAAGCAAATCCTCCCATTTGACAAGCTCTTACCAATTAATATACTATATCGTCTTTTGTTGAGCATCTAATAGATTAGTTGATTTGCTGTTTCCGAACTAGAGTACACAGAATACAGAATAGTCCACGTGTGTCTTCAAACCTACATGTGTTTTAGCTGCTCTCTGTCACCCTCTCATTGCACCTCATCTCGTCATTCACAATGTGAGAGCTCACCTTCCTCAGGCTCCAACACTTTGAGATCTGGTAGAAAGCTATATTGTGGGTATTTGCGCGTTAGGCAGAGTGAGAGAGAGATGGAATATCATGCAGGGTCAGCACTTTTTCTGCAGTTATTGTTTAAGCACAAAAAATGAACATGATACATCATTATATGTATTCAACATGAAGTTGGCTTACAGTCATTAAAGACTTGGTTGGCAGAGGGATGAGGAGATAAAACGCTGAGGTGAAGAATGGCGATATGAATCTGTAAAACTGTAATATGTAGCTTTCAGGAAGAAAAATGACTCATAAAATAATTTCACTATATCCAATTTATGGCCACATGGAAGCTTTTAAGTGAGGCAACAATGAGAGTGTGTTACCCTTATTAAATACAGTAGGACAGTAGCACCATTACAGCATAGCAGCTAATTACTAACCCCAGATGGCATTCCTGGGATCCAATTTTTCCTCTGGTTAAGTTTTATTTACTTTGCAGTAAAGACAGTTAGTCGACTTCAAGAAGTAAAATTTTTCTCCCTGTAATTTTTTCTCCTTTTAATTGGTGCAGTAGTTAACCATCTCTACTGGTGGCTGCACAGAAAGTCAATTTAAAATACAAGAAGACAGAATACGAATTACTGGGCTTATAAGTTCAGTTCTAATTATCTCTCATTTCACAATCTGCATCTTTTTACATCTCTTCCTCTCTCTCCTCTCACACTCTCAGTGTGCTGACTGTTAATTGGCTTGTCTGTCACCCCAAAAATACTTCTCTCTTTAGTGTGCGAGGCATATAAATATCCATTTTCTTTTAGCCTCAGTCTTTTTTCCTAGTCCCTTGTTCGGCTTACATAAAATCTCAGAAAGTATAAAGCAGTTTACTGCAAAAGGATATATTATTGTTTGTCAGAATTGACATCTGGTCCTATAAAATGACTAAAAGATTCACACCATGAAGAATTTAAGGTGTTCTTTTTTTTTTTTTTTTTTTTAAAGAAGTGGTAACCTAGCATCAAATCAGGTTTGACAAACTTGTAGCCATACCATGTCTGCCAACTCTCACTGTTCTGTCTCTCTCTCTCTCTCTCTCTCTCTCTCTCTCTCTGTCTCTTTCTCTCTCTCTCTCTTTTCCAATTCTCTCATTTCCTTTTTCCTCTCCACACTTCAACCAAAAAAGTATGAGACCTTATTAAATCATTTCTGGTGCCTTGTGCACCGTTCACAGTGGCACTGCTGGACAAGGTCAGAATACTGATATATTGAGCACCCACAGACACACAGAGAGATTGACATATTTGCAGGGTATAGAGCTCAGGCAGCATGAGGAGAGCAGATTGTGATTTCATGTGTTGAAATCGAGTCTGAATTTCAATGCTGCCATGTTTGCACCAACAAACGCACTAATTACCTCCTTATTACCTGTGATTAGGTGTGTAATATGCTGAAATATTCCATTGCCATCTCTCAGAACTTTTTAAAGACCACCTCTGATGAAAATCAAGTTTACATGTTTATGTTAAACTATTCCTATAAGGTTAGACTTTGAGATGCAGTTGAATGAGCTCTGTAGTACTGCCTTTAGAGCAAGTGATTATTAGTTCTAATTACGCTCCTTGTATCCTCGGTATCCTTCATGTCATATGGATATGTTAACATGTCCATGTGGTGTTTTATATAAAGTACAAGACATCATGAGCTAATTAAGCAAGTCAACTACATGACTGCATATTTCCACCTTGGAACTGCAGTAGACCAATGACAGTCTCAGAAGAATGGCTTCAGACAGTCAGGGATTCATACGTCATATACTTAAGGACCCGACCTAGAGTTTGCATTAGCACAGCCACTAACAGCCACTACCAGTTACAAGCTAACAAACAATATAACCAAATAACTACACTTACCGTTCTGATATGTCTTCTAGTCTCTCATTTTGGTTCCCAACAAACTCCTCACTTCTCAAGAAACTCCTGAGTCTATAGCTGATTCTCTCTGATGTTTCCTCCGCTAACCACCTTGATGCGCCCTAATCTTTTATCTTTCAACCTAGCGCAAGCAGTGGTGGTGGGTGGGGCACAAGGCCTGTTCCAGAATTTCTCCTTGAGGAAAGAAGTGTAGAAGTATGTGCAATATTTTGTTTAACAAAGTATTAATCATAGCAGAGTATTTTTACATAGTTGAAAACATGCCATTCTATCTCTGATACAATTAAGACAACTTAACAGACACCTAGATGCCCCACAAAGTGACAAATAAAATAAGTGACATGAAGCAAATTAGCACATTTATCAAAATGTCAAACTATTCCTTTAGTGTCCTCGCTTCAGCTGAGCTCATTTGTGATAATAGTGAGTCAATAAACAGGAAAGCAGACCACCCTCATCTACATCAGTGGCCAGCAGACAGCATAAATGAAGTTGAGAGCATCAAAAAAACATGACTGTAATTTTTCTGTCTGTATAGCCAAACACACTTGAGCTAAATCAAGATAATTCAGCAGCCTGTTGGAAGGAGCTTGTCTGTATCAGTGACAGGAGGGCTTTTGGCTGTAGTAGCATGTGTAGAGGCTCTGTAATGGTTATATTTAGCTCCTTATCTCCCAGACGGCTCTCTGAGCACACAGTCGCCTGGCACAACAGCCTATTCTAGTGAGAACTGTGGAAACTGGGGACACTTAATGCCATTCTGGCCCAGACAAAACTATAGCTTCAGTAATAATCTTGTGTTTGGACAAAAAAAAATTGCCCTGTATTTCTTGCCATTGTGTGTATAATGACTGTCTTCTTTTTGCAGTGGTTGTTAGTTTTACTTTACACCAGCCACATTGGTAGCATAAGAAATACAGATTTCCCTCATTTTCCCTCATTTCTCCTCTTCTGTCATTTCTTAAGTTCCTGTGTGCTTTCTCCTCACCTGTATTGTCTCTACACCGGCTTTCATTCTCTCCCAGAGCTCGTTTCCCTCAGTAATCTGTCTGGCAGAATGAGAGTTAGAAAGAGGGTATGTAGGTTTTTTTTGTGACAGTGTGTGATGTTCCTACTGATCCCTCTGAGTGTTTGAAGCTGCATTACATCAGACTCTCCATCCTGCCTCCAAAGCCCGTCTGTCATTGTGTAGCCTTTCTGTGTGTGTAAGGAGGAATAGTGGTGAGCTGAGGCATTGATTTTCCCATACACTCTGTATGAATATAAGAAACGCACAAGAATTTTTACTTACTTATACCTACTGGATTGCACATAGGCAAAACGCATGCATGAATGCATGGCCACTACTTACAGGTATGTGTGCTGTTCTCAAGAGGACATCAGTATATTCTGCTGCTGCTAAAATAGTAGGGCTTTCTCTTCTGCATTATAGATGAGGAAGCTGTGAACAGCTTGTTTGTTTTCTAAATTAAGTTTCTCTCTCTCTCTGCGTCAGTCTGCAAGAGATGTTGCACAGTGGCTCTTTACACCTCAAGACAAGCCAAAGCCTGTGCCTGTCAGGGTATGTTTGTGTTTTTCTGCATGTTTACACGTGTGTCCACAAGTGAAAGGAGGCTCTCTGCTGGTATTTGGTGTGAGCAGCTCTCATCTTTAATGCATGCTGCCCTGTGTATATGGAAGCAACACCCTCTAAGCTACAGGCTTTCCTGCTTGTTAGCCTCGAGCGAATCGTTGCTAGTCACTAAGCACACACTCACACAAAATTCCTATGTAAGACTCTACAGTGCAAGCCTGCACTATCACAGCTGAACATTGAACCATCGTGAAGTGCTTTACACTAGACTGTACTGAAGTCAGTGGTCACATTGAAGACACAATGGTCTTTAGGGCTTAAAGAGAAGTATGTGCAAGGACACACTGATGTGGACCAAGTTTTCACACTGAGCTGTGCTGGTTGCTACCCCTGGAAATCTGAAATCCAGGGTTCAAAAACCCCTTCCGGACCCTGGATAATTTCAACCACTGTCCACCGTTCCTCCACTGTTTTGCCTCGGTCTATCTCTATTTCCATCTCTGACACTCCCCACAGAGCACAAGATGTCACACAAAGACAAAGAAAATGAGGATAGGAAAGTGGGTATTGAAGAGTGTTGGATTTTTTTTTGCTTTTTGTCAGAAACAATGATCAGAGACATTGTGCATGTTTTTCTTTTTCTGTTCCTGATTTGATTTATTTTGGAACAGAAAACTATAATCTGAATTAACAAGATCAGACCTACAATGAACAGCATGGCCATTTCAGTGACATTAATTCACAATAAATAAATATTGTAAGCATGTACAGTTTTTCTGTGCAATGTCTGTTACTTTAATTGATAGTTTTATTCTGGAGAATGTTTTTTCCCTGCACTTGTATAGTCAAACAAACACATGCTGAATGCTGTGATTATCTTATCTCAGCTCAGTAACTGGACTCTATTAAATCAAGTAGTGGCTCCAGTCTGGTTAGTTGAATTCCCCAAAAACCAAGTAAACTTATATTCAAATGAAATCTAGACTGCACATGCTCACTTAGACATCCTACACTTTCACTGTGGAACTGCACGCAGCAGTCCACTGTGGAATATCAAATTAGCTATCTTAAATGGTTTCTTACATAGACTTTGGCATATACTGTAAAGACCCAACAGACTCAGACATGGTCCCTTATGTTATACTGACAGAGAGAGATAAGTGTGTTTGGACTGGTTTGGTGTTTCCATCTATCAGCCTTTCTGTCTACTGACTCTTGCCTATGTGTGGCTGTGTTACTCTGCCCAGCCCTTACTGAGGTCTGGGTGGGTGGATCAGAGGTTCTCACACCTTTGTATAACCTTTAACCAGGCTGGACACTGCTGCTCTTTCCATTCTCCTCTGGTTTAATTTATCTGTGGTGAGACTTTGACTGTGCTGGGTTGGAGGCCATTGATTCACAGTCAGACAAAGAGGAAGGCAGAGGAAAGACAACAGAGTTGCTTCACAGTTTGCTGGTGCAAAGTGGGGTCTGAAAGTCTGAGACCACTATCCTGTGGTCTCTGACTTTTGGTGTCCACTGTATCTGCTTCGGTTTTCCATTAAACACTTGATGATCTGCTACACCACAAACACAAATGAGGGCATTTCCTGTCTGCTTGACTGGATGGCAGTGACTGTGCTGTGAATGCCTCTGTGCTTGTCTCTATCTTGGGCTGAGGTTGATTTCTAACCTTGACTGCCCACATGCTCACACACACACACACACACACACACACACACACATTATATGGTCTATGGGATCCAGAGAACATTATTATGGTGTGTGATGTCTCTCTCTCTCTTGGAGGACTCTTGCTTGCCCTAGACAGCCTATTCCCACATCAGGCACCCTGACTACCCTGAATGTCAAGGAGAAATGACTTATCAGTCTCCCATCCATCTCTTTTTCTCCCTCGCTCACCCTCATTCTCTTGTTCATGCCGTCCGTCACTGTGGCCCCCAGGAGGGCAGCTAGCCAGAGGTCAGACCTGCCTTCTCTCCTTCTCGGTTCCTATCCAACTTTCTGCCCTCCCTGCCCAGTGGGACAAAGGGCCACTGACTGACATTTATCTTCACGGGAATGGAGTATGCTTTCAGACTAGAAAATGGCTTTTTGTCCATGTATTTGTAATGTGTGTGTGTGTGTGTGTGTTTTTTTTTTTAAATGAAGATCTCCCCTTTGGCATTTAATGAAATCATTTTTGCAGCTTGTTCAGTAATTTAAACACAGAACTGCTTCAAAATGTTATGTGTACATGAAGCTCCATTGTAAAGATCTACCAAAGATCAGAGTAGTACATTTAGTGCTTCTGAAGTCCCGACCAAATATGGCTTTAAAAGGCCTGTGACTTTAAAGAGGTTGATATCTCGACATTGAGGACGGTGAGATTATTTTTGTCATACATACACACACACACACACACACACACACACACATTTCAAGGTCATGTGTGTACTTTGTAATTTGGGTGAACTGACCCCTCTACAGTCACTCTGGCAGGAACAAGGCTAATTCTGGTCTTGGCAGCTTGTTTGATTGTTTGGAACAAATGTATTGTGGAGCCTGAAACTCAGATCTGTCACAGGATGCAAATAATCATTTTCACACCTTATTTAGCTTTAAGATGATGGAGCAAGAGACAGCTTATGCCCAAATAAATATCCACTCGGTGAGGTTTTGAGGTTAGCAAAAAGCTGTACCAACTTTAATTATAGCATTTTTGAGTCTGCTCATCTATTTGGCTGAAAAGATATGCATGAAAGTTCATTCTTGACCTTGGAAATAGTTTGACTGAAACAATTCCAGCTCAAGGTCCACTCACTAGCTTTTTCTCTGAGTTTTTAACCCTATCACATGATCTTTATCAGCCAAGGTTTCTCACTTGTCATGGAGGTGCACCTAATAAATTGTAAGCTCAGTAATCATGTGATGTGGTTGAGAGCCTTGGAGGAAGCTGATCAGCGGACCTTCAGTTAAAATAGCTTTTTTCAAATTACTATTTGTGGATCAAGAAAGAAAGTTAATGTTAAGATGCAATCTGTTCACATGCCTGTCAAAACAAATCATGTGTTTCCCAACATAAAAAAGTTATGATACTCCTTTAGGGCATTGAACAGTTACTTTCATTATCTATCTATTTTTTTTTTCATTAGAAATTTCTGTAAAAACACCAAATCATAGATATTCAATTTACAAAGAGCAAAATAGCAGATTCTCACCTTTGAGAAGCGGGAGAATGGACATTTTTGCTTAACAAGTCACTTAAACGATTAATTGATTTTAATAATTGTTGCCAATTAATTTCCTGCTAAGTCAATTAATTAACTAATTGTTTCACCTCTGCTCTATGACTAGTTAAAAAAAATGAATGAGAGAGACAGAGCGACAAAGAGAGCATAAGAGAGACTGGGTCAGTATAAAAACCAAACTAAACAGAGGCGGACACTTAACTTCATTTGGTCCTTTTTTAATCCGTATTTACTATATACTATTTATATATTATATAAAAAGAAAACCTCTTAAAGCCTCACACAGGCTTTTTGTACTGCTGAATGCTGAAATGTCATTGTGCACAGTGGCAGCAGCTTCAAAGCGTCTCAAATTTAGCATGTTTGATACCAATGAGACTTGCTCCAGATACAGTTATGTCTCTTCAGCTGAAGAGTGACGTAGACGTAGTGACTTAGTAGGGGGGGGCAGACCTTCTCTGCAGCAGGGAGGTGACGAGTACCTGCCAGATGTGCATTCTGATTGTTTGACCTGAGCCTCTCTGGGACTGGAAAAAAAAAATCAGTCTCTAATTGTGTGGGTGGCCTTTAAGTGTGATTATATTTGTGTTAATGTGAAAATTTTATAACTGCCTGTTATCTCTATCCTTATGTTTGTGTAAAATGTGTTTAGTAACGTGTCGCAGAGCTTGGCCACGCTGTGATAACACACTGTTCATCTTCTCAAAGGTTACCTACAGAGCTGCTCTCAGACCAGCAGATGGTTTAGTCGCCCATCTATTGCAGAGATAAAGAAAACGAGGATACAGCACATTTAACTGCTGCAACACACATGCAAACACACCACAGTTGCTGCCCTTTTTCTCGGGGGGTTGTGTTATGGGCTGATTGAGATTCTGGACCCAGCTCTGCACTCAGTGCTTTTATCAGTGGACTTTTATCCCCCCCCCCTTCTCCACAACCTCCATCCTCCCACCTCAACCCAGCAGTCTGATAACACAGCACTGCCCCTGAGCCCTGCAGGCTGCCGGGGTGGCCAGCTGCTTGCTCGGGTTCCCCCAGACCACCTCCACCAGTATCATCAAATGAACCATTTCAGTGTTGGGGGTGAGTTATGTGGTGGACAATATGGGACACAAGCCACAGTATGTGATTATGGGAATTCGTGTCCTTGTATGCAGGCAGCTGTGAACATTCAAGTGAGTTAAAAGGGAGGATGAGTGCGATATAGTTTTGGCTTTGTTTACAATAGAGATAGAGTCAGGATGGGTTTATCAGAGAGCTGTTCTGCAGGCAGCTCATGTCTAAGGGGCTTTTAATTAGATCTGGCCATTTTTTTCCCACTTGCCCTCCATCCCCTGCTACGTTTTCTATCCTTTTGCATCTCTTGATCTCTTATCTCTCTCACAGTCATGCACACACACCATTTTCAGCTGTTGCCTTTTAGGGAGGACCCCTATAGCTGGTTAGGAGTGCGGTTAAAGCAGAGTGCGTGTGTATGTGCACACACATTCATATGCCTCTAATGTGTAAATATGGCAGCTGCATAAAGGTGGGCGATTTAAAGGCTGCCGGTTGGTTAAAGAGACTTAATATGTAAAGCAGGTCACGTCAACAAGGACGTGTGAGTGTCAGTGCAAGTGCGAGTGTGTGTGTGTGTGTGTGTGTGTGTGTGTGTCTGAATATCTGCTGACATAGGCTCTGTGCCCTCTAGCTGCTCTCTTTGCTTACCCAACTCTTATTAAAGCAGTAAATATGACTGGGACATAAATTTGACGTCATGATTTAATTCCTCTCTCTCTCTCTCTCTCTCTCTCTCTTTCTCTCTTTCTCTCTCTCTGTGAGTGTGTGTGCTGAAGCTCATTAATATGGCATTAATGTTGCCTTCTAATTACAAGAAGCCGTGAATTGCTGGTGGGCAAAGTTTGATGCGTTCTATTTCAGGGTGCTGCTTGCTCTTTTGAAATATGCCCACCTTTCCATTCCTCATCAATCTCGTTTAGAGGTGGTGATATATTGTAGCTTGTGTGAGTTTTTATGAGGTTGTGTAATTGGAGTTTTATGTAGATGTTCTTTGGCTGTTAAAGAGCCAAACATGCTCCAGGTGTTACTGTGCCCTCTGCTCCCATCTGAAAGGTACTTTGGAAGGCTGTAACGCAATGCACTACAACAGGATGCACAAGCAAGCACACAGCCCTTGATTTGTTGGCTCCTTTGCAAAAGATGAGACCACAGCCTATTAAAAAGACTGGCAGATTTGTTGTAAAGATAATTAATTACCTCTTTAATTTGGAGTTTGGCTCATAACTACTCCAAGAAAAATATATGTCACATGTACCTTCCTTATGACATGTTTATGGCTCTAGGGGAAAACTTTTAATTTATATAGTAATTTAATACATTTTCATTTCTGTGTCATGCCAAACAATTAGTGCGTTCCACGTGGGATTGAAAACAACAACTACTGTATACTTGTACCAAAAACAAAAGAAAGACTTCAATTATAAGATTGTATGTACTTTTTATATTTATGTACAAAGAAATTGTGCATCAAATAACTGAAGAATGAAACAGTGTATGGACTTCAAAAGACTTGGGCAGATTATGTGGGTTTGCCAGGCAGGGAGACTGATGAATGGATAATAAGAAGTGCAGGATCCAGTTCTGGGGGCTTGACCTATACTTTTGACTGAAGACAGTATATTGGTCTCTGCTCCACCAATTTGACATTTTTTTAGCTGTTCTACCCCAGTAACGATAACAAAAGGTTATACTTTCTGTATTCAAAAGCACCTTTTTTACCTTGTTCATGAGAAGTCAAATGTCAATGTTAAATGAATTGCATGCTCTTCTAAGCTCATGAAAGTTTACAATTATTATACACATACCCAAATGACATGTATTTAATACATGCAAATGTTATGTGCAATATTTACAATATGGCATACAAGGGAAATAAGCACTTTATAACATTAATAAACCAGTTTTAATGTTGTCTGCACAAGCGTTTGTGAAACAAATCCTCTCTTGAAATGAATTCTTCTGATGGCTCAGTGAGAAGCCACTTTGTTCCTGACAAGTATTTACTCCAACATTTATGAGGCCATTAAAATCATATCAAGCTACGGATACGTCATGAATAACATTGTTCCCTTAATTTAACCGGCATCACGGCACTCTTTATTAGTGGTAATGGTGCAAGACGCAAGAGGAGATGGGCATGGGAAGGGGATGTAAGGTGAGTGGGCTGGGAGATGAGGGAAGGAGGTGGATGGGAGTGACACAAAGAATATATACTGAGATTGGGAGGAGGATTCAGAATAGGCTTTAATAATATAACTAATCTAACACTATACAGGGCATTCAGAAAGTATTCAGACCCCTTCACTTTTTTCACATTTTGTTATGTTGCAGCCGTATGCTAAAAGTGTTGAAATTCATTTGAACTTGCATGCCCATCGGCAAACACACACACACACATCACACACACACACTCAGGTTTCTCCAGCTTGTGCAGGATCCATTTGGGGCAGTGCAGAGAAGAAAGGGGATGAAATAATATGAAGGGAAGAACACTTCACTTCTTTCTTACACCCTCCTACTTCTTTAGTCTGAGATGTAAGGAGACTTTGAAAGAGGGCAATAGTAAGAGGGCCGTGAGGGTAAAAGCTGAACACTTGAAGGCTGCAGATGGGAACATGGTTTTCATCACCCAGCTGATAGAAAGAGCAGATTGACTATTTTGTAAATTGTGCGGTTTAATATGATTCTATACTTTCAAAATGAGACTGTCTCAGCTTCACACACAAAGGACACAAGGTTCGAATGACTTTCTATTAAGGTTACCTTGTAGAATTAACTCGTTGGGTTTCCTTTGTATTGTTGAATATTTCCTTTTGAGTTATTGCCTTTTCTTCTTATCTGTCTTCTTTCTTCTCCCTCCTCCTTCCTCTTTACCTCTTCTCCATCCATGTCCTGTGGTTACCTGGGAAACTGTTTCTGTCTACTCTTCCCTCAGCATTGAGAGAATGAGCCAAATTTAGTTAACGCTCTTTTCCTGTGGGGTTGACGTAGAAATAAAATGGCACTGAATGACATTAGGTTTTTTTCTTGCACATATTTGATGTGACTGTGGCACACATTTCTCATTGTCTGTTTTTTTGTATCTCTGTTTGTATCTCTGTTCCAAATTTATAGTTATTGTGTGTTTCTGATACTGTTCAAAATCACTTTTGTTTTTGACTAAAACTTTGCTAAATTCCTATTTTTTCAACAACATCTTCATCATATCTACCTTGTCATAGTTAATGTTCTTACATGTCACTTATCTGGCCTACAAGTGTGCAGCAGCAGACTTGTACAGACATCTTTCATTGTTTAGGCAGCTGTCTAAGCACAGCTGCACCATCGTTTAAGTTTAGCTCAGGAGTAGGCTTCCCAAACTATTAATTGAGATGATGTACCTGTTGAACTTTGACCAGGCAGTGAATGTCTTATCTCTGATATAAGGTTTAATAATAGAAAAATGTCCTATGCTTTTTTGGTACGTTAGAATTAGTAAGCTGCCACTCTTAAACAGATGAAATTGTGGTGGGAACAAAATGTCACCCTGTCCGTCTGTCTTCCCCAACAGTTTCACTGTGATATGCATGTGCTACCTTACATATTGAGCTTACAGTATCAGACTAGCTATATATTACATTGCATAACATCCAGTTACATTGTTCTGACTAGTAATCATGTTACCTACAAAAGATTGCTGGATATATCAGCTGTGAGTGTGTGATTATCTGTGATCCACACATTGTTGAGGCGTGACATTAGGCTGACAGTTTTGTCAGCAACTGGTGGTAAAAGTGATTTCTTGGTATTACTTGGTAATATAGTACTAGTGCATGGATGTGATACTTCACAATTTTGAATTCCAAGTGACTTTCCCACTTGGCCATCAGTAGACCTGGGAACTTTAAATAGCACAGCTTGCTTTCTCTGGTTGCAGACCGCAGACTTCAAAAGAGACATCCACACTTTGAGGTGCTCCTTATTGAGTCGTACACAGTAGTAAGGAAGTAAGAAAAGATGAGTAGCTACTCACATAAATGAACACATTCAGGTTGCATTTAAAGAGCATTGCAAGTCAGGGAGTTGCAGTTTAAAGACCTGAAGGAACTTAACTACCATCAAACACCTGTCAGCAATTAAACCCACAACAAGCGCAGGCTGATGCACCCGGTGTTTACTACTCCTTTTGCTTTCTTTTAATTTGTACATAATCTCATGCATGACTACTAATTCACTGCCATTTACTGCACACCTTGAACAGCAGTGGTGAGGCAGGTTTATTGCCCCAGAGTGTGCTAACTGAGCCCTGTCACCCACTCCCACAGTGAGGTGAAACACTTTTCACTGCTCGCTGCCTTTCTTTTCCATGCTCCTCAGGCTGCATGACCATCCAGGTGGGATTTCATGCAGAGAATATTGAAGCTCCAAAGATGTGGTGTATCTGTGCGTGGTGTTAGCTTGTACACGTGTCTGTTGTCTGGCATGTGTGTGTATGCACATGTAGTGTGTATTGCTGCATAATTTTCTACCAGTGGAGTGTGTCCAAAAGCTGAGACATTGCTGTAGGCAAGCTTTCTCTACCCAACACTCCTCTCACAAGGCTTTTCCCCTCTGAGTAATATCTATGATTCATTTTAGTACAGTAATTTTTTTTTTTTTTTTTTAATTAAGGCGATAGCAGCCAAGTTCTGCTTTGCAACATGTTAGCCCACCTATACTGCATTAGCTGAGTCTGACTCTGTGCTGGCTGTCCTATTGCCCATCATTGCACTGTCACAGCCACTGCCTCGTTAACTCCATTATCAAGCTGCATGACTAATAGACTAATATTACACTGATAACGATCCTGTTTGTGGTGGTATATGTATGAGGCAATTTCCATCCATATTAGCCCATCTCTCCTGAACTGATAAGAAGCAGAGAAACCTTCCCATTAACGGGCTAGAATTAGTCATTAGATCAACAAATATCTAGTCTCATGGTTGTCATTGCCAGTGGATGTGAGAAATATGTTAGGTGCAGATCTGACATGTTTGGCAGCTGGCGCCAGATATACAATGTCTCAGTCTCAGTTTTTGGAAAATGGAAAAATTGCAAGCGTTAGAAGAAACATTAAACTTGCAGCCAACCACCAGTGGTATGGTTGAGGAAATGGGACTAGATGTAAAACATTGTTAGTATTATATGTCCAAATGTGTTTTTCCTATGTGACCGTGTGTCTTGGCTACATTATAACATCACAAAGGCCTAAGAGGTGTCTGTACTTGTATTACTTGTATTGTGGGGACTAAATACTGTCGACACAGCCTCACCTCCCATTTGGGAGGAAAAAACGGTCCCCACAAGGTAAACCATTGAACAGCTGTCTTCTGCACCTGAAGCACACACACACATACACACACACACACACACACACATGTGCACACAAGATAAAAACATGTTGTTTGCTTGGACACCTGAATAGTAAATGTTTTAATCAACTTGTGCACTCACAAATTTGTTATTGTGTATTTACAATGCTCTAGAGTGGCGGCAAATCCCACTCACATGCACACATTCATACATGCTGCTCAATCATTCATGGAGATAAACAGCAGAGCTTATCATTAAGGAGCACAGGCTGAGACACAGCAGCCAAGTAACCTGGCTGCTACCTACAAAGAAACAATAATGACATTCACTGAGCACACATGGACCCACACATGTGCATGCCCTTCACCGCAAAAACACAATGAAGCAGATACAGTGTGGACAGACACGTCCACTGCATTAGAACAATGACCCATTCACCAACACAGCCAAAGATACATCTCCAGTCCAGCTTCATATTCCTGTTAAGGATTTATCCAAATTAGGGTGGCACATCCTCCAAGAATCTCCTTTATTGGCTTTAGCGCTGCTATCCTAAGCCCCCAGTGTAGCAATGACACCAGAGATTATATTCTTTATTGAGAGGCAGCTGAGTATGAACCTGTTATACTTTGCAGGTGGTGTTGGCAAAGTGCCCACAATCATAATGAAGAGAGGTTGTGAAGGTGAGCTGTGTT
Source organism: Trachinotus anak (assembly GCF_046630095.1). Lineage (NCBI taxonomy): Eukaryota > Metazoa > Chordata > Actinopteri > Carangiformes > Carangidae > Trachinotus > Trachinotus anak. Next base: position 13,121,048 of record NW_027273865.1, read on the forward strand.
ACGCTGAGTTCAGAATTAAAGGGCTATTGCAGACTTTTGCATAAATCCCCTCCCTTCCCTCTTACTTCCAACCCTGTTTTAGTCCTGAGTAATACATTCTTAAGATCCTGTGAGTACAGTACTTCTACCTGTAAACCTGCATAACTCTTAATGCTACAGGCAGCACTTCTAAATATAGGGGATCGTTCTGAGGCTTCTGTACTGAACTTGTATCATTTGCTGTATATGATCTGATCCTATTTGCAGAAATAGTTGCAGCATATAAAACAGATGTCTGATCATACTACTTATGTAGTACAGCATAGCATATATATTCCGCCAGACTCCTGACCACAGCGTGGGTTCTTCCATCCTGTACAAACAACACACTCTTGCTTCACAGTTGCCTCGAAAATAGAAAATGAGGAGCCCTTTTCTCTTGTAGTTATTGAAATCCTAACTCTACTCAAACTGCATGCTTTTTCTCTGTTCCATCATGTCCCACTTTAGTTAACTTTTACATTAATTATGTCAGAGTCGCAGAGTACACAGCACATAGTCAGTATAAAGTATGAATAGATTAACTAGAATAGTCTTCTCATATTTGCACCATCAGATTAGCCTTGAAACAAATTACTGAATTCAACATCTGCAGTCACATTGAACTCATAATCTCTATAATTCGTATGAGGACAAATCAACACGGAGACATTTATTATTCATTCACAGCAACTAATTGGATGCAAGATTTTGCAGTTGTGCACATGCCAGCCCCACTGTTGTCACATAGCACACAGACGCACACACTCACTTATTCTCAACATCACGTTTAGCTCTTTTGGCTGGTGTAGTCTCACAGAGGGTTGTTATCCAGAGTACTGAGCTCTCACTTCGGCTACAACAGAGACACACGTGGAAGACTGGCACTGAAACATGGCATCCAGGCTCTACTGGAGCTCTGATAGTGTATCGGTGTGTGTGTGTGTGTGTGTCGGTGTGTGTGTGTGTCCCTGTGAGTTGTTGAGTGGAAAGATGTCGCACTGGGAGTGAGATGGGCTTTTCAGCGGCTGCGATGAGGCCCATTGAACATCCCCTCTTCACCTAACCAGCTCATCCCTTTCCTCTCCATCCATCCATTTTTGTTTCCCCTTCTTCCATTTATTCTCCCTCTCCAACCACCCTGCCTCCTTTCTTCCTCTCTCTTTCTCCACTTTTGTCTTTTTTTTTTTGTTCCATTATCTTTTTCCAGTCTTTCCCATTGTCCTGTTCTTACCTATATGATACCTCTTTGTGCCCTTTTTTCCATCTTTCTGATAGTTTACTTTCATTATACTCTCTTCTCTCCTTGCCTCTCTTTGTACCTTTACTCCTTTTCTTCTCCTTTTCTTACAAGCTATAATTTCTTTTTTGGAGCTGCTCTCTCGCTTACTGTTTCCTCTAGTGTATTCTACCTCCACTTCTTATTCTTGCTTTCTATGTTTTGTGTCCTTCCTTCCCCCTCTTTTGGTTTTGTGCCTTTTCTGTAACCACTTATCACCTGACCCCTTGTCTTTCTCCATCCTCACTTGTACGAGTAAATCCTTGATCCTTGATAACATAACACTGGTAAACAATGGGCTCCTATCAGAAGGGAAAGAATCATCAGATACAAGAAAAATAGTTTTTAGAAGATTGTTTTATTCATGATTAAAGCAAAAGAGAGGATACAGCACATCTGCAGTAAACTAGAGTAAGCTGGTCACACAACCAGACTACAAATCACAAGGTCAGTTTTCACGGATCACTAATCAGCTTAGACAGATATAGAACAGACCAAACAGCCCATCTCCGAACTTCTGACACATGTCACAGATTTATCATACAGGAAGGAAAACAGGGGTTATGTTAAGATGACCTTGTAGCCATATTTAAGTATTGTAAGGTGAATTGTCTTTTTTTTATGTTACTTTGCTCAACGAAACATGTAGGTGATCAGGTTGTGTTGTAGTAAGAGAATACCAATAGTGAATAAATGCCCTACTAATGAAAACAATGTAATTTATGTCAGTACAAGAGCTCCAACTAATACTTTTATTATTGATTGTTTTACCCTTTTTTTTCTTTTTGACTAATCAATTATTCATTTAGTCTATGAATAACCCCAAATGTTCCATCTGTTTTCAATTCAACAGTAGGATACAGAGACAGAACAAATCACTTTTGGGACGACAGTATAATTCAGACCATAACCTCATACTATGTTTCTCCTTACGTTCTCTCTCTCCCTCTTGTGCTTTGTTTTATTTCTAACCCCTCCCGTTTGTCCCTCTGTGTGTGTTGTCTAAGGTGACTTCGTTGCTCTGCTTTAATCTCCTCCTGCCCTGAGCATCAGTCAGTCACCAGCAGTCCAACCTGCCACCTGTCTCCATTTCCCTCACTGCACCATGTCACACTTTCCCTTCAGCTGGTCCTTCATCTCTCCTCTCATCTATCACCCCATCCTCGTCCTCTGTCTCTCCACAGTCTCTTGTCCTATTTCTCAATTCTCTATTTCTTCTTCACATTTGTCTTAAGTGTTCCAGAAAGACAAACACTTGGTATTCTCCTTCTAATTTGTACCTTTTGAATATTTGTCTCTTTTGTTAATGAAAATGTCAGTCCTGTGTGTGTGTGTGTGTGTGTGTGTGTGTGTGTGTGTGTGTGTGTGTGTGTGTGTGTGTGTGTGTGTGTGTGTGGGAGTAGGGTCTTTGGGCTTTAAGCAGCTTATTTGTTTTCTGGTAATTTGTTTGACCTTTGCATAGCCCTGCCTTTCCAACCTATCTGATTTGTGAAAGGATCAACATTGAGCATAGAGGTGGGTATTTGACTGCTGACTGATTCATCCGTAATACATTATTAATAGTTTGAATTAGCTGCGAGATTGAAATATTATCTATTTCATATGAATTTGACCTTGAAATTAGGCTGATATGATGTGGAGAGTAAGAACAGTGCAGACAGCAAAAAAAAACCTATCCATCAGGGGGGATGGGAGTGGTTGAGGGGACACAGGAGCAGAGTTGTTTAGGGTGAAAAGAATGATGGTGGAGATGTGAAGAAAGAGAAATGAGGGACAGAGGGCAGGCAGACAGGCGGGAAGACAGAGAGGTCTGGTGATGGGCAGAGGGCAATCTATGGGAAGAAACACAGACAACGGGAGAGGGGAGAGGAGGGAAGAAAGAGATTACTGTTTTAAGGAGATTAGCTCCTAGATAGAGTATGAGACAGAAAGCATGAGAGAGGGAGTGATGATGGAGAAGTCACAGCAGTAAGGGCAGGAAAGGTGAAAATGCAAGTGTGTGAAGAGACCATAAATGCTTACGGGGTTTGTTTTAGCCCCGTCTGATTGACGAGGTTGTTTGCTGCCTGTAAAGTCCACAGTGTAGAAAGTCCTGATCAATTGAATGTCACTTGTGAAGAAAAAACATAGCACGCACTGTAAAACCACCGCTCAGGTTATTAGAGGCCACATCTTCTCTTTTTGCACACACACCTGGTAAAAACAAACAATGATACTACTAAAGAAAACTTAATGATGCAACGTGTGTTTTCTGACTAAAAGATCACATTTCTTGATTTATGAGACTGTTCCTTTAATTATGGTGTATGTGCACAGGTGCATGTTGGAGTTCTGGTTGGGTGAAACTTGACCTGTTTATGAGGCACCATAACACAGGATTTATATTAAGGGATAAATGAAAAGCCAACAGGAATGAGGATGAGGTGGGTGCAGGCAAGATGGATGGAGAGATGAAGCAGTAGAAAGAGAGGGTCAGTAATCATGCGGCAGTGAACTTTCAAACATTACCAAAACCCGATATTTACTGTGTGTACTGACTGCCTGACATCAATACAGCTGAGTATAAACAAATGTAGATTTCATTCTGTGCCAGCTTTTCGATACACTTATTCTGAGAGAAATAAATAGATCAGCAGAGAAATCCATTTTACTACCACTCCCCTCGCAGCTTATTGCCATCACAGTTGTTTTACTTGGCAAAACAGCAGGTACATATTCCAAAGACAGGGGCCTACTCATTTCATATTGGCCAGAATCAAATCTTTGTGTAAATTCCTCAACTCCCATACCATTAACTTCCTTGACACACTTCTGATTTTATCTGTTGTTTTTACCCTTTCTCTTAAGGCATTACAGGATTAAACCTGTCAATGGTATTTTATAGATAAATTTGACCTCACTTAGCCAGGCTGAACACCTTGACCTTCTTTATCTTACCTCTGACTTTTCTTCAGCTTTGTTTTTAGCCCCACCTCTTCCCAATATCTTACCCTGTTTATCTTGCCTAGCCATTCTGTTGACTCGGTCTGCTCTGGAGAGTTGCTATAGCTACTGATCTAAGGGAAAGGACTACTGGTGTGAAGCAGTAGGGGGCTGTGAGACTGAGAGATTCAAATGAATGTCAGGTTAGGACCTGCTGGAGTGCCACATGGGGTACCTGAGCTTAATGTGCAAACTGAAGTATACAAACATTTAGCAAACATTTATTGAAGAAAGGAGAGACAGTTTGTGGAAATTGGCAGTGTGCCACTGTTTAAGAACCTGAAGCAAACACAGCACACTTCATCCGTATGTATACAGTGTGTATTATTCTGTATTTGCACGTACGTCTACATATGGTATTGTATGACAATGACCATGTGTTGGTGGATTTAGAGGGAAAAGCTTTATTCTGCTGATACCTTTGTTTTTATGACTGAATTATTCATTCGGGCAGCAAAAATCTTTCATCCTCCTCTGGCCAGTTCCTCCTCCTCTCAGTCTCCACTGCCCTTCAGTTTGACTAAAGACAACACTTTTTCATGTCCATTCCTTGCTCCTGTCCATCTCCTATCCTCACTCTCTCCATTCCACATATTTTATTTTATCATCCCTCTGTCCATTTCTACTTCCACCATCTGACCCTTTCAGTTCCTCATTTTCTCCCCTCTTTCCATGGTCCACTGCTTCCTATACTTTTTCTCCCTTTCTCTTTATTCAGATTTTCATCATACTTTATTTTCTCCGTCTCGCTCAGACTCCCTTTCATTTTATGTCTTTTGATGACAATCTCTGTTTTTCACTTCCCCATCTTTGTCTCACCCTGTCTCTGTCTCTCTGCACTGCCTCTGTCTCTCTCCGTTTCCCTGACTCTCCTCTATTGGTTCTCCTCTATTAGTATTCCCCCCGGGGTGGCTAGACTCCACAATGTGTCATGTGTCACCTCGCCAAAAAGCAACAATGAAAAACGAAATTTCTGGAGAAACCCAGATGTGTTGCTGCATGTGAGGTGAAGGAGGATTAAGGAGAAAAAGAGGAGGGGGAAAAAGGCATGATTGAACCAGACAAAGAGACGAGGCTTTCTATAAGAGGAGGACAGACATGTTTGGTCATTCATGGATGGTATAGAGAAGCAGACAGACAGCCTGACGTGGAACATGCTGACTGCACGTGTGGAGTGAATAACTGCTCATTTTCACTGTTCCCCATAAAATCGGCTCCGCTGTGGTGTGCTGTGATTGTATGCGTCAACATGTTCCCGCACATCTGTGTGGATGTATAAGCCTGTGTGGAGAACATGTTTTTGCACTGTGTGTTTGTGTTCTTTCATGACCTCTTGTATTCCTGTAATTATGGAGATCAGATAATAAAGTTTTGCCAGTGTTATTACTTCAGAAGGAAAATGAACATGTTTTCTTCATTGCTTCGTCATTTAAGAAATTTGGTGAGCAAAAATATCAAACAGTGGTTCAAGCCTGTCAAATAAGAAGAATAGGAATAAAGATTTTGTGCTTTTCTAGGAAGAAAATAAATCTTTAATTAAAGCCTTGCAGCCCTAAGTGGTTGTGCATTTACTGTTTAGTACATGTCCATAATCACATGCTTACATCTACTCAGCTTGTCCATGCTAACTGCCTGTGTATGTGCCAGTGCACAGTGCACTGTCAGACCCAGTTTTCTCATTATAACAGCACTGATGGTACAGGATGGGCAGGTGTACTAACGGTGAGCGTTTTCCTCTATGTTCCTTTTCCTTCTGCTAAACAGTAGCTGGCAGTTATAACCCTGAACAGTCCTGTCATCTCGCAGGGTATTCATGAAATGCACAAGCAGCCATGAATATGAAATGCATGTATTATTCACTGTGACTGTGATCTAGTCCTGTATTTGATTTGAACCTCATGCCTGTCTCTCTACAGTAAAACACTGGTGGCAGGCCCACTCCTTTTTCATTTGGTGGAGAAATATAGTCTGTGAACTGCTGGAGGGAGGTCCTAACTCTTTTTTCTACTGCTTTGCTTGTAGGCACCCACACATACATTATACTAATCCACGCACACACACACACACACACAGACACTCACTGTGCATGCAGCAGTCAGCAATCTTCCTCTCTGTCGTCCATCTGTAAACTCTAAAAATCAAGCATCCACTCAAGGTCTCTCTTTTTCTTAGACACACACACATCCCACTCCTCATCGGGAGTGAGCTATGTGTGTATGAGATGTGTGTAGGAGATGTAAGTTAGGGTATGATATAGAGGGAGTCAGTGTGTGTGTCATGTGACGTAACTCAGGAGCACGGGTTACTGACAGTGCGGAGGAGAGTGAGGGAGGGATGGAGGTGGGTGATGAAAGGGTAAGATAAAGAGAGGATGGACTGAAAACACAGGACATAAAAGTAGAGCATCATCACACATCTTCTCTCCTGGGGCCAAAAGATCACACCATCTTCCTCTGAGGCACTTGAAAGACACACAGCACGACGACCCGGCAGGTCCCTCACAGGTGCATACACACACACACACATACAAACACACAATAATGCATCTCCTAACAGTCACACATAAAAGCATAAAAACAAAAAGACCACCCACAGTTTCACACCCACACACACACAGGCAGACAGAGATCACAATCATCAGCGTGTGTCACACTAGCAAGGCTTTTTATAAGGCTTTCCAACTTTAACATAGTTGGTGATGTCATGTATTGTAATGTGATGTATCTGACAGCACCGCTTCCAGCAGGAGCGCTTAACCCAGCGGGAAGTTAACATGACTGCAAAAGAGAAAAAACAATGAGACAGTCATAGTGTGATGGTTGTGGGTGTTTGTGTCTTGCGATAAGGTGCCCTCCTACACATGACAGCACTCACACATACACACACACACACACAAACACACACTGACCTTCAGTGGGTACCTTGGTAGACAGGTGGTGGTGCCATTGCCTGTTGCTAAGCAATTACCAAGTCCATTACCCTTGCAACATGCCCGTAATGTGTTTTTTTTTTCAGCTGTGTGTGTTTATGTGCTGACTTGCCTACAGTGTGTCTCCGTGTGTGTGCGTGCATGCATGTGCATACATCTATGTGTGTGTGAAAGAGAGAGAGCTTTCAATAAACCAGATATAGTGAATACAACACAACCTTTCAGTGCCTTCTTGCTGACTTGTCTTGCGGGCTGACCCTTTTTCTGTAGTTTTTTAACAAAAGCTTCAGTTATGCCTGTCTGGTGGATCATATAGCTATTGGACATCTAAAAAGCTAAATGTAAATGTTTCCAAGAAGCATGTGAAATGGAGTGAAATGTGATTGTTCAGCTTCAGGTGCATTAATGCCTCCCTCTGGAATAGGGTTAGACTTACCTGATTTGCATGTAGCCTGACAAAACCAAGACAGATTGCTGTCAGGTTTGTGATCTGGCTGTTGGAGACACATATATGTGACGAAGCACATATATGTGCAAGGAAGCTAACAGTGCTGCTTACATATTTAAAGCAGCAATAATTGATGTTTTGAACAGCAGAATAATCTGTAGACACAGCATACACATATTGCTTTATAAAGTTCTGCAGCAAATGTTTTAGCAAACATATTAGACAGAGTCCAACTTTAACTTTAATTTGAAATGATGCTTCTGGACATCTGGTAAATTTAAATGCAGCTGCCTGCTGCATGTGAAAATGAGGACAATGAGAAGCTTTGGAAGGAAACCAAAACAGTTAAGTTTGAGGCCTGGAAATCAAAATGATGGAGCCACAGAGCTGAGGGGAGCTGCAGAGTCTAGTGATAAATACTTGTGGGTTTGTCACTATGAGTGAAACCTCTCACGTTACACATAATCATTTACCCTTTGTTAATATAAAAACAATGATTATGTGCAACTTTAAAAGATAGGCTTTGATATTTTCAAGTTTCTGGTGTAGGAATATATTTCTATAATGTTTAAGAGTATTTTACTTTTTATTGCGTGTAACAGCAAGAGGATTGAGAGGTGGGATTTATTGTCGCATGCCTGCATCCACATCCAGAGCATTACTTCATTGTGTGTGTGTTCATGTGTGGGTGCATGTGTGTGTGGGTCATGTGCCCATTCTTGACACCCGCAGCTTGATATACGGCACACGGGCTAAATGCAGCAGCGTGTGTTGGCTGTAAATAACTGGCAAGCTATTAGAAAAGGTTGGACAACTGTAGCTGGCGAAAACTCTCTGCAGGCTCAGGCACGTGGACGTACTTGATTTTGTGCATTCACACTCACAGGTACATAGACAGATGGTCAGATGAACAGACACAAGCTGTTAAACACCCCCACCCCTTCTCTTTTTCTCAGCCAGGCGACAGAGTGGATATGGTTTGATAGCCTCTTGGAGTCAGATACCCTCCCTTAATAGTCAGCCTATTGCGGGAACCCACTTTTTCCCCCTAATGCAGAAATGATTGGTACTCTGATGCGATTACCTCTTCCCAGTATTCTATTAAAAATCACTCCTCCCCCTAAAAAAATGTTGAGGGAAAAGAGAACACTCACCCTGTGCGAATGCTGCCTCCTGCCCTCCTATCTCATTCTGTTTTCACATTCATTTCAACTCTGCACATTCTGTGAAGGGTAATTAAAGTTGACCTTCACCTGCACAAACTCACACATAGACGTGATTATGTGCACAAATAATAGCATGCATGCATGCATGCACACATCGGGAACCATCTAGGGAAAAACATAAATTTACAAACCTCACAGAGTAATTTCAATGACATACTTTGTTGGGAGGTAAAGTCTTATAATAACATTTTTTTTCACAATTAATTAGCAAAGTGATGATGATCCCTGATCATCTGCACAAGATCCCGGTTAACTTGATCTGTAAAGATGAGAAGATGAAACGACAGTTTTGCGATTGCAACAAGAGCAATGTGGAAAGCACTGCTCTGGAGAGCATTAAATCAATTTCTACTCATGAATAAGTGAAGTGTTTTATTTTTTGAGATTATCTTATTATTTTGTGAGCATCTGATATTTCCCAACCCGACACAAGGTTTTCCCTGATCACAAATCAAAGCCATGCATTATTTGTAGACATTATTATAGCTGTATCATTCTTCTCATGGAACTGTCAGTAAGAAAGCGAAGAAGCATACTTCCCAAAATATTGAAATATTTCTAAATACAAAGTTTTACTATAATTTAATAGTACATACCATTACATCTCTAACTTGAATACAATTCCAAATTTCCAATTGGAGAGGGGGTTAGATGTGACAGCTCCTTTCTCTCTCATTTTTTGTGGATATGTTTGTGTTTGGTGTGGCAACAATAATGTGGCTCAGCTGATTTTACTTCAGCTTTTGTCTTCTTCTGCATTAGAATCTTTTCACACTCTGCAAAACGCCTCTATATTTCAAAATGTCATGACACAACTCCTCTTTATGATCACTTGCCTCTCTTTTGCCTTCTCTCTCCTCCTGCTTCTCTGGCCTGCCTCTAACGCTCCCTCTCTTTCAGCAGTGGCCCAGTGGTGGTGGAAAGGGGATTTATGGTGTGTGGCTGTTGGCTCTAAATGGGATGTTTTATTCAGTGGTGGGAGGAAGTCGCTTCCTTTCCTTCCACTCTCCATGAGCCTTTTATTAAAACACTTAATACAGGTACATGCACATACATTTACTCCAGCATGAGACAAGCAGAGACAGACAGACTGACAAGGATGGACAGAATGACAGGCACGCATGCAACTGATAGAGTCAAACGCAGAAGGAAGAACAATTTCTATTGTAACTGTGGAGTTTACTATTATGTGTGTTAGGGTATGTTTGAAGTCAAGGTCACCTCAGTGGGCTGCGTTTCTCTGCCTGTCGTCAGCTCACATGCTGACAGCTACTCACAAAGTTGCCAGCAGCAGAAATGGAAATTTGTCTGTATATCTGTCTGTTTGTGTGTCTGTCTTTCTTTCATATGTATTTGCATTTGCTTGTGTATCAAAATGTGTTGGTTTGAGTAAGTTAAAATCCGAGCTTGCTGGTATTTATGTTTGTGCATGCACAGAATTAACTGTGTGTGTGTGTGTGTGAATTCATGCTGGTGTGAATAATGCAATGGAAGTGTGAATATTCATTAGCTTTGTACCAGTGACAGTTACCCATGTACCTGTCATTCATAGTCTCAGGTGGGGAAAGCACACACGGCAGAAAGATGTGTGTACTGCTCGCGCATTGGGATGGTTGTACACTTTTTTTTTTAATCCACACTACGCATTCATGTTTACGCAAGCATGTGGGATGAGGTGGGGGGGAGGAGGGGGGGGGGGGGGGGGGGGGTACTGATTTATTTATTGCATTGGTCCCTAAGAGTCATCATGTAAGCAGGATCGACTCCAGCTTGTCTCCTCTGTGTGTTTATGACCTCCAGTTGATGGTCTTGTGGCAGAGCTCCCGAACTCTCTGCTTTAATTCCAACACAGGTCCTGCTGGAGAGACAGGTGCGCTAAACATGACTTATCCCTCACCTGAGTCCCCTACTATAGGACACTAATTGAACCTGTGCGTGTGTTTGTTTGTGTACCCCTGTCTGAGTGTGTCTATGCACGTGAAGTACATGCACTTTCACACACACATATATCCCCGGAACTAATTTCAACTTCATTCTCCCTCTGCGATCCAGAGAGCAAAAACAAGTCATGCAATAGCTCAGTGTGGAGCCGTAAACACGGCAGGTGAAATGATGCTCTGAGAGCACACAACTCTCCCTGAGCCCCCCAAGAATATTCAGATAGTTTTCATTTTCCATGAGATTGGCTTTGGGTGATGGCCATTCACTAGAAGAAGAGACAGGAAAATACAGAATTAGGGGGCCCACGCTGGGAAGAGAATATGTGTTTGTGTTTAACATTACCTTTCCTCCTTCCTGTCATTGAAGCACAGAAAAAGCAGATGGTTTGCAAGAGAAATGACTATATGTGTATTTTCTGGAGCATGAATGTATTTAATAATGTGCATCTTATATTTTCATAGGCCTTGAAGGGCAGAATAACACATAATAAATTGATGAAATTGATTTTTTTTAAAAATCAGGGTTAAAAAACAGACAAGAATATCACGGTTTTGTGAAATAATGGGGAGAAGGACAAAGTGTCAAAAAGAAAGTGAACAAGATGAGTGACTTTCTGAAGGAAAGCTGAGGAGAGGATATAGAGAAAGGATAATTGGATGTTTGGAAAGTAGAGGAATGGGAGCTCTGGCTTTCTCTCTAAACTCTAGAGTTGACCTTTGGTAGAGGAACAACATTTTATGGTCCAACTACACATATAGCTGCCTAGTTTTGGGTCCACCTCTCCTTCAATGTCTTTGTGCGTTTCCCGCTCTGTTTTCCACATGTCCTTTATTACCACTTCCCCCGGCAGCTAAAGCATGTTCTGTATTTGTGTATATGTACAGGGATGTGTTTGCATGTTCATTCATTTATGAGTGTGTGTGCGTCTTCCACCATTGTTACAGCTTGTTCTATAGTGATAAATCTAGCTGTGTAGCTCTAGTGTAGCCGTAGGGTCGGATAGCAGAGAGACAATCCCACTATTAAAGCTACTAGCAGCCTACTATTCTTAGCTCAGGCAATCACACCACTCTCATTATTACTCAATAGGGTGGAGGTATGCAACTCATCATCTCTCATCATCTGTATAGCCCCTGGCAATAAATGCACACACTTTTCATATGCACATACACACACACACACACACACACACACACTCAATTGCTTATTATCTTCTATTGTATCTGATATGCCTTTGTATTGTTACAGAAATGAAATAAATGGAGGAGAGGAGAGGCTTATCAATACTAACTGCAACACTGGTATCAATGCCGATAAGGCTCCTTAGTTCTCATGCTCAGCTGTGGAAAATGATTTTAGGTTTTAGATACTCTGACTGATACTCATATTGTGCTGTAATAATCATCTGCTGTGAGGGAGGATGTCTGGGGATTAGTGAAGATGATTTAAAAAATACAGACAGTGTGTTGAGGTTATAGAAGAAGTGAGGCAAAAATGAAGTAAGCCAGCAGAGGCTGCCAAGTGAACAAATTACAAGTTTTTCTTTTTTCCTTTCATCATTTTTTTGGTCATAAGCAAATTACAGATTTTTACATTCGCACTTAGCAATGGGACCTAAACAGTTCCCGAGATTTATATCACTTACCTGTTACTTTGGCAGCCTGAGAAGAATTTGATATCAGCAGATACTGTAAACATAGTGCATGTTATTCTTGTACAAAATGAATTTGCCCAAATTAATGACTACAAACAAATTGTTGTCGAAAGTGAACAAAACTATTTTTTTTAATTTGTTTGTGTGAAGAGTTTTATCTCCACAAAACGCTGTTTATTGCACTGAATGTACTGCAAGTTGGATTATTTTATATGTATCATGCATATTATGATATATTTTACCCATTATTTCATGTAATGACAATACTGTTTTTTCTGCTTTTTCTATTCACCACCTAACAGTCAGTAAAATGTAATGACTTGTCAGAAGCATCTTAAAAACAATATAACGAATCTTAATCTTTAACTCCATTATAGGAAAATTGCTCTTATCAATATTGTATTTTGGAATTGATGCATATCCATCAATAAGGAGTGAAATCAAAGCAAAGAAACAAGAGATAAAGACAGATAACAGATGCCCAGACCAGTGACATGACATCACCGACAGCTTCAGAAAACCATCTGGGTTGGGCTGCTCCATCTAAGTTCAGTCTGGTGATCTGAAGCAAGTGTGATGCACCGCTTTTTACCCACCTTCTGCTATCTCTACAACTTGGCACTGCGGGATTTAGATAGCGACACTTTTTAGATTAAAAACCCTAAGATCTTTGGATTTATCTGAGTAGTTCAGAGAAACAGAATCAGACAGAAGGAGATAATGAGAGAGAGAGAGAGCGAGAGAGCAAGAGAGAGAGAGATAGGAGTCACAGCTCACCCTCCTCCCTCCTCCCTGCTCCCACTGTCATGCCCGTGTGTTTGTAGGTGTGTTGGACGGGCAGAATGGCTTGTTTATGGGCGGATTGATTGCTTTTATGGCCTTGTTTCTCCATGTGAATGGTGCTGGGTGTTTTAATGAACACCCGTGCTGCCTGCCCGCCTGCCTCTCCAGCCTGCCGTGCCATTCCTGCTGCTGCTTTTTAGAGCATAGCCAAGCTTTAGCTAGAGCCTGCCACGGCTAATGCCTAATGCTCACTGCATGCCCCTGTACAGGTGACTAATTTCATTGGTGTGTGTGTGTGTGTGTGCTCGCGCTTAGCCTTTCTAAGAGGCCCAGCACAGGTGGGTGGTTCCACCGAAGGCCCACAGGGCTGGGGGCGGCCAGCAGTTAACTGGACCGTGACTTTAATCATTTCCTGCTGACTTGAGGAGATGTGAGCCAGGCTTTCTAGAGTGTTAAGCTACAGTCATAGATGCAAAGACGCTTCAAAAGACTTTCAAAGAAGGAAATAGGGTGATAGCTTTGAGAGGAGACCATTTAGTAGAGAGGTTGAAGGAATTAAGACTAAGTAAGCACTTTTCACATGGCAGCTTTACACAGATCAATTAAAAATCTAGTGCAATCTCCCCCACGCCCTACCTTCCTTTCTTACTTCATCACCTGTAATTATGCATTCCTTACCCTCTCTCTTTTCGACCCCTGTTCTCTCTTTTTTCTTCATCACTATTCCTCTCTACCTCTCTCTTTTGCCTCCTCTCTCTTCCTCTCTCATTAATCAGGTCTGCAGGCTTTCTCTTCCCTCTGGCTTTTTACTTCATTAAGCCTGAAACAGCGATGGACCACTGCTAATGGACAGTCTTAGCTCTAACTCACAGCTCAAGCCTGACTATAACTGTTTGTGTGTGGGGGACAGAGTCAGTATTTGTGAGTATGGCCTGTGAACCTGTGCACAACAGTGTACAGAAAACAGGTTTTCTGTTTAGTTAGTCATGTGTGTAGGTTTTAGAGGTGCAGGGAAACAACAAGCATGTATATAGAAGTAACCATCAAATCATGATGACCTTCTCTCTAGCTATTACACCTTTAAAGGTTCACTCCACCACATTTACTTGGCAATTTAGTAGTCATGGATGGTACAATATAGCCCATGAAAACAAGTGTTAAAACCATACGGTAACCATAGCTTTGGGAGCTAGCTTTTGTCACATATTGAAAAATTATTCTCATGTGACATCACCTGGGTAGCTCAGCTTTGGCTTGGTGATTACAAATTTTAAACAGTCTTCACTATAAACTAGATTTTAACAGACCTGGGCTCATGCCAGTCAGGTAGGGTCAGACAAAGAACGCAAGCAAGCAATAGCAAGTTGAATTATGGGGAGGATCCTGTGCTTTTGGAGCTTGAGCTGTATTATGGACTAAAGGTCAGGATAACTTGGCCTCCACTGTATTGATTTGACCCTTCCTTTTCAAAAATGTCTCTTGAAATTTCACTAACAATAATAAGTCAGTGTTGGACTTTCAGTGATATTTAGTTTGTAGGTCCAATTTAAACTCTTCTTCTTAGAGGGTCTTGGTCTGCGTCCTCTCACTGAGAGATCTGAAAACTAATTTACAAGAACTGGGGGAAACACAAATAAACTTGAATACACTTTAGAGGCCTTTAACAAAACTTGTTCAGATGCAAAATAAAGTTCTAAATAGGATCATATCAACTTAACTGAAAAGCCCCCAGGGAGCTTGTTTCCTTACTCTGCATCTCTTTTACTACTTTACTGCTTTCCACAACTGCCTTTATAATCTTATTAAGCAACAATGCCGATCCCTCCATTTGTCCATAATGTTCAATAAAAGAGACTTTATAGTTGCATACATTTACCTTCAGTTCTTTGCATATATATTGCACCCCACCCAGCAGTGCAGTCGTTAGTACAGCGATGTTCTGCTTGGCTGCCATGGAGGACAGGTAGTATTGAGTGGTGTTGTAAAAGGAGCTGCTTTACTGTGTGTTTGTCTTGGCATGTTAACGGCTGGCTTTACAGCTCTGATTATGCCCCTCAGGACAGAAGGGAGTGCTAACTACACACAGAAAACGCTGCAGGCAAAAAGGACAAAGGAAGAGGTGGTAATATGCATTTCCTCAGGGCGTGCATACCTTAGCAGTGGAAATCAAAAAAATCCCTCAATCATGAGAACCTTCTCTCCTGATGCAGGGGAAAAATACACATGAATGAATACACAATTAAGTCTTCAGGATTTCATCTTGATACTGATCATCTTTTTTTGGTAGTGATCTGTTTTGATGGCTGCACTGCCCTCTTGCACTGATAGTCCTGTTGTCCTTAGTTGACACAAATTCCTGTGGCATGACTGAACTCAGAAATACAAATAAACTGATCTAACTGTTAATCTGGTGCAACAGATTCGCTGCAATTTACGACTGGAGATAGAGTTTCTAATTGGATACATCTAATGATGTAACCACAAAGACAACAGACAAGCATGAGTGATGGATATTTGCTCTTCATTCTGTTTCAATTCACACAAGCAGGAAACTTTGTGGAAGTAATGAGGCACACACACACACACACACACACACACACACCACACACACATATACTGCACAGTATGCACAGAATTATGTTTCTCCACAGTGGACCAGTTTCTGCTCCAGCCTGACACCACACAGATGCTCATTCTGTTGCCTGGACAACCAAGGACCTCTGAAATATGTGTGTGTCAGAGTCTATGAATGTATATCTGTTTACACCTGGCAACTCCTCTCGTCTCTTACAGCTGGCATTGCCCACAGACTGGCCCGTCTCCATTAAGCTCGCTCCCTGCTCTGAATATATTTAGCTACAGTTGGGTCCAGAAGCCTAGAAGAAGAACAGTATACTGATGTATACTGAGGCAACTCACATAACGCAACACCTCCTGAAGTGCTCAACATCTTTAACACCTTTTGTCCAGTAACACAGTTGTTGCCATCAACTTGTTGTTATTTGTACCACATTGTGATGTGTTGTTGTGGCTCTGTATTAGCTTGTGTGATTGTCTTTAGGTTTTCTCGTTGCTCCATTTCCTCTTTCTCAGTTCTCCTCTCTGTCTCTGTCACGTCAGTCATTAGCCGAACCCGCCCAGAGCAGAAAGGAGGGCTGTGTGTGTGTGTGCGTGCATGTGAGAGAGAGAGAGAGAGAGAGAGAGAGAGAGCGAGAGAGAGTGAGTGTATGCCTGTATGTGTGTACAACAGAGTGCAACAGAAGGAGAGGGTGCCAGCCAGCTCTGATTGCAGGGTCACTCAGGGACAACATTGCCAGTGTCTGGACACTGAATCCCAATGGACACTGGAAAATCTAGACTCACAGACACACGTGCGCACACACACGCACACAGGTGGCATGAGGTGCAGTGTCTGGCCAGGAATGGCTACAGATAACAGCACCTGTCCTCAATTTTTGCTATCACTCCCACACACACACACACACACAAAGACACAGTGTACTGACAGGTTCTGTGTCCCCGTGGCAGAGGAGAGCGATGAGGATGTGAGTGTGATGGCAGAGATGGCGGCGGGTGGCTGGCTGGGCCAAAGGACCCAAGGGAGGCTTGACTGATAGAGCCTGCCTCCAAGTCCTCTGGATAGCCTGTGTGAGAGAGAGAGGGAGGGGGTGTATGTAGTATGGCAGATGGTATGATGGTGTTTAAAGCAGTTAGGTTACTATCAGTGGAGGACCAGGTCATGACAGATTTTTGGCTGAAAAGTGAGTGGAATAACTCCCAAGCCTCAAGGTAATGCCGTTATTAGGTTAGGAATACCTGGTCATTGTTAGCTCTGGACACTGAACAAAAAGGCAACTGTGAGATGTAAGTACATTTCCTCAAGCACTGTACGTCACTACAGACTTATAGCACTTGCATTGTACTCCATTATTGTACTGTATATTATTTCTGTTTTATTCCATATCCTCCTCCTTTACTACAGTTCAGAGGGAGGGAGATATATATATATATATATATATATATATAGTTATTTACAGTCATTTACTGTAATAAATTCACTGCCCAGTGTAAATGGATAATATTAGATCCACTTTGACCAGTTACTACTGACCATACTATAAAGCAACATTTCCAGTGCAGGACCTTCACATTTTTACAATGTGTATTGCGACTCTCAGTAAAAGATTTGAATACTTCCTCCACCACTGCAAAAAGGTATTATATATTATTGTTCATGGTTGCATAGAATAGATATGTGTGCAAATGTGCAGTACTCACACTACACATATTAGATTTTATTATGCATGGATGTGTTGATGTATGATATATACACACATATAACACCATTTATGCATACACTGTAAGCTTTTTTAAACCAGCAATATCTGCTCTGTGTGATTTCAAGCCATTACAGAAAGAACATTATAAAGGCTTAACACAGAGCTGTGTTTACCTTTCATTTTTAGCAGCAAACAAATTTTTTAATCTGCTGGTTTTTATTCACAATTTATGTAATTTTATTTTTCCCTCTGCTGATTTTTATCATTTTGATTTCACAGCAGTCTCTTCCTCTGTCTTATTTGATGTATAGTATGACTTTGTACGTTGTTGCTTTTGTTGGTCTAGCTACAATTATGTGGTTAATTTTTGGTTTATACTGTGTGTGTGTGCATGCCAGCGTGCGTGCATGTGTGTGTGTACTATATAAATGTCTATGTGTGCATCTTTCTGGAGATCGTGTACCAGAGTTAATTGAGTTCATCAGGAAAACAAACACAGCTGGCCAATGTTCTACAGTGCTGGAGGACGACAGAGTGACGACCAGGAAGCTGTTGCCAGCACTTCACATCAGGAAGCTCATCAAGTATTGAAGAGGGAAACCAACCCAGACTGAGAGACTGTGCAAGACAATCAAGAAGACATGAGAGAAAAGAAGTAGAAGACACAAAGAAGTGGAAGAACATCAGAATATGCAGTGAATCTTATATTGAAGGAAGACAAGGAGGAGACAGTGACCTTAGAAGAGCCACAGTTTAAAATGTAGTGAAGCAATGAGATATATGGATTATGACTCTGTGTTTTTATAGGCTCTTTAGGTGTGTGTATGTGTGTGCATTTGTCTCCTCTCTTTGTCTGTCACTCTGTCCCCTGAACTGAGTTAAGGGGGCATTTAGAGGAGCAGGAGAGCTATTTAAATCATGTGTGTGAGTGTTAATATGTGTGTGTGAATCAGTTGGAGGTGCAAGGGACAGATTTACACCCCATGTACAGGAGCGATGAAGGCCATTTCCCAGGCAGGCCATTTCTCTCTTTTCTGTGTTTCTCTGGGTGGCTGGCATTGGTCCAGTTTAATTTCTTCAGAGCCCACAGGCTTGTGCTTTCACCTCCATATCCCTTCTTCTCACTGCCAACGATGAACCTACTTTCATATTCTCTCTCTTTCTCTTTTTTTTTTTGACTCCCTCGCTGACTCTCAGCCGAATCACTTTCTGTCTCTGCAAAGTGCTGTGTCTTTATCTTTCCCCTGCCCTTTGTCCCCTACAGCTGAGGTATCTAACCTCTCAGAGCGTCAATCACTCCACCCCTCCTTTCTCCGTCTCCTCTGTTGTCTCTCCCCCATAACACAGCTTTTTTTCTTGTTGTATGAACCTTTAACCTTCCTTCACAAGCCAGATGAGTCTCCAGACTTGATCATCCTGTTAGAAAGGCTTTGCATCATCTCGCCACCTTGCATCACTAATATGCTCAAAGCAAGACACATGACGTCAATGTAGATGAGATCAGTATGTGACCTGAACATCATCTACTGTAGTCACCTTCTATCTATTAATTTATGAATCTGCATTCAAAATGCTACATCTGACAAAGAAAAAAAGACAAAAAAGTGAATATTGTTTCGGTAAAACTCCTATTAAACACTTACTGAGTTGATGAATGGTCAAGCTGGCGTTTTTATCTATAAAAAAAAAAAAAAACACCAAAAATATCTCTAATAAAAACATATTGTCTTTTTCCTTTATAGTCTTTTTCTTCTTTCAAGTCAAGTCAGGTTAGGACATTCTTTATAGTCCCATTATAGAAAATGTGATGTGCAGGCTGGTTTTAAAGCATTATATTAACGAGAGAAGGAGACAGCAGGGACACACCACACACAACTATAAGACAATAAACTTGGTGAAAACAGTCACACTGTTAAAAACAATATTAAAACGATAAACAGTATAAAAACCATAAGATTATATCTGAAATGTGTCAGCACATGGTGCAGATGAAAGGCAGAGAGGGCAGCTGTTAATGTACATGAGCTATTCCATTTTCAGTGTATCAATAGTAATACAATATATACAAAGAGTGGTTTTGTCCCCAGAGCAGGTGATCTATAGCTGTGGCCTAAAGGCAAGAGCTCATGTCCCCCCCCCCCCAAGACATGCTTGTTGTAAATATCCCTAAACTAGGCTATGTCCTGCTTACCAACAGTCCTGTCAAGCTTATTCTTAATGCCCATGTGTTCAGCTATCAGTAAAAAAGAATAAAATCATTTCATGGATTATATATACATGTATAAAAAAATTCACTGGAGCAGCATAGATGATTTTTCCACTAGAGGAAAAGATATAGTTGTATTTATACGTTTAGTATAAATAAAACATTATATTAAGTGGTAAAGACTGTTTTTTTGTGAATAATTTAAAATGTCACTGAGGGCTTTGAAGATGAATCATTCCTTATTATCCTTAATTGTTTGACATGCAGCTGTAAGAAAGGGAGACAGTAGGGGTGTCGATGCGTGTACAGTCCTCAGATCTAAAGTGACAAAGGCTCTTTAATACATCCAGTCATTTGAGGGTTGCCTAAAAATACCTTTTAAGTTTGCTGAAAGGGCATATTTTGGATATTATTTAAACAGTCCCTAGTGATATGCCAATAAGCCTGGACCGCTACTGGATAGTAGTGGAAACCTTTTCCATGGGTTCGAGGGCAGCAGCCAGGAGCCTGGTGGTCTTTCTTACAAGACCTGCCGGCCCTCTAACCTTGCACCTGACCTACTGCTGCTTTTTTCCCTTAGATAATAAGAAAGCCCTCCCAACTAGTTAAAGAGACACAATGTTTAGGGAGGAAAGAGGTAGAGACAGAGAGGGGGTGAAGAAGGCTCGTGGTCTGTATTTCCTCTGTTGTTGGATGGCGTCCTGTGGGTTCAAGGTCCCTTCTCAATCTGGATCTCTCTCTCTTCCTCTCTCTGATCTGCCTGACTCTCATAAATCCACCAAAACACATACTTGCACGCACGTACACAGTCACACACACACACACACACACACACATATACATACACCAATCGATACAAGCCTGCTTGGTACTGCCAAAGCCCAAAATGACTATAGATTTTCTGTCGACTCTCTCTAAATTATGCAAACCTCTGGTTTATGTTCCAGTACTTTTTTTGGTATTCCTACTCCAGGCATTGGATGGGGTTTTCCACTGAGGCAGGGATAAAAGGATACAGGTGTGGATAGCTGAAGAAAAGGCTTTTCAATTGGACCAAATTCAGTGCTCTTAACAACAGACTTACTGCCCTTAGTTTGATATTCAGTGACTGCACGTATACTGCTATAGATTTTGAAGTCAACCCTGTATTAATACCATTGTAAATGTCCTGCAGAAGTCAAAGTTTTGTTTAAGTGGTGAATAATGGGCTCTGGATATCACTGTTGGAGCCTCTGGTTTGCAAGCACATATACATGCTCAGATACACACATGCACAGATACACATGTTACAACATTAAGTCTTAAAGGCTATTTGTGAAGTGAAATATTGGACATACCCTCCATACTTTGTAACGGGAGTCAGCAAAAAAGTCAGCTGTGGGCCAAATCTGACCCATAACAAAATAATTAGATGTTTTAATGGAATCGACATATTCCCCTTTGGAGGTTGCACCAAAAGAGAAATTGCCATCCATTTGATCCAAATTATTTACCTCAGAA
The DNA here is from genome assembly GCF_046630095.1 of Trachinotus anak. Lineage (NCBI taxonomy): Eukaryota > Metazoa > Chordata > Actinopteri > Carangiformes > Carangidae > Trachinotus > Trachinotus anak. The sequence continues at coordinate 13,142,294 of NW_027273865.1, forward strand.
AACACAATGACAGCACAAATGTCAACAGATAATTATTCAGATTTAGTGAGAAGTTGTAGTGTCTGTCTCATCTCTCATCTCAACATGCTGTTTTTACTCAAATTTACTGGATTTGCAATAATATGTCTGTGCCTGAAAAAGTACTGACATGCATTACAAAGAAATGTTTTTGTATGCTGTTACTAGTTCATTACAATCAACTCTAACATTGTCATTGTGTGATCTAACTTGTCTGATAAGTTATTACAGTTATTACAGGCTGTACAGTAAATGTTGCTGTTTGTGTGAGGTCATGCTGAAGCGTGCATGAATATGTGCAGGTGCTGCGGGATTTAAAGCGCTGATACACACATGTTTGTCCATGTGCAAATGTGTAGACTTTTTGTGTGTGCATGTGCCTACTTGAAAGCGTGTTTTTGTTTCTGAGGTGGGCTTATATCTTGTCTTGCCAGACCTGTGACAGGGTTATCAGTAACTCTAAGGGGAAATTGAAATGATCGGCTCATTCAGTCTTCCAGCAACTCTATTACCCAGAATCTCACGATCAAACACACACACACAGACATACACATCTCCTCCCTTTGTTTATACCTGGCTTATCTCTCTATCATTGTCACTTGCGCCTTTCTCTGTCTGTTGTCTGTCTCACTACCCAAGACTTTCTTCTGCACCTCTCTGACTTCAAGTTATTTTAGTGTCTTTTAAGTTCATTCTTCTTTCTCTATTCCTTTTACTCTTGCTCTTTCTTTTCATCGTCTCTGCCTTGCTTCTGTCTGTCTCAAAATTCCCAAATGGCGCCTTTTAGAGTCTGTTTAAAAGTGTCTGATTGAATGTGTATGTGCGAGAGTGAGAGGACTGTATAAAAGAGAGACAGCTATCTGTCTAGGATAGCATTAGGGCGGATTTGGAAAAGCTGAGGTGACATTGACTCTCAAAGCAGAAGAAAGTTCGGGGGGGTGTGGGTTGTACAGAATTCACAGTAGAGCCACAGTTATGCTTTCACAGATCCTCTTTTTATCAGAGAGAAGTTGAGAGGGAAAGACAAACAGACAGAGATGAAAAACAGCTCCTTGAAGCAATCATTGATCACTAGTCAAAGTCCTTGATTCTGTCTAATGAGCTGCTTGTTCCTTCTGGGAGGCAGAGTAATGAGGAAAAAAACACTGACTGCCACGGTGAAAATGGGCTAACAGCCAAACAAGATGGACCTTTTTATCAAAAAAGAAATGATGCTGGTGTGATGTTGTGTTTAACTGAAAATTCAGCAAGCCACTGTTTAAATTAGATGCATATATATATTTATATGTGCTTAGTTACACTTGAAGAGACTTCCTTCTGAGAGCTTTTCATAGTTATTAAGGGGAAAGCATATATATAGCTATATAATCAATATTAACCATGTAATATATTTCTTACTGTGAATTTCATTATGGGCCAATTTGCCATCAAAGAGATGCAGTATATCGTTCATGCATACTTCATTACGCAGTAATGGGACAATCAAACAAAAAGTCAAATAAAAGTGAAATTTTGCTGTTTCACTGTAAACACACACGTACACACACACGCAGACGAATACACAATGTGTAGCTGGTAGCTGCTCAGTACCCTGATGTGACCCTCTTGGCTCATCAGGAAGAACTGCTCCACTTAAACTTTGTTGCTCCCTTGTAATTGAATTAGTCTGCTCAATTATGTAGAGGCAGGCCTGTCCTCATTACACAGCACTATTAAAGCACGAGGATGGAGCTGAGGGGAGGAGAGCAGCAGGCGAGGAGCGGAGAACGGCGTTAAAAGTCATTTAAATGAAAGTGTAAAGTTTCATCGCTCTAATCTTGAATATGCCTGCCACATCTTTACATCTGTACAACACCTGTGCCATGGTTCATGAATTATGTCCTGCTGTATCTTCTCTGCCTTCCCTGTCTCTCTTTGTTTGACTCCTCTCTTTGACTTGCTCTGTGCTTCTGGGCCAAATGCCTGGAAAACGCCGAGGCAGCAATTTGTCCGAGTTTTTCCAAAGCTTACTTCACTAACTTCACAAGAAAACACCAAACTGAGCCAAAATGCTGTCAAACCACTTGCTGTAGGGGTCCCTGAGTTCAGCACAATGATCTCACATCTGACAAACATTCACTCCTATTTGCACACACACATACACTGCAGGGATTTCCTTTTTTCTGCAAAAGCTTCTCCCTGTGTCTGCACCATAGACTGTACATAAAGATAGTCGTAGTCTCTGTGACGTTAGCCATAGGTTTCTGAAGAGCAGTTTTGAAGCTCAGAGTGGGCTGCTCTGCCATCGCCATCTTGGCAGTGCCTGACTCCACAATTCGCAGCTAGTCCCAAAATGGGCAAAGAGGTGGGGCATGTGTGGAGCTGAGAGTTCAGTGCATGGCGGTTTGTAGTGAGCATGCACTCACCCACCTGTCACGCAAAGTGTCACACCCTCATTCATGCAGAAATTTCAGCCTTAATAAAAATTTAAACTGGTGAGTTAAATACAAATTCACCCCCCATACAGTTGTCATGAAGGAAGAAATTAGCTATAGAGACCAAAACAGTTTTTTGTACCAGGCTGTAAACATGTTTATTTCTGCTGTAAATTTGGGCATTTTAACATGGGAGTCAATGGTGATTGACTTGCTTGTGGAACCAACCTTGAGTGGCCATTTGAGAAACTGCAGTTTTTGGCACTTCCGTGTTGGCTTCATTTTTCAGCCCCATAGGTTCCTGCTTGGTCTGCATCAGAGCCACTTATTCCAGATATCAGCTGCTTTCTTATTTCTCTCACTTTGTCCCTCTGTTTGCCCCCCCTACTGCCTCTCTCACACAGGAGCAGCTGAAGAGCCTCCAGACTGGCTTCAAGCATGTTCATGATGGAGGTTTCCAGCTGCAGAGGTGGGTTTACATATTTGTGTGGGCACACACACACACACACAAACACACACACACACACACACACACACACACACACACAAAATAAACACAACACAGAGGCAGAATGAGCAGCCTGCTCTTGTGCTGTTGTAAAAGCCCATTTCCCTGCAGATGGGACCAAGCCTTGGCTGTTTAATTACTGATAACCCTGACTGGGATTGGACCTTTATATATATATACATATGTGTGTGTGTTTGTGTGTTTGTGTGTCCTCTGAATGTCCCCTACATACTTTCCTTTTCTCCTGGCTCAGTAATCATCTGACCATGGACCTAGATAACAACATCAATATCAACATGCCGCCCTTTGAGAACAAGGTGTTGATGTGAGTATATCTTTTATCTCTGGCTAAAAAGAAGTAATTATAGACTTTAATTCTGATTACATACAATATGAAATAGAAGACTACATCTCTAGATACTTTATTTGTGTATTTCTTTTTATCCTTTCTCCAAGTTTAGTAATTCAAGATCACTCATAAAATGACATTCATATGTTGCCAATGTAACCTTTCCTCTTCTGAAGTGACAAATATGAAATGGTCTGAGGATTATAATGGAAAATCACTCTTTCTGGAGATGTTTATACTGTAACTTTATCACAGTACACATAGCTTCATTTTAAAGGGTCACAAACTGATTGTAAGAACATTCTGTATTTGAAATAAAATTCACCTCTTGACTAATTCTGAAGTAAATTGACCTACCTTAATGTTAACATTATACATTATATTTGCAAAATCTGTTCCTGTGTTTATTGTCCCTTCATCAATACATACATTATTCAGTATTCAGCGAGCCTGGCGTGACTTCCTCCAGAGACAGGAAGTGGAGAAGAGGAGCCCCTCCCCGCCCTCCCTCTCTTCCTCTGACAAGATGAGCATGTCAATCAGCATGACAACCCTGTCAGATGGCAGCACCCCAGTAAGTCATGGCTATGTCAAATATACACTTCATTACAAAATCAAAGCATTCGGAAATGCTGTGACTGACGGTATTGAAGGGACCTGTGTGTGCGAGGATATTCATTGCTCAGACAATTGAATAGATAAGACCACTGATGGACACATGTTGACTGTTGCAGTGATTTTTAAAATTTGTGCTTCACCTGTTTCAAAAACGGTTTGTGTGCACAGGGTTTTGTGCTTCCTTATGTGTCAAACATGGGACAGTGCATATGGTCTCATTCCTGTCCAGAAGAGGGCAGTATCTCCCGGCTAATTTCTTCAGAGTGCATACTCACAACCAGCAGAGAGTAAATATACAAGGATTTGGTCTGACACACACACTCTCTCTCACAGCAACAGCGCACTGAGAATTGAAATCAGTGGAACAGCCTTTCTCATTTAGCACATCTTCCCTTCATTTAACCAGACCGCAGTAAATCCCCAGGATTTTCTCTGGTGCGTCTGTTCTGGTCATTACAATTCTATACTGACATCGACTGCAGCCTTCTGGCCGAATAGCAAGTGTGTGTACACTTCTCCACTAATCTCTGAGCCTGAAGTCAACAGGCAGGTTAAATCTCAGAGACAGCTGGAAGAGTTGTATGTATGAGCACACTTAGGTGGTACTTGTCCACTCAATCACTTCAGAGAAAAGCTTTTACAGTGAAGAAGACAGTTTGATTTAGATTCCTGTGGATAAAAGGGGCCAGATGGGTTATTAGTGAAGAGAATTCAGAAGGGTGAGACACGAGTAAATGAAGGCTCTCAGTCAGGCTGTAATAGCACATGAAGCTGCTGATGGTCAGTATTCAGGCCAAGAAGGCTGTGGATAAAGTCATCAAGCATTCTAAGTTTATACAGACACACACACACAGACACACACAGACACACACACACACACACACACACACAGTAAACATTGGATGTGTTTGATATCCTTTGGGATAGCCAGGAAATGCTTAGCTCAGTGACTTAGACCTGCTGACAAGGGCAGATGATCATCACTGAGAGAAAGAGAACGTGTGTGTGTGTGTGTGTGTGTGTGTGTGTGTGTGTGTGTGTGTGTGTGTGCGTGCAGTGTGCAATGAGACCCAAAGGTCAAGGGAGATAGAGGAGAGTGGCAGAGAGGAAAGGAAGATGAAAAACAGATGTTGGTTCACCGGTTGAATGTGCTGATACTGTAGATATACTCCCCTCTTTGAGAAAGAGAGGCTCAGCTTCCCTTCTAATATGATTTCATAGCTTTTTTTTTTTTTTTACCTGATTGATAGCAACAGTCCACATAAAATCTGTTTGAATATCTTTACTCTGTCTTCCTTCACGCACTTACTCCTTCTGCCCCCTTTTCTCACTTTATTTGATTGTTCTTTCTTTGCAATAATGTTTTTTTGCTCGATGTGACAGCTCCACCCTGTTTGAATTTTTAACAGTTTCATTTCTGTCGACCCAGCGAAACATTTTCAATCTGCACCAGGGTCTATACATTCATGGATGCATGCACACATGCAGACACGCACAAAGCTTGGAGTCATATTTTCCTGAGACCCGGTGATGTTGAAGTCATCTCTAAAGTGATTGAATTTGTAACCTTTGTGCCTATAACATCAGTCTTTGACAAAACCTGCCTGCATGTGTGTGTGTGTGCGTGCATGACCACCCTTGTGTGTGTATAGTGTATGTCAAACCAGATCTTTGTGTTTCTATTCCAAAGCGAGCAGTTTTTTTATCAAGCGTTTTCAAAGGGAATGAGTGTAATGTTCTCAGCAGTGTGTGTGTGACTGAGATATAGTTGACATGCGACTCTTAACTGTGTAAATGATCTTTCACACTGTAATTTGGCTTACTCATTGCCATGGCAATCCTGCAAAATAGAGCAGGATATCTCTCTTTATGATCGATCCCTCTGCTCCATAGCAACACCATAGAGGGAGGCAGAAATTATAGGTTTCATTAAAGAGGAACCTAACAAAACTCTGGCTTTTATGCCCAGATATAAATCAGCTGTCTAAATTTTATTGTTTCATAATACTGTACCGTGTCAACCCCCCCCACCTCCCGACCACCTACAAGAACACACACATGCACAAACACAAAGGAGAGTGAGCACACTCACAGACACAGGCACATGGACACACAGACCACTGCAGCTTCAATTTCAGACTGTCTAGATGATAGATGTCTTTTTATAACCAGACATCAATCAACACTGTTTGGCAACTGGCTGAATGTTTTTCTTTCTAAATTACTTGAGAGATGAGAAGAAAAAAAAAACAAACATCCAGAGAAGATCTAAACGTGCACAAGATGTTTGTTTTTGTTGTTGCTTTAATTCTGGATTTCAGGTCCAGTTTCCTGTCTTGTGTCTCAGCTTACTGGCAGTCTGCCTTTTGGGTTTGGGAGCTGTTCACTGCCTTGGGTGCTGATTTACGATCTATGATGCAGTTGCTGAGTTTTAACACTAGAGGGAGACCCTGTATCACAGTGGGGTTTTTTTTATTTGTTTTTTTTTTGCTGTACTTGGGGAGTGATTGGAGCTGTTGTGCCAAATACACATGTTGACATTTACGAAAAAGCAAGAACCTCAAGACCTCAAAAGTAATATAACTCTAGTCATGTGTTACCTACTGTGTGTATTTGATTGTGTGAAAAGGATACAGGACACAAAAATGGTTACTTTTGCTTGTTTTTGAGTTTTGTTTAGGTAATTATTTCCCTTAAAGTATATCCACACCTCATAATTTTACAAATATCCAACCTGGGTGCATACAAGTGAGTCATAACTTATTGTATATTGCCATGTCAATTCAACTAGGGTAATTCTACATTACAGGCTTGCACAAAACATGCATGTGTTGTGTGCATGAATATGTGTGTATGTGTGTTGGCTGGTGAAGGGCACACGGGCAGTGTAGTCCATCTGGCCTGCTAAGGTGCAGTGAGACTGGGCCAAGCAGAGCAGCACTGCCTTCCCCGTCTGCCAGCTGTCATGCCTCTCCATCTCGGCCCTCTCCATCAGTGCTCTCTTAACATGCCCCTCCTCCCCCTGTCTGTCACGTCATAGTTTATTTTTTCCTTTCCCTTTCATATTTAATATCTTTCTCTTTTTCTCATCTCCTTCTTTATGCTTCTCTCAGAGCTGCATCTCTCTCACTCTGGCTCTCTGTTTCTGTCTCTGTCTCTTTATCACTTCCTCGCCCACCTCCTGTTCTCTTGGCTTTATCAGGTCTTGCAGCTGCAGCAACCACTATGGAAGCCTGGCAGGAGAGACAAAAAGGAAGTTAGGTAAAGTCTGGGGAATCTTCATGAAGTTACTCTGCATCTGTCCTTTATGGACAGTACAAGTACATGAAGCTTTAGCTGATTCCACAGAGATAAAGACATTCAGCAATATTGCCCTACCTATTTCTCTGGGTTAACCTCTGGGTCTGCTCGGAGCTGACCTGAAATAACCCACTGACTTTTCCGTAACTGACTCAAATGTGTCATCGCACGAAGCGTTAGAGCTTCAGCAGATTACTGAGCCAACAGGCTGCACGGACCCTGCCCTATAAAGCGTTTAACCCCCCACATTCTTTTTCACCCATTTAATCTAATGCAGGGTACAAATTGTTGCCCTGTCACTGAACTCACATAATTTTAATCCTCACACAGTCTTTTCTATTCACTGCACAAGCCAACTTTTCATTACTGTAGATGGAAGAAAGCAGGAAAGGTCACATATTGTGTCATACCAGTAGAATGGTTATGATACTAAGGCCTCAGCATTGTTATTGAATAAATGACTCTCCCTCAGGCTCAACGTGCCCTCATGCCCTCTCGCTGTATTTACTGTACATTAGACTCATGGTGTACCATTCACTGATGGTTGACAAAGGCAGCCAACCAAACTTCAGTTAGTCAACCACTGGAAGGTAAAGTGCTTCAATGCCACTTTGTTTGTTTATAGTATTCATACCAAGAGGAAATCACAATGTATATTAAAAGAATGTATCTAAGGCATTGTCATTGTCAGGTCACTTTTGTTTATATTGCTCAAAATCACAAATTTCCCTCAAAGAGCATCACAGTCTGCACAGCATACAACCCTCTGTGCTTAGACCCTGGTTTCAGAAAAGAAAACACTCCCCAGAAAAACCACAAGATTATCCTTAATGATTACAACGCAAGCCATTAAGTCATCTATTGCATCCTGTCACCCTTCCAAGCAATGGCTTTTCCCGATAACCTCTCCCACTTCTCCTCTACTGTGGACCAGAACATCCCTGTGATGATTTATGGTAATTATGCAAATGCAACATAAGGCTTCGGAAATTAATGCTATTCCCCCACCTGTCTCTTCGTCACCAGAGGATGGGTGTAACTGGAGCCAATGCTTTTACAATCCTGTTACTTTAATACCACGGACGATACAAAAAGCCTAGGTCAGGCGATTAAGGATTCCCTTGAATTGGCTTAGGTTTATTGAAGCCTCATGGATGCAATTCGTGTGTTTAATCATTTTTCTTCATTCATTAGGTGTAAATTGATTGAAAAGACAGCTTACATATGGATTTATACTCTTTCTTATTCCTCAGGAGTGATGCTGGGTCTGCTGTTGTAGGCTGCAGGCTTAATTGACATAATCCCTTTTGTCACAATCTCTCACCTAGATAAGATGTACTGTATGGTGGCAGTGCAGGTGTGGGTGTGCTGGGTGTGCAGGGTGTCTCAGGTGGGCCGGGCAGAGTGACAGCCCTGGCAGGATGTAAGAGGACTGCTTTGACACACCAGCCAAGGTATTGATTGACAGAATCATTAGTGACCCCTCACCACTCCATCACCACTTCAGGTGGAGAGAGTCTGGCTCTAGATCTGTAAGCTACAGAATTTAAATCCTCTTGTGGCTGCAACCAACCAAACATATTTAAAAATAACTATATTAGCCTTTTCTGTCTCTGTACTCCAGCTCTGGGGTTCTTTGTAAATGCTTCAACCACTCTGCAGACATGTGAAGGACATTCATATGACTCTTGTAATTATGTATTATGGAGATGGAGCCTCTGTGCAATAATGTCTGATGGGGGGCAGTGAAGTCTGACTCTCTCCTAATCACCTGCCAGCGCCGTGTCAAGTTGAACATGAGCCCTTTAACACCTGGGACATGTCCTGTCATACACTCTCTGAGGTGTGTCATACACATTACAGCCATGTGACATGCTGGACATGATGCATGTGTGTGAATGTGATGCAGAGGATGGGGGTGGAACTAAATGCACGCTGAGTCTCAGTTAGTCAGACTCTGGAGCATTTGCTTTTTCATACATGAACTTCCTAGAAAAGCCAGTTGACACAAATTCTCCATCAATTCTAAAAGTTATATGATTTTGCTTTGGAATCTGAATTATAGCAATCCAGATGTTTGAAGGACAGTTGTTTACAAACCATAGCTTCAGAGTGACGTCATCTTGCATTTGTATCATCTAGTAAAATCCACAGGGGGTCACTGTTCTGCTTTGTTGGGACAGACTAGCGAAATGGCAGGGAGTTGTCCAGGTCTAATAAAACCCTGGCTCAGAAAATCCAAGCTCCATTCTGGAGGATATCCCTCCACTTCTTTACTGGACATAAACTACAGTATCATTCTGGATTTAAAAGCATGATGTGCAACATTTTTATAAATCTGCTCCAAATAGTTGGAACTGCAGGGACTCTTGGTATTGTTGTGTGGAGGACACTCTCAGTCAGCAAACAACCCACTCTCTTTCTCTTGAGTCAAGGGCCTCCTCTTTCAAAGATAATAACCCATTATCAACGTATTTGTAATTTTAAAAGAGAGGTAAGCTGCTGTTTTGTATTTCAGTGGCTTATCTATCTTTCTCTCTCTCCTGCTCCCCTCTCTCACTACATCGCTTTTCTATCTTTCGTCCTTTGCCTCCGCTCCTTGAGCCTTTTAATTTCATGACTCTTCAATTAAATATTAAAGTGTTTCAGTATTACGTCAGACTTGTGAACAAGCTGCTGGGTTTTTCCAGCCTGCCTTCTGTATATAAATTTCCTCCTTCCCTTTTTTCTTTTTTTCTTTTCTTCAATTTCAGTTTCAACTTGCTTTACTGGCCTGACATGTAACTACATTTGTGCTGCTGAAATATGCAGGAATGAAGACAGTAAACAGAGACGTGATGGTGATAATGAAATATGCTCACTATAAACAATGCTGCCTCTAACCTTTTTAGGACTATAAGTAGAATTTTACTCCCTGCATTGCTCTTCAATGACAGTAGTGATGCTAGGACATACAATATGTCTCATAAATTGGGCATTGTGTGATCTTACAGCACATCACCTACGTTAAACCTGAAGGGAGAAGAGTGAGTTATTGTTGTACACTGTTGGTTGAAGTAAATATATTTCTCTTGTCTTCAGTTCATGTTTTTTTTTTTTGTTGTTTGTTTTTTTGTTTAAACCTTCACACTCAAAATTTACTAAAATGAAAGAACATTTTTGTTGGTATGGAAAATGCAAATGAAAAAAAAAAGCCACATTTTTATTTGACTTATTTTTCAGACCCTGCTTTGTTCACTTTGGGCAGTTATTGATGTGAAGGAAACTGCAGCATTGACCCTGAACATGTATGGTAGGAATTATACTTCTGCAAAGGTGCACATCTGCTTAGAGAAGGGGGGGTTATATTACCTTGTAATGCACTGTGCATAACATTAAAAAAGCAAAATGCAAAAATGTTGCTTAAATGCTTCTTCATGCTTCTTCTTCTCTCTCTCTCTCTCTCTCTCTCTCTCTCTCTCTCTCTCTCTCTCTCTCATACCGAGAGAGCCTTTCTCTTCTTCGATCCCACAACCACCACCACCACATTATCTTATTGATCTATGCTCGCCCAGCAACATGGCCATAATTGATCATTAATGTCTGATTGGGGACAGCGGTGATATGAAAAGCAGCAGACTGGATATAATTATGAATTGTCTTTGCTATGGAATCTATTGGTTGGGGCTTTGCAGAGGTAATCAAGACTAGATTAACCACATACTGCAAAGCCTCATCTCTTATTCTGAAGACAGTATACATATAATATTTCTGAACTAGAAATGGATTATTCCACTGATGGACTCAGGACACAATTTGCTAATGAAAGCTGACAAGCAAGAACTATACTTTAGATTTCTCCACATTCAGACAGTAAAGTAAGATTTAAGTGGAATCATTAAGTGTTTTTCCACAACACTTAGTGGAGAAGGGGATGAAGAGAAGGAACATAGGTCACCAAACCAAGAAATGAAAGTATTTTTTAAAACTTTTATTTTGCTTTTTGTCAGTTTAATCAGTTAGCTTGTGAAATTATGTAGAACTTATAGTGGATGTTACATTTGGCAATTTGTGGTAGAATTTAGTTACCAAAGACACATTCTGCCTCCCTGTGTCTTTATATGATAACACAAACAATACAGTTGCCAAATTGTTGTGAATGAAACTGGCATGCTTTTGCAACTGCAACAATCATGTTGGTAGTTATCTCGTCTATTGATTTAGTTTTTTCTCTATGTAAAAGGTGTTGGTGGTATTTATCACAAACAGTAGATATCTCATTTTTGAGCCAAACATGACATTTATCACATTAGGCGCTACCCAGTTCCAAAATTTAACTAAATCTCTGGCTCTAGCTCATTAGATTTGCTGCTGTATTTGTGTTTGTGCATTCAAAGAACATTGAAACATCTCTCCTGAGCAGAGGTGAGGGTAAAAACTGGTTCTTTTCCATGTGAAACAAGTGCTGCCTTCCTATATCTGGTGCTAGTGGTGATAATGTTTTATTAATACTCAGGTTTTCACACACACACACACACTTACATGTACACATATACACATTCACATAAGGGCACACAGGATGAGAAGAGGTAAGGGTAAGTGTATTCCCATTCATTTGTATGAAACAAGATTTTGCACATACTGCATACCTCAAGAGCTGTGAGATGTGCGTGGGTGTGTGTGCGTGTGTGACTCTGAGTGCAAAGGAACGGCCTGCAGCACTATGCATATCCAGCCTCATTTACCAGATACCACTCTTCCATTATCTGCAGGATCATTATCCTCTCTCCTCTCTGCCCTCGCTCCCTCACTTTTACCAGGACTCAAGGTGGCACACCCAAATATCAATACGCACATCTCACTCCTACTCACCCAGAATGCTTGTTATTCTACGCTCTTGGTACGCATGAACCAAAAAACACTAAAAATAGTCACCGCTGTGGATGTGTATGTGCACATTTCGGTGCAAAGTTTTGTTATTTACTGCCACAGTATTCCTGTGGCATGTTTAAAAAATGACAAAATGAGGTTAGTGTGCATGCCTGTGTGTCTTCACTCCTGACATGGGTGGCTTGCATGCCACAGCTGATGCTCACATCAGTGTGCATTAGTGTAGAAGGGTCTGGAGATGGAGACATAGATATCTAAAATGAGATAAAGGTTTCAACCCTGCTACCAGTGGAATACCACTCACTCATAGTCTTCTCTCATGCGCGTTTATACTGCACTGTTGAGCACAACAGAATGCTGTTTGCGTTGCAGAGCAAGGTCATATATATGTGTGTTCATGAAAGGACACATTTGTCTATGTTCACAGCCGGGGATAACTGGGAAATGGAGCACTGACCACTTCCCAGCTAGCTGTCCCACCATGATAACGATTAATTCCAGTGAAGGGAGAATAACCCAAATGATTTCACGACTCCTCTCCAGTTTGTCATTCATAAAGTAGTTCCTCCTTCAGCTGTGTATACCACTGCATTTTTCCTCTCTCTTGTCAAAATGAGAGTCTTCTCCCACTCCGTTTCTTTGATTTTCACTGCCTGTCTGTATTCCTGAGATCACCATGTTGTTATTCAACTTGAACAATCCCACTGCTTATTCAGCCCTGTGAGATCCCTCTAATAGTCACAGTGACTGCTGAGGTGTGGAACAGTAGGTTACACTAAACCGACTCTGGGAATATAAAAGACAGCACGCATACTAGCCAGCGATTGTTGTGTGTGTGTCTGCATGTGTTTGAGTACGTACGTCTGCTCTCTCAGATGTGATCTAAGCTATGGTTTTTATTAAAATACTGAACATGCAGTCTGTTTGAGATGGAGAGAGAGACGAAGGGGATTTTGTTTCTCGGTTTATTGGTTTGGCATTTAGAGACTGGAGAAGTCCCGGGAAGAAGATTGGAGGGAAATGTATTGAACAGAAGGGAGATAAAAAAAAAAAAGGGTGGGGGGAGAAAGAGCCTATTCTCCTTCCCACTGAGTGGTCTGCTCTCCAGAGAGAAACAAACTGATTTGTGATTAATGAAAAGATGGAGAAGAGGCTTCCTCTCCCTCGCTTCCTTTCTCCCCTCTTCCCTTTCCTCCTCTAACCTAACTTTCTCACCCAGAAAATCCATCTCGGTAATGATGCCTGTGTGTAGGGAATGATTAGGGAGCAGATAAAAGAGAGGAATCAGCCAATAAAAGGAACACAGAAACATTCTACAGTATTATCATCACATAACCACTCTGCAGGCGAATGGAGATAACGTGTTATCATGAAGTAAACACCTGACCTCTTGCAAAAACAACAAAGTCACAGTTTTCTCCTGTGGAACTTTCTCTCCACTTTTACAACAACTTTGCATAATTTCCTTCACCAATTTAGCAAACAAATGAGTAAGCAGTAACAAGGTGAGAACAAGCAGGCTCTGTGCTTAAATGATGCAGGCAGGCGATGATGCAACATATACAGTAATATACAGTTTCAATAAAAGTTAAAGGAGGGTTTTAAAGGAGACCTGCAGACAGAGGGAATGAGGGGAGATCCTGAGTTACGGAGCTTCTTCATGCCTCATTAGCCCACTAAACTGATATCAGCTGTACTGTCCTTCTCATCACCTCCACCACCATCCCATAGCGCATCACTCATTCCTGCACCCACTGATATTACGGGACATCACTTTGGCCTCATTATTCACCCAGTGACATACAGAAAGGCCAAGGTGAGCAAGGTATGTGGCTGATACAGAGGGAAGTTTGTTTTTAAACTGAACTCACAGGAGAAAAAGTATTGGAGTGGTGCGGGAAGAAAAGTGAAAGAGGACTCGTATGGTGTGTAGAGATGGAATAGGGGTGAGCAAAAGTATCATCACAGAGCCACCTGGAAGATCAGAGGCCACGATGCAACACTCCACCTGCCTATCACAAGGGGGAATTAACAGCAGCCACGGAGCAACCAGTTATCCACACGACATTACGCGGAGAGAGCAAACTGTTTTTACTGTGTCAAGAGCGGGGACAGGATAACGGAGGCATGAAGGGAAAGATGGTAATTAGGAAGAGAAACAGCATTTCTCTTGAAATGCAGGATGTTGAGAAGACAAGCACTGACTTTATGCGAAATGTCACGGAGATTTAAGGTGAAAGGAAGTGCCATGCAGGGGTGAGGCAGTGGCAGCAGAGTCACATAAGGGTAAGGAAAAGGAGAGACTTTGAAAAATGTAAACAGGCTAACCCAAGAATATAAAATGAGACACAAGTTCAAGGATAATGGGAAGGTGCATCAATTAATTTTTACAGTAAGTGGGGTCGCTGTGAGAGTTTGACACACAGAACAGCCTAGATGCCTTCCTCCTTTCCAACAGCTTCTCCTGGGGAAACAGTTGTGCTTCAGTCCCAGCTAAGAGATCCCTCCGGTTTTTCATGGATCTGCCCAAGGATCTCGTCCCAGTCAGTCATGCCCAGAATACCTCAGTGATTAGACTCCTCAGGACAATCCTTAATGGCTGGCCAAATCACCTCATTTGGCTGGAGGAGCAGGAACTGACATCAAGAGTTCTTGTGTTTTCAGATCTTTCTTTCAGTAAAGCCAGAGTTCATTGCTATTGGTGAAGACAGGAATAAGCATTTAATCTGTAAAACAAGCTCCATCTACTCCACAGCAGTCTGATATTTTTGCTCATGTTACTGCAGCTGCTGTATCTAACCAGCAATCACTCAGTTTCACAGTCAATCCCATCCTCCCCAGGCAGGATTTACTGCAGGACTGTTGTATTTTACTACATTATTTTTAGCTAGGTGTACCCAGTAAACTGGTGTGGAGTTTATAGTTTGTCAGAGTTGAGTCAAGCATCAGCTATTTTAAGTTTATCAAGTAGCAGGCTATGTTTATTTGTGTATTCAGTAGTATAGTGCAAGTTGCCTCAAACACAGACAGATGTGTACTCGTTGTATAGTGAATGACAGCAGATTTACTATCCCAGACTACAATGTCTGCACATTCACATCAACAGGAAACGATTCATGCAGAATTCATACAGCAAACAGAGAATGCCTGACAGCTTTGATATGACAACACTTTTCCCCCCTCGCGTAGAGCTCCACGCTCTCAAAATCAGTCATTCACTAAGTTCACGAACTCTGAGAAAACTAGAAAGCGGGAGAGAGAGAAAAGCGATACGAGAGAGATGCGGTATGTGGAGGATGAGAGTACGAGAGAGAAGACGGCAAATGTGAGGAAAAGAAGAGAAGTCTTTTTAAGAACTCTCTCATTCCTGTACAACTCTTCAGTGGCTTCTCAATCCAGTACAACTCTTCAGTGGCTTCCCATTCCTGTGGGGAGAACAGAGGTTTTGCTGAGAAAGGAGATCACATCACTATTAAGACAAAGGCATTTAAACTGCTTTGTAGTAAGCAGATCTCATCTGGGAATAGCAGAGGTAGAAAGTTCAGCAGGTAAAAGCAAGAAGAAGCTAAGTAGTTTAGCAATGGGGAAGTTTTCTAGTTCCAGTTATGTTTTATTAATTGCAGTTATGGAAATGAATATCTTGCCAGACATCAGTGCTATAGGTTCCTGTCTGTCCTACATTTGTGTTATTAATTTATTGTCTCTTTTCCTGCGCGTACCAGCTGTTTTGCTCTTCATTGTGGATAAATATTTCATCGGATGATTTCCATTCTCCAGTAGGCAGCTGTCTCTCTGCCATAAAGGCTGGAATATGGAAATGACCTGAGCCGCTGTGGCACAGTAAATGTAGTCAAATCATACAACATCAATCACAATATATATCTAATGCACTTCTATACCACTGTCCCTTATTTGTTTCAGAGTCTTTTACAAATTCAATATTGTGCTCTTACTAGTACCATTTTGAATAGAGGAACGCTCTCTGCATGCATAATGCAGCACAAAGATCCTTATTCAAAACAGCTGTGTCGGGTTTCCAGCACAATTCCACGCTGTTCAGTGAATGAAGGAAGCATGATAGGCATAGCTACTATATTTCAGTCAACAGCCGTAATTAAATGACAAATGACTAAGCAGACACTAATTTGTTGAGCAGGAGTTGATTTGATATATTACTGCAGTCAAGGGCGTAAGAAGATTTTGGTGGTACAAACATGTGCAGCAGGAGGGTCTGCTGGGAGCCATAAATACCGCAATTTGATGAAATCACATCATTAAGGATATCCTATTCAAGTCAAGATGGATTTATGTTGATTTTAGATGCCTTTGTGCTCACACTCTAATGACATCATGTGACCTGAATGTTGTAAATTAGCAAAAGCTTTCCATCACTATGATAACACAAGGTGTAAATAAATACACATGTAACATACACCATAATTCATGATATATTACTTTAAAAAACATTAACATCTTCCTGAATTAAATGCATTCAAGTTCACCTTTGTTTAAGGGTGTAAGGATCCGATCAGCCAGGACTCGAGGTTTGTAGTCTCTTGTATCCATGTCCCATAAGATACAGACATCAATATTAACAATGACTGGTTAACTGAAATATTTATCTTGTATATGTGGGTGAGCTTGTGTTGACGCAATGAATACATATTTTTACATTTCTCTGAATTTTTTTTTTTCTCTTTCATTCTTGTGTGCAGTGTTGTAAAGTTAAGTTGGTTTGTGGCTAAACTTATCAGTATTATCAGTTTTTTTGTTGGACCATTGTATGAATCCACTCATCATATCTTTGTAACAGTAGTTCATCTCAGATCAGATCTGTCTTGGACTTGAGAAACTAAAGACAAATACAGGCTGAGAGGGAGAATGAATGAATGTTTGACAAAAGCAAACTTTATTATATGAAGTGGACACATATTTCATCTCACTTGGCTGTTAAAGCCCTGTGAGTGTGTGTGTGTGCACAAACACTGGGTATTACTTTGTGTGAATGCCTGTATGCCTGTATGTGCTATTTAGAAGAACTCACTGGACCATGCCTCCATATGTCTGGCCTCTGTGCAGCCAGTGTCTTTGAGTTGTGCACTAAGGCGAGGTAATTCACTTTTCACCAAAGCTCAACAGCACATTTTGTTCTTTCAAGCACTCTCTTCTCACACTGTAATAATGGAGTGGAGTCAGAAAGGTCCATATGTGGTGTGAAAGAAGGGAAACCATAGCTAATGTTATGATGTTAAATGGTAAGTGATGTACAGAGTGATTGCACACACAACAAAATCTGTTCTATGTGGTCAAATAATGTACATGCTTTCCCAGCTATTACTGTAAGATTGTTAGAGACAAGAGAATAAATCAACATACCTTTCTTCAGAAGAGCTCTCATAATTACACAGTATTTGCTGTGTGAGGTTTCACAGTAATGTTCTGTCTTTAACACAGAAAACCCAAACAGGTGTCCTTAACAGTTTGAAACTGTACCTGCAAGGGATTTTCCATAAACAACTGTCATATCAGTGAACCGGTGTTCATCTCTACACAGCTAATTATCCTGTAGGAGAGAACGCATAGCATGAGCATGGTTGTTTGGATCCATTCCAATGAACACACTGCATGTGCTAAACTGGCCGTTGTGGCCATTGAAAATCACTAAAGGAAGCAGAGAAATCTTTTTGCCGCAAACAAGCATATAGTGGGGGAGTAGTGGTAGTGGGTTTACCTTCATGTAAATGGACTAAGCACTAATGGTATCGCTTTGTTGCTAAGATCATCTGGCTTTGGAGCGTGTGATGGTGTGTGGATGATACTGTATGTTCCATATGTGTTTGTACATCCCAGCCCCATCACCACTTGGTCCCAGCCTAACACACGTCCCTTTGATCAGCCCTGATGTTTAATTACACACTCAGCATTGTCTTCCGCCCTCCTAGAAACAGCAGGGCATATCATGGGGGAGACTAAAATGTCTTTTCCCAGAAGGCTTGCTATCATAGCTGTTTGTTCTCATCTTGTGCTCTTTTGTAGAGGCTGAGGCTACAGTACTTATCTATAGTTTAGCACAGTCCATCAGCTGAGACTGTTCTGTGAGGTAGCAATGTCTGTGGGTAGTTTATTAATACAGATGTTAATGTGACAGACACACAGAGGATGGGAAAGATAAAGAGAAGAAAGTCCAAAAAAAAATGGGGGGGGGGGGCACATTCTGCATGTTTTCCTACCCAACCCATAGTAGCTACAGCAGAAGTGATAGGGGTGGAGAGAAACTGTGAGTTATGGAATCTGAAATGAATAGTCTCAATGACACCGCTAGCTGCCAGATCACATAGTTTAGCTCAATCCATCACTAAAGGAATATTTTCAACTCTTCACCTGCAGCTGAAACATGAAAATCACAGCTACTCTGTCCTGTTTTAATACTGACGCCATCAATTCACTGGCCCCTATCTCACCACAGCCTTAATTACATGGTATCTCCTGTGCTATCTGCCCTCCCGTCCGAGCCTGATCATCATTCAGTATAAGTTGAGTAAGATGAGCCCATTCTAATTAAATAAGAAAGAGAGACAGAGGGAGATTACAATACCAGTGTGTGCAATATGAGCTGGGTGGAATAATGTCTACATTTGGCTGTCACTGGGTTTATGAACTGCTTAGATGTGTAGTCACACTGCAGTTATAGAAGAAGGCTGATAAAAGATATAAAACCAACTTCACCGGAGACATCTGCACCTGTTTGTTCAGCTATTAAAAAACTGATATATTACAATATTTCATGCTTCAAACAACTTAATAGAGTGCACCTAGATAAATTATTTATCTTCTCATCTTTCACCATTCAGGAAACAAAAGCGCACAATGTATTGTTGCACATGCATGAACACAGCAAATGCTTTTTGTGTTAGTAATTAGGTTTTCGGTAGAAGAGAATATTTGCATATTTTAGGAGTGAATGCTCCACTGGTCTTACTTAACTCACTATACTCTCCTGCTTTTACTGCATGGCCGCACTGGGAGAAATGAGAGGCTCAATAAATTCTATTTCCTTTATTGTCAACCTAACAAGTTGACTTATAATTGGTGTAATTGATCAAATAAAATGAATGCTCTGATGCAGCATTGTGCTGAGGAGATGAGTGCCAGAATAAAATTACACGTACAACTGAATGAAATTCACAAGAGCAGACATTTTCACTGACTCTATCTTTTCAGTCAGTAATAAAAGGCACGAGAAAGGAAACAGCTCAGTTGTGTGTGTGTGTGTGTGTGTATGTGTGTGTGTGTGTGTGTGTGTGTGTGTGTGTGAGTGTGAGTGTGTGAGAGAGAGAGAGAGAAAGCCTGAGTGCTGCTGGAAATTCCTGAAAACGGCTCACTCATGGTCTCAAACAGTAAATATCTATCTCTGGCATTTTCAATAGCTTTAACCCACTCTCCCCACCACCACCCCCACCACCCCCAACCAATCAGTTTTCCTCCATTCGGCATCCCTATGTGTGTGTGGTTGTGTGTGCACGTTGGTATGTTGACCCTGCTAGAAGGCATAGGTCCCAATTCTTCCAAGTGTTATCTCTTTAACTGAGCATGGAGCATCCTGCAGAGTTGATCAGCTGGGCAGCCATCTCTCTCTCAGTGGGACACGCACACACATACACACCAGTCAGAAACCCTCATTGCTTTGCTTTTTTCCCGGAGCAAATGGAAGAGCTGCAGGTATCCTTTAGGGGAAACCAGGTGGAAAGGATTAGGGTGAGGAAAAGTGTTGAAAGCTTTTGTGAATGCAGCTTTATTGAATAAAAGGTTTTCCTTTTTTAAAAAAAAAAAAAAGAAATTAATATCACTGATGCACATTCCTCTTCCTATATCTCCTACAGTCCAGTGCATTGCATCCTGCATGTAGCCCCAACCAAGGTCAGAGATTTTATACAGGCTGGTGTGATTAACTCTGACCTGCAATTTGCACCCAGTTCATACAAGAGGTCACATGACTGAGGCTTGACTTCCAGGGTGAGGTCAACAGTCCTTGACCTCAGATCACCCACCCCCCCACAGCCCCCAAACAACCTTTCATTGATTTAACAGAACCCTCTGTGGATGACCTTGGAGTGAATAACAAGGAGATTTATGAGTTTATCTTCTTTCCAGGTAATATGGTTTTAACTGCAGTGAGATACACAGTGGCAATTCTCCCAGGAATGCACTACACTATCATCTCAGGTCAAATCTTTTTTTCAGTTTGCTTTAGTTTCTTTTCATTTGAACTCACCGTACATCACCTCACGTGCACCTCTATCTGCCCTATTGCCTCCTCTGCTCCTGTGGGGTTTGTTCTCTGAGCTGAAGAAAGACGACCATCACGGCTCAGCCACGGACAGTTTCACAGCAAACACTGGCTTGTGACTTCACGGTGCTGAAATCAACTGGGATAAGAGGATTATGGGACTGAGGACAACTGAACAGAACATTTAGTGTCAGTGCCCAGAAACAGCCCGATCAGCAGCTAAGGGTTATTAGGCAGATCCCAGACTTGAAGACTGGCTCTGTCTCTCATTTACTTTCCCCCACTACTCCCATCTTCTTTTGTGCCTTTTTCCTGCCACTTTCCCAATTCAATTCTTTTTGATTAATCTTATCTCCTTGCTTCACCTAACTAATATGCGTACCTTCTTCCTATTATTATTTCTGTGTTTTTGAACCGTTTCTGTTGAATTTAGTTCCATCTTCCTCTTCTCTTATTCTGCTTCTTCCTTCTTTCATCCTCATTGTTGTCAATCACTCATCAGTGTGGCAGCATGGGAGTAATATCGCAGTTTGCCTTTATTGTAAACTTATGGTAATAATGTATGTACCCTGTGTGTGCGTGTGTAAATGTGTTTGGAATGGTTTAGTGTTGTAAAAAGAACCATAATTGCATCATATCTGAAAGGATGCCCCGAGGACCCCCTCAACACATGACAAGATGATTACTCAAGGAAAGACAGAGGCAGTCACCACCTCGTTCTCCGTGGAGCATCAGTTACACAGCCTGGATGTAGCTGCAGGTTTTGTTGTAAAACCATGAAAGCCAAACAAACAAAAAAGGGGTTTTGTGAGTGTCAAAACTTTCACTTTAGGTCTGTCTCTGTAACCATATGAGGTGTAATGTCCGATACTCCACAGCTAACTTGATGGTGCTGTCCTCTGTTCTCAGTTACAGAGTGACTTTTAACGCCAGTTGGTCTTAATATCACAGAGAAACCAGCGTGATGTTTTCCCCTCAGGGAGCGAGGACAGTTAAGCGCCTGACTCACTGCTTCTTGTTTTCGCTTTATATTTGTTTAAGCATTTTCAAATGATCACCGCAGAGCATGGTTTTAATGCAGTCATTAGTTCTACCCACCAGAAATATTTGATTACAGATTTACTAAAATGACATTTTGCTCATCAAGAGAAGATCGAGCTGTATGTTGTATCAGCAAAGCCCTGCCTCTAATACACAGTACAGTCCACACATGTCCAAGAAGCTCAAACAATAAATACCCAGAAATTTAATTGATCCAATATTTTTTTACTTTTCAATAAAATGTATAGGATTGCTTATTGAAAACTGTTAATTATCATTTCCTTCAAATACCTAAGTCTTAGTCAAAGCAACAGTCCTTTTATAAAAAAATACCAGCAAAGATCCTATATTTAAAATATTACCAAAGTGAAAGTACGGCAAAATGGGGAACAGTTTTCATTCACACTCTGCCCTGCTTTTCCAAACTGCTGTCATAGGCTCCCTATCCACTAGTGTCAGGCCTTCAGGCTACAGCTTACCCAGTATGCTATTGTCATTGTGCTTTGGTATGAAGATGGTGTCTGCACAACTTTCTAAACAGCCTCTTATTGAACTGACATTTGATGTGATGAAATGTTACAGATGTGATGCAGAGTTCTCTGCATTAGCTTATTAGTGAATCAGTGCTGTTTCATTTAGCTTAATATTCAGTCTTCAGAAGAAATCTGGAAAACAGAACTAGTTGCCAAGACAGGGACTTCCACTCCTATATTATACAGATGACAACAACACAACAACTTAAATGCATTAACACACAGACAAATGTAAAAATAGAGCTGGGAAATCAATCAGACAGTGAATGGAAAGAGTTTGTTTATTTGTAAAGAAGAAAGACAGAGAGGAATAAAAGGATACAGCCAAATATGGCCGACTGTATGCACAGAAGAGAGATGAAGAAAAGGAGTCAAGTTTATCAATAGATAAAAGAATGTCTGCTGCAGTGTTTCATGTTAAATGTTATCTATGGAGACACATAACCCGTTTCAGAGATAAAATGTTTTATTTTCTACAAACACACCCACACAATTACACATCATTCAGTAAGCATTTTAAAATCAAAGCCTTAATCTGTTGCTTGTGATGTTTTTACAGTGATGCACTGCTTTGAACGTGTGGAAAAGTACACACACACACACACACACACACACACACACAATGCATCTTTAAGCAAAGCTTTCAATATCAAAACCTTGTGCTGTCTTGTCTGTGGTGTTCTTTGCATGTACAAAAGCTTCAGTCATTTCTTAGCTCTAGTGCACACTCACTCAGACCCCCACAAGGCATTTACTCACCCAGCAGGGGGGAGAAAGTATTCATTCCCTATTCCAGTGGCATGTGTGACTCCAATCATTTTTCACTTGTAGTGCTTTTGTGTAATTTAGACAAGAAATAGGAATTTAGAGTAGGTCTGTTAAGTCCAACAAACCATGCTCTGTCCGGGCGTCAAAGCCTAACAGCTGCCATTTTACATCCCATGAAGTGTACTGTGGTGAAATTATGTCATAGCATTTCTAGTCCACACGGAGCACTGGGGTCTCATATTAACCAGTGTTGTTGTAAGGTCCTCTGCCCTCAATTTGTTAGTCTTGTTGACAGTCATATAGGCACAGCCTTCCTTTAATCTCCCAGCCCTTTATGTGATGTGATATTCCCAGGAAAATAAAAACTAAAAAGCTTCTCTAAACCGAAAAATGTCATCTAAGGGCAGAAAATTATTTTCAGATTTTTCTATCTCCTCAGCCAAAGAAAACCAATTTAGTTTTTATTGTCATATTTCCAGCAAATTAATTGAGTTTGTTTTTTTTTTTTCCTGCATCTGTGAAAAAAGTTCTAATCCTTATTGCTACAGGCAGAAAAATAATTGAGTCAGAGAGAGGTCAACACACACACACACACACACATACACAAAGAGAAAGGCATACACACACAAACTAGCTTTGTGACTCATGTACGTACTTACAAAGATGCACAACATACATGCAGCATGTGGTCATCTCTCTCAACCTATAGATATACACATACTCTTCTATACATGTTTACTAAAAAATACACAAACATGAGTTCAACTAAAAATTATTTTCATTGTCAATACAGCTGTTGATTATTTTTTGATTAATTGGTTATTATCTAAAATGTCAGGAAATAGTAAACCAGACTAAGACTCTGCAGCCATGCAACTCTGTGAAACTGTACTTAGGCAGTGTGCTTTGAGCTACAGTGCTAACATTGGCATGCTGACATACTCACAGTGGCAATGCCGACATGCTAATGCTAATGTTTACCATGTTCACCAGTTTAGCATGATAAAATAAGTAGCATGCTAATATCTCCTAAGTATAACTGAACACACAAGTACAGCTGGGCCTTATGGGAATATACCTTATTTGAATATTTGTTTATAAACCAAAGTTTCTAGCAAACCAAGGTTTGACCTGATGACAGCGCTATAGGTCAGGGGGTCACCAAAGATTTTACCGTTCTTTGAGAGGGGCCAGGAATCTTTTTACCAAATTTCATGACAATCCATTCAGTAGTTTTTAAGATATTTACTAAATATATACGAAGAGCAAAAAGTGTCAAACTGCTGGTGGTGCTAGAAGAAAAGTTGGATATCACCATAGTCATTATGGTTCACACTCCGGGGACCATGAATTTATGTATAGAATTTTATCCCAACCCACCCAGTTTTTAGACGTTTCAGTCTAGGCAAAAGTTGTGGACCAACTGACCGACCAAAACTGCCATCCCTAGAGCCATACTGCAAGCATCACGAAAATTCCCATCACATTTTCCCACAGACTAAGCTATTGCTTTTTTGTCTGAGCAATAGTCCAGAAATATTCTATTGACAGTGATATAAATTTCAGAGTAGGAGAAAATGTTTACATTTTAGAAGCTGGTACTAGTAACTCAATTTGGCGCTTCTGCTTGAGAAATAATGATTAATAGGTTACCACAATTGTTTATTTAATTGTCTGTGAACCAGCCAACTGCAGCCTACACTATATACACATACACAACTGCAAACTGTAAGCTAAAAACGAAAAACACTCCTAATGACATATTGTAGGATTTTATGTTGCAGTGTTTTATGAAACACTTCATTCTTTAGAGCACAGAGAGCACCAGGGCACTGACACGCTCCCTGGAGCAGACATCAACACTGCTATGGTCTTACTTAGTAATATGTGTGTGCACAGGTGAGTGATCAAATAGTGGCGGCCCCGGCTGACTGTGGTGCCGGGGGAAATCAAGCTGAACAGCACCCAGCAGGGACCCTTCCATTCCATTAGCTAAAGTACAGGTAGATCAGCCCTGCCTGTCTGACTCCCGCTGTCATGTCCACAGAGGGAAATGTGTATGTCCATACTTGCAGACAGGTGTGTGTGTATGTGTGTGCACATGCTCGTTTGGCGGCTGTGTTGTGTGAATACTGGGACAGCTATGGTCACGCTATCCTGTTTGCACACACCTACCTGATATGTGGCCATTAATCATTGAGTAGACCCTATAAATATCTCCTGAAGGGATTTCTCTTGTGTGAGTGTGCGTGGCTGTAATCAAGCAAAAGAGGTAGCCCTTTGGTCCTCTCTCTCTGTCTTTTCTTATTCCTCCTCCTTTGTTGTAGAGGAGAACTGAAGGCTGTTATTGAAGCTTTAACCCATATCTGTCCTTGCCTCATGTCTCTGATGAACACTCCGTCAGACCTGGAGAAAAATACTTTGATTGAAGGTGACACCTGCCAATAGTCATGGATTTCCCCCCTTTGTGTGTGTGTGTGTGTGTGTGTGTGCTTGTGTGTGCACTTTTACGCAACTGTGCATGATCATATGTGTGTTTGCTTGCATGCATGTCTGCCTGTGCTTGTCCATATGCTTGAATGTGGTTGGTCCATCTGTCAGCCAGGTTTCAGTCATTAGGATTGCATCCAAGTCACACCAAGCTGAAGCGCTCATCTCTCATTTAGTCTGATGGACACCCGCTCAGGGAACCACAGAGGGGAGACATGTCCTGCTCTGACTGTCCTTCTCACTCACTCTCTCTGTTTGTTTAGGCGTGCATGACTATACGTGCCTGTCCCTGAGTGGCTGAAGGGCACTGAATGTATTAAAATGAATAAAATATTGAAATATCTACTGTCAGTGTAACAGCACAGGCCATGGATCTCAAAATTGAACAGATAACAAGTTATTCCAGCTGAGGTTGGTACCATCAAGTGTCATCACTGTGTGGTTTGCCTATACCACTCAGCCCATGTTCCATGACTGTATGGTACAATGTATGATGAGCTATGGGCGTAATTACACAAAGACAATTAGAGACTGAATAGGTCAGCTGCACATAGTGTGGAATGGCAGCAGTAATAAAGCAGCTTAGGGAAGTACCACCACTGAGCCACATTCAAAGAGTACCTGGCTGTCAGCCTGAAATTTAACAGCTGTAGCAGTATAATAGAAAGGGGTCAATTTAAATTCCAGCCTTGAGTTGGTTTTCAAAATTAAGTGGAAATATATTTTTTATACTGTAGTTTCATCACCCTACAAGCAAAATCTCTGCAAGCATAAAATATTGCCCTTGAAGGAACTAGTTAACATTTTTGGAAATGCGCTTATTCACTTTCTTCCTTGGAGTTGTAGATGAGAAGTAACTGTAGATGAGAAGATCGTTACCACTCTCATATCTGTCCATTATGAAACTCAAGCTAGGATAGTGTTAGCTTAGCTTAGCATAAAGACTGGAAACAGGGAAACAGATAGCCCCAGCAAGAAATAGTCTCATGAGTAACCCTTGTAAAACTACAACTTGACTTTTATTTTTGTTTGGACTGAACAAACAAGATGTAACATGTTAATTATTGAGGATTCATCAGTGAGGATTAGACCTAATTACCTTTGGACGATGTTAATAATAAGATAAGATGTCCACTTGCTCCAGTTTCACTTTTAGTGTACAGACATGAAAGCGATATCAATCTTCTCATCTAACCCTCGCAAAAAAATCACATACCCATATCTCCCAACAGGTTGCTCTATGCCTTTAAGATCATTTTGGGAACGGGGTCATTGCTGTATGCTAACTGCTACGTGTCCTAGATTAACTCATCTGAAAATATGAATCGTTTGAGTCCATCACCATAGTCTCCTCAGTGTTTTATCCTGCCCATATCAGAGACAGCACAAAGGAAAACAATAGTTGACATCAGCATAATTCATAATGCTCTGCAGGCATATCAGTGTCAGGCATATGCCAATGCTGTTTAATTACTAGACAGAGATAATCCACAGGTAATTACTCCTTTTTATTAATTTCCATTTTTAATGTCCCCGTATCCATTCATTTACTTTGTTGCAGCTGCTGAGGGGCTGTGGTGGAAGGCATTATGTATTTAGGGAGGTTTCATTTCAAATTTTCTGTTTTCTTGTTGCATGGAAAGGAGCCATTAGACTGATGTAAATAATATGGTAATTTGGCAAAACTTCAGACTTCAATATATTTTATATCCAGATGCAATATGGTTGGCGCCGTGCCTCGAGCAATTATGTATCAACACTACATACAGCCAAGTCTTGGTTCCACATAATAAACTCCGTAGTGTATTCCTATTCTTCTTTGTCCAAAGCCTCAGTCTGTCTATTCTCTGTTGGAATACATTTTTCCAGCCGTGTTAAATCAACAGTATGAAGTGGATTTTTAGGGCTTGACCTTTTTCTGTTCTTTCACAGCGCTCCATTATTATCATTAAGTTTTATACCAAGGGTGTTTTTTTAATAAAGAAAAGAGGACTGTAGGTGAGGATAAAGACCAGAACACATGGGGGCTGAGCAAAACCAAACTAGAAAATTGTCAAGACAAGACAATGGCAGGCAGGTATAGAATAGAGGAAAGTGAAGGAACATAAAGACAACAAAGTACTGTAAGAACGAATAGGTTGTGGAGAAGAGGGGGAGAGCAGGATCATTATGTTTCACCACAGAGTGCCTTCCTCGGACATCATTCTCCCTCTTCCAATTAAGCCCTCCAAAAACAGATCCCTGCAGATGGGAGGGAGGCACTCAGCTAAGACCCTCAATGTCTCCCACTGGTCCAGTTTCCCTGGATAGGCAGTGGATCAGTGCAACTGCAGCACTGATGTGTCTGAGAGACCGGGACCTGCTTTGTCAAGATGAGGAAGTTCCAGCTGTTCTGTTGCTAGAAGGAACTGAGGACGCATCCTTTACCAGAATAAAATGAGCTCGCCTGGAGAGAACAGGAGTTTGTGGATTTATAGCAGACACTTTCAGCACAAACCAAATGGTTCTATGATGTAATCAGGCCTACCATCAAAAGAGATACAGCTCCTCTATGCCTTTTCTGCCTTTTCTGTGACATACTCACGCATACACTACACATAAAGATATCCACAGGGACCTGTTTTCCTCAGGTGCACATACAAACACACTCTCTTGGCATATGCACAGATCACTCAGTTTCTCCCTTATCCACTTCCTCCAATTAAGCACTGCGTTTCCTCCTTTACATACACACATAAACACAGTACATATGTGTTTACAAAATATAAAACTATACAATACAAAATTCACCAACAGACACCAGCCACCCCTTTTTTTCAGAGAATCAAATTTCTTTGTCTTGCATCATAATAAAGTCTTTCAAGGTGTGTGGGAACTCAACAATGACTTCATCATAATCATCCCCACTGCCCGCCCAGATTTTTTTTTTCTTTCATCTCCATAAATCAGTGGGTCTGCTATTACGTAATATCTTAATCACTGGCTCTTCTGTCATTGCCCTGAAACCTCAAAATGAATTCTAATGCAGGTGGATTTGATCAGCAGAGATACAGTTCATTAGAATTTTCTTCAATGTGGTGAGGTCTCCTTGCTGAGAAATGGGCGTGCACCCCTGTGTGTGTGTGTGTGTGTGTGTGTGTGAGAGAGAGAGAGAGAGGCAGAGAAGGTGCTCATATCAAGCAACGCTACAATGTGTGTGGAGACAGTTAGTTTGTTGCTAGGATGCACATCTCTCTCAGAAGGAAATGAAATCTGGATGACGGCACAGCAGCAATCAATTAATCCTCCATGAAGTCAGGACAGAGTCATACACACACATGCACACCAGCACACACACAGATAAATAGCAGTGATATGGCACTTTTTCAAACTGTCCTTCTTGCAGTAAGGTAGCTGAGAGTGGAGCATTTAACTGTTTCTATTTATACCTATGACCTTTGCTCCTGGACGTTTCTGAAGCTCTGTGAGCCAGTATGTGTGTATTTTCATTCATACAGTTCAATTGTTGCAGCCTTCCCCAGATCTGTGCCTTGACACAATCCTGTCCCGGAGCTCTGCAGGCAGCTCCTTTGACCTCATGGCCTGGTTTTTGCCTGATATGCACTGTCAGCTGTGAGACCTCATACAGACAAGTGTGTACCTTTCCAAATCATGTTCAGTCAGTTGAATTAAAACGGGCTGACACCAATTATGGTGTAGAAATATCTACATCTACACAGCAAAGGGTCTGAACACTTATGTCAATTTGATATTTCAAATTTTTTACTTTTTAATAAATTAGCAAATAATTCTTACATTTTGTTTTGGTTTGGTCATTATGGGGTATTGTAGAGTATTTGAGTATAGACTGATGATGGGAAAAAATAATTTAAATGATTTTAGCATAAGGCTGCAACATAACAAAATGTGACACAAGTGAAGGGGTGTGAATACTTCCTGAATGCCCTGTATACAGGAGCGTCATCAAGCTAGAAAAACTGCAGGAGAGAACACCCACACAGTAACACAATTAGTGGGGAGTTTATGCAGTAAGTTATTGGCCTTATTGAACCACAAAACAGAATGAATCTAAAAGCCAGATAGTTCTACTGGCTTGTGAATAATGATTTCTCAGCTAGGTAATTTGATTTATCATTGCATACTTTTAGCTAGAGTCTACTTTTTCTTCATTTGTGAATTGATTCCCAAGGTTGAGAGACAGCAGGATGATGGTACTCCGGGGTTTGTTTGAACTCTTTTTTCTTTATTACAAACGTGGGAGAGATTGAAAGCGGCAGAGAGAGTGAAAGAGGCATGATGAGAGAGTCTGGCATGAACATAAAATAGGATCCATCAATATCACAGAGGCACTAATAATTTTCATAGCAAATGATTTGATGGCACAGTGCTTTATCTGCTTTACTTCCTCTGTCCCTCTCTGCTTGATCCCATTTAATACCTTGTCCACAGTGTATTACATTACCTCTGCAGCCATTGCTCTTCATCAGTAGTAGGACTCTTGATACCTTTTGTCCACATAAGACATCAGTCTGGCCACTGATCCAACACAGAGACAGAAAAAAGAAGTCGATGCACACAGATGTAGTTCTAGTGGCACTGTGTTTAACCACTGGTTGCTGCTTTTAGGGGTTTATGGCAGTCAGAGAAGCCTCGTCAAAAGAAATAGGATGCTGTAATTCTTCTGACAAGCACAGAAAGACACAATACTACTAAGGCACAACCACTTTGTATCCATATGCAATGGAGAGAAGAAGCCTGCATGGTGTGTTCTGGGGACTGGTTCCACTGAGGTCTATGTATACATTGGCAGAGAGCATAAGATAAACAGTGAATATAAGAAGAGCTTGTTCACCAGCGTATCCTCCCAAGAGTATGGTTCCCTTTATACATGACAGAAATATCAAAGGCCTGTTTGATCTCACCGCCGGCTTTTCACCCTCCGAAACAAATCGACACGGTTCAGGGCTTTTTTTTTTTTCTGAATAGCTGCTCGTTGGAGTTTTGATGATGAAATGTTGCAGTCTGTTCAATCCCTCATGCTCTGAAGTTCTCAGCTCCTCCCTTTGGTGCTGGTTCTTTTACCACTTCTCTCTCTCAAGTTAGGCATACTTCTTCTTCACAGTTCAAGATCTCACCTCATGTGTGGATGTTCGGCTATTTGCATCTGGATGTGCTACAGGCTGGCAGTTTGTGTATGGAAGAGAAAGCAGAGGTATGGGAAAAGAGGAGGGAAGAGCACAGTGGAAACAGATAAAAGTAATGACAGAGGGAAATGGAGAGCAATATGGCAGCTCAGTTAATTGTAAATGCTTGGCATAACACTCCCATCCAGTCTTATTGCCACACACTCACACTGTTACAGGCTCTTAACCATTCCGTCTGGTCCAAGTTACTCTCAGTGTGCTTAATGTCCACCAATTAGGCCCAGGCTCATTTTGGACTGAGCATGTCTGATTATTTGTCATTTGTCCCATCAGAGCTGTGTTGCTGGACTCATAACTGCTACTTAATTGGCTAGGAGACAGAACACTGGGTCTATATGGGTGCTTAGCCTGGCTACTGACTGATGATGATGGCTAGTGAGGGACCAAGAAAGCCTATCTGTGGGGTAATGGAGACTGAATGGATGATGCCCTGCAGATGTGTTATGTTTTCCATTTAGCCCACATAAGCCCTTGCGTCTAGACTGGAGGTGCCTATTAGAGGTGTGCTGCGGTGGTGTCTGCTCTCCATGATCAAACCTAAACATGGCAGCCACAGTGCTCAGCATGCAACTGGAGAGTCAGTATATTTTTGGACAGGACAGACAGAGAGCACCTCAGCAGCCAGATAAATGAACAGAGACCTTCTGTAAGCAGGGCAGTAGATGAGTAAAGACTGGAGAGATGGGCATGTAGCCATTTTAATTCCATGTGGATCAAAGTGGGTGAGGAAACGCTCAATAAAATAGCACTAAGTCGCCCCTTTGCAAGGCACTCAAAGACACCCTGTGGAGCTTTCTTGTTCACAAACACAGTTATGTTGATTCAGCAAAAAGAAAAACAATGAATTGATCCTACTAACAAGTTTTGTCTGTGTATACAAAGCCTGATATAGCTTTCCCCTCTGTGCTAGTCCTCCACGGTTGTTCAAAAAAGATTTATTGGGTCACAATGTTGGGCCAGGAGACATCTTCCTTTAATTCACTGAACATGGACACCCGAGTTTGCTTTGAATCCATTCTACATTCTGCTGCAAATACCTTTGATAAAATTACATTGCACAGTTATTTTTAGGAAATGATTAGCCCCTTTTTTTTGAGAATGAAAGTGCATGTTCATATGGTATGTCTTTAACAGGCTTTAGGCTGAGTGCCACAGACAGGCTGAGGAAGTCAGAGTGTATTGAGAAATTTAATTGAGAAACAGGCTAACATATTGTTGGTTGTGATCTTTTGGGCTTGCTTCACAACAGCAACCAGCGTTAATAAGAATACTGTTATCTTTACTTTTTAGATTAGCAGTCCTCTTCTTCCCTTCAGAGAAATTACAGAAAATCGAGGGATGTCACAGTCCCCGTCTCATTTGATAGACATGGCCAATCTTTGAGGTAAATGCTTCTTTCATTTATCATCACTCAATTCACACAATTTGTCATCTTCCTCTTTCGCTCTGTTCACACTTGGCTTTAAAATGGCTCTCCACATGCGTCTCGAGTGACCACTTGTGATCCGATCCCATTTCCCTGCTTCATATGCAAATAAACAGGTATGTGCTTCTGTGTGTGTGAGTGTGTGTGTGAGAGAGAGAGAGAGAGAGAGAGCTGTACGGAAGGGTTGAGCGAATCAATGCGCTGCGCACAGCTCTACAATGAAATAAGGGTTTATCCATTAGAAATAGTGAAATATGTTCTTTTTATTATGAATCTGTGGTGGGACTAGTTAGACTATTACTAATTATACTCTATCCATTGGTTTGGTGGCAGAGGGCGTCAGTACAGTAGACGATCCTTCAGTGTGGCCAGGACGCAGGTGCATTCCTACTGCTAAAAGAATGTGGCCCAGACCACTTCCAAATGTGGTCGGAGTGATCAGATTTCAAATGCGTCCTGAATGCATCTTGGGTGCATTCACACCTGTAATTAGAGTTGTCAACATGTGATCAGATCACCCAAGATGGACATTAATACCAAGTCTGAACAGGGCATTTGTGTTTTTCTTGTACATTTGCTATAAATAAATATATATTATTCTACAGTCGGCAACAATGTGTACATACAAACTTATCAGCAATCTGTCAAATCATTGCTCCATTACACCATTAGTGGTTAGAAATTCCGCAGGGTACGTTAAACTCCCAGTGGACAATTGTGGTTGCCTTGGATATGAATATATATATGACTGTGTGAATTTGATGTGCAAAGCTGGAAAAGAAGATAAGTACTCAGCCAACTTTGCCAGGGTAAATAATTGTTTCAAATAAACAGAGAGCCAGTGTTTTGTCGACTGGGACAGATGGACAACACCTCAGCAGATAAGACAGCAAAATGCAAACAGATAAACATTCGGGCTGATAAAACCCATTGGATCAAGCTGTGAATAACTGGATCTGGTTCAGCAGACTAGTGGAAGGAGCAGAGGCAGTGGAAGGAAGAGCTGATATGGTGTGGAAATAAAGGACAACAGAGAGGGGGCTTGGCTGTTTCCATAAATAGAAAAGTAGTCAATATGTCCCTGACTGCATGTTGGAAGAAGACAGGATGAGAGTGTGTGAAAAGAGGAAAGCAATGGTGGAGAACAAGGGGTCATAACTGCTACAGCTTGTAGGAAGTCAGACTGAATCTCTTTATTTCACACCTCGCTTCCTTGTCCACTCTCTCCTCTTCAGCTTCTTCATCTTACAAGTCCTATTTTATTAAGGAATGTGAACATATTCTCTGAGCCACTTTCCAATGTACTGTAACCATAACAACCAGGGGAGTTAACATTGTTCTGATATTCCACCCTACACTTGTGCACTGTGTGTTCTCTGTTTGACTACAGGCCATTGTTTCATCCTTTTTCCTTCTTTCTTCTCCCCAGTGATCAGCTCCCCTGTACCGCAGTTCTTATTTCTGCTGAAGTTACCAGTCAGTTTTTTTTTTAATTGCCATGAAAGACAGGAAGGTGTAACATTCAGAGATTCTCTTGTTCTGACCAACCAACAGGAGTCATTAGTGCAGCAACAAGTAAGGACATGATCCGTAACTGGAGTCCCACCCTGTGCCATCCCAACAAGTCCTCCAAACGTAAATGACTATATAGATTGTTTGTCCCTGTTTGTTTGTGGGGAAACAAGATGGCTGATTCAAAATGACTGCTGGGCCCAAACAAAGGAAGCTATAAACACGATGGCAGCAAGCAAGGGAGACTACAACAGGATGGCGGTTTGTAAAGGAAACTACAAAAAATTGGTTGATTTGAAGATGGCTACTGGGACTTTGTATCATGTGGGGTAGTGAGAGAGTTTGCTTCTTTAATAATTCATGTTGGCTAAAGGTGCCAGGTTAAGCTGGGTGAGAGGAACCAGAGAGAGAGAACAAAGGGGCACAGCTGGGTTTTGTTGTCCCGGTGACATTCTGGGTCACAGTATTAGCTGGTTGTTAGGTCCCTGGGTGGGTATCACACCCAGGTGTGAATGGTGAAGGATTCTGGGGGACTTCTTTTGTCTGCAGAGCAAGAGAACAGGTGGTCTCCACCATTTGAATGGACTGAGGCCCAACAGTATCATAATTAGTATGGCTGCCAAAGATCGCCTAACGATAAAATGTAACTCTGGGTTGTAATGAGCCGCTTCCACAGATGACCTTGGGGTCGTTTTTTGCGGGAGGACTGTCTGCCATCCATACACCCTCAACATGGATGTATTAAAAGAGCTGGATATGACTCTGGTAGTCAGTCTAGTTTTTCACAATGCCAAACCATGTCACTGCAGCTAAAAAATTGCCCTGCATCCCCAAAAAGCATTTTACCAATACAGCATCATGATAAAAGAGGCATCTGTAAAACTTTTCACAGGACACCTGTGACTTCAAACAAGGTCAATCAATACTCTTTAATGCCGTTTTTTTATGAAAGTTTTATACTTACAAAACTAGAAAAGCCTAGAAAAAAATATTTGATGATGTTGTGACATCATCCAAATGACATCAGCTCAGCTGGCAGTGCCATGGACAGAAACACTAAATGAGCAAATCAGGAAGTGCAAAAAACTTTCTTGGCTGATGCACTCGGCAAGCAATTTTCAAATGAATGGCTGCCATCACAGAGTGTGGTGTACAGTTCTTATAATACAGTACATTCATATTCCTCATCAGGTAAAATCAAAGGTTTAGAGGAGTGGTACACTGTGGTATTATGTACTCAAATGTTTACATACAGTTGGCCTATAGGCATATATAATGGCACCTAGGCAAACCTAATTCATTGAGAAAAAGACAGTGAGATTGTGTCGAAAGCTCAGAAGCATTAGTATTTGATCCTTTCAGGCTAGATTCTCAGAAAAATAGAATAAAAGAACAGAATAAAATAATGTCTGCTTCCCTCTTGCTCTACGATAATACAGAGCACAAACACATTCACAGTTTCATTGTTGCATATCAACCATGTGCCAGTTCTCCATTGTCTTGTTGAATTGTTAAATGTGTAATTGTTGTTTGTGCTGAATGTGGTTACCATTAATCAGTATCTGACACTTCCTGATTATAGGTTATGACTTTGGCCCTGACTCTGCCCATAGGCAGGAAGACTACTGGAAGACTGTTTAGCTTGGTGTGCATGTATGTGTGTCATCAATGGAGGTTCTTGCCATCATGATATTCATCCTATTTCCATGGCATCAAAAGGGGCATTGAAAGGGGGTCAGAAAGAAGAAAAGAGAAATGGCAATCGATAAGAGGCATAGGTGACAAAAGAGGAGACACATAGAGAGCTGTGTTAGTAATACCAAAGCCACTCTTATGGATCTAAAAAGTGAAAAGGTCAGCTTGTCTGTTTGGAAGAAGCTATCCTGCTCCACACTTTCTTTTTTTGCTCCTGTTTTTTTTTTTTTGTTTGTTTTGTTGTGTGTTTTCCCTCAGCTTTTCCATCGCTCCGTGACAGCAAGGTGCAATTGGTTTAGGACTGATACACCTGTACTATCCTCAGGCCAGGCTTGGTGGCAAAGGGGGCAAGAAAGGACAAGATTTTACAGTAGGATGAGGATTTCTGTATGGAGTGACAAAAGGCACTTTTTGTTTACATGTAAACAACATCATCAACATCTTTTTCATCTTCTGTCCCTAAACTGTCTCCTCTCCTCTCCTCTCCTCTCCTCTCCCCTGAGACTGTTACCTCTGCCAGACAGACAGCAGACCGGATGCTATATCTTTTTTATTTCTTCTCCTGTTCCCTCACTCTCTCCCTCTTTCTCTCTGTGCCTCTCTGTTCGCTGGTGATGTCACTGATGCAGAGATAAATATGTTGCTTTAAAGACCAGCTCACTGCTGAGGGACAGTCCGCAGTGCGGAGAGGTAGAGGAGGGAGACAAAGAGAGGTTTAGCAGAATGAAACAATGTGAGAAAGACAGACAGACAGAACAACTTAGTTTTAACCAATCTCCGCTCTATTGGCGCATGCTTGTTACGACGCATGACAGACAAGTAGAG
This sequence comes from Trachinotus anak, assembly GCF_046630095.1. Classification (NCBI taxonomy): domain Eukaryota; kingdom Metazoa; phylum Chordata; class Actinopteri; order Carangiformes; family Carangidae; genus Trachinotus; species Trachinotus anak. The sequence goes on from NW_027273865.1 coordinate 13,178,151, forward strand.
AATGAGTGAGTGGCAGAGAGAGGAGGAAGGGGAAATGGCACTGTGTCAGTTCATGTTTTAAATATGCCCGACTACTCCGTCACAAATCAGTGGGCTAAGCTGTAGTGGAATCAACAGAAGGGATCTTGTGGTAGAGATTTAAATAATGATCCACATCATTTCCACACACAGGCACAGCCACGCCCTTCCATGTGCACACAGGCAACCATAAACTTCAGCAAACACCCAGAGAAAGAGCAGGCTGAGTTTTGGCACGTGGAGATGTCTTGCAGTAGAGGTGATTTATAGCCCGCCAGCTCATCCCTAGATGAATTCTCCCATGAATCATTGCACCTGCAGTGGTGATGGCAGAGAGGGCTGTGTCACTGGCTGCTCCTTTTGTTTGGCCCTTATGACTTTGTTTAGAAGGCATTGTTTTTTCTTTGCTGTTCATGTTTTCTCTCTAAAGTAAATTTTATATACTACAGCTTGTCTTTTTCTTTCTGACATGTTCAAGTCATGTCTACCTGACCTATGGTAGACGATGAAAATATGGATATGGAGGGTCTGCAGCTCAAAATGTACTTAGAAAGAAACAAGGACACACAATTCCTCGCAGGCAAACAAAGTACAAAGGATCAGACTGAGACAAAAAAAAAACAAAAAAAAAACAGGCATGGTCCAAAACACAATCAGGATCAGAACAGGCAGGCAAAGAACAGAGCACTGGAAGGCTGAGCCACATGGCACAAAGACAATCCAGCAGAGAGCAACTGGAGACTGACCAGTATATATACTAAGGAGTTAATGAGGAAATGGGAACAGGTGACAGGTGGGAGTGGTAAGGCCTGAAACAACAGCAGAGTTAAAACATGTATGTACAAACAACTGGACCAAATGAATGAAATAAAAGAAACTCAAAACCATGACAATATCACTCCATTTAACATTTGCATTTTGATTCACAGTAAGTAAACTTTATTACTCAATGCAAGACTGTGACTGAGTGTCATTGTGTTATTGCCATTTCTCAATGTAAGTAAATGAGCTTAATGACAGCACTGTGCATATGTGCACAGATGCAGTGCACGTGTTTCTGGCTGTCTGTATGCTGTAGTGCTTAAACATAGCAATTCTTAGTGTCTGTCCCATATTCATGCTCTTGCCTTGCAGCACAGCCCTCTCTGGCCTTTATTTGCTGTGTTGTCAGCGGCTGTGTCCTCATCCTCGGTGTACGTTAAGTGCTGAGTTGCGTTAGTTTAAGCCCAGATAGACCACAGGCCTGCACACACATTTGTTTAGAAAAACGCAGACGCAGCTCAAGTTGGACACTCTTGTCAGAGTTGGTAGGGAGTGGGAGGCTGAGGAATTTGCTGAAGGATTTTCTGCCTCCCTGTCTTTAATCACAATGCTAATTAAAGTTTACTGGGTAATTGTGGCTGAGATAGTGTTTCTGTATGGTCCCTACTTCTTTGTGCTAGTGCCTGGCTAATTACAGAGCTAATGGTCTATTGGTCTGCTCTCCTGTGGACACAACACGAATGCATAGACAGTAAACTGATGGATTACAGTCTGCGTTCATCAGTTCTGGTCCCACTGGAGCTTCCCAGGAGGTTCAGGCTTTCGCTCCTGCCCGGCGATGAAACTCTTCTTGTCAGTCTGCCACAGCAGTCAGTAGTTGTCATTTCATGCCAGCTCCTAAGACTTCTTATCAACACGTAGTCTTTCACACAATTACTCCACACATGAGCTTGCACGTGACAACAGACTCCTTTCATGCATGGTCACCTCTCTCCATTCAGGTTATAGCGTTGACAGCTGGTACTGACAGGCTGATATCCTGAGGCCGGTGCTAGGTGTGTGTAATGTTTGTGCATTCGTCAGCCATAACAATGATTAACAGGGTTAATTTGGCACAGTGAGACTCTGATTATGCTGCAGGATGACAAGGAGCTGCTGGAAAGCTGTCAGAGTGCTGTTGTCACGTCGCGCTCTACCTAGACATCGTGTCTGACTTCTGTCCTTGCAAGTCCCAGCAGAGCAAGTCAGGGTGACACGCAGATCTTCAAACGCAGATTACTTCTATGCGTCTTTGTCTGCATGCTCACTTGGTTTAACAATTTTCACTAACACCTTGTTTGTGGAGCCTCAGATCTGAATTAATGGACCTTTTCATGGTTACCATCTTGCAGTAAGCTTATTCATACAACCAGTGGGTCCACTGGTCCACAATGAGGTGGACTTGCCATGGAGATAAAATACAAAGTACACACCAATGCTATATTCCTGATCCCCCATTCTGAATTCCTGTACTTTGTCGTCCTTGGGCACGCTGAAACTCAGCTAGATAACAAGGTTTTCAACCGGCATTCCCAAGAAACGACAGCACAAGGCTTCCTTTGAAACTCTATCATTCAATACACACCGTCTCATACTTTAAAGAATTGATCTAGCCTGTGTTTTGGATGTGGAATTCATGCAAAAGTGTGAGGTTATTCAGTTTGCTCCACACAAAAGCCCAGGGATGGCGCACTCAGAAGGCAAGCCTATTATAAACACGGCCTCCTTTGACTGTTCGTCTGTGTATGTGTGTGTGTGTCTGCATGTTTGTGTCAGCGTATTCATGTCCTTTGCCTTTGTAATCGGATCTCTGTGATGTCTTGACTGTTTGTCAGATGAACCAAAGCCCTCTGTAGGCAACAAATGATAAACACGGGGGTAAAGAGAAAGAGAAAGAGAGAGAGAGACCTATTTGAATTAGGGATTCGTCTTTCGTCGCTGCATGCTTTGAAGCTCGGGAGAGGCCTGGTGATCGGATCAAGGATGCTATAAGAAATGGGATAAAGGAGGGGAGGGAAGGGGAGTGGTGGGAATGAGATTTCCCCCTCTCTGGGAATATGGGGATTGAGAATCCTTCACATATGCACGCTGACAGCAACACTAAGCATGTCATCATGATACTACTGCATGTGTTCATGAATGTGTGCGTGTGTTCAGAGCTGATACTTGCATCACACACTGTCAGAGCTCTCTTGATGTTGCCGAACATTAGACAGACCCCCCCCCCACACACACACACACACACACACACAGAGTGAATATTTCTAATGGCAAATCATGTTTGAATCCTCATCCGCCGTATCAGATCCTTGATTGAATTAGATCAGCATGTTTTGGCCTTAAGAGGATTTCTCCACATGCATTTTGTATGAGACTGTAATCGGCACTGTTACTATCACTGCTGCTATTCAGGGAATGTTAGGGAGGATTATTAGTGCGGATTACAGGTTACTATTTAAGAGAATCTTCAGAAAAACATTATATACCTCCCACAGTGTGAGCAAACATCGCCAGCAGAGGGAAAGAAATGATAAAACAGCAAAAAAAAAAGTAGAGGAGAAAGTATTATGCTCAGTGTTTTGGCTACCCTACCCCCCGCCCCCACCCCCATGATATATAGTATAACAGCTTTGATGCAAGATATGAGACTTTTTTGTGCAATTTTAGCCCATTTTTTTGTGTGCTGACCCCAATCCTTTTCTATCTGTCTTCACTTTAACATCCACTGTTAACTATGTGTCTGTGCTATTACTGCAGTGCCCTGCCTCGCCCCACTGTCTGACGTATTGATCAGGACAGCCTCGAGCTCTCTGCATCGAAGTTCCCTGGAGCCCAGACACTTTATATGCCTCTGTGCACGGGCTAGAGGTGTATGCTGACTTGAATAATCTGTTAGGGCTTTGAGTACTAACCAAAAAGGTGTATACATACAGTACATGCTGCTGATGAGATGAGTACACATACCTGTGTAAATAAACTTGCACAAATCATCTTTTATTCAAGCTTTTGTGAGAGATTTTTTTCTTTTTTCTCTCTTTTATCTTTTTTCCGGGTGTCTGTCTTTAATTCTCTGTTTAGACTACAAGAGCAGAGGCAAGTTTATCTCCCTCTTGCGCTCCCTCTCTCTGTCTGATCCCTGTTGTGTATGTGTGTGTGTGTGTGTGTGTGTGTGTGTGTGTACCTGCCTCCTGTCTCTCTCTGTGTGCCTTGAACTGTGCTTTGGAGTAATTACCTGGAGAGGCAGAGAAATGAGAGGGAACACCTGACCTTTAAGTCTTTATCAGCCTGCAGGCCTGGAGGGGACAACACAAACACATACACAAGCACAAATACACATCCACACATCCTCACATACACAAATGTTGCCTGGCATGCAACTGAGCACACACTCACACACATAGTGCCAAAAAAACAATAATGAGACACACAAATAGAAGTCTCAAATGAGCTCATGCATACACACACAATCATTTTCTCTCGGAAACAAATGGCGGTGTGTACAGTGGTGACAGGCCTTCCGAGTGAGGGATTTGGTTACATCAACCAGGCGCATATGGCAGGCCTTAATTACACTTGCCCACAGATGCCCATAATTGATCATATAATCAATTAATTAATGTGAGCCTCCCTTGTTAGTGGCCCATGAAGCCCATTTGCTTTTACAGGTCATTAAAATGATGAAGGGCTGGAACCAAGGTCATAAAAGAATATACTCATGGACAAGTAATGGCAATAATAAGGTAGAAAAATAAGAAAGGAGATAGCAGGTTTGTACAGCATGTGTGTGTGTGTGTGTGTGTGTGTGTGTGTGTGTGTGTGTGTGTGTTCATACGCCTGGAGACGATTACCTATTCCTGTTATTACTCTCACAGACACTCCCAAATGCAGAAAGCAGACACATGCATAAAAAAAAAAAAGTAGATGCACACATATACCACACACAAGAACAATCATGTCTACTCCCTATGCACAGCTGTCTACAACTTTCTGGAGTAACTGTCTGCATCTCCTGCACGTGGCCTATTTCTAACTTTGTCCCACTTTCTTCTTCTCCTCCCTCCCTCTCACTCCTTACATTTTCTTACTATGAGTAACTAGCTCTCCCCTTTTTGTCAGTCACCGGCTCTCATTCATACAGCACCCATCTGGTTACACAAAATCACACACACCAGTCAGAATGAAGGCAGGTGTGAGATTGTGTTGACAAATGGAAATTACTGAAGAAGTTTTTTTTTTTGTTTTTGTTTTTTTGCAATGGAAAAAAATCTGGCTGATTAGTCAAATCAGACTTGGCTTTGTAGCAGTGAAATAAGCTTGGCAGTCATTCAGAGGGATGAAACAGTAGAGAAGGAGAGAGAGATGTAAGAAACTTACTTTTTTCCTTTTACAAGGATTTCGCCAAACCATCCCGTGTGTCAGATAGTTTCCCTGAGGGGGAGGCAGGAGGGGGGGTTGGTTCCTTTTAGCTGAAGAGAAGAAGGGAATTGTCTGCCCATACCTGTCTACCTTGTTTTCAGGTTACTCAACACTGGCTGCAGAGAGCGGAGGATACTGAAGCAGTGATTTAACACATGACTGCTGTCTCACTTCATCAGTGTCCTGTCATCCCCCAGTCCACCCCACCCCATATACCCACAATCCCATTCTCCTATTGCTTCATCATCCACTCAAGAACCCTGGCTTGTAGAGATACTTACACAGTATGTGTCAGTCTAGCTCCCCAACCCTTACAGGCTAAATCCCCAAAACACATTTTTACATTTCATGATTTTCGACAGTGAAGTCACACAAGTCAATACTTAATTTGACAATGTCGTCAAGTGCAGCTCTTTGTTGTTGGTCCATTTATTTATCAATTAATGCTTTATCATTGTGAACACCAAAGGGAGGAATTTTCAAATTCTACACATAGATCAACAAGTTGTCCAACCTGAATTTGTTCGCAAACAGCCCATAGGAGTGTAGATGACCTTTGTCATCATTGTAACAATAATAAACATGCAGTTAAGTTGTCAGTCACGGTTTTGGTTTAAAAGATCTTGGTTGGGTTTAGGAGAAGATTGTGGTTTTGGGTTAAAATACAGCAAGTACTTCCTAAAAGTTAGAGGACCTTTGTCATCATGGTAACAATAATGAACGTGTCTCAGTGTTGACTGTGTCGTTCTTTTTATTACGTCAGCTGACTTCCTCCTTTGCTCCTGTCATAATTACTGTGACCGCTAGAGGTCGCCTAGCAATAAAACATATCTATGGATCGTAGTAAGCTGCTCTGCTTACACAGATAAACTGTGGACTCATTTTTCTTACCACTGTGTCTCATGATCTTCCTCAGCAGATGGAGTTTGCCCAATTCTAAACACTCTTTCCATCCACGTTGGCTTAAAGTTGAGACAGAAAGGTAATTCTTAAGCTTGGAAATAGTTTTTAACAAAACGATCACACTGCAAGGTCCATTTAATAGCTACTGAGCTTTCTGTGGTGTCCCCTGGCAAAAGTCATCTGCTGAGGAAGACTGCAAAATGGAAAGATGGTAGTGAACCTAGTGGTGAAACTGTTTTGTCAACTCTACACTACACAAATTTTAGATTTTTTTACGGATTAGGGTGACGAGCATCAGGGTTTGTGGTAGCACCTCCAGTTGGCTTGCTAGTACAATGGAGATTACTTAAATTTTTTCTAGGGATGTGAATCTTTGGGTGTCTCACGATTCGATTCGATTCCGATTCTAAGGGTCACAATTCGATTCAAAATCGATTCTCAATTCAAACGATTCGCGATTCAAAAATTGATTCAATGCATAGTCTGTTAAGGCAAATTATGGCATCAAAACAATACAGTTTGTATAAGATAATGTGATTTTTAAATAAACTGATTCCAATGATGTAATCACACAAAGGCAAACTTAAGACAAAAGGCAACATTTATTCATGCTAAACTGCGTTAAACCTGCGTTCTCGACTACGCTGTAGGGACGCAGGTCCTTCGAGATAAAACAGGCGATGGATTTAGTTTTTTTTTTTTTGGCCCGTTCAGAGTTGCCTGGGAGTTTGTTGACAAATTGGTGTATTGTACGTTGGCTGGCTGCTGGAGATGGCTGTTGTTCCGCCGTAGCTCCTTTTAACTCTGGGTTGTGACATGCGATATGTGCACGGGCATTTGTAGTGTTTCCAAAGTACTTCACCTTCGTTTTGCAAACCTTGCATACTGAATGATTCATGTCGAGTTGCTGTGTCCCAGGGAGATAATAAAACCCAAAATGAGTCCAAACTCCTGCCTTCATTGAAGATGAGACTGGCTGAATTTGTTGCTCCTCCATGGCTCCTGCCCCTTCACAGTAGAGTTGTGCCGCATCTTTTTTTTTTTTCCAAGTTGCTGCAACTCTGTGTACGGAAGCCCATGGGGCGCACAGAGAGATGGGAGAACGTTAATAAAAAATCGATTTTTGAAGTTTATGAATCGATTCAGAATCGTGGATGATTAGAATCGCGATTCTTATGTGAATCAATTTTTTCCCCCACCCCTAATTTTTTCTGAACTCTTTGGTTACACATTTCAGAATCTCAGTTTTGCAGCAGCAATTGAATTTCCAATCCTGAAGAGGGCTTCCAGCTCCACCTTGAACTCCCACAACCATCATTTAGAGTTTTTATTTGCATTGCTGAAAACATTTGTAACACTGATAGAATTTTCTTTATGCAATGTAAACTAACAGGTCAAAAAAGTTTTAATATTTAGAAGTTTGTTGATAGTCAGAAATCAAAAACCAAACTTCACAGTATTATACAAATAACTTACAAAATCTGTTTGATTGTGGATGTTTGTGACTGTGCTCTCATGTATCCATTCCACTCGTGCTGATAGTGCATAGTTCCTTTGGATTGAAAAGTTGCCTGTGTGTCTGTGTATTCTTTTTTAATTTGAATTAGCTGAATTTTAATGAAAGCTTGCATTCACCCTAAAATATGTTCTGTAAATGTATTGGTTTGTAAGCATTAACTGAGCAATCTGTCAGTAGTAAGCAAAGTAAGAACTATTTGAAGTGGATCAGTGTATTAGCATGACGAAGACACTGTATCATTATTCAGTTTGTTCTATTGTCCATAATCTTATATATTTCATAGTCTTTGCTGCTGCAATGACCCAGTTTCTCCAGGGGGATCATTAAACTTTCATCCTATCTTAATTTCTCATGAAGCAAAACCTCCAGGCTCTCCTGAGCTCGCTCCAAAACACACCAGTCCGTGCAGCCGCATTCAGCCACAGCAGCTGAAAAACACGACCGTAGTGTGCTACATTAATTTCTCTATCAGTGGAGACAGAGGACAGCCAAGACTGGGAAAGAAAAGGGAAAGAGAGCAAGAGAGACGAGAGTCATTATGGCTAGCAACAGTGCTGAATGACTAATGATCTATCAACTCACAGCGACTAAGTCAAACAGGGAGGAAGTTCGGGTTAACGGGTGCGTGGAGGGTTATTTGCACATTTGAGCATTTGGGCCAATAATAAACACACAGGCACAGAGATCCACAGAGCGCTTTGCCTGCCTTCTGCATGGCTGTTGTCACAGTGATTCATGACAGTACGTCCTGCTTACATACAGTCGATTTGTAATAACATTATCTGCAGGCTAAACAGATATTTCATCCACCATTTGTATGAGAATATAGAGTAGTTAAATGTGAGTGCATGTGTGCGCGTGTTTGTTATGCACACCTGACAGACAAAGTTAATTGCCACACAGAGACCTCGGGGCTTTCGAGAAAGCTGAAATATGTAAGACACTGTGAGCAGAAGAAAGAGCAAGAAAGAATCACTTACAAGAGTGGGATCCTGGCAGGTGCGTAATGGGCGAGAGCTTGTGCCAACTGAAGCTCACATGGCTTTAATGAGGAGAGGAACAAAACAGGGAATCTTTGCATTAACACAAGGCACCGTCTTGTATAGTAAAACAGAATGCCTGAAGAAAAAAGAGAACAAGAGAAAAGAAAGACAACGAGAGGCTGACTTTGAGAAGTTAAGAGCTGCATACAGCTGAAAGAAGAGAGATAGAGAGTGGATGGAAAACGGAAAAAGAATAAAGATATTAAAGCCTGAACAAACTAAATATTACCCATTGAGATCAATGATCCCATTAAAGCCTCCAGCAGATGCTCCTTGTTAAGCAGAGGCTGCTGCACATGACAAGTATTGACCAGCAATACAACTCCAATTTAGCATAGTGGACATGATGTCAAGTGCGAAATGATTATAACATATAGTGCTTTTACAAGTAGAAGCCTACATATCAAACACACATAGACAAATAAATGAGGTGAGAGATAATGAGTGTGATCGATCAGTACGCCTTTCCTCTTTATGAGTGCGTGTGTGTGTGAGTGCGTGTGAGTGCGTGTGTGTGTGTGAGTGTGTGCTGCGATGACAGAGGTGTTGCTGCTGCCCTCTCTGACATTTTGGCTCAGATGGAAAGTAAACTCTGAGATAATTTCCTCCTCCAGCGCTAATTACAGTGTAAAACTAATAAAAATTGTGTGTGTGTGTGTGTGTGTGTGTGTGTGTGTGTGTGTGTGTGTGTGTTTTCAAGCACTTATAAGGGAATGAATTTCATGCATTGATGTTCATGATGGGAGCAAGAGGGCAGTGGTGTGTGAGAGAACGGAGGGGTGGAGGAAATGAATTAGGAGAAGGGGGGGGGGGGGCTGCTGCTGGGATTCATACAGCAATTTATGCAAACACTTGTCACCCCTCCACACCTGATCCTCCCGGCTTCTTTTACAGTGTTCTCTCATTTCAGAGCCCAGTGGGCACAGTGTTTGGATCATTGCACAAAAGAGACAGTTGTTACTCATTTTAAAAGTTAACAATAATACTTGTTACTCCCTGGGGGCAGTAATCTTAGTTGGGTTCTACTTGTTTACTTCTTGTTTTTCTTGTATGATTTTCTTTATATGATTTATCTATTTTTTCATAATCTTAGTGTGTGTTTCTATGTGTCTGTGGTGACTACATCATGTGATGGGATCATGTTTATTTCTGGTATATTACCTATACCAGAGTACCACATTACTGCGGTAATGAAACAGGTTGGTGCTTAATGTGCACGATTATGCAGTACCTTTTCTCTTTACTCCACCGAGGGATGACTCAGGATCATTTCTTGTCAGTGACCACTGTTCTCATCTGTTCCCTGAATTCACTGTGTGTTAAACTGATTGAGCACTTAACCTCTGCATTTCTTTAAACATCTGCTCTTGTCATTTTCCTAAAGTGGGTTCTTCACTAGGGTGACATTGTGTGTTATTTGCACAGAGATTTTACAGTTGAGAACAGTGTTATTGTAATCCCCATAAAATCAAGGTGCTTGAATATTTCCACCTGGAGAAAAGAAGCTTTCACATCACGGAGGGCTCATTGTGATGCGCAGCAAATAACAGGACATTTTCCTCCTTTCAATTAAAAACTAATTAACAACTAATTATAGAGACAATGACTCAGGGACTGAGAGTTGATTATTTGTTTCTGCTAAACCTCAAGATGATATTTATGGGGGTTAATAACAAATGTAACAGCTTTACACTTACATTTGTTGTCTTTGGAAAACTATAATGAATAAATACACGCACTGTCATTTTAGCCCCTTTCATTTACACACGCCTACACTGAACTATCAACATCCTCTGTTTGCCACACACTTATAAGCATGCTTGCACACCTGCTTGCACATACAGCCTCCCGCCAACACAAACACACATGGACACATGGACACATGCACGCACACACACGCACAGTACACCAAAAAGACATACAGGCTTTCTTTCTGTACCCTTCACCAAATGACAGTGGCATCAATGACATGTGTGTCTCTCTTTCAGAGTTTGGGTCTTTAAATTTGGCCCCATAAATCACTCAGCAATGGGACACCTCCCAGTCCCCCAAACACAAACACATCTGACAATCAATTCATCATGATAGAGTCTGGATTGGGGTGGGGGTGGGCATCACTAAACTTGGTGGTTGACAATTTGCAGAAGTGACTTTTGCCACCCTCAAACCCCACCCTCAGAGTAAACACATAAAAATTAAAGTTGTGTTTTTATTTTTTTGATTAAGACAGTAACTTTTCATTTTACATGTCTTCACTCTTTTATTGCATATCCACAGTCATTACTGTGAGTGGCCTGGATTATTGCATAACAGCCAAACATGATTAATTATGCCTCCATATGTACAGCCATCCACTTATAAAGAAAAGGACATTCACAGAGGAGTGTAAAGAGGCTGATACAAACAAGGACAAGGTGTCTCATTATCGACTCCTCTCTCTCTCCTCCCAGAGGGTCAGCGTTCACAAAAACATGCTGAGGCAGCAGCAAGATTCACGGCATCAGTGCTGGACTGGCATCATATATACTGACTAGTGTCTACATGGGCTGTTAGTGGTATCATATCAAAAATACACCCCCACACACACACACACACACGCACACACACAATCGAACATAACACTCCTCAGCTAATAGGCAGAGCCGCTCGAGGCCTTGAGTGGCCTTGGGAGCCCAGTTAAAGGCTACAGGAAAAGGTTTGTATGTAAATGGGTCTATTTGCAGCAAGGGCAGGGTCAGAGGGGCCTCATGCTGTTTAACATTACCAGCAGCACCAGCCATGAGTCAAGATGTCAATGCTCCACCACCCTCTAATCACCTGTAGGAAGACCATTAAAAGTCTGGTGTCTGTGTATGTGGTTGAAGTGGGAGGATTTTCTGTCGTAACTTATGGTTTGCTTCTCTGTGTTGTATGATACTGTTGTACTGTTTGTATCTCTACACACATCTGTGTATTTGATGTTTTTTTGTTTGTTTGTTTGTGTGTTTAATTGTCCATTTTCTCTTGTATTACCATGAATACAGAGTGAGTGTATCTGTGTAAGTCTTCATATTTATGCCTTCTTTCTATGTGCCCACATGCTTGTGTGTTGTGTGCTGGTTATCATCGACAGCATTTAACAAGGGAGATGGGATGGAGATGAAAATAAATATATAGGGCCTATGAAAATGATTTCATCTCATCCTTTTATTGCCCCTCATTTCCGTCCATTTATTGTGTGGGCGAGAGTGTATAGAACCACAGAGGGGGAGAAAATTTGAATCATTACACCCCAGTGTCAACATTAGTTTGTCTTCTTTTATGCCTCTGTTCGGTGTTATTCATTCCTCTCACCGCAGCTGTGCACTGTGAGCTCTGTTTTTAACATTAGGACAACTGCACAGTTCATGGAAAATATGTTTCCATTCTGCTGAAAAACAAATGAGGAACTTGCAAAGCACTCACAAACATTATTCATATATATTCCTGTAGAGAATCTGACATTTACAGCTCATCACTTTCCTCTTAATCTACCATCTTTCTATAGCAGCACACTCCCTTTCCTCCTGTCGTATTGTTAATTGGTTTGACATTTCCTGCCTTTGACCTAAAGAGAAACTGTCATTAGATGAGCCGCCCAATAGGAGTGGTGGAATGTAGTGTATGTGCTTGTGTGTGTGTGTGTGTGTGCGTGTATGTGTGCGTGCGTGCATGCGTGTGTGTGTGTGTGTGTGTAGGCGTGTTTGATTGCCAGTCTGAGAGGTCACAAGCTTTTCAGAGGCCAGATTGTTCTAATTTCCTCTCCCTTTTTTCTCTTCCAGCAGATAGCATGGTGGGACTTGGGGCACTTCCTGCACTGGTTTCTCACTATGCTATACTGCTTCCTCTTTGGTAATAATGTAATGTTAGATGCAGTTGGCAGGGTCAGTTGTCAGCTGTTACAGTGAAGGATACCATCAAATCACAAGTAAAGTACCCTGTAACTGTCTGCACAGGTCTTGCACCAAAGAACATGGCGCAGGTCAAAAAATAAACTATCTTCAGTTTGGAGAAATGAGTTACCAATTTAGAAAAGGAGTAACTTCTTTGAACAAGCAGAAAGGGCAGTGTTTTCTCTCCTGCTGATCCCAACCCAAGATTCACCCCTAGTTACCATATTGTAATATACTATGGTTACTCTGGTTAAAGGCAGCAACAGTGAGGCACAGCTAAAACGCTTTGAGGTGGGGTCATTTGTGTACCTAAAAAGATAGAAATGGATAAATAGTTGCTCAATAACAACTGCACAAATGTAATTTCGAATGTGTTTAATATTTACATGAGTCCACACCAACTAACAGCAAAACAATAATTTGATTCTGTGTAAGAAAACAAATCTCAGCTGCTGATTAGTTGCAAATTGTACTTCTTCATTGCTAAGAGATTAAGATCATATTATTCTTTTTGTATGTGGCTGTAAAGTGGCTGGTGGGTCTTCCTTTTAATTAAAGATGTTCAGTGTGTGAGGTCAGAGCTTACAACATTAGGACCATTACCCCAAGGAGCTGAGAATCAATGCAGTGGGAGAGGAGCATTCTTCTTTTTCTTTAGCTCTATCGATTCTCATTTACCTCCGACCATTCACCCACCATCCGCTGCCACTGCCCAGTATCATAAAGATAATCATGCACAGGGTGACTGGAGGTGAATTCATGGACCTGGCAGGTACATGTCTGTTTGTGGATGGATGGATGTTTAGAACAGACACTTTAATAAAACTGTATGTGTTATTTACAGTGGGTGGAAGTAACTCAGTAAATTTACTCAGATACTGTTTTAAAGTACAATGTAGTAATACTTGTATTTTACTTGAGTATTTCCATTTGATGCTACTTTATACTTTCACTCGATTACATTTCAGAGGAAATATTGTACTTTCTACTCCGCTACATTTGTTTGACAGTTTAAGTGACTAGTTACTTGTCAGATGAAGATTTTACACAATGGACAAGCTTTTGAAATACAACACATTGTTTAAGATTAAACCAGTGATTTGTAACCTTTTTAATTTCTTGTGTCTTACAAAAAGCAGTGTGCATTCATAGCCACATTTCAGATGTGTATGAATTTTTAACAGCTTCATGAAATAGTGGTTCATGAAACTTCTTACATGGTTTCATACCAGTGAATGTTCAAATGATCCAATCTCACCAAAAATCAAAGATTAGAGAAAAAGTCCAAAAATATAAAAGCAGAGTTGTGGATCAGAACTTTAGTTTTTTCTTCTTTTCCTCTCCCATTAATCATCTCACCACCCCTCAGATTTATCTGGTGTCCCTGTATATAACACAGTATATATTAGTTCAAACTAGCTCCACCTCCAGCAGCTACAACAGTAACATGCTGCTTATACACTTATGCTTCAATATTAATCATTTAATGAAGTCATATATAATAATATTAGTCAGAGGGATCTTTTACTTTAGTACTTAAGTCATAAGTCCAGCAGCAAAATCTAGTTTAAGTCGGATTTTTCATGCAGGACTTTAACTTGTAATGAAGTATTTATTACATTGTTTCATTGGTTCTTTCACTTATGTAAAGGATTTGAATACTTCTTCCACCACCGGTCATTTATTTATTATATATATTCTTAATAATCCCCCATCACCTCATTTTTCCTCAAACTCTTCACCTGCTCCGGTTCACTGCCTGTTCCCTCACATCGTACCCGCTCTCTGGCTGCCGCACAGCTGCAGGTGAGGAAACAGTATGTGAAAGTATGTACAGCGTTTCGCCTCAAGCCCTTCTCTTGATCTAACCTGCACTCTGTGTTCACTCTTCCCCCAACTCTTCTACCAAGCTGTGTTGCATGTCTTATGCAGCCATCTTTACGATAAAAACAGGAATAAAATTCTCTTGTCATTTATCATATACACACCACACAGTCTCGGAAATGACACACTTTTCATTGCCTCCACTCCCCTCTCTCTCACTCCCTCTGACTATTTTGTAGGTGTTGGTATAATATACTGTGAGGTGCAGCAATTAAGGGAGAGGGCAGGAGCCTGGCCTTTTAACTTGTCTCTTGGTGTATTATATATGTGGCATGTTTTACAGCCGTCTGCTTTATTCAACAGCACCTCAATCTTTCCCACATCTAAAAATTATATTTATATTAAATATAATGTTATTAGAACAAACAATAAAAGCAGAGTTGAAGGTAAATAAAATCTGGCAAACTGCAATGCTACAAACTCCCTTTATGTAGAGGGAGACACAAGGTTGATGATTCACACATGCAATTTTGTTTGTATATTTTCCCCTCTTGATCATATGATTGATGGTCACACAGCATCAGTATGATATTATTAGTCTCATCAGTCATGCAGGCAAACTGACAGTAAAAAAGGGGGCTGCTGGGGCCTCTATCTACCCAGAATAATGTAGCAATATTAGCAATACCCTTCACTCACACAAACACTAAACTGTGTGTACTTACGTACACTGTTTGTTTGTGCTCTATATGCGTGTTAGCACCTACAAGGTTATATGGGAGAGTAGTGCATACACATATTAGCCTTGGACCTGATCATGTATTCTACAGCACCACTGCAATCCACAGTCCTGGGACTTTTAACAGCACATTTTTCTTTGAGTTGGGAAATAATGGCGATTATTCAGGGCACGGTTATCAAATCTGACTTTTAAATTGTATACAAACACACATCTCACATTCAGTGACATATCCTTTCCTCCGTACGCCCTCAAATGCTTTCCATTCTATTTTCTCTGTTTGCCGTTTCTCCAGGGAGAACTCGTATGAAAGGTCCACAGCCCAGGGACATGCTCTGTTAATAGCCCCCCTAAATGAAGTCATCCATAATGTTACAGTCCTTTCATACACACACATAGACACACTCACATATGCACGCAGAGGCACACATTCTCCTCTCTTTGCACCAGGACATATTGGAGGCAGAGTCCGGTGGGATGGGGGTGTAGAAAGGTAAATTTGACTGGATAAGAGAGCAAGTGATTGAATGAGTGACCTTGGAATGGTAACAGAGCCGAGAGACAGCCAGGCAGATTTTGATTAAAGGTTGCAGTGGGTGATAGACAAGCTTGGGTTTAACAGGAGGAGAAGAGTGGCAGGGGACAGACAAATGTAATGGCAAAACTCCTTCAAGAGCAGGAAAAGATTGAGGAGGAGATGCTCAGAAAGAGGGTCGATGAGGTAACGTCTGATAGGGGAGGACCAGAGGATGCCAGAGTCCACAGAGAGGTATCTGTTAGTACATTTCTTCTTCCACTTCCAGAGGAACAAACCTATTTTTGTGGTTGTGATCCCTATGCATATTCATTTTGATTCTTTGTTTGAAACAGCCATTAAATCGTGATGCAGAATTTGCATCACAAATGCGTCAAACAATCTAATGAGATGTAGCAAATAAGATATTTTTGGAATTAATTTCTCATTGTTTCATAACTTTGGAAATGAATATCAAAGCTGGCCACACAAAGGTTTTAAGCGGAGCAGAGTTCTGTGGGCGTTGTTCCAGCATTGCAGCTGCGTTACGTCACCAGGAGCTGGTGTTTCTGTTCCTGGTTCCTCTCTGAATATTTCACACTGCCACTGCTCCTGGGCTCTCTCTGAGAGAAAGGGAACCATAATAAATTGTGCTCTGCCACATCGCCCTACTTCCCTCTACCCTCTCTCTTCCTCCTTCTCTACCTGTATCTCTCTATCTCTCTCTGTTCTCACCCACACAGTTTCATTTTTTCAACCTCTGGCTCTCAGTCTCCATCCCTTGATTCCCTGTCTCTGCTACCACCTCCTCCCTTCTTCCCGGTCAGAGCGGTAATGGGTCTGAAAGATGTATGTGATGTAATCCAAACAGACTGCAGTTCTGTGTCAGGGATGCCGCTCCCTCAGCTCTTGCCAGCTGCCCCTCATCCACCTCCACCCACCTCCTTCCTGCAGTCTCTGTTCAGACACGGAGGCATCTCCTCTGTGCTGCTGTGTCTCTCTGGCTCTGCCGCACATTTTACCTTTTAATACAAGATGTCTGTTCAATTTGCCAGCTGTCCACAGGCCAAGACCTCTGATACCCATCTAGCATGCCACCAAATTAGGCCCAGAAACTACTGCATATCTATGTTCTTGTGGGGAGTAGGGTCACCTTCTAGAAAATGTAGATAGGGAGTCATTAAAGGATTATTAAAATCCTATAGTCCTTCTTTTACAATGATGTTTAGCTGTTACTGTTTTGGGGCAAAAGGTGAATCTCTACTTTTAGGATAAAAGTCTTGTTTTTGCTGTTGTTGGTGCATAGTCGCAGTTGTTCTGTTACAAACCTCGCAGCTCTAATATTTCAAATAGACTAGAAATGAGTGGCAGATCATTGTATGGCTGACCTCGTGAACTTTGGTGGCCCTTGCGGCTGCAGACAGGTGCTCAGCTGATCAAAGGCTGCATAAACGCATTGAACTTTTGTACCTGCATATATCAGCCTACAACTAAGTTCTCTTTCTCTCTCTCTCTCTCTCTCTCTCTCTCTCTCTCTCTCTCGCTCTCTCTCTCTGAGGAGGAAGCAACCAAGTGTGTCTTGTCAAAGAGCAACAGCACTTTTATCTGTTCAAATAACGGCAGGCAAAAGAGTTGAGGGGAGAGAGGGAGATGATGTGGAAACAAAAAAGTGTTTATGCAGGGACCAGGAGGATAACTTGAGAGGGAAAGAGAAACAGAGAGAGACTGAGGGAAGAGATAGAGAAGGAAAGCAGATATTTTTAAAAGCCACATGTGTATAATATGTAGTTAAATGTTGACAGCAAGGAGTGTTAGATTACCTTTCCCCATCACTACACACCTACTCCCATGATCATATTTTCTCTTTGCTTCCCCTCTATTTTATTGGTGTTAAAGCACCCACCCTGTGAGAACTCTGCATTTCAGGTGATTGAATGATTGACCTTCATCAAGACAGGCAGCTTCACTTTCTTTTTGGCTGGACGGCAACAGCAGGGCCAGCCCTATAATCACAAATGTCACTGAGTGACTGAGTGACTGACTGACTCACTGACTGACTTACTGACCGACTGACTGACTGATGAGTTTCACACAGTTTGTATATTTCAGCATTTGTGGTCAAACTGAATTGAAGCTGTTAACTTTATCATCCTCATGTTGTTGTAATTTACGATTAACTCCTCGTTTTAGTGGCTTACAAGTGTCAGCATCTGTTGTTTGCCATATGTACATCAGTAAAACCTAAATATTTAGGCCAGGCCGTGAATGTGGGCCAATGATGTTCATTGCTCTAAATCTGTTGCAGGCCATGACAACATAATTATGCCTCAGTAATCTAGTGGCTCATTGACGCCGTGCTCTCCTGTTGCATAGGTCTGAGCTGAGCACTGACTCAAGTGAATGCAGACAGACACGATGCATGGACTTTTAAGACAGAGTGCACACTAATAGGCTCAGCAATAAATAATAGGACATGCATATGAGCTTATTCATTAGCACCTTGGCACATGCAGACTAAAATAACCCCTGAGAGTGGTTTTACACACACAAGCACACATGCACCATTTTCTCTGCTCGAAAGAGGCACACACACACACACACAACAAGAACACACATTTGTTCAGAAAAAAGAAAAACCTCCAACAGTGTGGTGTAGCAGCATAATCAGATTTGGGTCGAGTCCTGGATGGTGGCCGTATGATTCTGGAGCTGAGTTGTGGCTTTTTAAAAGATTGGATTTGCCCTCTCAACTGCTCATGGAGGGGCACTTACTGTAGTTCACATACTGCTTTGAGCAAGTGGACTGAGCAGAGTACAGCAAGAGATGGAGTTAGACTTTTCTGAATAGTTGGCAAGCATAACAATAATAACACAATAACTTTCAGCCAAAAACAACATGGTGGTTTGTCATATTTCTATTTTTTTGTACTTGCATGTCAGTGGTCTTGTGCAAGAGTACAATAATGTATCAAGAATGGCAGGAAATCCCAAATTTATTGATCTGGAAATGCAGCAAATAAGGTTCTTCTGTGAATGCTGTAAACAGTACTGAAAGATTTCACCAGAACAGCCTGTTTACTACCTTCATGTTCTCAAGTGTCCACTGAGCCTTAACCTCAGTGCACTCTGCCTCACATTTCTTTCTTTACACACATATACAGTTTTATTTTTTTACCTCCAATCTGTGGTGAAGAGTTTAGTTCTATTTCATTCAAGGTTTGGCTGCATCTGTACTGTTATTGCCTTGTGGTTTCTCTGTGATGCTGACAGCTAATCGTTTAACTTCTTTTTTCTTCCACACTCAATTTCACTTGTTTCAACATGTCAGACAGAGTGAATCAATGTGACAGCAATGCTCTTATTCGCCTTGGCAGAAGATTCCATGACAAGGGCAAGTGATACAGGCCTTTTTTTAAAAAAATAGGACAAGTGGTTGTCGACAGGGGCAACAGGACCACATGAAAACTGTTTCCCAGCAACTGTTATTGTAAAGCTATGCTTTTTTTTGTTTCTGTTGCCCTTACTGTTTTATTTCTGTCTCTCAAAAATAGACCAATACACTCACAGGACATAACAATGACCATGTAGTTTCAGATTTAGCAAATCTGAAGTACACATTCAGCTACCTTCCTTTGTTTCATATTGATATAGAATGGATATTTCAGAATTTGGAGGCTATTAGACTAATTTTAGGTCATTACTTTCTAAGCTATTAAAGTAACTTACCACTAAAACATGCCCATGCAGTCCTGTTCATTCATTCTAGACTGACCTTTACCACAGGAATGAAATCCTATTTCTAGTCTAACTATGCCTTTCAGTTAAACAAAAATGTTCATCTCCAGAATGCACACACACACACACAATCCTACATTTACACCTAGATCTATGGGCTGAAAGAAATATACATACACATACACCTCTTGTACACACACTCTTGCAACCACACCAATCGTCTCCCTAACTTCCTTCTGGCAGGACCTCAAGTCTGTGCGATAAACACTAATGCTATCTCCTCTCAGTAATAGATAAATCAATGCCACACTCGCTGCCAATCAGAATGCTGCTTCAGCTCCAGACTGATACAGCGAGCGTTCATCTCTGCTGTAACGATTGGCCCGCTTTTGCACTGACAGAACTGATATAATGTTGTTATAATGTTGATGCTGGGTTTATCGATTTCCTGTGTTTCGCAGACATAAGAGAAGTGGAGGAGAAGGGGAGAGGAAAGGAGGAAGAAATCAGAAAGGGAGGAGGTGAATGTCTTTTCTTCGAGCTTTTGATAATCAGTGTCTCTCTGCTAAAACCTTGACTTCACAGGATTAAGAAAGGGGGGGGGGGGGTGAGAGAATAAAAGAATATAGAGGGTTTCACTCTATTTCACTGACTAATGCCATCAGCTGCTCCACTTTACCTCAAGGTTGCTTCATGTAAATTGAATTTTGTATCATCTGATTCCTCCCCCACCTCTGTGACATTGCAATAATGAGCTGCACTCATGCCATAGTTCAAATCAAGTCTTCAGGCTGTTTGGTGGGTGGTGGAACACACAGAGCGAGAGGAGAGGAGAGGAGCTCAGTCAAAACAGTGAAGCAGCGCTTCGAAACCACAGAAAGCTGCTCAGTTCACGCTCCTTTTTCTGGCAGAACATAAGAGGCTTGACTTCACACTCATAAAGACACAACAGGAGGATACTTAGAAAAAGAAAAAACC
Source organism: Trachinotus anak (assembly GCF_046630095.1). Lineage (NCBI taxonomy): Eukaryota > Metazoa > Chordata > Actinopteri > Carangiformes > Carangidae > Trachinotus > Trachinotus anak. Next base: position 13,198,552 of record NW_027273865.1, read on the forward strand.
TTATTGAGTACAAAAGATTTTTATTTTTTCATGAGACAACTTCCCAAGGAACTTTACAGTGCAGAATCTTTTGAACTGATATTGATAGTGTTACAACAGGGGGGGGCTTGTCTCTAACACAGAACATTGAACCTGTATCCTTGGACTGATTGACAAGCTCTTTAATCACTCCACACACACTCCTGCATTATAAAAGAAAAAATGCCTTTCCAAGTGCTTGCTCATGGAGGAATGTTGGTCTCTGTAGATAACATTGTTAAGGCTATAGCCTAGACCTGCTCTATATGAAAAGTGCCCTAAGATAACTTTTGTTATGATTCAGCCCAGATTGTGTGGCAGTGAATTGTATGAATGTGTCAGCATCATTTAAGCAGGTCACCCAGTGTGTGTGTGCTGAATTAGTAAAAAAGTGCTCACTGACAGGCTGCAAGCTGCAATACAGTTTCCTGGGAAACCACTTCTCTATTAAATTCTATTGAATCTTTATACGATGCTGTCACATCTCTGTCCTCTGTTACTCTGTGCACCCTCACTTACTTTTGTCAAAACTATGGCTGCCCCTGACCACACATTATCCTTGTCGACGGGTAGTCGTTAATTCAAGCCATTACAGTAGACTAGTACATGTTTAAGTAATCTAATTAATTTAATTATTTAAATATATATTTTTGTGGGGCATCAGAAAAAGGTTTGAGTCTGGGGCTGAGAAAGAATATAATGATTGTGAACACTGAATATGTATAACATTGTATACCCCCATAATGCAAGCTCATGTGACTCCCTTCAGACCTATTCTTTATTTCTCTGCCCATAATGAGTTTACAGTTAATGGCCCAGAGTGTCATTGTGCATCTCATGCTAGAACTGCAGAGCAACACCTTAAGGTTGACGCCTAAAAGGGTTTGTCTTCAAAGATTTAGCCAAGCACATGTTTGTGTGTGTAAAAAGCATGTTCAGTATAGTGGGCATTTGATCACTATGTTGCATTCATTGCTACAATATAATTCACAAAGTGGTACGACATGCACACTTTGTAGGCTACAGGCTGTTGTGTCACACTGTTATTAGCTACTTAGCTGTCCACGCTGGGTAGCTGGTGTTTTTGAACAGGAAGTGTCCTGGTGCTCCTGATAGGCGTTCCTCGTGTGGAAGCTTGTTTTCATTCTGCAAGCTTCTCTTCTTTTCCAAGCCAAACTCTGCATTGACAGAGACAAACTTCACTATTGATCTGCTGAATGTCTCCCCTCCCCTCATATCCCACAGGAAAATTAAAGCAGGATAGAAAAGCTTATTCCTCCCTTCCTCCCTGTTTCTCTTCTTTGTCCGCTCTGCACCGCTGCCCCAGACAGCCCTGCAGTAATTCAGAACTTTGACATATGCACTGTTTTTATGCCACTGTCTTCCTCTCTCTGTATCTGTGTGTGCTAGCGGCTCTAATGTGTGGGGCGTGAGTCTTTTACAACATGTTCAATATCACACCACAGGGCCTCACAAACGCAGACAACAACTCTAACGATGCAAGGAGCGAGCTGAAGGGATGTGAGAAGAGATGGCACTGAACTATCAGCGCAGAGTAAACCCATTTGTCTTCCTCCCCCATATTTGCAACACCCCCTACAGCCTATAAAACATACCACACACAAACATACCCACGCACAACAAAGAAACATTATATCTTCCAAATTCCACATTATACATCCCACAGACGCTGAACCACTCAGATTTCTAGACACATTCACCGTTCTCCCCAAGCTGTGCTTCAATTACCAAACCAACAGGGCTGGAAAGTGGAGACAGATATACAATATTTGGACCATCTGTGTTACTTTACATATTTGTAATTTTGTTAGCTCTGCGAGTGCAATGTAGTAACAAGGTAACAAAAAAAAGTCCACCTACCCACACCCCTCACAAAATAACATGTAATGTCTCATTTGTTTTATCGGTACAAAAATATAAGTGTTTAAGTGACAGTTTCTGGTTTCCTTCAGCTTCTTACTTAATTAAACTGATGCTTAACGCACTTAACTGTGTTGCATCATCAGAAATAAAAAACTTAATTCATCAATATTGTTAATTCCTTGGTCAGATATTACAAATTACACATTGTTTGGAAACATTGTAATAGAAAGAAATTAGAAAATCTTATAACCATAGGATTTCATGAAAGTCAATAAATACTTAAGGTGTAACTTTTATTTAATTTGCTGTGTTAGACCTGATTAATCTATGACAGTAATCAGTCACAGTTACTGTCCTTGTAAAACATTCACAGCTCTTACAGAATTTCAGTTTTAGGAGCCCGTCAGGGTTAACTGCCTCGGTGCTCGGTGGACGTGGACGTAGTTTGTGCGCAGATTAGATTTCTCTGTACAGACAGACCCAGTGATAGTGGGGAAGGCAGGAGGACTGCGAGGAGATGTGTGCTAATATTTGCCCGGTTATCCATTGATCCGTGTGGATGAGTGTCGAGGCTTTGTAGATTAGGTGGCCTGCCTCAGGGCTCTGTGGAAATCAGCAGGATACACTCTCACATCAGATCGTCTTAACTGGTCTCTGCTTAGAGGGGGATTTAATTTCACTATCATGAACCCGAGTAATAAAGGTTTTAAAACAAAGGAAATTTGTTAGAACGACTGGATGATTAACAGTGGCCCCCAGATGGTACTGGGTAACCAATCCTCCCTGTATTCAGTTACCTGTTACTGATACTTGTATTATTGTAGGAAATGTTTAGCTGCATATTGAGGCTCAGCTCTGTGTAGTGGTGTGATTTAGCGAACTGGTGGATGTCTCCAGTGGTTGTAAATGTGCATAAACACTGATCATTTGACAAGTTGGGCTGATTACTCTTCATTTAATAGTGCTAAAGCTGCCCATGGGGTAAATTATCATGGGAGGGAATATGATTATTGTGTTTCCCACTTAGTGATATGGCTTTCACCAAAGGGGGTTTCTAATATTGATGCTGTGTCAACAAACACTGTCTTGTTTTTTTTTTTGTTTTTTTTTTACACAGGATTGCCTGCCTTGCAATAAACACATGCACTATCATCATTTCCATTTCAGGCTCAATTAGGAACACATTGACTGGGCGATGGTCAAGTGAGCACAGGCGAACATGGCCTGTAGGGAGGGGCACAAGCTGATGAAATTATACAAAATGGCAGCTTGGGGTGGGAGTGTTGTGAAAAATCAGAATGGACGTCGCAAAGGGGCTTGCTCTCCTTCGTTTCTACAGTGAATGGTATGTCTTAAATAGTGAATGAGTTTGTTGTGTTATTGAGTATATGTGTGTGTGTGTTTGCTATGTGGGTGTGTACGTGTGTCTGCTGGATGTAAAAGCAGGATACACGCTGAGTACATCTCAGCTCTCCTCATTCACATGTGTTCCCCAGAGATGCATATAGGCTTGTTTTAGAGAGCGAAAAAAGAAGCGTGAGCAAGAGAGGAAACTGAAGAAGCAAGGGATTTTTTTTAACACCTCAGTGAAAGGTGAGTTAGGTACGCAGAAAAATAGAGCCTTGTATGTTTTTGTTTTTTAGCTGACTAAATGAGAGAGGGCCAGCTATACCCTTTTCCTCCTTTCCTCCATTTCTTCCTCTCTCCTTCCTTCTCCCGCCCACGATCCTGCCCTCTCTTCTTCTGTTCTACCTGCCTGCCAAGTTTCCTCTTCTCTCGCCCACCTGAGCCCAACACCTGTGTGAGCGGTGAGTTCCAGGAAAGGGGTCCAGGATGCTGTCATAAGCAGCCTGTCACGAGTTCTCTCCCACTGGGTAGCTACCTCACACAGTCTGCCTACCTGCTGTCTCCCCTCTGGAGAGCCAGAGCTACCCCAGAGATTGAGTTTCTGGAGGGGGAAGAGCTGTGTTTCTGCACACTCACTGTATTTAAGAAGCAGGGGACTTTCTTAGCTGTTGTCAACTATACTTACACACACATTCATACACAGCTGGCCACACACAGCTGCGCATACACAAGACGCACAGAGGCAGGACCACATAATACTCTTAGCAAACCTGTTCACAAGTGTGGGCTGCTTAGTGGTAGTGAGTCATGATAGCCCTCTCACTGCCACCAGATGGCCTGCTCGCACTCATCAGTGTAATAATCTGGCAGCCAATCACAGGCAATGTAATATTCATGAATGAAAACAAGGCTGAATGGTTGAGTAAAGTGTTTGGTGAGGGGGAACAGACATTATGTTTGTTTCTCTCATTTATTCACATTCAGAGTATTGTTCCCACATTTTATGCTGTTTGGTTGTGTTGCTGTCATCCCGGTGTCAACACAGCCCACAGTCCAGGAGTGCTCATCGGTTTGTAAAGTGTAAACAAAATTTAGATGCATTCGTGAAATTCAGCTCCATCCACAGCTGAGTGAGGAACATTATGCAAGACACTTTCAAAAGTTATAAAGAGTTGAGTTTTTCATTGCAGTATCTCAACAACTGTTCGATTGGTTGTCATTTGATCAACATCAGGTCAAAATTTAAATTTTTCTTTGCTTAATGACTTAACACCTGCAACACAAAGGACAGTCACACCAGCCTCTGCTGTAATTTGTGTTTGGTGCTAGTTAGAAAATGTTAGCATGCTAACACATTAAATTAGCCACATGAATATAGTAAACATTATACCTGCTAAACATCAGCTTTTTATCTTGTTGACTAATTGATTAATTGTGTAGTCTAATAAATGTTTGAAAATACTGAAAAATTATATCAGCAAATCACGATTATCCCAAGCCAAAGATGACATGGGCCTTGGGATAATTCCTTCAAATTCATTGTTTTGTCCAGCCAATCACCTTTTTTTTAATCTTATTTACAACTGAATGAAATCCCTCCATTTCAGAAACTAGAACCACCTATATGCAATTAATTTTCTGTTGACTGACAAATTGATGACTCAACTAATCATTTCAGCACAGTGCTTTCATCCATATGACACTGTGTTTACAGTCATCACGGTAATTTATTTTTATTGTCTTAAATTTCATTGAAAACATGCTCAAACCCAGCAGAGAGCAAAGCAATGGAATGTGACACTGCATTGTTATCTGTGGCAGCCAATTAACTTCATACATTACCCACACACATATACACAAATAGAAAAATACACAAACAGACCCCCACAAAAGCACACACAAACAACATAAAGCTGTAGTGTTATCTGTGATATGCAATTAGGGGAATATTTACCATTGTGCTGATGGTAGCAGTAATGACTGGAGTATTAATCTATTAGTATGCATAAGCTGTCTGTGATTTGCTGTGGAACACTACCTTGCATTAAACTGAGAAAGAATAAAGTGTCTGCCGCAGTTATTTTCTCTCGTTCTTTGTTTCTCCCTCTCTTTCTCTGTCCAAATAACATCTCTTGTCCTTTTTTTTCTACTCTTTCTCCATGTCGACTTTTTTTTTTTTCTCATTTTCAATTTCTTTGCTCCATTCATTCCCCCTTCCTCTCTGTTTCTCTTGTCTGGCTGAAAGCTTTTCATTTCCACATGCATGCTGTGTATAAAATCATTTTTAAAAGAAATTTTTATTACTCCGTTTTACCAAAAACAGACATTTGTTCCCAACATATTTTTTTATAATCAAAAAGGAGTCCATCTTAGTGTGAATGGAATATTTTGTTTTTAATTCAACCTTTTTACTTCTCCTCTGTCTGCCCTCTTCTTCCCCTTGCTCCCTCACGTCCCTGGTGTAATGACTCATCTAATGTGTTAAAGTCCAGCTCTCCACCATGCCACTGGCCTCACAATCACGCACAATGCAAGGCAAGCCTGGACCCAATCTGTGCACCACAGCCAGTCATCTCCTTCAAACCAGCAAGGAGTGAAAAAATACAGAAAACCATGAGAAAAACAGAGGGAGGGAGAGGGAGAGCTTCTAAAGCTGAGCAGAGACAGGAGGAGATCATATGCAGAAAGAAAGATGTTGAGGTAGAGTTTAGGCTCTAAAGAAAGTGAACATGCACATGTGTTAACCAGTTCCAAGCCTACTTGTTATTCTACATGGCTATCTGGCTTGAACATGCTGTTAACTTCAAACTGTACCATGAAAGAAAGACGAAGAGCTAGAGGTATCATCCCTGCTGACTTCTCTTTGAAGGACATCGTAGGATTGAAGGGATCACTGCCTCTTTCTGCCTCTCTCTCTCTCTCTCTCTCTCTCTCTCTCTCGTCCCTTTCAGTGAGTCATTGGTGATGTGTCAGAGCCAGATCGATATTCAGTGTCTCTTCCACAGATAGAATGGCAGGCCAAGAAACCCCTTTGGAAAGGAGGAGAAAGTTCGGCTATGAAAATGTGTTCTATCTTGACTGCTAATATTACCATTGACTCATTCCTCGGGGGACTCATCCTGCAAACACAAACAAGACTCACAAGTGAAAATGCGAATATGTGTGTTTCTTGAAAATGTTAACTTTTGAGTGGCTTGGAAAAACAGCCTAGAGACAGGGCATTTTTACATAATCCAGCTGGTTTGGAAAGGATTTTATGAGCCCAAGAAGATAGGAGAATTTTCTCATGTAGACGTCCTCACATTAAATCATTGACTTCTATGGGACCGTTTTCTGGACAAGAGGAATGACATAATTTGGCTGCGCCCACCAATAATAATTACATAAAGTTTTAAAATTACAAAAAATATTAACAGATTTTTTTTGGCTACTTTGTGGCAGAAGAACAAGCTGTGATCACAGCAGTGATATAAAGCTGATAGGGTTTATGTGTAGGCAAACAATTGCCTATTTAAACTGTATATCAAACTGCAGAGGGATATATGTGCTGTTTAGGTGATAAATGAATCACTGTGTTAATTGGTCAGTTGCTAACTTTTTAATATTACAGTGGGTTTCTCAGAGTTTTTCCACTGAAAGCAGCTGGTTATTGTAGCTGGGAACAAGAGTGATCCAAAACAATAACGTTTTATGGGCCAGAAAACCAAAACAATTAGCTTAAAGATGCTAAAATGCTTCAAAGAGATCAGGGGAACTGGAGATTTAAGTGATAGACTGATGAACCTTTCACAAGCAGGCATCATTTGACCTGTTGTTAACAAAAAGATAACCCATGCTATTGCCTAGACCCAAGCAGGTCTAGACCCAAGCAGGTCTAGGCAATATATTAATACTGTGAAAGTATTAAAGTGCTTAGGCCACAGAGAAATGCATACAGCCCGTATTCAGAAACTGTGCCTTAAAATGAGCCGTCAGCACTTCTGTAACATGTGATGTCACAACAAAGCAGTCACTGCCCTTGGCCACTCCCCAAGCCCAGCCCAGCCCACCCGGGCCCACCATCCAACCTTACAGTATTTGGTTTTTCTGAAAGTTTATCTGAAATCTGAAAGCCAATCAGAAGAGATGCTTAGAGCTTAGACTCGTGATATGTCTTTTGCACTTGACAATTTTGACAAGGACTGTTACTTTTTAGGATCGGTCTTATAGCAGTATATATTTTTCAAATCTTATGTGTGTTATAATGCTAACAGCAGAAACAGGTCACTTCAGTCCAACAGCCTGTGTCACACTCACATGCATTTAGTCTATTTAATTGCACTCATTTGCTCCTCCACTGTATCCTCATATCTTCTCATACACTTCACACCTGACTGACTGAAAAACGTCCATCTAAAGATCAATACAGCATTCATGTAGTCAGTCCTTCCCTCTGCCATCTAATGCACCTCAGTGACTGCTTGGCCAACCCAGTGGTAGATCGCCTTCTGGAGGAAATGCAGGTCATTGATTCATCCAGTTCATGGCTTCCTCTGAATGACCAGACACTTCACCAGCTGCACACAGCCCTTCACTTCCTGTGTGTGTGTGTGTGTGTGTGTGTGTGTGTAGATGGATTTGTGTACTCTGCAGCATATTTTCTGGTATTGAAGGGTTGACTGTAATTCTCTACCGAGGAGTTCAGTCAGTTGTAGGAGGCCTGGAGCCACAACACACACTAATCTATGCACTTCATAGGGTCCTGTCTTTAACAAGACCCCTAACCTACATGTGGCTCCTGACCTTAATATGGTTTATTACCTTAATCATATCTGTGGGGTATATCATAAACCATCTCTGGAATTCTTGTCCAAGGATTGCTTTTAGATGTGATTCAAGATGAGGGGGAGGAACAGCTACTTTTCTACCCTAGGGGGGCTAGGGTAGAAAAGTAGCTGTTCCTCCATGTTCTTTCATTTTTTGCAGAATTTTGGTGCTTTTCAGGGTGATTTTAGTTGAGTATTGAAAATGTGTCTTGAATTTTAATAGGGCTCTTTATTTTCAGTGTTTATATATTTTTACTGTTTTATTAGTTAAAAAAAAACCAAACAAAACAAAAAACAACAGAATCCCGCAAGCTGTCTATCACTAGTACTCTCTGTCTTCAGAACAGCTTAGTTCTCAAGTAAAATTCTTATGAATTTCTCTTACTTTTAATCAGGCAAAATGTATTAATAGAACTTTACTTTTTGATGCTCTGCGTATATCAATAGCATTTCCACTGTGCAATAACAGTAAAACCAATTTTCAGTGGCTTTTTATGTCTCTACTCTGTGCTGCAACAAGGCACTGTTGTCTACTGTTTTTACTGTAAACAAGGTCCTCCTGCAAAGAGAACAGGTCAGAAAATGTTCCAGTTATAGATTGTGAAGAAGAAAATAAAAACAAGAAAACACAAACAGGCTGGTGGTTCTTCATGAGAGCTCCACAGAGGGCCTGTGTTGCAAATGCCATTCTTAAATCCATATTGTATTACAGATTTTTTAATTCTCATTTCATCTATTATTTATTGATATTCAAAGCTGTACATATTGGCAAGTAAATAGTATATTTATTCCCTCATTTTCACGGATACAGTGGTTTCCTACAAAGTTCTTTGCATTGTCTTGTAATTTACCATCACGTTCTTCTGGACTGTAAACTCAGTTGTTTCCGGATCAAAACCTGCCCAAGTCACAGGCTTCCGTGCATCACCTACAGTGACTCCTGGGAGGTCAGCTTTCACGTTCATGCCTCAGTAGATGACAGCTCAACAGAAAGGCCTGCAGGGTGAACTGTGGACAATACATCTCTAATTGTCAGAATCAGATTAATTCGCAGTCATTTCAAAGGATCTTATATTTCCACACCTTTTTGGTTCAAGAAGAAAAAAAAATCAAAGATCTGATGTCAGTATAAAGAATTGGAATTGCCTCTCTTTCTCTCCTCCACTGGTGTGCAGAGTGTCTGTTTCCAGAACCACTGCACCTCCACAGCCCTCTAAACCGCATTACAGTATAGTATTTGATGGAACAGGCTAAGAGACATAGAGCTTTATTCGACGAGCATGAGAAAGGGTGTGAAAGTGAGTTGTAGTAGTAGTTTGGAGAAAGACAGTACAAGGAAACAGCAGAGTGCATGAAGAAGAGTGAGAAATTGATAGATATGATTTTCCTCACATGCTTGAGATGTGGCTATTTATCAGTAGACCTTTTCAGAGTTAGATGAGAATCTGCATCATCATCGTCATGGCCGTCTCTTTTTTTCAAAACTCATCTGTGTGTCACATGCTGCTGCACCGTGGAAGTGGAGAGGCAGAGCACGTCATTTAATATGGAAGTCATATCACACAGTAATCTGATTCATTTAACCTTCTCTTTCCACTCACTTTCTCATTCAGCTGCTTTTCATCATCTTCTCACTCTCTACCTGCAGAACCTCACACACACATACACCCACACACACACACACACACACACACACACACACACACACACACACATACATCTACGCCTACCACACCTCTCATTTCTGCAGTGCTGGCTGGGCTGAACCACACACCATTGATCTGTTCTAGTGATTGATTGCAGTGGCTGATGGGTTTCAGTCAATTTTCTTTCACCTTCACATGAGCACTTATTTGCACATCACTACACTTTTCTGCATTATTGCACACGCAAACACACACATACTGCATTTTACTGTGCATTTTTGTGCAATTCACCAGATACAGACAAGCTGTTAGGTGGTAAAACAGCTCTCTCTGATCCAAGTCCCTTGTGTAGACTGTTTGTATTATGCAGAGTGTAACTTATTATGCATTATGTGGATTGCAGAGCTGTGCTGGGAACTGGTGCAAGTAGATAATACAGTATATAAATTAAGATTCACTGGAAAAAAAAACTATCAAACTTTTAAATACTGCAGCTTTTTCCTACCAAATGTTGCCAGTCTGTGTCTTTTGAAGGCAGTAAGCCATAGGCCAGAAGACATGGCTCCAGCTGGAAGGGTTCATGTGAGACACATCACCACCAGAGAGAGATAAAATGCCATTTGTTCCTGCGTACATCAAAACAGAGGGAAGGGGAGGGTGAATATAGTAGGGACACGAATGTCGATGCAACGTTTTTCCACAAACATGCTTGAGACTACTGATAATACACAACTGCCTTCCTCTGTGCACTGATAATACTGCAGCTGCAGTGTGCGTCTTTCTGTCTGTCTGTGTGTGTGCATCTATTGTTGTATATATTTATGTTAAGGGATTAAGGGTTAGGCTTCACCATTAGCATTTTGTTCAGAGTTTAGGTTAGAGTTATGTCTTCACTTGTTTGATTTTTTTTTTTTTTTAAAGAAAGGTAGAGAACAAATTAATTTAAGGCTTCTGTTAAAGATTTGAGACGAAGAGAGATGTCTCATGGACATACAAAACTAGGATCCTCCTTTAAAGCCAAGATGTCAATCAATATTGACCTTTCAGCCTTTTTTTCCAACAGTTAATCCCTGACTCCAGGCCACCCAGGACCTGACTCGTATGAGCTCATCAAACAACTCCCTGTCGCCTCGCCTTTCTCTCCCTCTGTCGTCTTCTCTTTTCATGCCTCCTCTCATCCCAGTGACTGATGTTGGACTCGAACCCCAGTTTCTCTCCGACTCTATCTCTCTCTCTGTCTTTCACCACCCCCTCTCATACTTTCTTTCTCTTTTTTTTGTGTTTTTTGCTTACCCTCTTTTTACAAGCGTGATAACAGCAAAATAGTCTTGTGTTTTCTCATGTGTTTCATCTGCCTGTCTCCGTTTGGCTGCCATTGAGTTCTGGTTTTGTTTATTAGGGTTTACTCTGAACAGTGGCTTCAGAAAATATTTAGACCCCCTTTGCACACCTTGATTTGAGCAGTTTATCCCATTGTTCCTGGCATGTCCTCTTGAGGTCTGTCAGATTGGATGTGAAGTTTCTGCAAGCTGCCATCTTCAGATCTCTCCACAGATGTTGTATTGGGGTGTAAGTCTGGGCTTTGGCTGAGCCACTCAAGGACAGTCAGAGACTTCTCCTGAAGCTTCTCCAGCATTGTCTTGGCTGTGTGCTTTTGGTCATTCTCGTGCTGAAAAGTGAAAGTTAACCATGACCCGAGTTTCAGGTCACAGTGCACTCTGCATGATGCTGCCACTACCATGCTTCACCATAGGGATGGTTTCATATGTCTTTTACTCAGTTATATTGCCACTTTAACATGAAGGCCTGATTGAGAAATGTTCATCCTTCCAGTAGGTTCTCCCATCTCTGCAGAGGACTTCTTGCTCACTTCTCTAACCATGGCCCTTCTTTCCCAATTACTTAACTCTAAGAAGAGTCCTGGTGCTTCCCATTTTCTTCCAGTTCACAATTACTGAGGCCACTGTGCTCCTGGGGACATTCAAAGCTTTAGAAATTGTTTTATACCCTAGCCCTAATCTATGCCTCGCCACATTTTTATTTTTGATTTAAGCTTAAGTTTTGGTTCTTTTCATTTGTTTATTTGTTGTTTGTCTTTATTTTCTATTCATTGCTTTTATTTGATTATTAATTAAATTTGTATGACATTCACTGATAAAAATGTATGGTTATATTAACTCATTTTTTAATATAAATGTTATGATTTAACTATAAATGGTCTATTCAGAAATATTTCATCATACAGTACACAGGGTCCTTTAGCCTTCATCACACTGTGGCTAATGTGCTTGTGCTTCCCTATCATGAGCTGTCATGTGCTGAGGTCTTGGGCTTTGTCATCTGTGCGCCTTACTTCCTCAATCTTACATTCATTGCGGTTGTAATTACTTTATCATCCAGAGAGGCATGTTGCTGATTGGCTGATCAAAGATGTGCATGATGGTGTCATTCCTTTCACTCCTCCTCAGATTAGTAGATTCGCAGTAGAGTTTAGTGTCTGTGTGTTTTGTGTTACTGAGGGAGGAGTGGCACTTCTTCCTCAAATGGTGTCACTCAAAACCTAGAGCCCAAAGGGGGACAGCCAAGGCTATTCTGCCTCCACAGACATTGCTGTCTGCTTATGTGCACGCATATGCATCCACTCTCTCACATATGTTTTTGCCAATTGATCATTACCAACTGTTCTTCCCATCAGGCCTTGGCAAAATGACCATATCTCTCAGGTTTAGTCAAGCAGGAATTTCCACTGAAGTATCATGAACACATACACACACAAAAACACAGCAAATCTGGTCAAGGTGCTCATTGTGCACATTTGTGTGTGTGTTTGCATGTGCACATTCTCTCAGTCTGCATGCTCTCACCTCCTCCCTACATCAATCATTGTCCACCCTCTAATGAGGGCAAAAGAACAGGCTCATTAAAGCACCTCTTTCTCCAACCAATAGAGCAGAGGGAAAGAATGGCTGCTAGAGGGAGAGAGAAAAACTCTGAGATAGTGGAAATGAAATAGAGAGACAGAGATACAGATTAACATATGGAGTGGAGGAAAAGGTGTGACGGAGGGAACTGCTGGCGAGACAGGCGCCTAAGATACAACAGAGTTAAAGGTGGAGAAGACAGGCGGAGACATGAAGAGCTGGAATGAAAGACAGACAGAGAAAGGGATGGAGGATTCCTGGAAGGCGACAGAGAGAGGGGTTTGGAGGGAGGGGGGGTGCACATGGATGATAGTTTCATTTGTGCAGGCCTCCGCCGTGGCAAATTGAGAAATCGGCCAGATTTCCTCTTTTCATGTGCTGTGTTTCTGATGCGGAGCCAATCCGTCTGCCTGGCCAAAACTCAAAAGACCCATATTTACTCCCCTCACTTCTCTCTCTCCAGTTTTCTGTTCTCTTCTCCTCTCTCTCCGTGAGTCAGAGGCTTGTTGAGAGCTACTTTAAGCCCCTCAAGCTCAATGTAGGCACGAGGTTTTCATCTGGTTTCGTATAATCCCATCAACCACATAGTGTCACATTGTTGTACCCTATTTTCCTATTTGTACTAACACTGTATCATCAGATCTGCTCCCAAACTAACTGCTTTGTGCACATTATCTTCCCCAGTCATATGCTGGAGCATGTAATACATTCCACTGCCTTTTTACTGTTATTGGGGATTTTTGTCTTTCACGTTGCCCTTCTCAGACCTGTAATTGTGTCACATTTGGAGTGGTGTTGTGTTTGTATCAGGGCTGCAGTGTGTGTTTGTGTGTGTTGAAGGGGAGTGGATGGGAGGTGAGTACACAGTGAACTGGATGGATGGCACTAGGCCCAATATTGCCCTGTGGAAGACAGAAACACTGTGCTAGAGGATTAACCGCTGTTTAAGCCCTTATGTCTGGGACTGCTGCACCCCGTGCTCTTTGTGTGTCTGTGTGTGTCTGATTTTGTGTATATCTGAATGGTTGTGTGTGGATGTGCAAATGTGCACTTGCGTGCCAATGTGTCTGTGCAGCAATGTCTGCTGCTAGCAGATTAGCATGGAGAATGAAAACAATGGCCAAGCTTTGAAACAAGAGGAGCAAAAAAAAAAAAAAAAAATCATGCGAGAAGAAAGAGAGAGAAGATGGAGAAAGTGGAGAATGATGGAGAGAGGGAAAATAGATATTTGGAAGTTACTAGATGAATAGGAGAAGCATGGTATTAAATAGGGATGAAAAGGAGGTACCTCTTAGCACAGAGTAAATGAGGTTAGGAAAGGTTTGATGAGATTTGAAAATGGAATGAGGTAACTTAAGAAGCAATGATATTTATGAGGAATGCTGGGTGAGCTTTGGATAGAAGTTTAGAGACCAGAGTGTGTGTGGGGGAGATGGATGGAAGGATGAAAGCATAAAAGGCTGCAGATTTGGGCTCACTTATCTGTGAGGCAGCAGTCAAAGTGCCCGGGGCTTCCCTCTCGCTCGCCTCTCTCTCTCTTTTCCAGTCCCTTACCAAAGGAGCCTGTTAATTCTTTGGGATCCAACACACTCATCGCTGTTCTGCATGCGTGCACACACAGATGTCTGCTTAATTCATAAATTCACAGTGTGAAGCTGTACATGTGTGATAGATTTGTCTTTACACAAATAGCACACACAAACACAAACAAACACACACACACACACACACACACCTAGTTGCCACCATCCATCAGGGTCGTCCCCGGTGTGTCCTGTTCTTGCCCGTGGCCAGCAGGTGTCATATCGAGAGGAAACTTGGCTCGTGCTGAGCTGTTGGCAGTAGAGCAGACTGTCCCCATGTCAAACACACACACACACATATCAGCACTCACACACTGTGCTTGCACACAAATATACACTCTCTAATAAACACATACACACACACACAGAAGGTGACACACACACACACATACACACAGCTGCTGGCATGCCTCAGTTTTCTGACAGGCTGACAGAGGGCTGCTGGCTTTACACCCACACAACTGTGCTACCCACTGGCCTTCAACTCCATCAATCTCTGTAACATAAAACATAAGCAAGCACATGAGCCCCCTGGCACACAGTTTTACAGTGTGTGAGCTGAGGAGAGGGGAGAATTGTCAATCCGGTAAATATCAATCCATACATTTTATTGTAAATTGTTTATCTATTACATAAAGTGACATCAAGTTATCGACACATTCCCGCTCCTCTGCAGTGGCTGATTTAAAGCTCTCAGACACTGAGCTTCATTCAATCAATTCCTTGTCTGACAGATTGTGCATATATTTGTGTGCTGTGCTGAGCTGCTTCGCCACCCACATCTCAGATTTTATTGAGCAATTTCACTTGTCTCTACTGTTGGAGAAAGCCAGTCAGCACCTGTGTTGATAGGATTACAACTGGAAATTTCTAACTGTCCCGGATCAGAACAAATACGGTGCAAAGTGTAGATAAAATCAACACAACACTTGAGAGGAAAAACAAGAGGAAAAACATCAGAACAGCGCTGCACATTGTGTTTCTTCAGAGGAATGATGTTTTTGGTATTTCTCCTACAGGTTTTCGGAAAAGGTTTAATTTGATCCCTCTGGTCTTGGGTGAATAGGTTGGAAGGTTTTATAGGGGTTTTTTTTGTGAACAAAGCTGAGCCTTTGCTTGATGATGGCACAGCAAAAATGAAATAGAGAATATTTAATTGTTTGCCAGAGACTGTTCAACATATAATAAATACAACTTTGAGAATTTGATCAAATGAGCTGCTCCTGTCCACAGCTAATGTAGCTCTTCTGTTGAAAATGACACTGAAAATGACATGGAGAAATGCAGCAGTCACAAATAATTGGTTTGGGTAAAAAAAATAAAAAATAAAAAAAATAAAAAATGACAAACAAGAAGCCCATGTCATACCGATAACATAATGGCAATTCAGTCTGAATATCAGGCTGTCAGCAGGAGAGAAAGACCAGTAGTTATTTGTTTGGTCTGATCATTAGCCTCAAGTCTTAAGTGTTTACAAGTGAGTGTGCAGGAGCAGAATTTTATATCAGGTCCAGTCCAGAGGTCCAGAGTTTCTGGGACCCACATTACATTTCCTCTTTTAACTGCACGTATAAGCTGATATTGTTTCTCACTGTGAGAAAACCCTGAAACACCCAGTCTTGCACAGTATAAAAAATAAAATGTGTTCTTACATACACAAGTCCCTGGACAAGGCTACATGATGTTAATCCTACAATTTAACTGAGTGTAATCAGAGACCCTTTAATGTGTGTGCAGTAGTGCTGATGTACTGTATGTGCATGTTTGTGTGTATACTGTTGTGTGCATTGTATGACTGGCTGAGGAGCAGGGTATTTTGTGATCCATGAGCTCTTACATCCTTTTTTCAGACATGCTTGCAGTCTCATACTAACCCACACACACACACACACACACACATGACAGGTGTCCCACCTTGGCAGCTCCCCATGAAGGGTTAGACCCAGGTCAGTGGCCCTCTCATTATGTGCCATCGCTTTTTCAGAAGGTTGTCTGGCAGTAAAGCACAGCAGAGGAAGTGGCAGCCGTCACAAGTCTGCCAGGGGACCATGAAAAGGAAATCCTGCTTCATTTAGTGGAGAATATGTGGTAGCAAGTCCCATTCCACCCACTGCTGTGGTCGGTATTCTTTACTGTTCTGGAGCTTTGTTGTTGAGGTTGTTGTTTATGTCAGACTCCTGGCTGGGGAACAGTCAGTAAAGCTCTTCATGCATTGTATTTGATGGACTGACGGCGGGGTGCTGGGCAAAATGATAGAGCAGAGGTAGTGGGCTGCAACTGATTGTTTAGCTGAAATGAAAGACAATTGAATGCAGCCTTGAAGTACAGTACATTAAAAGTGCCCTATTGATTTGAGTAAATACATCTTCAATGAATTTTATTATTTCAGTAAACCAACAAGATTTAATAAGCAATATAAAAAATTGATTGAAAACCAAAGGAATGAAATTCATGAATACAAAAGAAAAACAAATGAACAGACAATAAAGGAAAGCTGAGAAAACAAAGAGGCTAAAGGAGTTATATGATGTTTTGTAAAGCAAGCCAGAGGACAAAGAGGCGGAGAAGCAGAGGAAAGATTGTTGTTGACTATACTTAAAAAAAGTGTCATTGTGACAAGAGTTGAAGGTGTGTTTAGGTGAGCCAGAGCTCGGATGAAAGTGTTACTTAAAAGGGAAATGGAGGATGAAAGACTGCAGTGGCAAAAATCACGACAACTTGAATTGTTCACGTCATTGCTATAGAGCGAACACAGTCCAGAGAGCATCCAGGTGTTCTGGAGGAAGTGACACAGACAAAGAGTGAGAGACAAACAAACAGTGGTTTCATAGAAGATTCAGACACTAAACTGAATGATTAGACAAACGATCCTCTCATCATCTGAATGTCATATTTAACATATAATACACCAACTGTTTTTATGTGCATTTAAAAAATCTTATTAAAAAAGTCCATTGAAATCAGTGGCTTGAAATATTTTACACTTGGCAGAGGTGGAAAAGAGAGAATCATCTTGACATTACAGTAAGCTGTGATGTTGGATGCTGCACATCACTGCTAAATGAGTCCCCTCCACCAGAAAACCCAAACAATGAAAATAAAGAGTGGGGCTGTTTGTAACCCTGTTTGTGTCCCTGGTTCAAGTCCAGGCAGGGACCCTTGTTGCATGTCAGCCCCCTTTCTCTCACCAATAAACTCTACAAGTGGCTTCACATTGATCAGAGGCTAATTCACTCATTATAAAATTAAATTTTATTTGGAAATCTGATCTGCTCATTTTTGTCAAGTAAGATTGAACACATCCCTTAAAGCTTTATGGAAACACACATTGTTTCACATTTTAATACAAAATATTCACGTAAACTTGTGCAGGTTTTAAATTAAGCCAATGTGACAAAACTAGAGATTTCCACGCGACATTCAACATCTCTTTTTATACAGATCCATCACTGCAAATCAATCATAGGAGCAAGGTGAGAAACAAGAAAACGGTTGTGTTTCTGTGGCCTTCTCAATTCAGAGAACACAATGATGAAAGAGAAGTGACCGGCACAGACAGGAGGAGTATGAGTGAAGGACAGGGAGGGATTTTCTCTGCAGTGTTGAAGTGTTGAACCAAGGCTGTATGGTCCAGATAAAAGTGCTGGCCTCCACTTAATTCTTTTGTTCGTCTCCCCTTCCTCACTTGGCTCAGTCTGTCCTCCTCTCCCACTTTCTTCCTGGGTTTTTCTCTTATCCAGCCTTCTGTCTCATCAGTTCCTTTGCTCTGACACTTCACCTCCCTGCATTCATTACCACTCACTCTCCTCTCCTCCTCAGTTCACCTTCCTCTTCTTGGCACGTCTCCCTCCTGCCTGTCCTAATTCCCACCCGTGAATTCTCTCTGTTTTCTCCTTTTACTCTCACAGGTTCTGTGAGGGATAGGCCATGCCCCAACTATCTCCCCCATATACCTCGAGCCTTTCTCCCTCTCTCTGCTGTGTGTGAGGGATTGTGTACATTCAGTAGCCCGGCTATCTCCAAATAGCCCATAAATCATTGAGGGTTGGCATGGCGGGGAGAGACAGCCAGCCAGGGCAGAACTATTAACGCAGCTGAACCACACTCATCATGCCCCCCCTCCCCACACACACACTCTCTCTTTCTTACCCCCTCTGTCCCTCACTTACTCCTACGCTGACCCTCTGGGGTTTGGTCCTCACGCCTTTCTCCTCTGTCTCACATCAGCAGCAATTCTGCCCCTGCAAGATTAAAGCAGAAACTTAACTACCTCTTTTGAGCATGTATGATTAGTATAAAATATTCTATGTAGTGTTGATACGTGATTTTGGGCCATCAGCTATTAAGATTAATTGCCCAGTGAGATTTCAGGTTAGTTAATGGACTGATTTGCCCCTTCAGTCTCTCTTTAGTTTCCTGTTCCTCTTTCGCTTTTATTTGATACACAGTGGCTATAGCTGATCTAATCTGTTAATATAAGGCAACCTGACCAGTACCTGTTATCAAAAAGACCCAGGGCCTGCTCATGAAAACAATTAGTTTGTATATAACATGTAACAGTCTGGCTGCTGGGTAGTAAGGGCACATGCATTGGTTGACAGTATGTTAATTGGACTTTTCAGGCATAAGAGGGGCTTTTCAAATATGCAAAGGTTGAGCAGAACCACACAGTTTAAATGTATTAATTAACCTATATTTATAGCTGGCACAACCACATGGCCGCTCATATCCATGCCAGCGCCTGTGGCACCAGTATCCATTTGCAGTCTGGTCGCTGTCATTTTGCATTTCGTTTGCTGCCGTCATCTTCCACTGTTTCAACGTGAACACAAACTTTACACTACCGGATATGGAGAAAATAATTTAGACCCAGCAAAAATAGTATTTTTAAATCAACATATAAATTTGTTAATCTAAGGGGATAAGACCCCCTGAGACCTCCTGCATACTGCTTTTGCAAAAAACAAAACAAAGAAATCACCTCAATCTCTGAGGGATTGTGATGGGTATTTCTCATCAATCTGTAACATTTTATCAGTTCATCAAAACACAAAAGGCAGGTTAATTGCATGATCTGGTGCTGTCTGTTGTTACTTGTAGTGCAAAACCATTCAGTTTCCACTTTCTCCTTTTTCACTGCAAACCAGAAAATGGTTCTCCTCTCCAAGCCACTCAGTACGATATGTCTCACTGCAAGGAAGCCAACATGTTGAGCTCCAGCTGAGCTCCAGTCAACCAACAGATGGATTATACTCTGTCACTGTGATGCATGGCATTAACTTACCAGTTTGCTTAATGTGTTCTGTAGTCACTCATTGGTATTCATTGCTCCTAAATGCCTCTCTATATGATGGCCATTTTATTAGGCTACAATGCTAACGTGGGGCTCTCCCCGCCTTGCTAATCCCTGTGTGGGTGGAGGACAGGGAGCCATAATGCCAGCCTTTTATTGAGCTGTAATCCCTCACACTAACCCTCCCTCCAAAGAGGCAAATAAATTAATGAAGCCATACGCTTGTATGAACAGCATCATTTCAACAGGTGCACCTGAATATCAGATACTGTGTCTCTATCTTTCAGTCCCTGTTTTTCATCCGTTCTTTTTTTTTTTACCTCTCCAGAAACCTTTGAGCAAGAAACCTAACACTGTTGCACAAAACTTTACAACTCCCACCTGTTCTGCGAACAGTTCAAGTTTGTGACCCATGAAAGAGACGAAAGAGAAACTGAGGGAGGAACACTTGAAGCAGTAGCGATTCTTTTTTATCTCTTCAGCTTTTCAAACAGATGCTGTGCTTGTCAGCTTTGGACAGATACACTAATACACTGGTCTGGATGTGTCAGTGGTATGCAAATTCATATTCATTTAAATATGTGCTTCTCATCGTCAAATCATGGTGTGCACCCCCTGACACTGGAGCCGGCCCATCTGTTAGTACAATACATATTCATATACACTCACACAGTATGTATGCATCCTCAGATATTTCTTTCTCTCTGTCCTCCCTCTCTCTTTTTTTTCACACTTGTAAATGCACAACCATATTAAAACTCTTACATCGAGTCATGGGAATTTGATGGGAACAGGAAGAGAGATTACTGATATTGTTTAATTTCCCTCGGGTCCACTATGTTGGAAGAGCCCAGAAACATGTGACCGCCTGCCTGCTGCATTTGAAGTCTGCTTACGTAGTCCAACATGCATTTGTCTGTGTTCGTATATGTGTCTGAGTGTATTCCTTCAATTCAGTTTTAAAGGGATGGATGTACGGATGACTTTGCCAAACCCTGTCAGTTTCCCGCGCGGTGGTTGTCTCTGTCTGTCAGTTTGTGTGGAGACGTTAAGTGTTCATCTTTACATGCCCTGTTTGACAGATGGGTCAGGTTCTTTTTGGGCGACCTCTCTGTGTGTACTGAACCTGCCAGCTCGTGCCTTTGAGCCACCTGTGTCTTCCTGTATAGCTCGTGTCCCATAGGACTCGGATGATTGATATGTCAGGCAGTTTGCTGCCATTGAGGTTCCATCCCTGTGGTGCAAGGATGACTGATTTGTCAGGCAGTGTCTCCGGCCAGCTTTTTTGCACCCTGCTGGGACTCGTGAGAACAGTTGAACAGACTTTCTGGAGGGCTGTATGTCAACTTTCACTATACATATGATAACTGCTATATAGTCTTTCTGTTTTCTCTTGTTTTTTGTTTATATCACTTTTTCTTTTCTTTCTCTTCACTCCCAAGCCATTTCAGTCTCTGAATCTCTTATTAGTTTTTGACTGAAGGACCTGGCATGCTGCATTATGGTTTGACTCAGACATAGTTGCTGGTTCTGCAACCTGTCAAAGAAACTTATTCAGACACATAAACACACGCAGGGACTTTTTATACTTCATCTGCATGTGTTTGTGTAACAGAGAGAGAGAAGTCGTGCTCTTGCGTATAAATTGGGCTGTATGATAGTGTGCGCACATACATGCATGCATCATTCAGCACATACAGTACAGTGTATGTACAAACATTCACGTGCATCTGTAATTGGATATAAATGAGGAAGGGATCGGCAGAATGGGTTTTACCTGACAGCCCTGGTATCACTGGCCATCTTTTCACATTGGCAGGACTTGAGAAGAGCTTCAGATGGAGAGAAGGAGAAGGAGAGAGGAGGAAGCTTGGAGTTGGTCAGTGGGTTCAAATTAAAAGCAGGGACAAACTGGAACATGAAGAGTCCATGTTTTCCGTCATCCTTGCTGAAAACCTGTGCACAGATTAGTTATTAGTCGAGGGCACTGAAGACACTCTGCAGGTGGAGTACCCTCTCTGAGTCATAGATAAGTAGTAGACTGGAGGTGGGTTAGCAAGAATAACGCTGCCTCTCATCTTCAGGGTTAAAGACAGCCTTCAGAAAGGAAATACCAGTGGAGATGGACCTGCTCATTAAACATGACACACACACACACACACACACACACACACACACACACAGACTCTTCTGTTGTCCTTCTCTTTCCTCATTCCCACTGTTCATGTTGTCCTCTAATCTACCTCCACAGACTGACAGCATCAGCTTTCACACACATGCCTCCTCCTGCTCAGACTGTAACACAGAGGAACTTTGTGTTGAATCCTCACAGTTCTGCTGTTGATTAGATAGTTATGCTGCAAAGGAGAGTCTGCCTGGAATAACACTAGACTCATAGTGGAGCTTTGTTGGCAGAGAGGGCAGTGATTGAGAGCGCACACACACACACACACACACACACAGACATATATAGAGTCACACACTCCCCATCTGAATCTGAACTATTTGCCTCCTACACTATTGTGGAAACACTGGCCAAGAAATAGCAAATAATCATTATTATTTCATAGCCTTATCTAGACTATACATATGCACACACACGCACATACACACACACACACACACACACACACACACATTTAGAGGGAGAGTGACTGAGAACCAGTCCTCCTTTATAAACCTCACATGTTCCTAAATAAACCTGGGCTAAACTTGAATGTGTGTGTGTATGTGTGTGCATCTGTTTACAAGTCACATTGCTTAGGCTCAATTTAACTAGCAGCTGCTCTGTGCATGTCACCCCGCTCTCTCCACACACCCCTGACTAGTGACGCAGACCTACCAGTAACCACAGACACACACTAACACAAGCACAGACCAACATACACACACCACCTTCTATCCTCCGGACAGTGTGTGTTAGCCAGCAGCAGTTTAAGTGAAATTAATGAGCTCTTGTAATGAGTGCATCACCAACCTGTGTGCTGGTGCCTTTGGGAAAACAACAGAAACACACACACATACACACACACACACACAGACACACACATATTGCAGCCCACAGGGAAGACTAGATTAACACACAGAGATGGAGACTGTTCAATCACTATGGTTACACAGATGGGGCCCAGAGAGAGGCCGACCAGCACTGAGGCTGGAGGCAAATTGACACACTCACACACACGTAACACAGATAAACCGACACACACTGTATATTGTTACATATTTACTCGAAGGTGTCTCTGTTCTACTTACTGTCTCTTCAATCAACAGAATCTATGAATGAGAACTTGTGTCTTTCACACATCATTTGTATTCACCCGGTATCTGTAATGTCAAACATGACTTGACACTGGTGACCTCTGACCCTACTTTTTTTTTAATCCTAATTTTGAGATTTACTGAAGACTAAATCATTTTATGAGATCTGATGTCTTTGTTTCATTTGTGTTATGACTTTAGCTTTTTCTCTGAAGTGCCCCACTGTGCCTCCCTGTCCGTTTCTGTGTATTTAAGGATCCTTTAGACCCGACAGAATAAGGCCTATGACAGCACAGCAGACAGAAACTCTTTTCTCCTCACGCTATAAAGTTTCATTGTCCCTTTTCTCATCAGGGAATTGTAGTAGAGATAGCATTAAAGTGAACGATATCGCTTGTATGTGCTCCATATCCGCCGGGACAGGCAGAGAATATATCACTTTGAGGAAAAGGGAATTGGAGCGGGGGAAGATGGTGTAGGACTTTCCTTCTCTGTCTTCTCTCACACACTGTATTACCTTGTGGGGTTAAATCACATCACAGACTATAACTCCTCTCATTTCTGCACTCTCTTGCCTCTTTACCTTCTTCTCCATCCCTCCATTTTTCTCTCCTATCTCTCCTTCTGTCCCTTCCCGATCCCCAAGGGGACATACGTTGTCATCCCTCCCAACTCTGAGGGCTTCGCAGCCTGACAACCCAGCAGCCCGTTGTCCCCTGAGGGCCAAGGGTGCTGCAGGAGCAAGAGGAGAGATACATATAAGGTCTGAGGCGTGAAACAGGAGATAGGAGTGAATCTCACCGTGGAATGGCTGAAATAGAGCTCAACATGGGGCGTGTTTATGGCGTGCATGTGCCCGTGCATCTGCGTGGATGCTTATAAACAGGAACTGCTGTATGCACATGGGCAGTGGAGTGAGCTGAGGTCATCCAGCATGCCTGAGCTGAGAGGCCGTCTCAGTGAGCCGCTGCTTCAGACACATGGCTGACTATTCTTAGCATGGAGACAAGATGCTGAAACTGTTTATTGGGCTGCTGCTACACCTGTCTGCACTGGGACTGGGGCAGACACGCACACAGGGAGAGAGAGACTTGACATATATGCTTATGAACTGCATAGTTTTTAGGCCATGTGGTTCATTGTGAGTCTTTTCACAGGGTTTATCGTGGCCATCTATTCTCATTCACTTCTTATGTGCAGCTTTATTCTTCCCTAATTCAGTGCAGTCCTATATCCATCTTTCCTCACATTTTTGCATCTTTCCTCACATTTATTTGTGTATTCATTCATCATCATTGTCCCTCATCTGAGAGTTGGCCAGTAAATCAATATAATATTGCCACTGTGATATAAGATTAAATGTAGTCTTGGATTGGTTAATATATTGTCAAGACTGATAGCAAATTAAAGGAAACGTCAATATAAAGTGTTTGGGAGCCTCCACAACAGCTTCAACAGTCCTTAGTAGGAATAGATCCTACAAGTCTCTCTACTGTTAGTCAGCTCTACTGCAGAGAATGATTCTTCCAAACAGCATTCCCTCATACACAAAGAGAGGGTGTTTTAATGGTGGTGGTGCAGACTGCGTTTTTCCGCTTTTTTTCTTCAAGTAATCACCTGTCTATGTTTTTTTAATTATTGTCTTTGAAGGTGAAGGTGTGATTGAAATGAAGAGGTTTATATGATGTGTCATCTCCTAAAGGCGACACTCATAATGTGGTGAAAGTGTTAAAGTGCCAACAGTGATTTTGGAATATATTTTGGAAGATAAATGTTTTTATCAGTGCTGTTAAAGTTAACGCAATAATAACGAGTTAACACAAATTCCTTTTAACGCCACAAAATTTTTTGACGCACAATTAACGCACGCAGCTTCTGTGATTATGACCTTCGGCCCGCCCCCGTAGTTTGGGAAATCAGGAAGCGACGCAGCAGTGATGTTGTGGATGGCAGAAATGGATAAAGAAAAAGATCTTTTGAACGGCAAGTTAAACAAACTTTATTTCAATTTATTTATTGTATCTCCCTGTTCTGATCCCACTTAGTAGAAGGATGTTTTTGTGAGCCTTATCTTTCCCCCATGTGAGGTTAGACACAGGTACATTGTGTGAGAGTATTTGCTTTAAGTGTGCAGGATCCAGGGAATGAATGCGCCATGTTATGCTTTCAGCATATTTTTTGAGCGTGCAGTACCTTTGAGGTTATTCTGGAGAATATTGTGGACAGTATTTGTCATTGTTTTGGATTGTTGCAGTAATAGTAAACATACATTTGCATAAAGCAAGCATATTTGTCCACTCCCATGTTGATAAGAGTATTATAAACTTGAAAAATATCCCATTAAGGTACATTTAGAACAGATAAAAAAAATGTGCAATTAATTTGTGATTAATCGTGAGTTAACTATGGACAATCATGCGATTAATCGCGATTAGATATTTTGAATCGCTTGACGGCACTAGTTTTTATAGATGATGTCACAATATTTGAGTTTGTCAATATCTCTCACTGCTGTATATCACCCACACCTCCCATGTCTCTAGATCGTTCCTCTTATCACCCATCCTTCCTTACCTCCTTCTTTTCATCCATAACTGCATCCGTCTTTACAAATAAACCTAGTATTCATTCCTCATATCTTCATGGAGCCTTTCTGCCATCAATGTTTCCCTCGTAGATCCATCTATGCATTCATGTATCTCCAGTTTGCAGTAAGCAGGAGGTAGGAGGCCAATGACTGTTAGAGCCCCTTGCATCAGACCCAATGAGTCTGTCTAGCTGTGACCAGACCTGTGGAAGTGGTGGCCTTGTCGTCAGCATGTGACATCTAGACCGGCTGGAGCTGCCAGACAAAACCAGTCAAGTGCAAAACTAATCTACCTATCCATTTGTGCTGCAGAGGCAGACGGAGGTGGTATAATTGTGCTCAGCATTATAAGCATTGCCACCGCTTTTTGTTTCTCACGGTTATGGAGGCCAGATTTCACAGTCCATTTTTACAGCACTCTGTCTATCTCTAAGCTGTTTTAGATTGCCCAGACATGCTGATAATTGAATGAAAAACAGGTCCTGCGTAGGAAGGTGTGCGTGTCTTCATATGGGGTTTAAAGCCTGGCTGCATTTTATGAGCAATAAGCTGCTGTTTGTGATCCTCTGTGGATGCATAGATAATATGTCTTAGTCAGCAGACTGGTAGTCTGTATATTATAAAAGCACGCTCAGGGTAATTGACTGAAAGGAGGCGAGACAGAAAAATAGAGGTGAAAGATAAAGCTGTATTGGGAATAACAAATACACTGATGACACCATCAAAATCTAGCACATCGTGTATCTATCCAGTGTGAATATGAGTTTACACATTCTGGATGATGAAAATGCGTCACCCAAGTGAATAAAACTTTCGACTGTATATAGTCTTTGCATTACATTAGCATCTTTTTCCTTTCCTTTGCCCTTCTGGCCAAAGCACCCAGGTAGTTTAAATGTTAATGAGTTGGATCAGTTTAATAATGTCACCACAGCCAGGCTCATCAATCACAGCTTCTTATGGAATAGAGTAATGCTGATGTGAATACAGACTCCCTGCAAATTAAGAGTCATTATGCCCCTAGCTTTAAAAACACTGCCTTTTTTCACGTTCATAAAATTCTATGTGTACAGTCTAACAGTTTTCCATCCTTCCTGCTTCCATCCTTTTATACTTTGCCTTTAAAAGCTATTCTTTCCTTCTCCTTCCAACTTCTAGGGCTGCTTTCCTACCTGTGTCTTTTGTGTGTGCGCTGCCTCTCTCCAGGCATTTCCTCCTCAGTTGTGCGCTGCAACTTGCTGTCGTTTCTTCCTTCAGTTCTTGTCTATCTGACAAGGCCTCCTGTGCAGACTGTTTCCCATGTTTCCCCACACACATTACTGTACACACGAGCATGCACAGACACACACACATACTAGCGGGAGCGTTGCAGTCTCAGTCTTTGTTACTATGACAGTGCTGTCGCTTCCATCTAGATGTTAGTTGAGATGGGTTGAACCAAGATGGCAGAGCATACTACGTCTCTCTGGTCCCCTTTACAGTTGGTTTGAGTGACCACGTTTGTGTGTGTGTGTGTGTGTGTGTGTGTGAGAGAGAGAGAGAGAGAGAGAGAGAGCGAGACTGTGAATGTATAAGCCATTACTGTAGTTTTGATTAGGCAACATGAATATACGGTACACAATTGTTCATACCTAGGCAGTTATACTTTTAGTGTTTCAGGATATATTTAGCTATTGCAACCAATGAGGCAAATAATTGAAAAGGATTATATTATGGCAATAGAGACATGCAAGATTTTCCATCTGTCCTACCTTAATTTTTTAAGTATCAAATTCACTCGATTAGCCAAAAACTGACATTCTCATCTGGCTATTTATCTAGTGGTTTCTCCACTAAACTTCCAGAAAATGAACTACATCACAAGATACTATATATTGATTTCATGATATAAATCTACATAATAATAAAACAGCAGCCTCTACTGCCACTGCGGGCATGAAAGCACATACAGGTGCACTTCCTCTGTCACCTCTGGAAGCCCTGGAAACATACATACAAAAACAAACATTTCAGTTATGGTAGCAACAGATTACGCATGTGGAGCTGAGTTCAGCAGGTCACTCTCTGGTCATGTTCTCAGTCTAATCACAGTCTGATGAAAATCCATAATCCCAATTTCTCACTGCTGTAAATTAGTTAGTCACACACTAATCTTTCCCAGGAGTACCACTGATCCAAATAAAATGTTGTGACTTTTCTACTTTGTTTGTGCACGTGTGTTGTGTTAGGTGGTTCATTTTTATCTCGTGAACCCATTTCCTTTTTCTCTCAGGCTGTGCTCAATTCAGGTTGAGATTACTCACCTGACTTCCTGCCCCAGGAGAGTTTATGTAAGACAAACAACTTAGTCACATAAGTACGTGTGTGCATGTGTGTGTGTTTAAATGCGATATATTTAACTCTGTCGTGCATGTGTGCAGTTTTGTCCACATTTGTGTGACCCCTGTGTCCTGTACAGCACACAGCAGGCCTCATCCATTCCTAATTAGCGTGTGATCGATAGCCGGTTGTTGTGATGCTGTGTGTGGGGAGTCGTGTCAGAGCAGGGGAACAGTGACATTTCAGTGGACAGGGATTACTCTGTTGACCTTATTGTTGTGATTAGAATTCAGCCCCCGCTCCCCCAGAGATGACCTCACCTTGTTCACACTGCACCAGGATGCTGGAAGTTGTTCAAACCCCCCCCCCCCCCCCCCCCCCCCCCCCCCCCCACTCCCCGTCTCCCCCGTCTCCCTCCTCCTCACCTCTGCTGTACACTTTTGAAACATCCTCTGCCAGCATTTTTCTTTTCTAATGTGTTTTTCTTTTTAACTTTCTCAACCTCTTTCTAATTTCTACACACGTGGCTGCATCTTGCTTTTAAAATACTGCCACATCCATCTTTGCATGTTACTGAACCTTCTATATTTGCCAATCTTGCTACACTGTCATCTCAAGATTACCTACCACAAGATTTGCAACCTCTATTAAGGCATTCTCTTGCTTTTGTGTGTGTGTTTTTGCAGTCGTGTGTGAGTGTGCATGCATGTGTGAGGTTACAAAATGCTGGAAAAACACAACCATAAAGCCACATCTGTGACAGCTTTTTTATGACTTTCTTTTTCCCTTTCTTTTTTCAATAAGCTGGTACACTATTTTCTTACTGTCTGATAGCTTTGACGTGTTCTTAAGTAATCTCCAAATACATGCAGAGAGACATACAAGAAAGAAAGAAACTAAAAAGGGAGCATCATTGTTGAGATGCTGTAAGATGAAGGTATATTGGGCATCATCTGAAAAGCCATATTTAAATATCTGTGGATTATTCATTAACTGAGACATTGTCTCTGGAAAGACATGTTGCTGTTGTCATTTTTTACGCTTTTGCATTGGGCAGCAGTAGAAATTTCACAGGTGGCTATGTGAAAGGCTTCGTAAATAAGACCAAAAGTATCTGCAGAGCCTGATACCACTGGGGGTCAGTGGAAAAGTGTGCGTTTTTGTAATGGAGGCAAACTAAACCAAAATGGCCAGTGAGGCAGTCTGAATTGAACACAAGGTTTATGGGTGATTCATGCAAGTACTGTATGTGTCATTTACAGCTGCTTTAAAAAACCAACATAATCATCTGAGGGTGGAAAGACTGGCACTCTGTGTGTGTTGTCCAAAGTGTAACACCATTACACACCATGATCCACTGTGGTTACCTTGACTAAATCGCCAGGCTGCCGCAAAATAAATCCACTTCTGTGCTTCATATTATTTATTTTTACTTTTAGGTCTCTCATTTTATTTTACTACAGATTAAGTAATTGAGCATGTGGTTATTGTGTGGATCACGGTATTGCATGAAAACATAATGACCAGATTTTCAATGATAAATTCAGCTTTAAAAGCCAAATCATCTGCCTTTGGCTGCGTAATTGTTTTGCCATCTGTTTGCACCTCATCTCTCTGAACCTGCAGAAACAAAATCCCTTTATTGTTCCAATGAGCTCATCTGCACTCTGCTCTTATTATGAGCCATGTTTGTTTCCATCCAAAATTAGCGCAAATTAGGGTAACACTTTACAATTCAGCCTGCGATTCACAGTGTAATTTTCTTGTATAAATCAGGTATCAATAAAATAGTTACTAGGTCCCACTGATATTTAAATGTAGGTACAGTTACCCACATTTTAAATGAATTTTCAGAAAAAGGAAAATGCAAATGCATGTTTTCATCCACTACTGCTCTTTTCTGCACCGTAATGAACATTTGTGCTACAGAAGAGGTGTCATTTAACAACTGCAGAAGAAGAGGGCTCAGCAAGATGATGTGATTAAAAGAGCAACAGTCAAACCTCAAATGATTAACAGCGTTGTTAAAAATGTGATAGATGTGATTTATGTTTTTTCATGTATTAATTTGAGGGATGTTTCAATTCTTTAATGGTCCGCATAGATTCTTAATTTCTCCAGTGGAGCAGAAACTTCAGTGGATGCTTCCTGTACTTTGTGATTTAGTCACTAAGTCTGTTTCCATTGCACACTTTGCATTTTGCTTTTAAACCAACTTTTCCACCTCAACCAAGAGTAAAAAGCTTTGTTTTTTTTTTCGATATTTCAACTTAAACTTTCTGGCATTTCAACATCAGTAAGTCTTTTTTGTGCAAATTGATAAAGAAAAGTGGACGGAAACTATAACAGCTGCTATAAAACAAGTTTGAAACATGATGTGTCTGGCTGACAGGATAAGTACTAATTGCCACAAGCTGAGATTTATATTCCACTTTCCCATAACATCCTGCACGTATTGCATTGAATGTACATGAATGAATGAAGCAAGAACTTGGATACAACCAGCCAAAGCTACCAAGAGGTGCCCCTACCACCCCCCATGCAGAAACATATACTGTATCAGCTAACAGTAGCTCGTTGTTTATGCTCACTCACTTACATGTCTTCTGATGGCATGCCCACTCGTACCGAGCCATGGATACTTGTCTGAAGGGTTTAGCTGTTGAATTGCAGTGTAGGGTTGTCATCAGCATCACTGCAGAATCACTGGTTGACTGGCACACATATCTGGGATATGGCCCTGAGCGGCCCAGTAACTGCAGGGGCATATAATGGAGCGCCAGCAGCAGGTGAGAATACAGGATTGTGGATTTAGTCGCAGTGATTTGGCTCTGCTGGAGGGGATGGAGTCAGTTGGTGGTGGGAGAAATGCAAACCTGTCACACCTGTTTGAAGTCCACTCTGCTTATCAGAGGGTTTTTCCAGCTCAGAGAACACAGCTAGTCTGTCACTATGCAGGACAGAGGAGAGGAGAGGAGAGGAGAGGAGAGGAGAGGAGAGGAGAGGAGAGGAGAGGAGAGGAGAGGAGAGGAGAGAGTGGTGGAGGGGTAGATGGCACTGGGGCAGCATTTTGGGCATAAGAATTCCTCTGTAGCCTCCCACTGCTGCCAGCTTAGTGATAACATGCATGAGTAGACCTTAGGTGAAAGAAGATGGGAAGATGAGGAGAGAGGGAGGATGGGAAAAGCAGGGCAAAATTGACAGATTCAAAGGAGCAAAGTGGTCTGAAAGCTTCCCACATCCTCCCTCCCCTCTCCATCCCCTCTGTTCCTCACAGGGGGTGCCTGCTAAGGACGTTAGTGTCCATTAAAATTGCAGCATGTTTACATAAAGTGAACACAGCCTTTTGCTGTCTTTACCTCCCTCCTACCTCATCTCACCCTCCTACATAACACACACAAATATAAACCATAATTCAGTTTATTTACATATGAACAACCAATGCTTTCAAATGTAAATTAGCATACAGTTTAAGGCACCTATCCTCCAATTTAAGTGACATTGTACAGAGTTTCGTCTCATAAACTCCCAGTGACCTGCCTCAGAATCTTTTTACATGCTGCAAAAGAGAAACTCCTTTACATTATTTGCTGTTATTTTTCTGAGCTTGCTGTGTTAAACGTAGCACAAAGTTGCAAAGACATGCACACACACAAGCGCATGCATTCACCTATCAGCGACGATATTGATGTGCTCCCCTGTTTCTTTGCTTTTGAATGATTCAACACACTCTATTGCAAGGTCCATTTGCTGACTGATTCCTTTTGTTAAGGTGGTTTTGTCAATATTCTGCTGATGTGCCCCACTGCCCCCTCCGCCCCATCGCTCTGCCAGGGAGCTGGAGGCTTAATGCCCTCAGTGCCTATTTACCCTCCTTGCCTCTTCAGCAGCCATCTCTGATGCTGCATGGACCATCAGAGATGGCACAGAGATGGCCTGGAGGAGAGAGGTGGAGAGATATGGTGAATGTAGAATACAAAAGACTAGAAAGACACACACAAGTGCTTCAGTGCGTTCTGATGAATGAGTAATGTGACAAATGAAAGGGAGCGCATGAGTAGTGATGAGGAGGAGGGGTGCTCATCATGATGGAGGTGATAGGGCCCCCTCAAGGTGCATTCTGGCAGAGGTGACATTGTCCCTCTTCAATTCCAGGAGCTTTCGGCACTGCCTCTGACAGGGCATGCATCTCTGCTGGAGTGGCTGGTTACCATAATGGCTCTCTCAGTGGTTCAGGCTGGATTGCCTTTTGTACACTATGGCTTTTCAGTAGGGAAAATGTTCAAACTTTCAGAATAAGTTCTGTTTTGTTTTTGTTTTTTTTTTTGGTTTATTGGTTTTTTCAAAAGAACAAACCCAGCACTCTGCTATGGAGCAGCATCATTATAATCACAAATATTTCAATTCTGCTCATTAAAAGGGCCGCTCTGCTTATTTGCCTTGCCAATTCACCTGCTGTTATTTAACAAGGCAGAGCTGCGATGACCAAGCCAATGCTGGTGGGTCTGATATTTACCCTGGTCTTCTCAGAATGGTTTTATTAACAAATGACAGATGTAATTACAGAAACCAAACCATTTTTTCATACAAACTCTGGCGGTCTATTCACTGATTCTTCCATTATCCATGCTCTGTGGTCATGGATTAGCACTAATCATCACTGTTGTATTATATAATCCACTTGAAAAAGAAGGCTATTATGATTTAAACTGTTATAATCTGATCTCATTTCCTACACTGTCTCCTCAATTACTTCATCACTTAGCTAATCTCTGAACGTGTCTTATATCTACACACTACAATGAGGTGTGTGAATATGCTGCATTAAAATGATCACTTCGCACCTCACAGGAACAGTTCTGGCACTAAACTCAAGACGAGATGATCCAAATGCATATGGCCACTGCTCCCAATGACTGAGTGAGTCCTTGGAGCAAAGACATGCAAGGAATGTCAAGAAAAGAGGTGAACTGGTAGATGCTGTGTGGTAGGTATGTAATTGTGATAGTGACCATTGACTTTGTCATGGGTTCTTCATTTTCTATGACTCCTTACAGGAAAAAAATGCTAAAATCTGAAAATCTGGTTATAACCATGGTTGCAAAGACTCTAATTTATCCAGTTATTGATATTGAATGATTAAACCACACAGTGACATGACAGTTAAGATAAGAAGATGGCTAGCAAATAAAGTTGGATTTGTGTAAATCAAGACTAGATTATTAGAGCTGTGTATCAAGGATGCAAGAATGTAGACCTTATGATACTGTCAGAAAAAAGCTACTGAACCTTCACCTTGAGGAGGTGCAATTATATAGAGGCAAAATAACATACTGTTAAAGGTGGATGATTTTCAGATTAAAGTAGCAAAACTAGTAGTTAGAGGGAAAATTACTGTATGTTTATTGCTGCATTTGGGGAGAAAGAGCAGGGAGGACAGTTAATGAATTTGTGCACACTATTAGGCCGGGAGTAATTATTTTGATTTGCATGCCCTTAGGAACTAAGAACTAACTACTATTACCTGAAAGGATATACACAGCACTGATACTCAAACAGAATACCATAATATTATTATTTTTTAAAAAGATGAGAGAGAAATTAAATCTAAACTCTATCAAAGACAGATATTGTAAAGTATATGCAATTTATAAAACACAGGATGCCCATGCAGTACACTTCAAATGTGAACTCCATATGGAAGAGCTACAACCAGCTGTTGCATGAACAACTGGGTTTAATTACTGTAAACAAAGAGGGCAAAGATTGCAGATTGTATGCTGTATAGCCCAATAACCAACTAAATGTAAACACTGATCAGCTGCAGACTGCTTATGATTATGTCATATATAACCAAATACACTACATATCAGGTAAGGAGAATTCCTAGTTTAATGTACTGTACAGAGGTACTGTACTTTGTGCTATTTGGGGTTAAAACAAAAGACTAAGTTACAAACTTTAATTACAGTAAAGAACTTTGAAACCTGAACATACCTTTTGATGTACTTAATAAATATATATAAATATGTAAATGCACATCTGTGTGTGTTTATGAGTGTACGTAAATACATATGTACTGGCTACAGATTGTAGAACAATGTATATTTGTTATAAACAGTGGCCAAGTGACAGCATGTATCATAGCAGTATCCCTGGAAATCTTTTTCATAGTTGATTCTGCAGGGCGCAGTTTAAGTAAAAGGCAGGAAATTGTCTCGCCTTTTTGTAGTGAGGCAGAAACTAAGGGTGTGGAGGACAGGGTAGTGGTTGGGCTTTTGGCACGTCTGACTTTCATGCCAGAACCTAGAGTTCAGTCATCCCATGACTCACCAAATGTACAAATATAACCATAATCCTTCCATTACTTCAACCAGTTTTTTTTACTTGTCTACATTAAATCATGCTATAGTAGCCCTTGAAGAAAGTTTAAAGAAAAACCAAGGTATTGAACATAATCCAGGGTTTTGTAGAATAGTGTTATCAGCATTCTGTATTCTTGGTTCTTCTCTTTTGCCATCTCTGCGATGATTAGTTACAAGGCCACGTCTCAGTGCAATGCAGTAGTATCTCACGCCTGGCAGTCCAGGAAGGATCGATAATTGATCTAGACATATGCCACCACCTGCCTGGGTCTCTCAGGGTTCACATTCACAAGTGTTACCAGAAAGCCCCCCCACACACACACACACACAGTCTTTTTCTCCTGTTACTGTAATGATCTATGTACACCATCAACTCAGGTATACAATGGAGTTGTCACTCAGTCACAGCACCGATGATCAGATGTCAGATTGTGCTTAACCCTAACAACTCTCTGGTGACCTTGCAGACTCCATGGCTGCCTCTGAGGTCAAACTGCACAAGCTGTAGATCAGCAGTGGCTGATGCTGGACTGGTACTGAAACCTGCAGACTACAGGATGATTTCTGTGCCCTATTTTCCACTAACAACCTTGTGCTCCAAGGTAGAATCTTTTCACAAATATGTTCACGTAGGAAAAGCCTTTGCTGCAAAATTGGAGAGAAGCCTCCTTTTTTCATGTCAACCATCAACCCCTTTCCTTTCTTTTTCTATCTCATTCAGTCCTTCCTGGTTTAATTTGCTCCTTAAATCAACTCCTGCTGCCTCGCTTCCCCCCCAGTCTCTGGATGTTTAGTCGTTTATGAGAGAAGGTGGAGAACAGCAGGTGCGAGGACTGCACAAAACACCGGAGAAGTGATCCAATTTGGAGTGGGCAGTAAATTGTGTGGACATCTGCGCACTGCATGGTGCGGAGCTGAGCACAGGGCAGGGTGGATGCATATCTCTGCCTGGCTGTACTGCTGACAGAGCACAGAAACAGCCGTGGAGGCGAGCCAGGCAGGCAGCAGAGAGAGAGAGACTGGGGATTGGGACCTGACACACTCTCAGAGTCTCCGTCTTTATATTTGACTCTTCAACCGCTGTGGATGTTTTCTGCCACATTGCAGAAAGAGCAAATTAGGAGGGTAGTATGGTGTAGGGAAACATAAAGAGGAGTTAGAGAAGATCTGACCTAAAATTCATCCATTATGTGAGGAGGTTATGCGGGAAGTTTGAAAATTTGTAGAAAATCTCACCATGACCATTATATAAAGGTCTCTTCCCCTTGATTCATGAAAATGGTCATCAGTAACAACACGCAGTCCTGGACCTGTATCTCTCCTCAGCCCCACAGGACGCCTCTCCAGACTGGGCTAATTGAACAGATTACAAACCTCCCCTTATTTCCCTCTAATTAGCATTAGTGTGCCATGGACTAAATGGGTCTGGAGTAGGCCTCAGTCCTCCACGCGTACAGGCGATTATGATCTCCTGCCACAGCGGTGTCTCTGGTCATAACTTCATTAGCGACTTGGCTGACTTTTTCCAACTCTGCTGGTTCACGTCCCCCCCAAGGAGTTTGGGTCTGAATTTAGCTTCCCTATAGCACAAAGATCTTTGATTGGATTTAATATTTTTCTTTCAAATTTCTCGGCTCCCAACTGTTTCAGTAATGCTTATGCTTTTCTACTTTGTGCCGTTCAAGCCTTCATATGTATACAGACCATATTGGTTTTGATTAATCTTGCTTGTCATCATGATCATCCCTGTGACACACAACTATAGTCTTGCAAACTATCATTTTCATCAGCACAAACATGGCTGTAATCAGTCTGATTTCTGTAGTGATTGTCAACATTATCATTAGCAACATTTTCATCTTCCTCACCTTCTTCATCACTGTAATTCTTTTCCTCCTCTCCTTCGGTTCATTGCCTCCTCCATCATCACATTTATTGATACTCCCCTCCCCACACACACACACACACTTTCTTTATGGTTATGGACCATATGTACATATTGTGATCTTTTCTGTAATTGCTAGTTTGGATTTAAGGCTTCATGATGAATGCAAAGCTGTGTGAAATGCTGTCTACCACTGAATGATCCATTTAGCCTCTATAAACCAAGCTAGATTAAACAAATTTGGCAAATCTGTCTGTCCTCATTGGACGACAAGTTGTACACTGCATACACTATACTGCAGACTGTGACTCGACGTGCTTCCCATTCAAATGAATCTAATAGCTGGGAGTGCTTGTATATACGTTGGACAAGATGTTGCTCTCACAATTCATTTCACACTTCGTTAGCAAGTGAAATTGTTGGCTGGATATACAGTATGAAAGAGAAGATCAATATATCACAGCCAGGTATTGGTGGCGCAATACGGGTGCTGAGGTTCAACAAATTGTGTAAACACAATTACAAAAACAAATACAAAGGTGCATTGTGTGAAATTGTTATGCATCATGATCAGATTTCAAACACAAATGTACATAGGCGTGAATGTCTTTGCACACACATATGCATGGAGTTGCCTAGGAAATGAAGAACACCCAGAAATTCACACACACTCCTCTTTGTTCCTCCTCTTCACTAACCCAGGGATTTGAATGGAGTAAATCATCATTGTGTTTGGGAAGGAGATTGATAGCCAGTCTCAATGGTTTGGTCACCCATTCTATTTAGAGCGGGAGGTCAGTCGGCCAGCTAAGGATCCAACCTCTATTGTGGCCATCTGACATCTCCATTCATCATCAGACAGTCTGCATCCTGCTGCTGCTGTCTCAAGGCATGGATTGCTTTGTGTGGCACTTTGTGCACAGCAAATATGAGGAAAAAGATGCATGTCCACTTATTTGATATTTGACAGGCTGGATTAGCCAAAAAGACTTCATGATCTATATTTATACTACAACATGCAACTGCAAGGTACAAGATGAACGTATTTCTCAAAGTAACATAAATGTGTATTTCTTACTTAAGGTGCATTTAAGCCTGATGCAAGAGGTAACTTTACATTTACTCATTTGGTACATGCTTTTATCCAAAACAACTTAAAGGTGAGGGACAACACTAAAGCTTCAGTGCAACAGGAAACCTTGGTGTACTAATTACTACATCTATTCAATAAGTGCAAGAAGATCAGGTAAAGGAGTGCATCAAAAGTGCATAGTAAGTGCTGGTTAAGCATGTTCGGGTGTTAGATGTGTTAGGAGAGGAGGTGCTCTTAAAAGAGATGAGTCTTCAAGCGATTCTTGAAGATAGAGAGGAATGCTGCTCTGATAACATTTAGTAGCTTGTTCCACCTTCGTGAAACCACAGATGAGGACAGTCTGGACTGCAATTACCTAGTGTGCAGGGATGGCAGCGCCAGACAACATTACTTGGGGAAACACAGTGGCCAAAAAGGAGCATAAGCCGAATGATTGAACTCAGGTCTGGTTGCAGACATTTGATTCGGGCAGCCATAGGTAGTCATTGTAGGTTGATGAGTGACATGTGTCCTTTTTGGCTGATTTAGGACCAGACAGGCTGGTGCATTCTGGACCTGGACCATCTGTAAGGATTTCACTGTTTATGAAGGAAAAGCATTGCAGTAGTTGAGGCAAGAGATAACCATTACCTGGACCAAGAGCCGGGTGGCGTAAATTTTCTTATGTTGAGGCATTACCGGGAGACAGATGCAGCATGGTCAGAGAAGGATTGCTGGTCATCAAAGATGACACCCAGGTTTCTCATGACCTTGGGTGGGGTAAGGGATGAAGAAGCAATTTTGTTATTGATATCGTGGTGGAGAAATGATCAGCTGGGATGACTAAGAGTTCAGTCTTAGAGAGGTTTAATTGAAGGCAGCATGCCTTCATCCATGTGGGTATGTCAGAGAGACAAGCAGAGACCTTGGGGTCATCTAGCACCCCAACAGGTATAGATGGGTGTCATTTGCATAGCAGTGATATGAGAACCCATGTGAGCAGATAATTGGACCCAAGGAGGTGATGTATATTGCAAAAAGTAAGGGTCTCGGTACCAACCCTTGGGGCCCTCCTGTGGGGACAGGATGGGATAAGGACGCTTGTACTGAGATAGGATTCAAAACAAGAAAGTGCTTTGATAGATTTTATTTTCTTTCGTGACAACCAGGGTTGGCTCTTATTTATCTGAACAAGACATGATATGAAAGACCTGGGTGTTGAGTCTATTGTGTGGCTTCTCGTGTTTTTTATAACCAGGTAGCACATTTTCCATCTGTAGGTCTGGCCTTGTACCACAGTCAAGTTTGTGACGCTTCATTTTCTGTTGTTTGGGTTCAACCCGAGTCTTATTTCAAGGTTAGCTCTTCCCCTCGGCCCCCGAAAGGGAGCGGGAAGGAGAAAATGTGAGAGCAAGAGAGAGAGGATCCTCCAAGGTCACTTTCAGCGTCTCTCCGTTAGAATTGGTGAGTTCCTGGCAAGGCAGAGACAGTTTCAATTTCTCACAGACTGTCAGGAGCTCTGTGTTTTTTAAACGCCTGTGAGAAAGATGTAAGCAGAGGAAGATGTTCAGTGTTATCTGAGGAGCATTCTTTTCTCCAGCCTTATCTCTCTGTCAGTAATGGGCCTTCAGTGATTCCTGCCAGATAGCTGCTGTGGATAGACTGTTAGGCAGGCAGATAGAGCAAAGCTTTCCCAGATACTGTAGATCTAGACTGGGCTGTTTTTCCACATGTTTCTGCCCCTCAGTGATTGGTAAATCCCATTGATTGACAGTTTGACAGACACCACACCTCTGCTTCTTAGTGGAGTGGAAGAAAAAAAACAAAAAGGAAGGAGTGATTGATCCAAAGTGCCTGAAGTATTGCATGGTGAACTTTCTTTGACCACCTCCTCAATCAAAAGTACAGTAAAAGTCATCTTCTACTTCAAGATGTGATGAAGACATGGATCAGAGATCTTTGATGTGACAGATCATGGACATCTTCATCTGACCCTCCTGACTCTGAGCTTGTTGCTGCTTTTATTGTTTTGTGGAACAATTCACTGAGGAGAAGGATGCTATGTCAAAACTGTTTTTAGAGGCTTTGACGCTAAAGGGGAATGGGAACTTCAAAGAAAGCAAATTGTGTGCGCCTGTATGTGTGCAAGAGTGACCTAAACAATATCGACCTCC
Organism: Trachinotus anak; assembly: GCF_046630095.1. Lineage (NCBI taxonomy): Eukaryota > Metazoa > Chordata > Actinopteri > Carangiformes > Carangidae > Trachinotus > Trachinotus anak. The sequence goes on from NW_027273865.1 coordinate 13,237,712, forward strand.
TGTTGACAAGTTAATGATAAGTTAATTGCCTGGTGAGCATATGAACTTATAGTCCTCACATTCCCTCCAAGATAAAACACCCAAAGGTAGCTTATCCTCCCCAAAGGCGTCCAGTTAACTCTGCAACTTTTTACTTTACTTCACTATGACCAATTAATATTGGAGGAATTGGCGAGGAAAAGCAGAAGGGGGGAAGTAGAAGGGCTGATAAGAGAGTTGAAAGCAGCAGTGGGGAATGGAGTTGTAGTAATAAGCTGGCCTCCTGCTGTCTCCTCTTTGGGGAGATCCCCACTAGTGGTGTCCCAACTGTACTGAGAGGAGAGGCTCAGCCAGGGGTCTTCAAAGTACTGCTCTGTTATGGATGAACTCTTTTGTACGCTATTATACATTCAACACACCATATCTGAAGACAGCTCCTATCCTTCAAACAACCACAAGTCCGGGCTGCACCCAGCGGAGGAAGTTGTGACTCAATAAAACATTCCCAACAACATCACTGGAGCACAAGGCGGTGCTTTTGTATTTCCAGATGTCTGGCTTACAACTCAAGACATGCAGATCCAGTGCCTAATCATAACACTTGCTTCTTTGGAGTATGTTTTACTCCTGCTGTGGATGAGATTTGTTTATCACTGACCCTTAAAATAGCTACAATAGCACTAAACCCAAAGATATTTTTGTATGACTGAGAAAAGCGGCCAATTCTGATATTTGAGAAGCTGGAACCAGCTAATGCCAATTGACTAATGGATCAATAAACTAATAATTTCAGCTTTACTGTAAATCAGGAAGGAAGGTTCTGATTATTATTATTTTTTTTTTTTTTTTCAAGGCTGTATTGAGTTGCTTTGTACAGGGTTACGGTAATAGATAAGTCATATACAGTAATGTTGGACCCATTGGTAAGCACTAAAAAGTACAGGCTGTGAGAAAGGAAGTATGTCAGTAGTGTTAAGAGCCTTTAATGGTGTATAGATTGTTGGAGAGATAGTGAGCTCCTTTTGCACTGCTGGGCAGTGGTACTGCTCTGTTAATCTAATATAGAAGTCTCAGAGCAATCTGTGATATGTGTAGGTGTTTGATGATCAACTTGCCCTTTGCACTGTATCTGATTTTATAGAAGAATACTATATTTTTGTACAGCAAAAATGTTTTTATTATTGGTGATTGTGCTTAGCTTTAACAGTGTTTGGAACCTGCTCTCTGTGCCTACCTAGCCGAGGTGGCTATACGTTTTATTATAAAACAGATGAATCCATCCCTATGTGACACAAACCGAACATTACAACTATCTCAAAGGCTGGATTTATTGCAGGGCTGTTGCATTGGATTGCATTAGATTGTACAGGTGTACCAATAAACAGGCAATTCAGTGTAAGATGAAAATGACAGCCTTTGCACAACAGAAGGGTCCTTAAGACCCCTGAGGTTTTTTAAATGTATGTGTAATAGAAAACCGGTCCAGAAATATTCCAAATGGAGAGCACCAGAAGTACGTTTAATAATTTACCCAGATAGTTTCCTCTCTCTTTCTCTCTCCATCTCTTTCTCTCCCTCTGTCTCTCCCTTTCATTTGCAAGGTCAGTGGGTGCAGAAGGTTGGGCTTTAGTTCTGTTCTGTCGTCGTCACTTTCTCCTCGGAGCTGCAGGCTGCGACAAAGAGCCGGCATAAATGAGAGCCGCCACAAACACAAGACCTGTGCCGGCCACGGAGCAGCAGCACGCTTGCTTTGCCTTCAGTTTGGAGTCTGGTCTCTGTGTAATAACTTCATGATAAAGGCTGTGTGAAGGCTCTGAGACGTGCGCAAGCCCACAAATATAAGCGGCCGCACTTTTACTCCGAGCTGATTCATTTTCCAGCTGACGTGGGAGCGGGAGCGCAGGCTGAACTGCTGTTCGGGCATCTCTCGGCGTGTCGGGGAGGAGAGGAGAGAAGCGCCGCTGACCTGCTGGGATTTTCAGCCATCCTGGGTTTTTTTTTGTTTGTTTGTTTGTTTTTTTTTTTGTTGTTGTTTTTTCTATCAAGACCCCAGACTCCGGCTGGCTCCTCTGTGGACTGACTACACTCAGAGCGATGACTGTACTGAATTATCCACCGGTTCTCTGTAATTTTTCCGGCGAAGACAGCCCCACCACCACCACCACCACCACCACCACCACCCGTCCTTAGAATAGAGCTGCTGTGAAGCAACTCAGCACCGTCACCGTTGTCTAACAGCTGGGATTTACACTTTACCATGTCTTGAGACGCGGAGGGAAAGCTACACAGATGATGGCAGTGAGTATATAGCCTCGGTTAAATGGCACTGGTGTTGCATCCAGGCTACTTTTAGCTCGTCTCCCGGGGAAGGTTTTATCCACACAGCCGGTGACTTTAATTTTGACCGATAATCGTGTATTGACGGGGGGGGGGGTCCGTCTTGTCACAGCTGTAGCGGGTGTCATCCGCCGTGACAGTGTGATATAGGGCGTTTCTGTCACCGCTGTTGCCGGGGGACATCAGGTTCCTCCTGGGACTTTTTGGGGAACATTACATCATTTGAGGAGCCTGTGAATGACTCTGCAAATTGAAGGAACGCGTGTGTATTTTCTAAATGTTTATAACCCGAATAACGTGTCGTTTTCGAACAGATGTAGTCCCTTTTACTAAACTACAGCCCAGGCTATATGTTGCCAGATGTAATCATGGAACTGTCATGCGTGCACAAATGCCACTTGGAGTGCGCTCGACGCACGCAAAGACTGGGCGTGTGCGATGGTGCCCCTCACAAGCCACCTAGAGATCGACGGGCAGAGTTGTGAGGGTAGTCTCTGGCATAAATTAACCCCCCCCCCCCCCAAACACCCGCCCGGCTGCGGGGTGGGGATCGCTGCAGCTGTCAATTTGCATGTATTTTGTTGGCCAAATCCAGCCTGTATAGCCTGCCTGCGCCTCGGTTAATCCCATAGCGGATCGGCTTTACCGCTCCAGCCTGCCGTCTTGCAGCGCCTTCCCCTCTCTCTCCCTCTCTCTCCCTCATTCACACACACTTTAAATGATTGCATTATATTAATCGGGCTCATGTGACCATCATGTATTGACGTGATGATATCTGGAAACCAAGCGCTGTTAGGAGGCAGCGCAAATCGGGATAACACTTCAAGAAAAAGGATCGATGACCGAGATTTGAAACGCGATAGCAGCTCGGATACTCCGCTTCTACTCAGCGGTCTTCCTACTTTGGAGAGGAAAACCCACCCAGTTCCTGAATCCGGGTTTTTATAGCAATTGATGGGTGACAAAGCCACGATGAAGGGCTGGTTCATACACGACAGGAACTGGTGACCGAGTGGTGATCCAGCGCGTTTGATGAGCACGTCGGTAAGGTTGTTCTCCGCTGAACTGATGCGTCGAGACGCTGTGTGTATCATCGTGTGACACTTCAAGCCTAAATATTACCTTCTACAAATTCGTGACCGCAGTCATCAGGCTGTGAAATACAGAGTCCAAGCGATTTCCAGTGTTAGGCCGTAACTAGGCTGGTAATGTTGTGTGTGCGTGTGTGTCCTTAAGTCCTCCCCCTTCAGTTGTAAACCCCCCTGGAGTTTTTTTTTAATTTTTTTATGTCAAGAACACACAGATTGTTAGAAATGATCCCAAAGATGTGACTAGGGGAGTTTACGTGTCATTACTGTCCAGACTGAGGGCTAACCAACAAAACAGTTATCATGCATTCTGGCACCGGTCTAATTTATGAGTGAGTTAAATAATCAGCAACAGAAATGTAAGTCTCCCCCTGGACACACTGAAGGTCCCAACGCTCCTGTGGCAATGCAATATGTTACCAAGGCGTTTTTAACAACATCATTTTAACTATGGAATGGCAACTTGCCATCATGTCAAGCCAAAGTGTGGCTTTTGTGGCCCCATTTGTGTTCATCCCTGCGGCAGCTTCACTTCTGTTCTCTTTGACCTGTTAGCATTTCACAGAGAAATGCAAGTTTCCCAGCACAGAGTGGCTTATGTCTCCACACTGCATCAGCAATTTGTGTATCTCATCTCCAAGATGCTGAGTCACATTGCTTTGCGTATTTTGTGTGTTTGTGTGTTGTCCTTTGACGTCAGCAGCCAGTGTCTGCACAGGTGTGATCTGGTAGCCATAACTCAAGAAGGCTGATTCTCATTAGAATTAATACTGTGTGTTTTTTTCTGTTTCTCCCTCTTGGATCTTCTGTAAGAACCAAAACTACTGGAAGTCCTCGTGGTCCAAACCAGTAATCAGCAATCTTCATAATTAATTTATTTTTCAGAGCAGCTCATAATGTGGCTCACATAGGAAGATGTCATTAATTTCTCTTTGCCCTGAGAGAAATTTTGCTGCTCCTTGCTTTTCATTAACTTTTAAAAGTGGTGTGAGACACTGTGATAATGTGCTCCTGTGGAGAAAAGACTGATAACTGTGCAAGAGAGCGCTCGGGTCAGGTGAAGATTTGTGGAGGGTTGTAAACAACACAAATGTTTTCATTAGCTGCAAACTAGTCAGTCAGACAGTGATTGGGGTATCTATGGGAGAAACACAGTCTAGGTTAGACAACAACCCTGGACTCATCTGTCCATGTCACAGTTTGGTGCGTTGTGTATTGACGCGTCAGTGTCACTCACTCTCAGCCCTCCTAACACCCTGTTTTGTCCCCGTGGTGCTGTGCAGATGTAACAGTAGGTGGTGGGATATTATTCTGACACATCCAGCCACACAGACTCTGCCTTCCCTGTGTTTGTCAACTACTGCACAAGCGCACACTCACACACATGCACATCTACCAATACAGAGGAATGCAAAAGGAATGAGATTAACGCTGAGCATAGTCTAGAAAGAGTTGGAAGCTTTGGAGCAGTGCAGTTGTAGCGGGGAAGACTGGAAAACATGTCCAAAGGAGACAGTGACTACAAAATTCTGTGCAGAAAGGAAGTTCCTGCGGGACAGGAAGTGCTTTGTGGTTGCCTGTCTGAAACCGCAACACTGGTGTGACTAATCTAAGTCTACACACTTCCCTAAATTCTCTTTTAATTTTCCACTTTTCCTTCCTCCTTCCCTCCCTCATCATTCACTCTTCACAACTTACAATACGTCTCTTTCAAACCCTTGTTCAACGTACCACCTTTCTCTTTGCATGTTCCTGTCTCTTGTCCTTAATCTCATTCTTCCTCTGTGTTCCTTTGTCGTTACAGGATTACCGGGAGGATGGCATGGACCTGGGGAGTGATGTATCCAGTCGCTCCAGCTCAGAGTCCAACTCCAACAAGGTTACGCCTTGCTCCCCTTCTCTTGACCTGGCCACTTTGGAGGACTACAAATCCTCCCCCTCTCTGGACCTGGTCACCTTAGAGGACTATGAGGAGGACGAGGACTACCAAGAGTATAAGAAGAAGGTGATAGAGGAGTGGGAGAGTGAGTATGGAGAGGACTACACCTCTCCACAGCCTCCCGGTCAGGAAGAAGGTGGAGGAGGCATCGTGGGGGTTGATGGCCTTGGCAAGGGCTACAGGAAGACAGTGAACAGTCGCAGCCTCGCTGAAGAATTCCAGGATGTGAAGACTGTCCCGCCCCTCCCGGCCCCCAGCGGACACACTGCCACCTCAGTCGCAGCCGTCCCAGAGGAACTGAAACAGAATGGCAATCTGATTTTGCCCCGGAGCAATCGGCTCCACTCCCCCGGTACACCACAGGGGGGCACAGGGACTCCCAAGCCCAGCCACCGCAGCTCCAGTCAAGGCAGAGGGAGCCGCAGCAGTGGCGGGGGTGGTGGTGGAGGAGGTGGAGGAGGAGGCAGTGGGACTGGGGTACGAATGGGAGGATACAGAGAGGAGGAGGGTGTGGAGGAAGAACCTCTGCCCACCATGGACTGGGCAGCCCTGGAGAGGCACCTGGCTGGTCTGCAGTGCAGAGAGCAGGAGAATCAGAACCTCAACCACAACCAGAACCACAACATGGGCAAGACCAACTACACCTCAGTGAGTGTGCAAGGTTTTTACATTTTATGTCTACATGTTCCTGTGGGTGTTTTAAGATTTCTCATCCATTGGTGTGCTGCTGCAATCCAGCAGTTATCCATGTCAGATGGACCCTGGAAACATGAGGTTAGGTTAGCTGCAGTAAGAGAGAGGGATTAGTCGGCTAATGTAGCGCTAAGCTATGTGGCCCTGCTATTAACCTGACCATGACGGAAGTCTGTGCTCCACAGCTGGAGGTAAATGGAGGCTGCACGGGGCAGCAAGGAAACATGTTACTGCAGATTCCTGTTAACAGGAAGTACGCTGACTCGGAGACGCTCTTTAAGTCCAACAGTTGAAGCAAAAATGTCCCATGTCATTGTTATAAGTCTTGTCAGCACGGTAACTGTTATTTGATGACAGTAGATAGAAGTTTTACGGTTTGCTGACCTTAGAGACTTCATGTCTGTGAAAGCGAATTTTTAAAAACCTATACGTTCTTTGCCATGTGGTGTTTCTACCAGAAGAGGTCAGTGTTGCATTGACTTTCCATAGTGAGCTGCTGCAGGCCTTTTAATGCCGCACCAGCAGCACCAGTGCTACAGGCTGTTATGATTCACTTGCAATCTCATGACATCACTCAGTTTAAATCACAGTCAGAGTTTTATGTTTTGCTGTTAGTCTGAAGGGTGTAGCTTTAAAAATGTTCGGGAGCTTAGAGCAGCCACAGTTTCAGTGCAGACACTAAGCTCTTGTGTCACCGAGTAAAGCTAAGTGAGGGCAAATGTGTGTTTGAGAGAGGGCGACTGGTGTTCTCTTTTAGTATGCGAGCTCTAAGACCTTTTCCTCAGTGCACACAGACAATGGCTGCAGCCAGAGCCATTGTGAGTGTGTTGTGTGTGTTGTGTGTCTTTGTTTGTCTGTCCTGGAGGCCCCCTCTGTCTCCCTGAGGCATGTCAGGAATGCAGCGGGAGAAGTGGGGGATGAGAGGGAGGAAAGGACAGGAAGATGGTATCTTTAAGACCAGGCAGTTCAGGCCATGTGGCTCATGTGTTTGTGTCAATGTTCATTACCTGCTGTCCATCTTAAATGGGAAGGTCACCTCCTGGTTTGCTTTAGTCTGAGGGATAGTCTGTTCTCTCTCCCTCTCTCTCTCCCTATGTGGTGGGATGTGATATAATTGACCCGGGCGAAAGAAAATCTCATGAAAGAGAGCCTCTGTCTCCACATGCAGCCACTATCGTCTGCATGCACACACGCACAAGCACACAAATTCACAGATGTGCATTCTTGGTCTCTGCTGGTGTCTCACATGTGTGTACATGATGGTAGACTAAGCCTGGTGTGGTAGATAGAGATAGCCCAGTCTTGATGGTGATAGTGCCACAGCTTCCAGCTGTCTCTCCCATTACAAGAAAAAAACAAGCCTCAGAAAAAAATGGACCCCAGAATTTAATGGCCCTGTGTTGATAAGAAATTGGAATTACCCATGTAATCCCACCTAAGTAGGGAGCAGAGGAGATACACACTCATATCTTGGACAATCCCACTCTTAAAATCTCTGAGGTGTTGTTGCTATTTCTGTGGATGAATGCCCATTATATGGATCAAATCAGTAGGTTCAATTACTGAACTTCTGATATGTTATTTGACTTTTGGTGTTTTTAGTCCTGTCCCTGACCCTCTGCATATCGTAAAAGGGGACAATGGCAGTCCTGACCCGCTGCTAACCTGCTAACAAGATCATAAAAGCAGTCAAGTGGCAATTTAGGACATTCCCACAAGACATTCTCAGTCTCTTTCTGTGTCAGGGGGCATCTGGATTTCTTAATTCTCAAATTTGCAGGACTTAGCAGACACCCTGGAGGAAAGGGAGGACTGGTGCTTTTAAAATGTTGTTAAATATTTAGACATCCACTCAGGCGGGACCCAACAGCGAGACGGTGCGTGTGTTCATGTATAGAGGGGTCTGTCTGTCTGGGATGTTGCCGGGGTCCAGTGGGACAGAGATATTCATGCTTCAGTAGAGCTTCAAAAGCATCTGTGCTTTTCAGAAAGACGGGACACAGAGAAGCCTAAAGTTAATAATGTGCAGCGGTCGCTGAGTGCCTGGAGACTGATTTTGGTTGGTCTGCCAGAGCTAGACTTTTGTAAGAAATGTAAAAAAGTTTGGGGCAGTCAAATCAGTGGTTCACCAGACGTGCTCACTGCATCAGACAGGATCCACAGTCTCACTGTGCACTTGTTGTCCGGTCCACATCTCACATCAGTTCCCTTTGCACTGTCTCATAGAGGATTGGGTTAAATTACAGACAGAAGAGTCTTTGAAAAGGCTTCTTTGTCTACATATATGGACACACTTAAACACCCTTCATAGAGGTATTGATTTTTGAGCTGTGAGCCCAGTTGCAGATTTATAGAAAGCTTTCCAGATTTGTATCCTGTGCCATGAAAAGCTTAATTTCTCCTGTATCTTGTTTCATCCCCAGCTCAGTTTTGTATTAATGAAGTGTTGATGTTATTGCAGGTGTGTTTAGTCAGGGTGTGGTTTCAGGCTGCTGTAATCTCAGCGTCTGCCTGCAGGCTGTGGGTGTGGGGTCAGGAGGATTCATGAGGATGAGGGTCATGCTGACCTGTTCATAATTTGTTTCTAATGAACTCTGGAGGCTCGTGGCAGAGAGGGGCCCACAGGGACTTCAAGTGCACCAGGGGTAACACTACCCTATCCCTCCATTTAGCTGCACACCCTTGGAAGATAAACAATAATATTATTCTTCCGAGTCAGTCCTGAGGTGAAGAAGGCAGAGATGGGGTCAGTCTACACGTATGGCTGTCTATACTCGAAACTTTACCTGTGTGGTAGGGAGCATACTGGAAAAGTCTGAAATCTATGCCTGCAGGCAACTTCTTTTTAAATGTCAGAGTGCACACGCCCAGACTTACTCACACTATATAAAACACCCCATGGGCAAATTGTGGTTACAAAACCAGGACCTGTGTTGGAACCTGCAGCATTATTTCTGCTTTAAAAGTGTAGAGAAGAGCTCTCTCTCTCTCACTGTCTCTCTCTCTCACACACACACACACACACACACACACACACACACACACACACACACACACTTAGCACATCCACAACTCTTTAAAAAGAAAAGAAATGCAGTTTTTCCAAGCACATTTAGTCTTATCCAGGTGCACACACACACACACACACTATTTCTACTGAACCATCCTAATCATGCCAGAGCATTTACTGCACTTTAGTGCATATTTTCATACCAAGCGCTGAGCAAATTTCTCAGCAGTAGACTCACATAGAGTCATACTGTTCAGTTATAGGTTCACACTCTGACTCAGTAATACTTTGTGACATGTTTGAAATCCATTTACGGTACAGTCCGAAGATTAAACATACTGTCCTTAAACAACCTCCCAACACTTTGATGTTCTCTTCACACATCTAAAAATGAATGTCACTCTCAACAGAGGTGATCTCTACCTCTTACCAGTTTATATTTTAGCACTGGAGGACAGTCTTCTCAAATACCGTCTCTGTGTTAAAGTTGAACACCACATTTAAACATCTGGATCAGCTGACTGTAAAAGCATTTGTCTTCTTTAGCCCTGGAGAAGCTTTGTCAAGACGGAGAAAATATACCTTAATGATGTAAATGTTTTAGCTAAAAGCATGTGTTAAAAACTGGACACAAATATATTAGAAAGGTCTAACAAAAACACTTAATCCAGCTGCATTCTGGGAAGTTTTGACTCACACTATGGAACTTTTTTTTTATATGTTTCTTGCATGTCCCCCAACTGTATACAAGAGCAATACATAATTGCTACAACTGTTTTCTAAATGGGTAATAATGTAATTCGAAATAGCCTCAGACACATAAGCCTTGACAGATGTGACAGTTTACCTTTCTCTGTTTCCAGCAGTCAGAGGAAGCAACATGGCGATGAACATCTACTTAAAAGGAAGGTGCTGCTGAAGCACACCATATAAACAGTAAAAAGGCCAAGAGCCAAAACAAATTGTACAAGTCTGGAGCACTCTGCCCCAGAAAAGCACTCAAGGGCTGTGGAAAATAAATGATGAGAAAGAAGCAGAGAGACACAGAGAGGTTAGAGAAAAGAGCAAAGGCAGAGAGCGGTTTCCACTCTCTGCTCTGTGATTATGTACAAGTTCAGTAGTTGAACTGGGCTCGCCGCCCTCCACTAACAACCTAACTACTACCTTCACGTAGTACTCAGACTGTGCCACGTAGAGGGAGAGAGACGGCGAGGTTAGGAGAAGGAAGAAATTGCAGGGTTTGACTGTGGTTATAGTGGATATAAATAGGCACGAACAATGAATGTCAAGCAGTCACACTGGAGTTAGGCCCTGAATGGGAAAAACAAAGCAGGCAGGCCTGAAAAGAGAGATAGCTGGGATAAAAAAAAGAACCTGTGGAGGAGGAGGGAGGTGAGAGGAGGAATGTGGGGTCACAGGGTGGCGAGCCAAAAGGGGTGGGAAGTCGCAGGAGAAGATAGTCAACGTATATATGGGTAGGAAGTGGGAGGAGGCTTTAGAGATGGGGGGGGCAGGGCTTAAACCAGGTGTGGAGAGCGCCTGCTGAGGCTCTGGTGTCTGGCTCAGCCCCTTAGGCTTAACCACAGCTCCTTGTGTGTGTGAATGTGTGCATGTATGTGCCGATACCAGCTGAAACACGCCCGGCCCTCTGAACGCTAAAGCTCACACACACTCTCCTCACACAAACTGACTTCACTTGCCTCTGCCTCAGATTTCTGCCTCCTGTTAGTCCACACACACACACACACACACACACACACAGAAGCGCACATTCACCTCTCTAAATCAAAGGATATCTTTTTCTTCTCATGGTATCCTGACAGTCTGCCAGTGTTGGTAGATGTTTTTTTGTTTTTTTTCTCCTTTTCTTTTTTATCAGTGGAGTATTTTTCATCTCAGCTTAACCTTGGATTCCTCACAGCAAGCCGGGCACTTAACTCAGGTAAAGCAAAATATAACCTTATTATGAATATGAAATTTGTGCTTTTTGTTTGTCAGACCTTTTCCAACATTACTTGTACATGTGATGTGGCTGTATTCAAACCTTCAGACAATCCAGGTTCAAAGTAGATATATTGTTTGGCAAAAGGCTCAACATGTAATTTTAGCCCAGGCCACTGCATTCCTCTGCTGTGACATGTGGTCTTTTGAATTTGTATGTAACAGAAAAGTTAAATATGTCGAGAATGGAACATAAAGTAGAGCCAGCTGTACATCTGTCAATGCATCTCAGTTTCCTCACAACTGTGTTCTGTGTGACCCTTTAACAAAGAGCAGGTTCATGCTGGCAGGACTCTGACCATATGTGGGTTGCTGCTTGGTAGCGCTCTGTTTTCTTCCTTTCTGGCAAAGAAAGTAATCAAATATGCAGTGCATTTACTTAGTGTTTTAAATAAGCAAAACATGTGTGCTGTACAACTGTTTTGAATGTTCCTCTTACCTTAAGGTGCAGAGAAAGTTTGTGTGGCACACCAAATCGAGTTCAAAGAACTAGTGATGACAAAGGCCAGCTGATTAAAAACTTTGGATACCTCAGGTCAGCTCAGGCTTTCTGTTTGTGCACTCTGCTGCATGCACATACATTCTCCACATGCACCTGCATGGAGGAAACAGGGAGACTGTCAAATCCCCCCCAAAAAAACAGAAATCCATTACTTAAATATACTTATATATAGATTGAGAATAAGTCACAGAAGAGGGCAGCATAAGAAGGCACAGTTGACACTGTAAAGCTTTGCTTGGGTCTGGCATTGTTGTCTTCATTGTGGACGAGGAAAAAGGGAAAAAGCTGAGGCAAAACATAAGAACAAACTACCATAAATGGGTAAAATCAGCGATTCACAAGACTGAATAGCCAGTCTGTAATCTCTCTCACTGTTGGTGATTCAAAATGCTCAGTGGGCCAAATGTGCCAGGCAGCTGACTGCCAGCTTGGTGTGTCAGGGTACCCACAGAGTAGTGTTTGTTGGTTTTATCACTGAGGAGTGCAGCATTGACCCCTTTAATTCAGCTGAAAAGTGCAGTCAGCTTAACAACTCAACAAGGTGATCTGCTAGATCCTGTTTTATCTGGAGAGGGTGGTATACACCTGCACATACATACAATCAAAACATTTGGATTGACCTGTGACTTAGTGGGGATTGTCAAAATGTCCAAGAAATTCTGCAGGATATTAGATTCAGCCTAAACAGGAGTGGTACTGTCTGAACTGCTCTTATCTGGTGTCAAAGTACGGCTTAATCAGCTGCTTGATAGCCTCTCCTCGTCTGAACTGGTTACCAAACACAAAAATACTCAAACCTATTTGAACTGATGAGTAATAATGAGACTGCAGGTGTAGATGAACTGACAAAGACAGGCAAGGTAGACAGTTACTGAGGGTTTCACCTTCACCAGTGTGTTTGATGATCCAGAGTGATGTCACCCAGGTGAACCAGTGGAAACCAGATTGAGGCACTGTTGTGATTGGAGATCAAATGATGGGTTAGGGTCAGGGTTGTTTTGGGTGGAAACACTTAGCCCACAGCTACACATGCCTCCACTTCTTATCTGATTGATAATCCTGAAAGATACACAACCACTCATACAAGCACACCCTTCCTCTGATTCATTCTGCCATGTTTCACAAAGGTCTGAGTAAGGCCCGGCGTGCACATCAGCTAAGAGGCTCATACCAAGTCTCAAACTCATTTTACTACACTATTACCAATCTCCACCTTCTTCTTCTTCTCCTTTTCTTTTCTTCTCTCCTTATTCCCTCTCTTCCAGACATCCCCTGTCCTTCACTACCATTCCCACTCCTGTTCCCTGATAATTGTCTGCTTCCTCAAGCTGTCAGGAAGCATTATAGCCTAATGTTCTCACACAGCCAAAATACAGCAGGAGACCATTTTCCCCCCTCTGCCTCGCTCCACTTCTCCACCCCCTGAAAACTATCAAAGAGGGGGCACAGGCTGTGAGTGGCAGAGCGTGCTGTGGAGGAAATGGGGATTTATGTAGCAGTGAGGAGACAGCCTCTAATGTTATAGCTTCATGTCAGTCCTCATACTGCACAGTCACTACAGTGAAGAGCCACATACAAACACACAGGCCGGCTTTATAAGTAACGGGGCTGAAGAAGACAAAAAAACAAGATTTATTGCAACAAAAAAGAAAAAAGTGAGAGACCTGGAAATTGAAAAGGGGGGGTGGGGGGGGGGTTACATTTTCTAAGCAGTGAAGGATTTTAAACTCATATCCATCCCCTCTCCCATGTCCTGTCAGAGAGATAAAGGGTTGAGTCACTCGCGCAGACAGTGGCCTATGTTTGTGCTGAGTGTGCGTGCTCTCCAGGACATGTGTGTTCATTTGGGTGGAGCCGAAACATGAAACACTGTTCTTCTCTGCACCTAATTATAGAGCGTGTGCTTGGGTGTGTGTGTGTGTGTGTGTGTGTGTGTGTGTGTGTGTGTGTGTGTGTGTGTATATATGAAAGGTAGAGATGTGGGTTGTGAACTTGGTCTGTTTATTCCAGGCTAAAAATACAAGGAATGTTTAAATGACATCGACACACCCACACAGACCCCGACAAACCAAGGGTTTTTTTTAATCTCCATGTTTCAGATTCTGTGTTATCTAAGATGTTAGTCTGTTCATGTGACTGTGTGTGTGTGTATGAGAGAGAGAGAGAGAGAGAGACAGAGAGAGAGAGAGAGAGAGAGACAGAGACACAGACCAAGATAGAGACTTTGAGCCAGATCATGCAGAGAGCTTCATCTGTTGCTGTAGAGAAGAGGGCATATCATATCACATAGGGCAGTCCATCTCTTTGCATAGCCACAAGACAAGAATAACCATAACCATTCCATCAGACTAGTAGTCTATAGACCTGCAACTAATAATTTTGAGTCTGTAAAATGGCAGAAAATAGGGGGAAATGCCTGTTTTTTAAATTCCTTATGAAATCCTCATGTTGCTTGTTTTGTCCAGATGCAAAAATATTCAGTTTATTATCACATAAGACAAACAAAGGCAGTAAACCATCACATTTGAGAGGCTGAACAAGGGAATGTTTGCCATTTATGCTTGTGAATAATTGATATAGGGCTGCATTTCATTATTATTTAATCTACTGATCATTTTCTTGATTAATCGAATCATTTTGTTCTATAAAATGTCAGAAAATATTAAATATTAAATATTTCTCACAATTACAATATTTAGTTTTGTCTCACCAACAGTTCAAAGCCCAAAGATGTTCAGTAAACACTGATGTAAAGTAGAGAAAAGCAGCAAATCATCACATTTGAGAGGCTGGAACCAGGCAGAAAAATTATCGATTTACTGTCCATCAACTAACTGATCAATGGACTCATCAATGAAGCTGTAGAGTAATCAGCTAGTCCTTTCAGCTCTAAAGTTTGTTCTTTTCCACATTTTCATGATTTCATTTTTGCTTTCACCAATTTTTTATCTGTAGTCAAGACAACAAGAAATATACAAGAAATCTAGTGCGCCTGAGCTGCTTATTGTTCACTGTGACTCACAACTCTCGTTTCATAATGGACTGTGCCATTGCACAAATGTAATTGGTGGTCAGTTTGTCATTTATTCTGTTGGTCTACAAATTTGCTGTGACGCATTTAAAAATGTGAAACAAATATTAACACAGACTGGTGGTCACAGCAGGCTCAGTCTTTCCACCACCAACTGTAGTCCTCATTAGAACAACCTCTGGCGGCTGATCACAAGCACAAGCGCACACACATACACACACATGCACTCCCTGGCCTTCCACATCAGTTCCTCCCTGTCAGAGCGAGCTCATTACCGCCAGAATCTGGCCCCCACACTGAGCCAACCTGCTTTGCTATGCAGTGTTTTTACACTGGCACAAAATGTCAGCTCGCTAAAAGCATCTGTGCTCCCCCCTTCCTGCTGAGACAGAGAGGGAGGCAGAAAAAGAGAAAGAGACGGAATGAGGGGGGAGATGGAGAAAAGTGGTGAAAAGAAAGCAAGTGTAGTTACACTGAAAGGCCAGAGAGAGAGGAAGGAGGGGTAGATGGCACACAGGCTGAAAAGCTGAGGGCAAGCTGTTTTGTCAGCGAAAGGGAGGAGGCGTCACAGCATGACTGGGATCCATGTATTTTCCATGAGCTGTGCAGAGTGTTATGCGGCATTATCTACCACCTACAGTATCATGTCCACCTCTCCCTGCAGCCCACTAGGTATAGTAGAGTGAACAATCATGTTATTCACCCAATGACTTATTATGATTAGCTATTCACTGTTTTAGTTTGCATCTATAAATATGCCCACATAGCAGAGCTAAATACACAGAGCCCCACATGAGTGTTGTTTTGATGTGCAGGATGAGAGGAGCTGCTCCAGTGCACAGTGAACTCTATAACACACACTCGCAGCGAGAGTGACAGAAAAACAGCACTTTCTCCTACTCTGTGCATGCATAATTTATTTACTACGCTTGAATTTTGGTATTAGAATCAGCATACAGCTATAATTTAGCAGAAAGCCGCTATTTGCAGAAATCCACTGTCTTTTAGTTCTTAGATTTACACCTCCCAGCTCAGAGGAACAACTCATTATGTAGCCAGAGTGTGGGAGGATGAACTGCAGTCTGTCTGCAGTTAATAATCTTTGTTCTGAGTCTTCGTTGTGCTGATTTAGGCCTCTTACATAATCACAGTTGTTACAGTTTGTTTGCTGTGTCTGTTTTTTTAAGCTTATTTTTTTGCTGTTAAAGGTGGTTAATACAGATGTTAATGTAGAATCAGTGGCTACACACTGTACAGTCTGGTTAGTGTCGGATGTTGTTTCCTTTTTTATTGTGGATGAACAGGTACTGTCTCCATCTCCATCTGTACTGTGGCTCAGATTGTAACCTTGACAACCATGTGGAGGTCAGCGGGGGGGTGTCCTCAAAATGACTGCTACCAGGGTGATAGAGGAGAGAAAGGGGGCTGCTGCGGCTTCTTGTATCAAAGCATGGTTCACAGATGTTGGACATCAAAGTTATCTTTTGCTGCTATGTATGTGTGCACGCACATGTGCATCAGAGAGTGAAATCAGTACTGTGCATTTGTATTCACAAGGGAGAAGCATCAGGCTTTAGTGAGCCTGAGGCTGTAGAGATCGTAATGCTGGAGTTGGTACATCAGATCATTGACTCACTAACACTGGGTATTGGCTTCCATTTTAATGTTCTTCACTCATGAAGACTACGAAAAGCCAAGGAAGGAAAGAAAGTACGGTAGTTGTGTTGAGAATGAAACAAGATTTTCTCACTTCCACACACCTGGCCATGAAGTGGTCGGCTTGTCGGATTATCAGTTTTGGAAAGTTACAAGAGAAGTGTGGAGGGAGTGCTGTTGAACAATCTGACAACTGCTTCATCTGAATCAAACACCAAACACCTGATCAGATTTAAGCTGATCCTGTTGTTAGGCTCAGCTTGTGATTGGACAGTATAGTCCAACCAGTCCCCAGTTATTAAACTTACCCTGAAATCTTAATTTCTTTAAGCGACTGTTGATCACTAGAGGGCAGAAAGTACTCACCACAGCAAATCCATAGCAGTAAACCTTATTTGAATCAATTCATCACATTCTAGTGGCTAATGCATAAGCTGACATTCATGTGCAGCAGAAACAAAGCAACAAAAAAAGATGTTATATGTTTTCCTGTCTTCACCAACAATTTTATAATCTGCAGTTTCTCACTTGACTGTTTATCACTGTGTGCCTGTAAACTCAGCATAAGCTTTGGGCCTAGGTGGTAGCTTTCACTGAAAGAAAAAACAAGTTTATCACAGGTCAATGTCATGCACAGATAATTATATCCAAGGTTAGTGTGATAGGATGGGCAATGTTCCAGACTGCACCAGCTTGGCAACACGCAGAAGGCCAACCCAGAGCAGAGAGATCAGAGCAGGGAGTTCATCGATCTTCTTCCAGCTCATTAAACCCAGGAGTGGTCGTATCGGGAAAAGCAGCGTCACCCAGCAGAGATCAATATCGGATAGAGAGGTCTGACCCGGGATGAGGGAAGAGATACCAGGAGGTGTGTGTACTTAGCTACTTTGTGATATGTGAAATGATAACTCAATTCATTCAGTAGTTCAACTTTGAAAAAATTATCACAATCTAATGATTGTTAAGGATTTATGCAAAAATGTAAAATATTCTCAGTTTCTAACTTCTCAAATGTGATGGTATGAAGCTTTTTTCTGTTTTATGTTCAAAATTTATTTGGTTTTTGACTATTCACTGGACAAAACAAAGGACTTTAGGAAATTGTTGGAGCCATTTTTAACTATTTTTCACTATTTTCTGACAACTTGTAAACTAAATTAGTAACCGATTATTCTCAAAATAATAATCAGATTAATCAGTTGTAATAACAACCATTAGTTTCAGCCTCAGTACAGATATAAAGATGCAGGAGGGCTCATGTTTACATCTCAAAAGGATAGACAAACCCGAAAACAAAGAGATTTATCACAGTAATGAGTAGATGTCAGGATGGGGGAATGGATGGAGAGATGGAAAAGGGAGCGATTAACTGAGCAGGTTGGCCTGCATTTGGATTATAGACCAGCCATCTGCCACTATGGGATTATAATCTGACAAAGAGAGCGAGAAAATGAGGAGAAGCTGTGCATACTGTGTAATGTCCACGCACCATGCGTACTTTTACACTGTGAGGCAATAATGGCACAAACTCGCACATCAGGGAATGATATCTGAACAGTTGAAAATGGTGCTAAAAACACAAGGTTTGATGCCCAACCATGTTTTAGTTTGAGTTTTACAGCATTGCAGCATCCTGCCTTGGATGACTATTCATGCAGCACAGATAGGGATTAAGATAAAGATTAAAGTATGAAAGTCATTCCTCTGCCCTTCTCTCTCTGCTTCTCTGTCTGGCATGAGTCCATATGAAAGAGCGGACTGACATCCAGACCCTGACCCACACCTCCCTCCCTCCCTTTTCCACCATTCCCTCTTCCCACTGGCCGACTCTGTATGCACTCAGCTGCTCCTCCCCCTTTCAGTCTGAACCAGACAGAGAACGGCGACCGGGAGCGTAGTCACTCTGCTTTTCACTGCCCCCCCGCCCCTCTGTTTCTCTCTCTCGTTCTCACACCCCTCCTCCAGTCTATCGCTCCCCTCGCTCTTTTCGGCTTTGGGGAATCAGCGATCAAACCCTGCCCTTCTCTCGACAAACAGACAGACCAGAAAACAAGCAGAGAAGAGAGATAGAAAGCACAGGGTGAGGACGGAACTGACTGGAGAGGCAAGGAGGAGAATTGATTTCTAGTTTGGATCAAGGACTCGGTGGGATCCCACCTCTCCTCTCTTTTCCTCTCTTCTCCTCTCCTCTCTTCTCTTCTCCTCTCCTCTCCTCCCCTCTCCTCTCCTCCCCGCTGGAATACCGCTGCAGGGCTGGGAATCCTATCCCAGTCCCGCTCCTGTTCCCCCAGCTCAGCCAGCCCCACTGTAGGATGCTGTGAAGGATGGTCCACCAGGAAAACTGTTCTTACCAGGTAGTTCTCAGAGCTGAAGGACATAACACACGTTGTTGTAATTTAATTATGTCTTCGGCATCTTGACTGACGCTGAAGCTGAAGTTGATTTTCCTGTTGTTGGTTTTGCTGTTCATGTGAATATTTCTTCAGTTTATCATAACTTGAATGTCAAGTTGAATGTAGGACATTGTTGTGAATGTGTCGTTGCAGACCTGTGTAGGAGTATTGCTCTGTCTTTAGTGGTAATATTTTTGTGCTGTGAATCTGATGGCTGGCTGGTTGCTAAGAGAGCACTTCACTCAAGGGAATAATGTCCTACCTCTCCCCCTCCTCCTCCTCCTCCTCCTCATCCAGCCTCATCAATCCATATCAAGGAGGCATGAGGTGTGCATGTAACTGCAAGTTTATAAGTATCACAACTGAACTCTGTGTGTGCAAATGCATTTCTGAGCTGTGAGTGTCATGTTGTTGGATGCAAGTTATTCAGTGTGTGGCGCAGACATCACAGTGATGAGGAGAATTTAAATGTGAATGGCTGCTTGGAGGGTTGTGTATGTGTGCGTGTGTATATGTGTGTGCATGTTTATGAGTGTGTGTGATTCTGGTGGGACATGTGACAGCAGTGTCCCACTTTATCTAACAAGGAATTGGGAGGAATGAAGCAGTCATGATTAAAGGAAAGCAAGCACATCACAGCTGTACATCAGCTTTTCTATAACCAGCTCTGCTAGGGAAGAAAGTCTGCAATGCAGTGGAGATGGAGAGAGGGAAAAAGCAGAGAGGTAGATGAAAGGCAAAGGAGATGAGCTGAATATGCCGGGGGAGGCATTGGGGGAGAAAGATGGAGCTTCTTTGATGGGGGGGGGGGAGAAAGTGATGAAGCAGTGGGAGTAATGCATGAGAAGCTGCAGAGGAAGTGATGGAGGGAAACATAAGAGATCTAGAAAGACAGATCGGCCATGTGGGTTTACTTAACGTGTTTTATCAGCATGCAACATGAAACTTGGGAGTCCAGATTCTGTCCTTTAAACCATGAAATTTTTTTTTGTATGTGCAGTGGAAAATGCGATTCATCTAGTATGTGCCGCTGTTTTCTTCAGCCGAGTTGTTAAGCTCCATTTCAAGCTGAGTTGCCAACAGTTAAAGGTGCTCACCTTTCTGATACTATCAACATTTATAAAAGCTAATTTCTTGTCAGTTCTCTTGGTATATTAGTTTAATTTTGGTTTGGCTCTAAGAAAAGACAAAGATAATCTAATTAAACATTTGTATTAATCTTGGTGCATGTTCTGAATATTTGTATTTGCATGTCAGGAGGGCTGATTTGTGAGGGAGCGGTTGTGTAAGGGGATAAGGATTTCCTGCCATGTTTGGTGGTAGATAAAAGCTAGATGGAGCGACAGAGAAATGGCAGGAATGAAGGAAAGAGAAGCTGATAAGCAGAGTAAAGTGACTCCAAAGGCGCAGTGGAGACGGTGGATGAAAGGCAGACATGAAACAGTAACAGGCGAAGTATTGACAACAGAAGCTGGGCAATGCAAAGGGAGAGATGAGTAGAAAGAGAGCAAAGAGAACGGTATACAGCTTTCTGAAGCAGCTGAGATGATATGTGATAGGGAGAATGGAAGAAATAATTGACTCAGAAGATGAAAATTCAGGAAGTTGTTAAATAAACCAGTTAATGAATTTGCTGTGTTGAAGCATTATGTGGCTTTAATGCAAGGGGTGTACTAGAAAAGAAAGATGGAGCAAATATGAGAAAGAAGGAGATTGGTAAGCAGAACCAAGGGTTCAGGCTCTGATAACAGCAACTCTCCAGAGGCCCCTCAATTAGACTGGTAACCTGGCAACCAGCAGGCAGACAGCGCCCCTCACACACACACACCAAGGGATGGAAAGAAGCAAAGGGCAATGGGAGGAAGAATAGAGGAGAAGAAACAAGTGAGGGGTTAAATAAGGGAATAAAATGCAGGAAACGGATAAAGAGGAAACAGAGGAAGGTAGGCATGGTGTCGGCCCCGCATCTCCGTTTGTCTCCTGGGACAGTCCATGTTTCTTGATGATCTCTGTTTTGGTTATCAACATCATCGTTTTCTCCTGCTTTAGTTAAGGTGTGGTCCATTTGCCCTTTTCTGTTGGTGCCTCAAGGTGAAGGAGAAGAGGGAAGATAGAAGATGGGAAGGAAAGGAAATACAGAAAGCACCCGTTCTTCCCTGTTTGTTCATCCCACAATGTTTGAGGCAGGCAACCACTTAGTGTCAGAAACCATTAGCCAATTAAGTCACAGGCTGACCCTGGGAGAACCAGTGAATCAGCCACTTGACCCATAGTCAGCCAAAACCATCTATCGATTTAACCTCCGCCAATTTTGCAAATAAACCATGAAGCCAAAGAGAGCAAAAGATTAGAAGAATAACCAATCATCCAATGAAGCCACCGCCTTCATCTTGACGCTGCACTTCATTTCATTAAGTGCTTAAGTGAACTAAAAGCACAGTGTTTCTCAGCGTGTTTACTAGAGGCTGAGGTCTCAATATGTCATCCTGTTTCCAGATTCTCGTGTAAATCTATAAATCCTGCAGTGCTGTATTGTCAGCAGCAGCAGCAGTATCAAGAGGATGGAGAAGGGTGACGGTGAGATTTATCAGCTTGGCCACAGTCTGTCATGTCTGACCGTAGGTATGCTCAGTTGGCCAAGGCCTCACAAACTGATTGAATGTAGCAGTATTTGTGTGTACGTGTCTGAGGATTTATGAGTATTTATCTTATGCATATGTGTCTACAGGCTCCTGCAGTTGTTCAGACTTGACTTGCAGTGGTGAAGGAGAGCCTCAGTGCCAGTGTAACAGTATATGAGGTGTGGTCTGATGAATTATAAATGAGGACGAGCTTTACAGTAGATATCACATACGGATCATGCAAGAATGACAGAACCGATCAATAAGGGTCTTTAATAAACCAAGTTCATGGAATTACTGATGTTATAAACTCATCTTGTTGGCAAGTATTATATTTAAAAAATTTATTGTTACATCTGATGTTATTTTGGCAAATGTGATAATAATAACATGATATAAATTTTAGGTCATATTTTTGTAAAATAAGAGCATTCCTTGGCCTAGTACACACACAGATAAAACAAGACACAAGTGCAGGTATTAATTGCAATTTATAAGATATAGGGTGTGTTACACCGTGTGTGTAATGTAATTTTGACTTTGTTTCACTGCACCGTGGTTTATGTGAAACTTGTGATCATATGATTTGGCTCCCCTGTATCACACATTCGCTGTGTGTACTTTGTCCTCATATTATACAATTTGTCAAAACTGCAGCTCCCTCAAACACTGGCCTCTTTGTGAGTTAGCTGACTTCCCGATGGGCCGCCCCATGCTTCTTTAGCAGCCCAATTTGTTTGGAACACAGAGCATTGCCATGGAAAAATTCTCAGCATGTTGCTATGGTAGCGGCCCCCTCGCTTCCTCCTCTTTCCAAAATAAGATCAGATCTGAGCCTCAAACGTCTCTTTCATATGTGTCAGTAAATGCGATCTGGTATCACACAAGCATACACATAGACATTAAGGAGCCCTGATGTTTGCCGATACAGAACTTACAAACAAACGTGGAGTGAGGCTGATAAAAAGAGCAAGTGCATCACAGCCACAGTCCCATTGGCCTCGGATCCCAGGCTTACAGGAGGTGCCAGGAACCCACTCTCCCACAGTCACCCTCTGTTCACTTGGAACAATGAGCTATTCTCTGTGTGTATGTCTCTCTCTCTCTCTCTCTCACACTCGCTCTCTCAGCTGACCTGACAGTCGAGCCATCATCTACATCAGGAATTAACCTGCGTGTGTGTCTCAGATACACGCCTGAAAGTATCCACATGCCCTTGAAATGTGAGTTAGACAATGTCACATTTGCAAGTGTGTTTGTGGGTGTGTGTAGATGCTTTGTGCGCATAAGTAACCCAGGTAACCCTTCCCTCCCACCCTACTGTCCCATTTGAATCAGCAGTGACTTCACCTTCACTATGAAGTCAGCCTCAGTAATGAAGCAGAGAACCAGCAGAGCTGACTCTGCCCCACCCTTTAGCCCCAAACAGGCTGCTCCCACTTTCAGCTAACACCAGTTTTATTGGCTTGTGCGTGTAGGTGTGTGTGTTGCTGTGTGTTGTCGGTATTGTCCCCAGCAGCAGTAGTCCACTGTGGGTGGATTCAGGAGCCAGCCAGACAATTCGCTGTACTCTACCCATAATCCCTAGGGATCAACACTGAATCAAACCCACTTCCTATTTTTTTATTTACTCGCTTTGTGTGTGTGTGTGTGTGTGTGTGTTCGAATGCTCTTTGATGTTATCATGCAAATGCATTATTCCCCAACTGTCTCTTTTTTTCTCGTGTTATTCTCATCTTCGCTCTGTCTCTCTCTCAGCAGAGGAACAGATGAATGTGACTCATGTTTATCAGTATCACTTGGCATTCTTTTCCCTCTCATCACTCTCCTTTCATCTCTGTTGTACCTCTTTGTCCTTGGCTGGCTATTTTATTTTTTTTATCTGCTATCCGTGTCTTTCCGTTAGATCCCTGACTATTTAGCAAGATTCGTCCTCTGATTCTGTCTGCAGGTGGAGGTTTGATTCTTCAAAGAAAAAAAACCAAAAACAACAGGACCCTGAACTTTTAACAAGCTTTCCCTCAGCATAAGGTCAGGGTTAAAGTTTTGTGTGTGTCTTTGAGGCATATAACAGTGCAATTGTAATTGTAATTGTAATCAATAAGCAAGTAATACCTAATAGAAAATTTGCCAATAATGTAGATAGATGAGAATTAATAAAAAAGAAAACAAGGAGCAAATTTCTAGTGGGAAGACTAGACATTTCCACCTTCTAACTAGGACTGTTAGTTTTAAACTTCTCAATATTGCCAAAATAATATCTGAGTTTCAGTGTCTTATTCAATAACTAAAATAATTTTCTGCAAAACTCTTTTTTTCCATTTAACAAAATAAACCAAACTTCTCAAATGTGTCAGGCTCTAATACAAACATGCATGATAAATGGCAGCTATAAAATCAAGTCATAAAGTAAGGCTTTAAATCAGAAAATAAGAAGAAAAATAAATAGACAAGATTAAGATTTTATCCACGCTTTCCTGAGACGTATGCTGAAAGTAGTGAAATTCAGGACCCAGCCCTGCTACTTACTGCTTTTGTAGTTGTACACAGTGTAGTGTTGAAATGATTTTGATGTTTTACTTCTTCTTTAACTTCTTTTACTTCTCTAATACATGGATTTGCTGCTTTTCTCAGTTTAATTCCATTTTAAATTGAACTATCCCTCAGATTTGGACTGTAAGTCAACACAAAACAAGGAATTTGACGGCTTTGGGAAATTGTGATATGTGGTATTTTTCACTATTTTCTGATATTTCATGGACAATTAAGCAATTAACCCAAAAAAGAAGCAACCAATTGATCAACCAAGAGAAATAATCATTAGTGTGCATTCTATTCAGCTTACACAGTAAAAATGTATGTGAGTCCCTGTTTTGGTGCAAATGAATTATGAGTTTGTTTCCACATCAACATGGTAATGGTTTTCTGAATCCTTGTCATGCCTATCATTTTTCTCTGTAACCAGTCGATGGTGTGTGTGTGTGTGTGTGTGTGTGTGTACTTGTACTTACTACACAGTAAGGACCAAAAAAAGTATTTTACTAACAGAGTGAGGACAGTTTGGGAAAGTGAGGACATTTTGGCCGGTCCTCACTTTTTGAGACACCTTCAAATCACATTTTGAGGGTTAAGACTTGGTTTTAGAGTTATGGCTAGAATTAGGTTTAGGTTAAGGTTAGGGTGAGGGTTAGGGTTAGGCACTTAGTTGTGATGGTTAAGGTTAGGGTAAGGTGCTAGGGAATGCATTATGTCAATGAGTGTCCTCACAAAGATAGAAATACAAGTATGTGTGTGTGTGTGTGTGTGTGTGTGTGTGTGTGTGTGTATGTGTGTGTGTGTGTGTGTGTGTGTGTGTGTGTGTGTGTGTGTGTGTGTTTGTGTGAAGTCATGTTCCCCTGCAGTGTGATTCTGCAGCCATATGTGGATATAATTTTCTGTCTGGGCGGCTATGACAAATATATGAGTCATGGGTCGATAACGTCTCACAAAGATGAGATCATTACACACCGTGGAGAGCTCAGATTGAAAATGTAAGTCACTGATACAAGGCAAAAGCAGTCACTGTGTATGTATGTAAGGGAGTGACTGTGTGTGTTTGTGTGCCAGACTAATGGTCCATTGTGCTCTGTCAGGGTTTATTCAGCTGGCTGGGGCTGTGGGGCTGCTGGCTTTGGAGTCCAGACAGGGCACTATTTTTACCTTAGCAGGAAGGCAGCACACTGCCTCCTCTGTTACATAAACACACAGATTTCACATTCATTTCACCATCTTAAAATCTACATTTTAAGTTAATCCATATTTCACAAACACACAGAATTAGGAGCTATTCAAGGTAAGAGGGTTAGGAAGCTTTAAAGGAAAAAATCTGAAAGGAGCCCTGTTTGTAATAGAGGGAGAATAAATATAGACAGTGAGAGATAGTGTCCAGGAGAGGCTCCAGACACACTGGGAGTCATCTAAACGCACACACAGCACTCGTACACTGCCATAAACACACACACACACACACACACACACACTGTTGCTATCCCATCGCTGAGGTGTGTCTTTCCAAACTGGTGGTGAGCAGCTGCTGTCCTCACGTCAGGGTGTTAAAACGGAAAAAAACACCAGTGTGAGTTTCTCCCTCTCCCTCCTCTCTTTTGCTGTCTCTGGCTGTGAGAGGCCGCCCTGTCCAGAGGGTGGAAGGTAGGGAGGGTCTAAAGGGGCCTTACCTCTGACCATTGTGCTTTCACAGTCCTGTGGGAGAGGTAGGAGACCTATAGAGGGGAAAGAGTGCAGTAGTCAGGGAGGTGAAAGAGAAACAGTGTCACAGCATGTTAGAGGAAGACAAGAGAGTGAAGGAGTAGATTTTTTTTTTTTGTTTTTGAGGCAGGGGTGAGTTGGCTAGGAATATGATGTCTACTGACTGGGCCCAACCTCAAGAGTCAGTCTGGACTAACCCTCTGTCTGTGGAGTAGAAAGGAAAAGACAGGAAAACAGGGAGGGAGGGAGGGAGGGATGAGGGAGGCACTAGATAATATGGATGGATGTGGTGGAGTGGATGATGTCATCCAGCAAGCGTCCAGCCTCTGCCTCAGTGATGACTACAAAGAGGTAAAGGACCATGTCGTGTCTCTTACGCTTCTTATTATAAGTATATTTTTCATGTTTCATGAATTGAAACCAGTGCATGCAGAGGTCTGGCTCCAGAGGTAACAAGTTCATCTACCAGCACCCCTGAAGCTCACTAATTAACACGTTATATCTCATTTGTTTAATCTGCACTGAAGTGCAAAAAGTTGCAATGGGTTGATATGCTGCTGGCCAGAGGCAGTGACAAGCAACTTCACAGTAACTACCAGCCATCAGGGAGTGACTGCTCCCAGCCAAGAAATAGTGCAGCACATTACCCAGCTAAACACAGCAACATTTCATTTTTTACACTTGTTTAAGATATGGAGTATAACTTGTTAAATTGTGAGCTTTGAAAGACCAGGAAGGCAGATTTTGTTTCCTTTGGGACTAACCTGCTGCTGGCTCCAGCTTCATAGTGAACACATAGGTATGAGATTGGTATCGATCTTCTCATCTAACTCTCTGCAAGAAGGCAAATAAGCGTTATTTCTCCAAATTCCTTGGGTTTCATGTGTTGCGTGCAGCTATGTGTTACAGCCCAAAGATTGAGGCTGATGTAATGCTGGAAGTGTGGGTATTACAGTGCTTGGATATTTGGGGCAAAGCTATGACATAATGGTGTGGGTAACCAGGCTTTTATCTGCAAATCTGCTTCATTCATTGGGAGAAAAAGCAGATTCCTCCTCTGAATCTTTCTCCACAAATCCATAGTCTGGCCTTGTTGTAGAGAGAAGCTCAAATGTCACTTGGAGACCTATTGTCCTGTCTAAACCCACTTCATGCTCACCATCTCTCCTCCCTCCCTTTGTCATTCTCCCCCCTTTTCTTTTTTTTCCCCTTTTATCCCACCATAACCCTCCCCCACTTCTTTTACCACCACACACACACACTCATTTACACCCCTCTACCACTTGCTGAGCTGTTCTCTTCCAATCTGAGTGACAGGCGCAGCCTTGCACTGACCTGCGGCTGAACTATATGAAGGGTCAGAGGTCAGGTCCCTTATCTGGGATGGAATGTTGCACTGTCAAGACAGACAGGTCTCAGATAGCATGAGAAGACAAGACAGTCTTACACACACAGACATTTTTAGCCTCCAAAGACAGGATGTAGATTTCAAGTGTGAATACTTTAAGGAAGGGATGAACATTTTAGGAAATTCACTTATTTGCTCTCTTGCCAAGAGTCAGATGATAAAATTGACACCGCTCACATGTCTGGTCCACATCAGAATGGAAGCAGGGCGAAACAACTAGTCTGGCTCTGTCCAAAGGCAACAAAATCCAACTTATGACCACCTTCCTGGAGTCCTGTGGTCACTGTGAGGTTGCAGGGCATCTTGCTGAAGTCAATTCTAGGAGGTCACTTAACGAGCCAAGAAATAGCTCTGCACATAAGCCACAAAAAGCCACCAAAATGTTTTTCTACAATTTAAGTAAACAGTGACAGGTGCTGGTTGGCAGGTTGGTTACCACTGGACATAGCCAGACTAGCTGTTTCGCTAAGCTAAACTCACCTGCTGCTGGATGTAGCTGTTAAGCATACAGACAAGAGAGTGGTATAAATGTTCTGTATAACTGTCAGCAAGAAAACCAATACATGTTTTTATCTATTCCTTTAAATGAAATATATACTGACTGATACTGATATATATACTGACAGGTGCTGTTTTAGTTCAATCTGAGCATGCAAGAACATGTGTTTGAACTGCAAAGCTATGCAGCACAGTCAAAACACACACACACACAAAAGACACAGTGACCTTGTATCTGTTTGTAGAGCTGTAAGCTCAGCAGCAGCTCACTGTCAGGCCTTGAAAACATATCAGAGTGAAGCTGTCCCTGTCTGGATTCTCCACACCACAACACACAAATTGCCAAAACACACCAATACACTAACACACACACACACACACACACACACACACACACACTCACACACACTTAGCACATCCACAACTCTTTAAAAAGAAAAGAAATGCAGTTTTTCCAAGCACATTTAGTCTTATCCAGGTGCACTGTAATGTCATGCTTTCACTCCTGCAATGCTTAAAAAGAAATGTAACCTGTGCTCACAAGACCTGTGTGTGTGTGTGTGTGCGTGCGTGCATGTGTGCATGTGTGAGTGTGTGTGTGTGTGCGTGTGTGTGTGTGTGTGCGTGCTTGTGTGTGAACAGTGGGTTCTTGTCTTCAACCAGGGACTGAGGTCTCAGCCTGTGAAAAGCCTCCATTGTGCAGAACAAGGGAGAACACTTAGTGAGTAATGGAGGGAAAGAGAAGAAAGAGGAAATAAATATGATAAATGATGAGGTGATATTTTTTAAAGGACATCTCCTTTTAGCATATATTTGTTTCGAATTCAGATACAGTAGGAAACGGTAAAAAAGGAGACTGAAAACAGAGAAAAGCATAAGGACAGAAAACCACAGGCATGCAGAGATACACACATTTACTCACACCTTAGATTGTAACCACTTAACAATTTCAGGCCACAAGAGCCAGCAATTTGGGGGAAGGGAGAGGGAGGATGCTGTTTGTTTGCACAGATAATTAAATTCTTCTCCCTCCTTTAATATAGATTTTCAAGGAAGATTTGAGGGTTCAGAACAAGCACCCTGTTGTCCATTGCCAAGGCTAAATCACCCTCTAGGCCTGCGGAGATGAATAGTTGTAGTGCAGAGTGGAGGGGGAAAAAGGCTTTGTCAATGAGGGTTTTTCAGCAGAGGAAATTGCTTCATGAATTTGAGGAAAAACACAAATTAGCCCAATTGTGTTCCTCCCAGTCCAATTTGGACAGTCTCTCTTGCCTCTCTCTCTCTCTCTCTCTCTCTCTACACCCTGTCCCACAGTGTTAATATAATTGACTTGGTTTACATTTAATTCACGCAAAACTGAAACTGAAACTGTGAACATGAAAGGATTTGATTGTCTTCTTTCTCAAAAAGAGTCTGTGAAGGTTCATCCACTTTACTTCTAATGAAGGAAGTACATTTTGAGATATGATAGCACATAAAATTTAAAAGGAAAAGAAGATAAGGTAGAAGATGAGCTTCCTGGTATGGATGATGAAAGAAGTGTAGAAAAGGAAAGAAAGCCAGGCGCATGTGTTTACTACCCATTTTGCACCTCCACCTCTCAGTGGCTTATTCCACACCTTGGTAAATAGTTTATGGGGCTCCCATGATGACTGTTTTACCACACACAGCCCTCAAACACAAACATGCTGTATAACTGATGATGTTGATACAAAGACAGGAAGTTGTGTTGTCAGGCAGGTGTGAGGTACAGAGGTGGTATCCTAAAAGCTGATTCAACTGCTACTTAGCAACTATTTTTCAAGTAAAAATGTCAAACCTTTCTTTGAAGATGTCACTTTGGGAACATAAACTGATTTCGGACATTTTACAGACCAAGTAATTAATCAACGAATTAATAAAATAATCAGAGGATTAATCAATAATGAAAAATTGTTGATGCAGCCCTAGTGTGGTCAACCAAATACCAGCACTTCACCCTGACTTTCTCATGGCTCACATTATGTGAAGGGGCAGAACAAGAATATTAAAATTCAAGCATTGCTCTTATGACTGCATGTCACCAGCAGCTTTATGCAAAAATGTATGTAGTTGTATAAGTCACAAATATTATAGTTACATGTTCGGTTGTCCTTGAGGGCTGATGAGCCAACCAGTGGCAGTGTGTGAAATGTTTTTTAAATCACTGCAGCAGCATATGCTCAGTGTCCTGCCTCGTATAGTTCAATAAAATGCAAAGTGCACCAACTGTCTCATGCTGTTTATAGCCTAGTTTTAACAGCCTTTGTAACGGCAGTGGAAAAACTTCCACATTTTTTGATCGGGTTAGTGAAACTGGTGACCCTCTCAAACTGTTAATGACAAGTTATGATTGCGCATCAGCACACGACCCTGTAGCAGGGAAAACGTGTGTGGTCTTGCAAGCTGTTTTGAAACTGAGCTGTAAAGTTTGTGCCGATGCTGATGCTGTTTGTTTACTCTGTATTCCGATACAACACTTTCTCTGACCCCCCCCCCCCCACCATGTATCAAACCTCCCTCCCACCTGCACCTCAGCACTGCCCCCATCTTTTGTTTTTTCTCAACCCTCACCACATGAGGGGAGAAAACAGTTAGCAATTCTCAGTGAACCTGCTGCTTCTGCTTTTCATTTTTGCTCGAAGCAGCTGTTCAGCGCGGTAGCTTGACTGACAGTGTGTCAGCTGTATTGTAGTCAGGCTTGTATGAGTGATGTACGTGTACATAAATGTGTTTGACCTGCACTGTACCACACAGGCTGCTGTTGCGCCTTTGAAGCAGCGGATTGAAACTCTCAAGTGTGTTCATCTTGACTCCCCAGGCTAACTTTCAAACACACACACACACACACACACACACACACAGAGGAGCAGTGCCAGGTCCGCTCCTCTACGTGCCAGTGTGCGTGCTGCCAGTGCCAAGTATGTCTTGCGAGCTCTTGTATGGAGTGGGATTATGTTAATTTGTCCTTAGTGTAGGTACTGTCACCAACGCCTGCACACAATTGTCAAGAGACAGTGACAGAAAGAGAGGAAAGAAGGGAGCGAAGAGGGAGTTGAGAAAATGAGTGGGAGAGTGAACTGCAGAGATACCTTGATGGAAGGAGTCATAGAGGCCTGAGGCTGGAGGAAAGAAGTGGGGATGGAAGGAGATGAACAGAATTGGGGATAGTGAGGAAAAGAGAGGAAGACAAAGGAGTGGTGAGGCTGAGTCAGGTGGATAAGAAAAGCATGGGAATGTGAGGAACAGTGATAGGTGAGAAATGCGGAAGATTTGTAGAGGAATAAGTGGAATAATGAGAAAGAGACAGGAAGGGATGGAGGTTGCACTTCAGGCCGACGCCACTGGCACCTTTTTTACACCACTTTCTCACCATGATTCTACTCTTTTTGTTTTTTGGCATTTTGCTTTTATTTCCCAGTGAAAGTAGAGAAACATGGGACAGAGGGAGGAGGAGAGAGGGAAATGAGGTCCCTGACCGGAAGGGGGCAGGGGCTTTTTCAGTTGCATGGCATATGTCTTAAGCTTTAAGACATCAGAGACTCATTTCAAGCTTCGTAACTAAATTAAACCAGTGGTTTCTTCCAAGGTGTAACATGATGATATTAGAGATCACAAGATGGTTAACAAGTTAAGAAAGGAGTAGAAAAAACATTCTGATACATACAGTAATGGTTTGGTGCTGAATAATAGGGAAGTGCCCAATAACCAAACAAACATGGATGTCTCATGTCACACAAAGTCCATCATTCAAGGTAATTTGACCCAAATTTTATGGATATAATCTCGTGTTTTCAATGCACAGTATTTTTTACCTTCATATGTCCAACTCTCCGGTCATACAATTGTCTGACAACATAAACACTCACAAGTTGTAAACATGTGGGTCTTTCCCACCTCTACCATGTATCCCATATGACGTCCATGTGGCATCATTATGCATTCACAAAACTTCCTTCAAGCTCTCACTGTGTAAACTGCCCATCAGAGTTACTGCTTTCTGTGTGAGAAAAGAAGGGAAGGAGCATCACAGTGTTATTCTGACTTAGTGTTACAGTGTAGCAGAGAGGGTCAAACAAATCAAAAAGCTCTCACGCTTGTGTGCAGCAGTTCCCTCCCATGTGATCAGAAACTGTCTGAGTCATTCATTAGTTGTTTGCACCTCAGTTGGATGTGTTTACCTGCCATGGGGACCTGTGGGGACTGGTGTGTGTGAGCATGTGTGAAGTCCTGCCAAAGCTGAGGCTGCGCTCAGTTAGGAATTCAGGCTTGGGAAGAGGCCAAGTGAGAGTGACTCTGGAATTGTTTAATGTTGGTTATTCTGTCAGATTTAAGCATGGCTATTACTGTTCTTGCTCTGGAGTTTCCCACATGTAAACTGAATCCAGTGTGAGTCCTGTGTGAGAAAACCTACTTTGTGTGTTTTCTCTGAGAAAACAGCATCACCTGCTGGTGAATACTGGTATTGTCAGCTTGTAATGATCCCTACTTAGATATTTCCATTTTTTTTCCCACATCACTTCATATCAGAGCCTGTTAAGATAACACTGAACCTCTCACTGCAAATTAAGAGGGGTTGCTGCTATTAATATATTTGCACTCCTGACTTGGACCGGCAGAGAGTGTTCAGGGTAACGACATTTCTATTTGTGCACACAGCTAGTCATGTGGGGAGCAGGGGTGTGAGGATGATCTAGCATGCCAGGAAACTATATATAAGTACCTGGGTTTAGGTCACCAAATATCTTTGAGGAAGACACCTCTTCCCTAGCCTGACCCTGACCTCTGACCTCACTGTGAAACTACAACATTAATCATCAAACACATCCTAAAAAGGTAACCTTACCCTGTTAATCTCTTGTTGTAGGCCCAGAAGAATGAGAGGGAGTCTATCAGGCAGAAGTTGGCCCTGGGCAGTTTCTTTGATGATGGGCCAGGCATCTACACCAGTTGCAGTAAGAGCGGCAAACCCAGCCTGTCCTCACGGTAAGACCTCTGACCTTTGTCATATGACCTCTTTTTTAACCAATAAACATGTGACTTGTACTTGGAAAACACAAGATCTTGGTTTAGTAGTATTTTTTTTTTTTTTTTTTTTTTTGTGGTCCCATAATTCTCTGAAGGAGGGTTTACTGAAAAGGGATCCTACACAAAGATGAGACGAGTAGTGAAATGTCAAAAGAACATAAATTTCCACTGCATAGAAAAGTTTAAAAACAAGAAAACAGGGCATAGGGTAAGAATCCAAAAGTGCTGATTTACTGTCATGGCCACCTATGAAGAAAGGGCAGACAGGGAGGAAGAAAGAATGACAGGAACCAGAGACGATTTGTGCAGTGTGAATGAGCCAGACGTAATCAGCCCTTGTGACTTCCCAGATTTGCACACACGCTGCTACCACCTCCTACACTGTACCTTACTGGAACTAGATGTTCTCTAAACACACTCTCTTTGTGTTGTGTTGTCTCTTGTGATTTGAACCACATGCATTTCTGCATTTGCTCCAGCAAATTGATGACTGATTGTGATGCCTCATTGATGATTGCAGGGAAAGGCTCAAATAATGGTACTGTGTGAAATTATGATAAGTCATAAAAATGCTGTTATTACAGCCAGATAACCCTGGATTTATGAGGTGGATTCTGTGAGTGATATTGGAGTTTTGATTTCAGATTCATTTTTATATACATCAGTAATTGTTTATTTGTTTGTTTGTTTTTTAAGAACTGCGACCAAGCTATGTACTGTGTGAGACATCAGTCTCTCTGTTGGACAAACGACATGATGCAAGCACTCTTTCTAAATTGCCTCAAACATATCTTTGGCATTTCTGTCCATTTCTTGCTACCTATCAACTGACGTATTCACCACTACTAATGTATCTGCACTTACACTGCATGTTATGAGCAGCACTTCTTATCATTTTCTTATAATCAACAAAGTTAAAGGACACATTAGTGAACCTGGCGATCTATTAAATTTATGTTACAGGGAGCTTTTATGACGCTGCCTCACTCAAAAAAAAAAAAAAAAAAAGAAAAAACAATCAACCACTCAGGTCTTATTTTAATTGGAAGTGATTTGATCTATACTGTGTGATCAATCAGCCCTGTTTGTAATTACTGTATTGAAGCAGATTATTGATCCACAGTGGGCTGAATGTATACCTAGTGTTATTCTGCTCCTCTGTGGCACAAAAACTCCCCCACCGGTCCCAGGCAGATTGGAGCAGACCTACCTGAGGCAGCCTGAATTGATGCCTATTGGAGACAAGAGGGGAGATGATTAAAAACACAAGCCCTCTTTAATTTTATCTTCAGCTGTTCCTTTGCTCTGGCGATGAAAGCAGCTTGTTTCTGTTAGAATTTTCTTCGCTTTTTTTGTTCGTATTTCTCTCTTTAACCCACTATGGTGAAGCATGTATATTCACAGCCTGCTAAATCCTTTATGTAGGCAAAGCACTTTGTTGAACTCACCTTAGGTCATTTGTATTAGCAGCAGTGCTGTGGACATTGCTGTCTGTTTTGGCCCTGGCCCGGGTCAATTACTGTAGAAGCAGCTGAACTGACTTGACTCTTATCTGCATTAATGCCAACATTAACTTGTTTCCCTCTGTTTCAACCTATCTCTATCTGTCTCTCCCTGCAGGCTGCAGAGCGGGATGAACCTACAGATTTGTTTTGTCAATGACAGTGGCAGCGACAAGGACAGTGATGCAGATGACAGCAAGACAGAGACCAGTCTGGACACACCTCTGTCCCCCATGGTACGCATTGAGTCCCAGTTGTGCACTCTGGGGCCCATGCAGAATTATTATACTATTTCCACAGAATCCAAGCATAAAAGAAATGCAACTGAATCGTGAAATCACTAGAAAGTGCGTGTCAGTGCAGAAGTGTAAAGATCTGACTGTGTAAAAGCGAGACTGAGACAGAAGAAGAATGAAAGCAGTGAAAAGGCGAAATATTCACTATGAATCAGAGAGATAGCAGATGGTTTCATTGCTTTATGAATGTCTTTTCTCAAGTTTTCTGGCCTGTTAACCAAATCATGGGCAGCAAATGAGAGGTGAATGGGAATACGCTTACCAAGGCCATGGATGACTGGCCACATTAACCACCTGTCAGCCTGAGAGACATTTAACAGAAACTGAGGAAGAGAGAATTATCATCTCTTAACATGTTGATCCTCACTAACTTTCACATCCCAGCTGATGCACAATGAAGTTCCTGTCAGTGTGTGAAATCTACATACCTAAAAGACCAAGAATACACAAACATTAATCCTCTGACCTGGTCTCTCTTATCTTTTCCTCTTTCTTTACCTCATTCTTACCCCCTTTCTCTTACCACCTCCTCCATGCAGTCCAAGCAGAGTTCGTCCTACTCGGACAGGGACACCACAGAGGACGACTCGGAGTCCCTGGAGGACATGGACTTCCTGAGTCGACAGAAAAAGCTGCAAGCAGAGGCGAAGCTGGCCCTGGCGATGGCCAAGCCCATGGCCAAGATGCAGGTGGAAGTGGAGAAACAGAATCGTAAAAAGTCACCAGTGGCCGACCTGGTCAGTACAAGAAATCTAAATGTGCCTTTGACTTTTTAAGACAACTTCACAAAAAATAGGACATTTTATATATCACTGCCATGATCATTGAGGTCATTAGAAATGGAATGACCTGGGCCAAATTAGTTTTATACATATGTGGTTTTATACAGATAACATCGTCATGCGATTCTAACACCAAGAGATTCATGGATATTTAAAAGAGGAAAAGAAGGAAGTATATTTATTGCTTTTGTTTTTATGTACTTACTTAGCAGCTCAGTATTTTTATATTGACCATGGATCACTTGAGAGGGGAGCTCATTATGATGAACAAAGAGAATTATCACTAGACTCAGCTTTATAGCAGAAAAAAAAAGTCCAGAACAACCTGCTTTATGCTGTCTGCCCGGCACCAAACAGCCGATAGACAAAGTTAGTGATTAGCTGATGAAGAAGATGGAAGCTAAAAAGCGAGATATTTTTCTCTGGAATGGGATTTTTCTCAGGAGCAGGATTATTGGCCTAGGTGCCAGAAACATGACTCCATATGAACACTAATGTTACTCCCTATCTGCTGGATGTGTAAGGCAACTACTGGCTAACAGGTTTTCCGTCTTAATTAAAAGGTGATATTCCTAGTGTTGTGTTTACAGTTTGTTTCACCTTCCCCCAAGTGACCAAAAAAAAACATCATCATCAACAAGGCCTGCACAGTTTTACAGGCTGTAAATGTGTTGCAATACAACTTCAGTTCCTTCCTGCTTTTAGACCATGATGTAGAGAAGTTGTGTAGTATATCTGCTAATAGCAAAAGCTTTTTTGCTCTGATCAGTTATGTCAGTGTATTCTGTATCAACATAGATTATTTTATTTTTCATGGAGTAGACGCACCGTGACATCATCCGCCTAGTTGACGCAACTGACCAATCAGATGGCACACCTGCCTATTGTGTAGTAACTGCTTGTGCTAGTAATTTAGGTTTTGAAATTATCCCCTGGGATTGTAACTGAAATAACCAATACTTTATACCATTGATTAGGTAGTGCATTACACCAACATTTTTCTCACACGACTCACTCTGGTCTGTAATGACAACAAATCAAATCAATAAACTTTCATCAGGAAGATGAGTAAGATAGCGAACTAGAGCAGTGAGACACCATATATATATATGAATAACAATACATATAACATCATTTTTTGTCATTTACTTTTTATGGTTTTACAACAAAATGCGAAACATATTTCAATTACAATTTAAATATATATATATATATATATATATATATATGTGTGTGTGTGTGTGTGTGTGTGTG
Organism: Trachinotus anak; assembly: GCF_046630095.1. Taxonomy (NCBI): domain Eukaryota; kingdom Metazoa; phylum Chordata; class Actinopteri; order Carangiformes; family Carangidae; genus Trachinotus; species Trachinotus anak. The sequence goes on from NW_027273865.1 coordinate 13,273,993, forward strand.
TGTGTATTGCCCATTTAACACAACACATGTCAGAACAGAGTGGGCTGATTTTCAGCAAGTTTAACAGGTCATATATATGTTAGGATGACGTCGCAGGAAGCCTCCCCCACCACTCTTCTGGTCACTGTCTTCCTCTGCCCCTGTTTAGAGGAAGGAAGGTGATGAGGAGTCTGCTCATCATTATTTTATAAATTTTCATCAGCCTCACTGCCTCCTCCAGAGCAGACACACCAACACCCCAACACTGTCAGACTCACACACTATATTTCCACCCGGAGTTGCAGGCAGAACCGCTTTACTTATTCAGAGAGGAGAAGGGCAGCTCGACCGGGTCCATCTATAATTCATACACCAGAAAGCATTGACTTCGGTGTTTAGGGATGTAGCAGTGCTCAGCAGTCAGAAGACATCACTGTCACATCCAGGCCAAACACACAGTGAATATTAAGATGTATTAAAGCTACAGCCACCTGCAATGTCCACAACACCAGAGATCTATTAAAGTGCAGACGTTACATGTGCTAAGTACTTCCCTGGAACAGTTATTCCTTACCAGGGCTACGTCTGCAGTTGCCATGGGGATTGGTGGAAAGATTGTAGACTAGCTCAACTAATTTGAAGACATTCAGATTTGTTTCCAAATATTACTGGATATTGTTGTGATGCTTATCTTTAGTAGATTTAGTTTCACAATAATTGTTAAGATCCCAGCTATGACAGGCTGAAGGCATAGTACACAACTCCCATAAACCTTAAAGCAATACGTCAGAGTACATTAAAACCTGAAAGCTGGCAAGTGAGAAGTCAAAATAATTAGCTTAAATAATTAGGTAAAAGTAATAGAAATAATAACCTAAAACTATGGATTAACAGGAGAAATAGTTGGCCAAAAATAGATAAATGCTTGAAATAGTGGGCTAAGAGTGATAGATGATTAGTTGAAATAATTCGCCAAAAGTAAAGCATTTAACAGTTAGTAAACAATTGAAACAGATGGCTAATGGTAATGGATAAACATAATAATAATATCCACTGGACATAACAATCTGATAGCTTATTATTATTCGTATGTCATATACCTGTGATATAATGAGGACGGCTGGTTACAGCATGTCAAGGTAAACAGTACTGCGAAGGCCTTAGAGTATGAATCTGGTAATTCACTGTGATAATTTGATATGCCAAATGAAACTTTTTGCTAACGGTGGTGAATTGCTAGTAACTTAACAAACATCTGAAGAAGCAGATGGGTCCAAATGCTGGATGATGGAGAAAGCAAAGAAAGCTAAGAATTCATAAATCCTTTACAAGGGTAGTCTTGCTGTAAAATGGAACCAAAAAAAGAGTAACAATCCACACATTTGGAACGTGTCAGTGAGGAGGTACGTCAGCTGATCTGATAAAGAGTTGGGGGGATTACACCAGACAAAAAACATTAGGAAATCTGCTATACTGCTGCCAGTTAGTCTAACTCGGTTCCAACTAAACTGGATTGTCCTAGCTGTTTGTCAAGGGCAATGGGAACGGGGAACGAAGAATGGGACTTCAGCCAGCACAGTTAGCCTGTATTCCAGTGTCTGTGTGTGGGAGTGTGGGTTTTCCTAAATCTGTACAAACAGAATCAGTGAGAGAAAGCAAGAAAGCCAGAAAGAGAAAGGAAAAAAGGGGGAGAGATTTAGATTCTATGGTAAAATCTTGATTCCCTCTCTTCACTTCATTCAGAGAGGACTGTAGTTCCTCAGTCTGATAACAGTCATAGCAGGAGCTAGGTTTGCTGTTATTGAGCATTTAGTAGTAGTATGACCAATCTACCACAGAAACTCACACTCTGGTCAGCAGACTAGCATCTTGAGTCAGGAATAACACAACTCTCCAACCTTTCCCGTCACCAACTCACGTTGTCTTTGACATCATATTTCTCACTATGTCACTCCTGAGTCACTGGCTTGTGCCCATCTAGACACATGAAACTAAAACTGACACATGGCAGCCTCAAGTGCAGTTGCATCAGTGCCAATGTGAAAGTGAAAGAGGGGTGAGAAACTATCAAGAGTCAGCCAGATGCCAATGCACGCAAACATCCACAGTGTGTTACAGGCAGAGAGAGAAAGAGAGAGAGAGAGAGAGAGAGAGCGAGCGCGCACACATTTTCTCACCTAGTGTTTGTCAAGACTTGAGATGAAAGCAGGGGAGGAAGAGAAAACAAGTGTTGGAGGGAAAGAGAAAGAATGTAGACTGGTTAGATGTGAGTCTTGGCAGAGGGAGAGTCTGATAAACAAATAGCTGATTATCTGCCTGTGTGTACTTTCTCAGGCACACATGGGCACACGCTTTGTCTGATTTTATTGCATGTGGTGGCTACACCCTGAGTTTGACCGCGTTTGACATGGAGCAACCACTGGTGGCGATGGGATACATAATCACAAAGACACACACGAAGCCCACAGGAAAAAGCAGGATTCAGCTTTGAAAGCCCTGTATATTAGAAGTCATATTGAAAAATAAAAGGTACTTTTTGGAGCCGTATTTGCTCAGGTACTGGTTAATACAATAATTGGCACAAATTCAACTCCAAAAACTTCCAAGACACTGCAATTATATGGAAGCATTTCATTTTCACTCCCAGGGAAATAATGTGTAATTTCTCACCCTTTATTGTCACTTCACCATTGTCTATGATTATGTAACAGATGTTTTCACAACTGTGAGTGATGAGATGGGATTTTGTGATAAATAGTAAAATACGAGGGAATTTAAAAATCTTTCTGTGGAAGGAGAGACCATCTGTCAAATGTAAGAAGAGATGTGAATTCAACTTGACTATGTTTGTGCACTCTAGTGTACATAGTGGGCCAAAAGCACTCTCTGCTCACTGATTTCATCTGCTGTATATTTGTGTGAAACACTGTAAACCTGTTTGTGGCCACAGTAGCACCTACTTGAAATCCCCCAACTTTACAGTCTCCCTACACAGGGTGCTGACCTCCTCAAAGAAAAAGTGATATTCTCTTTTGTTTTTGTCGGGGTCATTATGGGGAGAAACCAAGAGACTGAAAATTAAATTGTTTCTCACGCAAAAAGCAACAAATGAAAACGTAAACAATGATTTCAGTTCAGGCAGCAGATTGAAGTTGCACGTATTTTGTCATTTAGTCAAAACATCTGACTTTCATTTACCAGTAAGATTTATTCTGCTGATAATGCAGTTGTGGCTTTTGACCATATTTAAGCAGATTTAGAACTACATCTCGCAGTTACTCATCATCAAATAAGATGTTCGTTATTCTTTTTCAGCAAATAGATTGTTTAGTATAAAATAACAGAAAATAATGGAAAATGCAGAGTGCCATTTCTTACAGAGAGAAAAGCAGAACCACCTCACATGTGAGAATCTGGCAACAGTGAAAGTTTGGCTCTTTTGCTTGATACATGATTTAAAAACGTATTGTTGAAAATGAATTTTCCCGTCAGTCGATCAGTCTTTTAGTGAAAACCACTGACTAATTGTTTAAGAACTCCATCACTGTCATTATTTGTACATAATGTAGTGAAAGACGTTTCTGAATTCATTTTGATTCTTATTCATTTAACAGTATATCCATGGCGTATTTTAATAGGTGTAAAGGTTTATAGTTGTATAATATCTCTTTGTTGTAATAATGGTTTTAAATTGTTTTACACAAATGTCTTTAAGTGTATCATTTGCTTATTACTTTTTTGTGGCTGCACCTTGTTTTCATCCGTCTTATGAGGTCTCAGGCCCCGTTAGAGAAAACAGTCTGTCTGATGCGTTGCTTTTTGTTTTGTTTTTTTCATATACCCGTGTCTGTTTCCTGGCAGCTTCCACACATGCCTCACATCAGTGAGTGTCTAATGAAAAGGAGCCTGAAGCCCACCGACTTGAGAGACATGACGCTGGGGCAGCTCCAGGTTATAGTCAATGACCTGCACTCCCAAATTGAGAGTGAGTTGACCACACACACACACACAGAGTGCAGTACACACACACACAGTCACTGACCTCTACTTTCAATTGCAGAAATGAGCAAGACAGCAAATGGGGAAACACATGCACATGCATACTGACCCCTACCATTTTAAGTGATGTGAAAGTACTTTTATATATGTTAGTCAGTTCAAAGAACTGTACCAGCTAACAGCTTCCCCTGAGCATTTACTGTTACAGTACTGTACACATCATTGATCCTGGTACTCTGTGATGAATAATCTCTCATCTTACATAAAGAAGCTAGAAAAATCCCCATGAGTCCAAAGTGATGAGCTAGTTTTTACTTACAAAACAGACTTTCCCCTCAAAATCTCTTTTGCTGGTGATTTATATTTTCTGGCAAAGCTGAAGGAACAATAGCAGGAGCATGTGATGTAAAAACAACCACAACCACTGATGTGTGGTCTGACTGTTAATACTCAAAATGCTTTCGATGGCTTTGTGAGGTTATTTTATGAACCCATCGTGGGAGATTTTAGGCGCTCACGTACAGTATTTCATGTAGATTTAATGTCCATTTCTTGATGAGCTCACAAAAGAATATGTGTTAGGATTTCATAAATGTGATGGGCACAAATGCCTGCTCTGTCATCTCTTCTCAGTATCCTGACATCGTTTTATATGATTCCTCGTATTTTCTACCACTCCAGGTCTGAATGAGGAACTTGTACAATTGCTGCTGATCCGAGATGAACTACACATGGAGCAAGATGCCATGCTGGTTGACATAGAGGACCTCACCAGGTGATGGGGCAATTAATGAGAAACTTATTTATGCATTTACCATTATTATTTCACTCCTCTATTAAAGAGTATTAGAAAAAAACGGTTAAAACACCAAAATCAACATTGCGTCAGTCCATCTCTCAACACTTTGACTTTCCTACTCTTTCTGTGCCTCTCAGCCTCAAGCCCATTTGTTCCTACTCAAGATGTAAATATTTAAACATTAAGTGCCAATTTTTTTTTTTTGAAGAGTACTCCACAGATTGCAGTCCAACAAAATTTTCAGACTCAATTAACAGTTAGAAGTGAGAAAAACTGATGCAGCACAATGCAGCTTAACCACCAACACTTCAGTCAGAGGTTCAGGTGTGAAAGAGAGAGATGGGGAGCGGGCTACCAGGGGCTGGTAAGCTCACATCTTTCTAACTGCACAACCCAAAATATTTTCAGTTTTAAAACTTGTAGTTTTCAGCCCCAGCAGACATCACTTGATGCACTTTTCAGATTTCAAGAAGCTTCCTCTGGAGCCGCAAAGTCCTTACAACTTAACTAACCACATATGCAGTAGTGTTACCTGAGGCCCGTAAAGAGACTGTGATGCGTAAAGTCAGTGGTGTTCCCCTTTAACATACATTACTCAAACAGCAGTAAATAGTGCATTTTTAGGGCTCTTTTTTAGCTGCAGATGTTGTGCACTAGTGAGCACTTAAGGCAGTGAGATAGTGGTTTTGGGACCGACTCAAAATAAAGTAGTAGTAAAGGAATATATCACCCAGTACAAGTGGGGCTCACTCATGTTGTTAAAAGTTTCTGGACAACACAGGAGACCTAAGGCGCAAAGGAATTAGCTCCAGCAAGCTTTAGCTACACAGACAAAACTTGTTAGTCGGATCAGTTCGGTCTTGGTTTCGGTCTTTAAAAATGTAATAATATAATATCAAGAGACATATTCTTTAAATGACTGCATTTTCACTTTATCTTTTCCAGGCACGCTGAGAGCCAGCAGAAACATTTGGCTGAGAGGACCCTATCCAAATAAAATGCCCGCCCCCCGGCTCCACCCTGCCCCCCTCTGCCAAGCTAAGCCCCTGTTCCAAACCAGACTTTTCCCCTCTGGCCGTTCCACCTCTGCCCCGAATTGATCCAAATCCCGCCCGCTTGTCCCAAGTATTCTTCTCCTTGCTGCTTCCCTGTCTCTCTCTCCCTTGTCTACCTTCCTGTCCAACCCACTGACTCCAGTAGCAGCAGCAGCACAGAACAAGGCCACTCTCTGTCATGTGCTTCTGTGGTTTTCTCCCAGCGCTAAGGACAGAGGAGCACTTCCTGCTTCGTGGGAGAAGAGGATCGTGTGTTGTCATGGATTCTGTCCCCAGCTTCCTGTGCAGTGATCGGCCTTGCTTTGCTATTGTTTCTTTTTAACTTTCTACATTCGCCACTAAATTATAACTGTTCAAATGCAAAAATTGTGGGAAAAAAATAAAATAATAGTGAAAACTTTAGTAGAAAGTCATTCATGAGAAAAAAAGAAACAACATTGTATAAAAAAATGATGGAAAACTAACTTCTTCAGACCATTTTAAGTTGGACAGTAATTTTCAAGTATTTCAAAGTTGACCTGTTTTTATTCTGCACAAATGGTAGTTTTCAACTGAGAAATGTTTATTTGAAGGTGCTAAAAGAGTGTAAAGGAAACATGCCTGCCTTGTAGTGGAGTCGTAGCTTTTGGTAATACGTTCACTCTAATTGCTCTTCAACATTTTGTGAATGTTGATTTTCTGACACGAGTCATTTTAAATGAATAAGTGTGTTAATATCGTTTTCATCCTATTGTATTCAGAAACTTTATTTGAGGAAAGAAATGTTTATGTACAGATATGTAAAATAAAGAATAAACTTTGTTTCATATATGTTGGTTTGTTGTGCAGTATGTTGAATTTTTCCAGCTGCCATGTTTACTGTTCTCTATTCATACAAATGAGCTTCCTCTTTCTAATGAACTTAGGAAGTGTAATCATTAGTGGCAACTGCAGTGAGAGAATAAGACATCATCACATTACACGTAGTATGACTCAACACACTGTTTCGGTCTTGCCTCATCATAACACTGTTTGTCTCTCACTCTTTCATCTGTGGTTGGTTCACTGCTCTTAAAGGGACACCATATTGATTTGGACAACCCCTTTAAAGTCATATATTAGGAATTTTTCCTTCACACGAAAGATATTAAAACAAATTCTGAATGATCACTTGTGGTTCAAGCTATAAATGCACAGAACTTATTCTATATGACTGGATGGTTTAGTAATGAATACAGTGTTATTTTTCACGTAAAATATGATAAATGTCTCTCTGAGGAAGTTCCCCCTCAGCCCTCCCCCCGGTGGGTCATCTGTATGAACATGCACTGTATGTAGAGCATGATGGTTAGTTTCAGTGGTTGATGGTCCTTCTGTGAAACCAGAGAAAGGCCAGGAAACTCCTATCAGCCACTCACTAAACACTGCAGTTTCAGAGCGTGTGAATGGACCACAGATCCTGAAAATTGGGACTGGAGGATTTAAAGAGAGGATGACATCATGCTTCATCTATCAATGATAATTTCACATTTATTCTCATTCTGAGCCATGTGAATTTCTCACATGGTGATTAACAAAGTGGAAACACACTGTGCCTTCTGAAAAAAAACGTTGAGATTGAAAAACAGAACTGTACCGCCAACAAGTCCACCCGTGTCCTGGAGCTTTCAGTCATATCATCAAAGTGTAGATGATCAAAATTAAAATTTTCCTATGCATTTTTCCTTTTTCAGTTCCGTTCTAAGGACTTTTCATCCATTAAAATTAAAATGTGTTGTTTAAATTTCTCTCTGGACTTTAATATTTATCTACTTGCTTTTCATGTATTTGACCCACAATATTTTCCAATTACAACAAGCAAACATAAAGCAACATTTAAATTCTATAAATATGTGGATTATATATACTTATATTTATATTCATTTACACAGTTAAAGTACTTTTAGATTGGTCACATAAATTTAACATTTATCTTTGACTTCGACACAAAATAGGCTGTAAATACAGTATAATGTCAATCATTATCTCTCAAAATTAATCTGATATATGTATGTATAGGCTACTTCCCTTAAATAATAATATATGTAATGTAATAAATGTAAATCTGTTACAAGCAAAAATCCTGCATTCAAAAAGTGTGTTCACAACAGACTGTAACTGACTGGAAAAGGGATGCAGTATTGTTATATGATTATTTTATTTATTATCAATGATGCATTGGGTAGCATGCATTTAATATTGTAGATGGAGCTAGTTTTGACCTTTATAACGTCTATAATATGGCACCACGTTTTATAAGCTTATCATATATTTTGTATGGGCTATAAATCTTTATTTTAAAGAAGCTGTAACGATGGCTGTCAAATAAATAATTGAGTATCCTCTGAAATGTGGTGGAGTGGAAGAAATAAGTTGCTGAAAATCAAAATACTCATAAGCAAAGTAAATCGCGCTCAAGTACAGCGTTTGTGGGCTGACTTACTTTCCACCACTGTCACGCTTTTCTCTTGGAAAGTTTGGGATTTCGTTCCCGCCTGATCTTACGTGAGAACAGAGCAGCCATGAAGCCACCGCCCACCCGTGCTGGGCAGAGGAAAAAACAAACCCCTCCTCCTCTACTCTGACGTCACCAGAAGCACTGAGTGGCCCACACACAGATGAGGCAGATGTGGTCAGGCGGGGTGGACGGGAGGCCGCATCTGCCTGAAACGTGCTGAACCAAATAACAATAATCTGATGAATAAAGATGAGTAAAACACCAGAAGTGAGTAAGGGACCTGCATATAGACCGATGGCCGGTCCCCACGCTGAGCCTGGGGCTATCTGCCCTTTAATTTATCGCTACACTTTAATTTCACTATGATTCATTTGCCATCAATCATTCCAGTCAGACAAAGTGGACTCACTTCCAACTCATCACATAGTAATGACAACACAAGGTCAGACTGTTGCACATGACAGCAACGTTTCCGGTGTATCACCGTGTTGCTGATGTAATTTATTTAGTCTACTAGAAACTGTCTGTGGACTGGAGCACATCTCACAGATTTACTTGCACAATCAGTCCAATTCTATAAAAAATAAAAAAAAGAAAGAAAAAGAAAAAAAAAATCTATTGCACAAGCTGCTGAGCAGCCACTTTTATTGTAGACCTGGGACACAGTGGAGGTGTACTGCAGCGCGTGGCCGATGGCCCGGGTTATCTGTGATGCCAGTGCTTGCATATAAAAGGCTGCAAGTTCCCACCTGATGCTGCTGCTGATGCGAACATTTGCACTGTCCGCGTTTGCATCCAGAATCAGTTCATGTTTATTAAAAAACTAGGCCTATGTCAAAGTTACATTACACTATGAGTTTACCCTTTCCAGCAGTTGATTTCGCTCAAAATATGAAACAAACACGACTTCCCTTTTTTTTTTCTTTTTCTTTTTCTTTGTTCAACCAATGGCAAGGAATTTACGCATGACGTTTTAGTTTTCTTTTTGCTCCTGCAGGGGGAGGGAATCCCCCGAGAAATCATATAAATCCATCAGATAAGAGGAGAGCAGCAATACAGTCCTGCTGGCTTACCAGGCTCGACCAGAGATCTCTGTCTGATAAGAAAGATGGCAAACTTCCACTTCTGTAAGTCTGTACAGTACAGGCTGCACTGTATCGTACACTGCTATATTGCGTTGGGTCATGCAAATGAACATGAGAGGGAGTGTGTGTGTTGATGGATGTTGTTCTTTTTGCCGTGCAGACTTCGTCAGCTGCGCGCTGCTGCTGACCCTGAGCTGGCGCACAGCCGCAGGTGTGCCGGTGCGCACCCAGGACGCAGAGCAGTGCTCACCGCACTTCAAGGAACTCCTGCTCAGTATCACAGACCTGCTCAACGACGTGAGTACAACTCGCAGCAGCACGTTTATCTTGTAATACCGTATTCAACTTTTTTTTTTTTCTTCTTTTACTCTGTCCAACACCCCTGTATTTTTATTAATGATGTACACGTTTATTTTGTATTACAGCCTAATTTGTGCTATGGCATCACATCTGACAAGGTGGTGGTGAGGAGTCAAGCTGAGACGTTATTGGCCTGCGCTCCCACTCTGACTCCGGTTTGTTGATTTATCAGTGATCTGGATTATGAATTATAAAATTATTCTGAGTGTAAATACTCAACTCATATTCGATTTTTCTTGAGTTTTTGTAAATATAAATCATAAAGATAGCCTACTACAGCTTTTGTGCATGTGCTCATGTCTAAAACGTTTTCCCCTCACAGAACTCAAGTTGCATGATCCAAAGAAATTCGTCCTTCAGTGAGGTATTTTGTTATTACTATTTTTTTTTTTTTTAAATGTTGGAATTATTAGACATATGTTACACAAAAGTATAAATCAGAAACCCAATATCTATTTTACTTAAAGGTTTATATTTGTTGACACTTTTCAATATACACCAATTTTTTAATAAAGCAGACAGGTGAATTTTTTCTTCAATGTCTTGACAGAGTGAATGTTTGAGGAACATCATGAAGGACCTGGTTTACTATGAGGCCATTATTAATTCCTACATGGCGTCCCCACGCAGAAGTCCTGAGGAAGAAGATAAACGTCTGAATCCAACTCTGGACAAAATAAAGCATCTGAAGGTGTGTTTATTATGAATGCGTGGGAAGGGTTAAAAAAAACACAAAAAAAAACAGAGAGAGACAGAGTTGTGATTTAGAGACAGAAATAGAATCTCCTGGGAAATAACATTTGAAAGTTGCATGATGAAATCTTCCTTGGTTTATACAGAACTGCTCCCTGATGCTGAATGAAGACAACGACTCTACAGAGGTATTTCTCTATTCCTTCTTTTTTGTTTACTCCCTCTTTACTCTTCATCTTTCAGCCTTTAATGGGAAAATTTACATAAAAACCTTTCTGATCCTTGTAAGGATAGTTCACAGAGGGAACTTGGGGTGTTTTTTGTGAGTGTGTGCGAAACTGTGTATTCATGTTGTGTACTTGTGTGTCTTCTTTTAGAAGGTTGCTGCTAAGATGTGGGGAAAAGACACCTTCTCTAACAGACAGGAGATGTGTAAGATGATGAGAGGCTTTCATGTCCGCACTATCACCATCAACCGAGCTATGGGCTACATCTCCTCTGGAGACCACAGGAAGTAAACATCCTGCATCATCATCATCATCATCATCATCATCATCATCTCCATCATTCAAATCAATCTTTGCTCCTTGAAATTATCACAACTGAACAAGTCTTCTTAATCATTCACTACCATCACTTGTACTTACAGCTACTGACGAAGTCGTTTTTTACACTGCACATGCTGTACAACTGTCTGCATGTTTACTGCTCAGGCATAAGCTAGCTGGCTGGATTCCAGCCTCTTCACTCAGTGAGAGCTGAATGACAGTCAAACTATTGCTAAGGTTAGCAGTGAAGGCCATGTTGGCCTATTTACATGTATGAATGTATTCCAGTATTTGGGGGAATGTATTTATTTATTTAAGATCTATTTATTGCACTTATTTATTTGATGGCATGTGATGTTATTTATTGTTATTTATAATAAAGTATTTTTGGTATCAAGAGCTGCAGTGGAAGTGATTTTTGAATGAAACTTAAACACCTTATTTCAGATAAAATTGTTCAGAAAATGAAGACAAACACAAACATCCAGGAGAGCTTCTATTTTTTTATTCAGTCAACATTTGCTTCTTTACTCCAGAAGTCTTTGGATGGACTCAGACCTGATACAAAAAAGTGCAAAAAGGACTAACTGGGTTGCTGGTGGTAAACTGTTTAAGGAAGCAACCCTGTTCTCTGAATGTAAACATTACTGCATCATATCAGCATGGACGACCCCGGAAGATTCAACATTACATCAACATTACAGATGGCGCTTCTGCAGCTTTTCAAAAATAGTTTGGACATGTTTGGAAAATGTCACCTAAAAATTGATCAAACAAAAACAAATCTGTGACTAATGTTTCAATTGTAGGGATGTTGAGAACTGAAATATTTATTATTTTAGTCCAAATCTACAACTATGAAAGAAAAGGTAACAAAATAAAAATATAGGAATGTTGCCTGCTGTAGTTAAACTCATGCAGGTAGAAAACATAAAGTACACATACACCTTGTATTCAAATAAACAAAGTGTACAACTATACAAACACAAGATTTGCATTAAGTCTCAGGAGGGCAGGAACAGGTTCATAATTCAAGCTCAACATTATAATGCACCTGTTGCAGTTCCATTACGTTTTACAAGAAAAAAACAAAAAGACATAAACAGACAAAAACACATTTAAAAAAATAAATTGCAGGTATGAAAAAACTGGTAAAAAAAAAGGAAGAGATATGTACAGGACTTAGTGTGCATAAATATAAAAACATTTGACACACAAAATAGTTCAGTAATTCAGTACGCAATGCCTTGGACAGTCACATGCATGTGATGTATTGCCTAATTGTTTTATAAAAAAGTCCCATTTAAAAGTGAAACAAGATACACAGGTTGGATTTTTCCTGATGATTGCAGTTTCAACACTGCAGCACCTACATTTACATGTGTTACTGGCTACATAATTAGCTACTACATATCTCAACGACCTCTACACCTCTACCTCTGCTGGTCATTTCAGAACCTGATGATGCATCAAATTCTGGCTCCACAATGGTACCTTCAGGTACGGCTTGCCTATTCTGTATTTATTACAGAATCAAAAGGACCACAAAATTAACAACGAACAACAAAAATAGGGAAAATGCCCATCAAAAGAGAGGACACTGGACCTTTTCATGAAATGCAGAAATACAAAAACTCATCAGTTAGTTTCATGTCCAGACAATATTCAAAAGAGAAACACAAACTGAAGGAAGAGCTGATGTTCGGTCCAGAGGTCAGCTCTGTTTGTCTGTATTCCTGAGATCCTTTTTTCTTCCTGATGTTGGAGGAACAGCCTTTCACTTAGCTGCTTGATTGTTTATCATATCTGAAAACAGACAACAAAAACAATTACTCTTCTGCCCCACTGTTGAAATGTATAATATAGCTACATTATAGATTTATACATTTTCAAAATAAGTGCAAGTTCCAATCACAAGTCACCAGTCGATCCAGCTGACTCTACACCATGTGGCTGTCTCCCAGAATTTGAACATTTCAGTCACAGATCTTCTCTTGTTACATAACTTGTATATTGCAGAAATGCTACTCGCTGAAACAGTCATCTCGTTTACATATCTTCCATCAGTGCGTGTGTGTGGCCAGCTTCGGCTTGAAGCTGAATGCAAGGTGTGGGATTTGAAAGAAGTGAGTATTAAGAAAGCACTGAGGGTCTGATGAAATTAAATGATGATGTTGAGTTACATTATGGGAAGTGTAGGATCCAGTGTTTTTAAAAGCTAAAAGTCTGGATAGCTCAAGCTCTGCTGGTTCAGATTCGACCTTTTTTTTTTTCAAACTTTTTTGACACATCCTCCAGCTTCATGGAAGTACAGCACTGAATCTCTGGAGTACCCCTTTAATTAAGGAGACCTTTCTCTGTGGGAATAAATCATGCTTGTTGTTACCTTACAGCCGTCTGATGCTGATTCCAAGCTTATCTGATTTTGATAAAATGATTTTGTATTCTGTTTCAACATCCTTCCTGTAACAAATCTGACAAGTGAATTTGATGACTGAAATGTCCAGGAAACAGCCATGATATGTACTAAAGGACAGTAATATCAGGTGTGTCTGTAGTTCATTACCTTGCAGTGTCTGACGGACCTCATTTGGCAAGTCATCCAGCTCCTCCAAACTCTTCCACAGGTGGCCCGCCGTGGCCTCTCCCGGCCGCCTTCTGCTCTTCCACTCCACCAGCATCTTCAGCTTCTGCATGGTCACATCTTTCTCTGATGCCTGGATATCATCCAGTTCCCTGGAGTTCAAGTCTAGATAGATGGCCACCTGCTTCCACTCCTTCCCAAGCCGCTTGGCCACCTGCAGTAGCTGCTTCTCTGACATGTCCTGGACCTGAGTCATCACTGTCTTCATTCCATCTGGAAGAAGAGACACCACACACGGGTCCTTCATTTCTGTATAATCTTAGACAGACAGGTGCATCTGGAAATAGTTCATGTGTAGACTGGTTGCTCCTGGCTTCACCAGGGCGAAACAAAGTTGTGCCTGAAGTTCTTCTCAAGTCAGCAGTTAACAAATGATGCAGAAAGTTACCTGACTCATCCGCCCATCGAGATCTTTTACAAAGCGTTTCGTCTTCTGAGGGGCTGCTGCTCCTCTGTCTGCCTATGAGAGAGACAGACATGATGTGAGCCCACCTGTAGCACCTGAAAGCATGCTGTGATGGAAAAATCAAATCTGATTAAAAACAAGGAAGAAGCTTACTGTTTGTCCTTTTCCTTGGCTTTTTTTCCGTGTTATTCACACAGTCACCTGTGAGAAGAGCAAAAAATGAACACCGCCACTTTGTAGTGGAAACAAACTAACAAGAACATGTGAAGCTCAGCAAACACGTTTGGTTAATTTGCAGATAAAAACATACATGATTCCTGTTGCTGTCATCCGTCACAGAAACATAGAAAAATGTGTTAAAAATTGTGTTCAGCGTCAGGCTAAATGTACTGGTACCTTCTCTGATGGTGGCAGACCATACAGTCTCCTCAGAGTCAATCTCTATAAGAGACAATTTAAAGGGAGGAGGCTGTTCAAAGAAAGCTTCAAAGTAGCCTTTCATCTTAGTCACTGCAAGGGTGAATTTCAAATCCTGTACAGAGACACAAACATAATTACACTGTGTGGTCATATAACCTTGTGACACAGTCACAGACTTAAACAGTCACAACATAATGTATATTTTTGTGTTTTCAAGTTGTAAGCTGCAATATAAATGATTTTACTGTGAGCAGACACACATGCATATGTACAACACAAACCTGAGGTTTGATGTCTCCCTCTGGTTCGCTCAGGAGACGATACGTCCCTTCATCCAGTTTACATGTGGGAGGCTTGTCAATCCGAATGTAACGATTCTTGTAGCCCCGCACTTGTTTGCATATATCCTAATGTACATAAGGACGACAGGAAGACAAGATGAAACAGGAGATAAGTCAGTTCCTTGTGGACGATGACCAGGCTGAGTGGTGATTAACGCTCAACAATAACACATTTTCCAGAATGGAAAAACTGAGGGCGTCTCATAAGAACAAACCACTCAGCGTTCAGCTCGGGCCAGCGGCTTCTTCACAGAGCAGCATAATACACATAGTGATTAAAAAACACATCAGACTGAGTTTTAGGAAGTGTCATTTTTCTGGGTCACAATAAATGTAGTAAGATTATTCATTGACACACACGCTCATACAACCACAAACACGCTTCCTGAATGACTCTATTAGTATAGTGTTAAAAAAAACAACTTATTGTCATTGCTGTCACAATTACAAGAGAATTACTGTAATACACACACTACTTGCATCAATAACAATAAATACCACT
This sequence comes from Trachinotus anak, assembly GCF_046630095.1. Taxonomy (NCBI): domain Eukaryota; kingdom Metazoa; phylum Chordata; class Actinopteri; order Carangiformes; family Carangidae; genus Trachinotus; species Trachinotus anak. The sequence continues at coordinate 13,289,300 of NW_027273865.1, forward strand.
GAACTTTCTTTCTTGACACTGAAGTTCCTAAAAATACATTTACTGTCTCACTGCACAAAGTTACTATAACATCCATCTCAGGGGGTTTGATAAGGGCATTAACACCATTGAGTCCATGATCCCTTCATCAGATGCTGAAATGTCTGCATTTCAACAATATAATATATTAAAACTTAGTATTTTAACTTAATTTTTATTTATAAACTTCAGTTACATCTAGGCATTAGTGTATTACATAAACCTGGAAACCTGTTGCCTATTCTATCCAGTCTGACAGCATCAAAGCCAGTGCAGTTACAAACAAGAAGTGAAAGTTACGTTTTGTCTCTAGTCTTTTTATAAGTAAGGCATTTTGCTGGAGTTTTATCCAGTAAGCAGCTGCCATAATTCAATTCAAAGTCATGATTGGAAAATTTAGGGAGACTCAGGCAATGGTCTCATGAATGGAATATTTTTTGTGCTGTGCATATAAGGAAAGTTTTTGTTTTGCTTTGTTTTGTTTTTGATGTCGCCTCAAGGGAGAAATTCCTCCATTATAAACTGCAAAGTCATGAGTATGTCATCACTTTGACAAAGAAAACTTGGCTCATTCACATTATTTTAAAAGTGGATAATTTATATTTTTATGCACATGTCAATATGTATTCAGACATTCAGACCATAATTGTGCATTATAGGGACATAACACAATGTTACTGGATTAAATTGACAAATAAAAAGTCACCGCACAAAATTGCCAGAACATTTACAGATCAATATGCCTGTTTGAGAGCAGGTTTTTACTAACTTGGTGCTGTAGATATAAAATGAAACAGGAACCTGCAACTACAGATACTGTTTTGGTTTGAAAGTTAGCAGACATTTGACTATGTTTCCAAAAAAGCTGTCACATTTATCAGACTTAAAAATGGAAGTAAAGACCAATGACAGTTACACTGTAGGAAGGGTTCATGTGAAAAAAAAAAAACTGTCAATCTATCGTAAAGCCTACTTCAATGCTTAACTTCATTAATCTATGTCAGTGGATGGCCTTGTGTTACGGCTGCCTCGAACACTGAACATTATTATGGACACAAAACCAGGGTAGAAGATTACTGCATGAATGTTTATCAAAATAGGTTAATACAGGAATGAAAAACACACACCAAGCACCCCAAAGTTGCTCCTGCAGCAGTGGAGATCATATAGGATGAGCCCACGAGCCAGCACAGATGTCTGCCAATCAACTGATCAAGCTGGAGCTGGAGACAGGAAACGCCAAAACCAAACAGGACGTAACACTCATCCCCATAATTATGGCATATGAAAGGTGACTATATTCATAAACACCTGTTAAAACAAATTCCTGGTGCTTCTTGTGACGGCCCAGCATATTAACTTGTGGTTGGTGTTATACATGCGATGGAGAAGCACCAAAGGGCTATGGTCAGTGTAAACAATAGGCTGCAAAGAGGAACTCAAAAACACTTTGAGGTAGCCAAGTGCCCACTGCAGAGCCAGGGCTTCTTTCTCAACAGTGCTGTAAGTGTCTCTGGGACTGTGAGAACATTTTAGAAAAAAAGCAGACAGGGTGGTCCTGGAAGACCTGCTCACGTCTGGAGTCCCACTCTAACTCCTTGGCAGGGCTGACAAGACCAGTCAGTGGAGAAACAATGTAAGCAAAGTTACGGCAGAGTGCCCCGTAGCTAACCCTTGGAAATGACGTAGCTGACATTTGGTTGTGGGGTCTGGATAATCAATGATAGAACTGATTTTGCCTGGAAGGGTGTGAACTTGTCCCCGGCCTACCTCCTTGCCAAGACATGCAAAGGTGGCTTCTGCAAATTCACACTTGCTAAGGTTCAAGGTCAGTGAAGCAACATCCAAACAGGAATAGCAGTCCACATAGACACGAGAGCATCACCTTCCAGACAAAAACAAACATCAACAACTGACAGTTTCTTTTCTGGTGGGAAGGATCAGCCCTCTGGGACGCCACTAGCTCCTTTTCCACCTAGCCTCAGTGGAGTTTCAGCAGAAACACTGAGGTCACACGACGTCATATCAACAACCCTCGGTGAAGCAGATCACCCACTCTTCCTATTTTCACTAACTGCACTTTCAGACTTGACTGCAAAAGAATCATGTGGCACTGGCACAGCCATTTCTGAATTATCAAGAGTAATTGAATTACATCATGATACATTTTTCATATCTCGAACTCTGTGTCCCACTGGGACACAAGGGCGCAATCCCACTGACCAAACTACATTTCAAATGCACAGTAAGCAGTGGCGCCCTGAGATAGAACATTTCACATCCCTGTATGAAGGCATCACCACCGAGAAAAGCCTCAGACAAAGAATGGAACTGGTCAAGAGTCAACAGGTATTTTGCTTAGCACGTCAGGTATGAAAAACAGGGCTACTTACACACAACATCTCATCAGGGCAGATGACCCAGGAGGGGAACTAGTTATCATGTTTAACCTGCTCGTAGTGGGCGACATTCATCAATGCCCAGGCCCACTGTCTAGTGTTTCTTCTCAGAGAATATCGAATCAAAAAAGGACAAAGGAGGTTGGAGCCATATTTTTAGACTTGAAGAAGGCATTTGATACTGTCACCTATCAAATATTTTAAACTGTAAATCAGTAACATTTTACTTTTCCATTTTATAGCTGCTCTATATGTCAAAGTGTTAAACGTTGGTCTGTGCTGTTGTTGCTTCATGTTGCTTGCATGGCTATATGTATTGAAATAGTGTTTCTTGTTGTATCAGTGTCTTCATAATTTGCTTCTTCCAATGGCTTTGCATTGCTTGTGTTTATGTTTTTGATCATTCTCTTGGTCGTTGTTGTTGCAGTCTTCCGTGACATGGCTATATTATAATTTAATTGTGCTGATCATTCTTGAAATATCTCACCTAAGCACAGCAGCTGGCTAACACTGGCACATTTACGTTTAGTAAGGTTGTTTGATGTGCATTGTCCCTAAATGAATAATTTAAATAAAATAAGATGAAAACTTCTTCTTGCAAGAGTATCAACTTTGATGCAACAGTTTCCCACAAAATGCGAATGTGGGAACAATGGTTGTTGCGGGGTCAGACTTCGACACAGCCACAAAACCATCATCGACAAATGGTTCAAAGCCTGTGGATTCAGAATCCTCTGAGCAGCGAGGCATAGAACCAACCAGAACCATAGATTTAGTTTTCTTACCCTATGCTACTCTTAAGACAGGAGTTTGAAAACTAAACTCCTACTCTAGGACTTACCAAGGGGCCACCCCAGTTCCCTACCTACTTTGCCAGGTAGGTAGAGAACTGGGGTGGCCCCTTGGGCTACCACACAAAAATAATGAAATTCCTACTGATCTCTCCAACACCTGCCAGCTCACTCAACTGGGAGTTCCAAAACGACCTCATATGGAAACACATAAATTACCTCACCAATCTCAAGATAAGGGACTAGGTTTAGATTGTTGTTATGTCACAGGAGGCTCGAACACCAAAAAACATGAATGTTTATTGAAAAAGATTAATAAATGAATGAAAATATACACAAAACACCCAAAGGTGCTGCTGCAGCAGGTTGGAGAAAGAGAGACAGCTGAACAGAGGACCTGCCTGTTTAGGCTCAGCTGTTCAAGCTGGAGCTGGAAAGTGGAATCACTAAAACCGAACAGTTTGCCAGGCTTCAAATTTGTAACAGTGAGATGTTACAAACATATTGCCAAACACTTACCTTGATGTCGGATGAGCTGTTGGTAGCCAGGTAGATGTGGAAACTGTAGTTGTTGTTGTCACTGCCCAGCTGCTTGTAGACCAGGACCACCCCGTGGCGCTCTACAGGCTGGCTCGTCTGTATGATGGGACCCACGGGTGACAGGGATGTCACATTCCACTTAACATGGCTACCTGAGTGGTCCACTGTCGGCTCAATGAGTGGACGGTTGTCCTTTATGTGTAGGACACTGAATGTCATCTCATTTTCTGGGTCTGTGTGAAGATAATAGAAGGTTTTACCTTTTACTTACAAGAGCTGTAAACTATGGATTCTTTTTTTTTTTTCATGAGATATTCTTTATAAGTGTTTCAAAAAAGACAATTATACTCATTAAAATTAACTACTTTCTGTAAAAAGGCCCAAAGATGGGTCATATCTTAATTAACCCGGAATTTAAGATTCATTTTCATATCAAAATCAATTTGTTAAGTAAGTGATTATGTTATATTTTCATTTTAAAAGATGGAATGAAAATATTTTGAAATCAGACTCTCCAGGAGGAGAAAGATCTTTATTAAAGTCCTAATGTTCTCACCGGCGAGGCAGACAGAATGAGGGAACTGGATGGACTTGAGGACAGATGCATCCTTGTTGACTGTGTCCACATTAAAGATGGGTCCCGCAAACTTCCAAGAGTCCTGGAGGAATGCGCCAAACTTGGACCAGGACAAGACTGAGTACCTTACGAGAACCCGCTCTGATGCTTCAAACACCAGGCCAGTGACAGAGCACTCGTAAGTTCCCTCTCCTTCCAGCTGCACCCTAGAACACACGGAGTCAGTGACACTGTACAGAATCAACACAAACACACTACAGAGATGCAATATTTCACTCACTGTAATCGTCCCTTGGAGATCCTCATGGGGGTAACAAGCTCATTGCCATGGCTCTGTCAAACACACCAACACAGCTTATCTATTTGTTTGCACAATCATAACACCATCACACTAATGACATGAAAAACAAACATAAAAAGAGGGAAGCTGAGTGGCTTATCCGATGTCCTCAAGGTTGTCAAACACAACTACACATGTATGATCAAAAACATCTGGCAGATAGAACATTTCAAATCATCACATTTTGTTTCTGAGCTCACCTGATGGATGGCTTTGCATTTTTCACAGCATAATCTGAATTGTCTCTCATCTGTTACAAAGTATGACAACACATTTGATGTTATTTACAGGTGACACTATCTCTAGTCCACTATTTGTATTGTACCATCAGTTATGATCTGCTTACCTTTCCCATTTGAAACCGCTGCTTCAGGTCCAGCGACTGACTCTGTGGGAGAAAATAGTATCATAGTATTACCCCTGGAAAAACTTTGTCATTGACGTTCACATTGTGAAACATTGTGAGTGAGGGTGGAGCACGCTTGAATCAAATTCTGTGAAAAAGGCCAGTGAGCTGGACTTTTCGAGGCATACTTATGTAGTATAGCTGCCATTAGGATGCAGTTGTGGCTGTAAGCCACAAACAAAAAGTTTTAAAAAGCAGACCGGTTGCTTGTTCTGACAAGGCAGGTATTTATTTTTGGAGACACAAAGTTGTTTCATGAAGTGACTGACCATTTTTAGGCTCCTCTGCATCTGCTTCTTTAGTGTCTGCAAAGAACACGACAGAGACAAACTTAGTAAAGCTGTTCTGAAAATGTTCATTCTTCATCTTATTAAACCCCCGAGTTATAAAGATTTTCAAGAATTGATCATATATATATATATATATATATATATATATATATAAAATTAAGTTATTTTTACCTTCCTCTTCTCCATCCTTCTCAGCACAGGCTTCTGGCAAAAGTCAAAATACAAGAAAAAAAAAGGAGGCCGGTGAACAGAGATTAATCAAAGGAGTGTTCAGTCATTTTGGGAAATATGCTTGTTTGCTGAAATTTGGAGAATATGAATACCGCTCTAACTCGGCACAAGAAAGAAGCTATTCCTTTAAGGTATGACATGTAATATTGGTTGAACTGTGTCTCTCACCAGAATCCTCATCCTCCTCTTCATCCTCCTCTGAGCTCTCCTCAGTGGACGTTCCCGTGTTCTCTGTTTGATAAATCAAACCGCAAGGGACGTGAGAGAGAGCACATACTGAATTTCCACTGAATGATGAGTAAAAGGGATTCATGCAACGGTTACAATGTTACAAGAAGAAAAAAACTGGATAACAAAGGAAGTAAATGTCACAGCAAATGAGATTTTCTGCAGATGACCAACATTTTATTTATAATTATGTGGAAAGAAAACGTGAGTTTTGGTGAGATACTTGTGCTTACCTGAACTACTGCCGTCACTTTCTGTCAGATTATCTGTAACAAATTAGCAAGTGTTTTGAGGTCAGTGCTGTTTAGTCTGTTAAAAATAATTTAATGATGTCAAAATGTTAGTTAGTCACAACTATCACTACATCATTACATGACGTCATTATGTGAGGTTAACCTTAGCATCATTATCATCATTATGGGGAAGAGTTTGATGACATCATCATCTCTGTGGTTATTACATTATTAGGAGGAGAACTATAACTCTGCAGTAAAAACAGAAACAAACAGCAGCCAATGACATGTAAAGAGGGAAAGCATCTCTGCTTCTTTACTTTCTCACACACCAAAGCCTATTTAAAGCAGAGGAAACCTCATACTTCACACACAATGTTAAAACCTTCCTTACATGAAGAAAGTAATAATAGATGGCCGTCTGAAAAATAACTACAGTTTTACCTTTTGTCACTGGGTTTCTTCCTTTAACGGGTGCAGCCCCAGTGAGAGACCTCTACTTTTAGTTTACTTCTATGTTTGTGTGCTGTATTTTTTTTAAGGCTTCATCCATATTAGTCATAAAAAAAAACCCCACCAGCTTTTACACATCCATCATTCCTTAGCAGCTCAACGGTGGCACCCTGTGAAGAAGCCTGTGATAAGTGCCATGCATTAACATCCCAGCACATTTATACAGATGGGTCCAGAGGAGCTGCTGCTGCTCCTCACTTCCCAGCAGTGAACGTCTGTGAACCGGGCCATCTGGCTAAGTGCCTGGCCCGGCTAATGGATGGAGCCCATCCTCCCTGGCCCACAGAGTTTTATCTTAGACTAACAAGCAGATGCTGCCATCGCTCCCCTCACAGCGCCTCCCTCATCAATCCCTCTCCTCCACTTTGCTCAATCTGGTTCACCTCTCTCTGCACTCGCTATCCCCCCATTTCTCTCTCCTTGCCCTCATATGCCTTCTATAGCCAGTCTCTTCCTCGGCTAGTGCTGCTGCTGCCTCACAGCTGAGCCAGCAGGCATCTCTCTTCACTCTGGCATGGCCACTTCCCTTCATCAGACTGACAAACAAGGTGGAGGGCAAACATCCGCACAGATATGCACATCCACGTTCACACACACACACACACACACACACACACACACACACACACACACAGACAAACACACTTGTTTACGGCTTCAAAAGTTTGAGTGCTTCCATGGGTGTTGCCTGCCATCTGCTGGTCTAAAGTAATAGCAAAGCCAAGAGCAGAAAACGGTTGATGTGTTGTGTTGTGCAGCAGTGGTTGTTAACCTTGTGGCTTGTCAATCCTTAACCTCTTAACATTATAGTTTTCCCCCTTGTTTCCTCTTAAGCTGATTTAGGGTTGTTAAAATCCTGTTATTCCACAGTGTCTGTATTATATGTATTTTGAACTGGCTTGTTCCAGCTCTACATTGAAGAGCAGACAGGAAACGGGGGGGGGGGGGGGGGGGGGGAGAAGGGTTGTGACATGCAACAAAGGTCCGTGCAGACATTGTGGTCATGTGGCATGCGCTGTAACCATTCGGCTAGCAGAGCACTCTGACTTCATGTTTTCATGGCTGCACTTTTCCATCAAATGGAAAATTTAAGGGATGTCTCCTGAATGATTTATGACATATTTTCCCTAAATTCAGCCTGAAACATTGGCATCATTGGAAAGGATCTCACCAGAATTTAAAATAAACATATGCAGGTTTGAGCAAAGTGTGGTTGCGTGAGCACATAAAAATGATCCCAGTGAGTTCCACAGTGTGGTCTATGAGTTTTAGATTTAAAAAAAAAAAGTGCTCTCCAATTAAATCTGTAATCTTATTTGGCACAATACATTGGGTTTATGTATTTTAATCAGTATCAGGATAGAGAGTCACATCACAGTATTTCTGATGTCCTCTCCTATCCTCCTGTCCTCGCCCATCTGTTATTACCAGGTCAACAACTGAGTGGTGTTTTTTTTTTTTTTGGCACTTTATGTGTTCTCAAATTATCTTGTCACTCACAGGGACAAAAGTAAATATTAGATTGAACATTTTGTGCACTGGTGTGAAAACTGGAGACACAGGTAATCGTATGACTGTGCATATATCTCACTGCCCTTTAAGGCAAATGATATGGAAATGAGGGAGGCCAAACCATGAGAGGAGAGGAAGGTGGTGGGAGAGAGCAAAAGCAGATACAACTAATAGATGGAAATACACACTTGAAATATTAAAAAGGCAGCAGAGGAGGGCACTGTGTAAAAAAACAACACAAACATATGTAGCTCCACATGTGCGCTGTGAGAAACTGAAAGCAGTGGGTGGGAGGGAAGGAATGAAAATGGATTCATGTTTACCTTTGTTTTCCAGCGCAGGGATATCTCCGTCTCTGTAGGGCAGAGGAGATAATGTTTAGACAACTATAAATCACACTGCAGAGTCATGTGGGGGATGTCTGCGAAGTGTGATGAAATTTATGGAAGAATTTAGCAGTTGAAAGTGATGGCTCTTAAAATTGTGCAGCTGCAGGCTCTTGTAATCGACCACTTCTGCTTTTGAATGAATTAGAAAAACAGGAAATGTGAACAAGCTGTCTGTATCTCACTTTCTCACACTTATGACACCAGCCCATCTTGTCAAATGATAGATTCACCTTCCCACCCAAGCTCACTCTCTGACCCACTTTCTGAACAATATTGATGATGCAGGAAACCAGCCATGGAAAGTTACTGGCTAGGTACTTTTGCCATTTAACAGAGACCTGGTCCGATTCATGTAGACAGCAGTAGGGCTGAACAATTATTTAGAATAAACATTTATCTACTTTCAGTGGTATCATATTGTGATGATATGATCATAAAGTGCTATCATTTTACCACTTCACTGATTCCAAGCACACTGTCATTAAAAACTAACATTGTGAGTAATTGGAAGTTTTGTTTTATACACATGAAAAGTTTTGTCCAATGTAAAGCGCCACAGAGGAACACACCACACTGCATCAAACATCAATTTGAATATTTTTTTCCCCATGTGATTTTGCAAATATCTGCCATGTGACATCAGTATCAAAGAATATTCGTATCATATTGTGATACTACTAATACTAGTAATTAGTAATCACGTGGCACGGCCGTGCACAGCAGAAATCAATACCAGTTCTTCCTGACTACTCAGCTCTCCGAATCTTTTGATATCGGCCCGACTCATCCGGGAATGTAGTTTATGAAACAAATAACGAGCCAAGTCCAAGTGCAATAGTTTAGATGTTGTGTGTCTGAGATGAGGACTGGAGCAACCTGTTGACGCAGTCTGGGCTTCAACGAGACGCAACACGCCTGAGATCCATCAGGGAGAAAACACAGCGGAGAGCCAATCCCACAAGAAGAACGAGTTCACCACCAGCAGGCGTGAAAAAGTAGGTCACATCTCACCTTCCATCTCTTCCTGTTTCTCTCCCTCAGTTGTTATTATGCAGGACTGCGTGATCAAAAGCTAAATTATGTATCGGGAAATTAGGATTATGAAGGCTTCCTAAATAGTGGTCTTTTATTTGGCGTCTGTTAATCGTGATAAGGCGCTGTGGTTTCCTTTGTTTTCAAACATCTGTTCAGGAAACAGTGTTTTCTTCTTTTCAAGGTCATTTAGTTCACGCCTCTGCCTGAGTCACACCACAACACTGAGGTTCATGAGTTGCCATGGTAGTCATCTTATCCTTTGAGCAGTTTGCTTTTTCATTGCTCTAATGTTTTCAGACAATGAATAAACACCCTGCAGGACTTCTCACACTTTATCTCCTCTAACTTGTTTCTATCTTCCTCTTGTGAAAACGTGGTAACAGAATCTTCTGCGAGGGTCTTGGTGGGTCTCTGGTTCAAAGATAAAGGCCACAACATTTACATGCTTTCTACAACCTCCCATAAACACCATTCAGAGAGGGGACATCTGTGTGTAGATAAACAACTGTCAGTTAGTCTGCATACTACACAAGCACTGTTGACCTTTGATACATCTACTTATTAATATTATACCTCACTGATAATGATGATCACAGTGGGTCACGGCTTTATTCAAACCATGACCTAGTCAGCAAAGTATGTCCTGCTATTGCCACTGCTTCTCAAATAAAGTTATCTTAAAGTCAAACTACTTATGTGTCCCACAAGAACGTAAACTTCTAACTTCACGGAACGTTTTCATGGGCTGTAGGACAATTTATGCAAGTGCCTGGCTTGCACTGTAGGATCAGGGACTTTTCCAGCCCTCATTACCAAATCACCTGTCTGTGGTCAGAGAACAACTGATAATAAATTCTGTCTGTCTATTAAGGAGACTGGTGTGAAACAGACGAAGATTTCCCTCAGATTTTAAAGACAAAATATTTCAAATGGACCTGCATTGTTGGTAAAAACGTGCGTGTCACGCAGGTGAATGTGCCGAATAAAAAAACTGAAAGCAGGAAGTTTTACATGCGTGTATCCCTTTGTTTCACGAGCTTACATCGACATGAACACTTTATCACCATTTCCATAAGGATTTCTGTGTTTGTTGTTTGCAACATTTTGACGGATACTCACTCTCAGCCGTCTCCCCGGCATGATGACACACTGTCAGTGAGTCACCACAATGTAACAACACAGCAGCGTGCAGCGCAGAGAGGCGGCAACAAAGAGGTCACGGCTCCTTCTGTTTACGGGCTTTCTACCTGCTGTCTGCGCTCAGTTACAACCAGGAAGCAATCCTAAGAGATCTGTCCATTTCTCTTCAAATGCACAAACAGACGGGCACCTAACCGACTGCGGCAGAGGACGCCACTTCCTGTGTCGTCGTGAGGCCGTTTTACCGCCTCATCCACGGCAGGCACCGTGTGGTCCCCGGGGGTGCGCTCAGAAACACTAAGGCTGACATGGACCCAGCGGTCGTCCCTTTCTCTGCATCACAGTGACACAACAGAAAACAGTCTTACCCGTTCTCCAGGTGACAAGCCGCTCCGCAGCTCGCCATCTCTGCCACCATCCTCCTCTGTGACAGACCCCGTTACACTTTCTGTTGTGACACCGCGCGGCGGCTGCGCGCCAGAGCACCTGGGAGGCGGTCTGATCCTACCACCGGCCGCCGGTGTTTAATCCAGGCGCTACACAGGGACTGGCGCGGTAATGGTCATCGGAGCCCTCATGGCTGAACAACAACTCCCTCACATCACTTTTCCCCTCGGCGCAGCATCCCTTCGTCGCCACAACAAAACATCTGCACCTAACAAAAGAAGCCACTGGGTTTCCCAAAACTCAAGAAGAAGAAAGCAGCCGACCAGGCTCTGTGCAGTGCAGATGTGGATGTATTGTTTCCTTTCACAAACACTGTGCTTGTGTGCAAGCTGCAAAATACGTCGCAGATCTTAACGCCATGCTGCTCAACACTGCGCAGCTATTTTTTTTTTACAAAGCGCAGCGTTCAGGATCAGCGGCGCTGCGCCGCAACTGCGCAGCGCATGAACGCACACCACTGGACAAAACATGGGCGGGGTGTTGCATCCCGCCTCAACTCAACATGGGCTCTATAAAATTTACAGTCAGACTTTTGTTTGTTTTTTTTCAATATTAGAGATATCAAGAAAACAGTGGGAAGTCAGCGATAATCAGATGTTTGCTGTTTCATATTATGCAGGGCAGAAATCCGCGTCTTGTCTCCCCCTGTTCCTCGTTTGGAAAGATGACAGGAAAGAAGTTGTAACATTTTATACATTTGTAAAGTCTACATAGGCTTCAGTATAGGTTATAATATGTAGGCCATAATATGTTCTCCGTTTTGTATTACTGGAGACATACAGGCAAAGGTTTATCCTAATCCTCTTTCAGAGAAGAAGAGAGCTGGTGAATTGCAAGAAAAATGTGTATTTCTCGGCTTTCAAAGTAAGATGTCTGCATTAACCCGAGAGATTGTTAGTTGCACATTTTTCTCCCACACAGTGAAGGAGCTGCCAGCACTCCACGGTGCAACTAGGCCACTTTGAGCGGGAAAACATGGACATCAGCTTAGCAGGCTGCATTACAGAAAGGTACCACCAGGTGTCACATCAGACAACAAAAACAAGAGCAGACCCATGCCTCTGTAAAACACCCTACCACTGGAGACACATTCAGACCAGAGTCCTGTATTTGACGTTAGGACTGATCAGAGTGTAAATATGCCATATAGTTAAAATTAAATGTTTAAGGAATCTAAGCGGATCAGTATCTGTCTGAGGCATAAGCTCACTGAGAGAGGGAGATGAGGAAGGGAGGGAGAGCTCTCTGTGAGTGTCTGAGATGTCCAGTGGGAGGAATGAGTGAAAGATCAAGGGCTTTCCTATTGATCTTCCACTCATTGATCTGTTCCCTTTCTCCTCTCTCCATCCACCAGTCCAACTTTCACAGATTGATATGTAGTTTGGAGACAGGAGAGGAGAGAGAGAGAGAGACAGAGAGAGAGATACTGCAGACTAACAGGGACATTATCCAAGTCTCAAAGTCTAAAGGGAGAGATCAGCTCCTCTGTGCAAGAAGAGACAGGACAACATTAGGCTCAGTGGCGAGACGATACCCCCAATACCTCAGGAAATGAGAGGAGATAAAGTGAGAGCAGTGGAGGAAAGGAAAAGGGAGAAGAAGACAGGGAAGGACAGGGGGAAAGGAGAAGGTGGAATAACAGGAGAGGAAGTGGGAGAAAATATAAGGAGACACATGAAAAAGGAGAAGAAGAGAAGGGAAAGAGTCAGTCAAGTCACTTAAAATATAAAATTATCAGAGCTGGAGACTTGAGACTTTGAACTCAGACTCAATTTGGGCTTGAGTTGCATAAATGAGGACATGAGACTCACCTGTCTCAAGATTTGATTGTAGACTTGACCTCAGATCAACACATTTTTAACATAACTAAGAGTTACAGCCATGCTAGCAGCTTTTTCAGGCCGCGCCTGATAATCTAAGTTTTGCCATATTGGATTGATAAAAATTTTGACCTGATGATGGAACAAGAGGAAAAGTCAGGGAACCAATAAAGTTACGCCAATTCATCCTGAGGAGGACATGAGTGTCTCAACAAAACGTCATGGTAATGAATCAGTTGTTGAGAAGTTTTACTCACAACCACAAACATCGATGTCATGATAGCACTGGAGGAGCAGTCAAGAGTTCATCAACGTCATTTAGAGTCATCCTCTGAGAACCATGAATGTTTGTACCAAGTTTATGCCAGTTCATACAGTAGATGTTGAGACATTTCACTGAATAAGTGAAAACTTCAACTTGGAGGTGGCACCAAAGGAAAAGTCAGGTGATCACCCCCAAGTCGCTAGGATTCATCCGCCAGGGAAAATTCCATCTGAATCCATCCAAGTTGTTGAGACATTTCAGTTTAGACAAAAATGGTGGCTTGACCAACCACCCAACAAGTGAGAGACAAAGGCCTGTTCCTAGCATCACTGAAAATGTGAAGCTGATGTGCATTTCACTCAAGTAGAAATGCTTTGATTCACTGTTTGCACCTGGACATTCAATACATTGTTTCCAATAAAATAATAAGCATTTGTTGTGATTGTGGCTGCTGTGCTTTTGTAAATAGCATCTTAAGCGTTAATAGACAGACGTGATTTCTGAATTGCAGGTCTAGTATCAAAGTCTTCAGACTTGACTTGGACTCCATCCAAAATACTTAAAAGCCACCCTGCGAATTACACATATCTCCCTCGAGATGTTTTTTTTAAGACAGGTATTGCTAAATGTCTTTATTGTAAGGGAACAACTGACTTCGCCTCTGCTGTGGCTCAGTTAAAAGTCTTTCACAAATCGACAAACCTGTTTGGAAACGATGATGTCACACACCCTAGAGGGTTAATATGAGCCCTCATTGTGCAGACTCATTATCCACCACGTACACACACACTCAAAATAGCACACACACACACACACACACACATAACGATACTTAGTCAGGGAGGAAGAAAACCCATACCTCTTGTGCTCAAACATTCCCATTATAACATACATGTATTCTCTCTCTCTCACACACACAGATGCACAAAAGGTGTCCTCTTACTCTGGAGATGAGGAACGCCATATCCTTTCAATTTCAATGGGCCATTTTGCCATCCGGGCTGAGTTATCACTGGAAAGATCCGTCGTAACAAAAGAGCCATGCCTGCTGCAGCCCTGCATAAAGAAGCTGGAGAGAGGTGAACAAGGACAAAGAGCAACACCTTTGCATGGAGAAAATGGGAGAGCGGCTCAGGAGATCGTCCAACTATGAGGGATTTCAGTGGCAATCTCATTCAATCCTGTGCAACAGCATAATGTATAATGCATAGGCCCTAGTCCTCAAAAATGCTCTCCCATGCAGTCAATAGGATGACCTCCCTTTATGAAAACATGAAAACACAAAAGCAGAGCAGTGTTGTTGTTCTCAGATGGAGGGTTTTGAATCAACAAGGAGAAAAAAAAGTTTTGTAAAGTGTGATTTGTTTTAATAACAGACAACTCCTTTGGATTCAAATAGTTGTGACTGAACTTGTGACTTCACTCATTACAGTACAACCCCGTTCCCTTTGATTTCATTCTCATTATCTGAGGCCTGTATTTATTTGTTCTTTGTCTTTATTTTTATTCACTTTGTTGTTTTTCAACATTCATATCAAGTCGTTTTATGACTCCCTTGGTTCCTCTGGGTTGGTCACTGTTTTCAGTGTACTGAGATCAAAATGAAATCACTTATTGAGTTAAACTTTCAAATCTAAGTTGCTATTTTCAGTACTGAGTGGAAAAATGTACATAAATAGACTGCATTTGGCATGCAATGTTTGATATTTTGGGCATCTTAGTAAGTAAAGCTTTGTTGTTTTGAGTAATCTCTCTTTCCACAACATATGTTTGTAATGATGGATCAACCGAAGGGTCCGTGGAGTCAAAGATGTAAAGCCTTTCAATATAGTGGTCAAATTACTTACATTTAGAGATTGTATAATGAGTTCTTTGCAAAAGATTTCAGGGTATGTCCAGACAACATTTTTAAGCTTGGTATCGTGTGTAAACTGTTTCTCTTTAGCTGTTAGGCACATCTGTCCTTGATGTTGTGAGTGTTTGGATTTGACACCTACACAGTCTTACTAAGAAGGTCTTGGGACTCTTTCATTGTTCCCCCTTTCACCAGACGGGACTGGCCTTAATTGCTGTGCATTTTTACATGTTAACAGATTTCCTGTCTCTGGACATCCATAAAACTGGATAGTGGGAGGCAACACAGGGATGGAGACCATTATTTTGGCAACAAGGGGGAAAAACAAAGTTGCTGTCTGCACAGTCCCTGGGGAACCAGGATGCAAGTGCTTGAGTTGACAACCCTTCCGTGGCCCTCGCCTCACATTAGTTTACACCCTCATATCTCTTACACAAACCCTCCACTTATTGCTCTATATTATACTAAGCCTGTCAGCGTTTCTGTGTAGTGTGTGTTGTATCATGGCCTCTTTCTCTTTCTGTCTTTCTCTCTGTGTTTTTTATTCCTCGTTTCAGAGCCCTCAGGAAACTCCATGCATTCAGGGGCCACAGCGGGACCAGCCCTGGGATGTAATGTGGGCGTTTGGTAGGAGGGACGCAACTGAAGGCCATAGTCTAGTCACCTTCTGAGACGCAGACACCCCAACCCCCTTCTCCTTTTAGAGTGACTCAGCGGAGTAGTGCGGAGGCAGGGGGTCAAAAATCCCCTGCCCCCCGCCTCCACTCAATACATGTGGGAATGGGAAAACTTCATCCTATATTTAACCTCCAGGTGTCGGTCCGGTGTGAGTGTATATGTGTGTGTGAGACCCAGGAACTGAATCATCTGCAGCTGGGTGTGGGTAGACGGGTTACCTTATAGGGAAAAATGAGGTTGCCCTTGTTATTTGGGTTGGTTGGGGGCTTTTAGCAGTCTAGGAAAGCTGTGTGTCCGTCCCCTAATGCTACACACTCACCTCCCTCTGATGAGAACTTTCCCTATTAAATCTGTCTGTCTGTGTGTCAGTTAGATCTGTGTGAAATGCAGAGAATTAAACATTGAGAAAAGAGGCAAGTCAATGAAAATTGTCAGTTGACTGTCATTGTGCAATTGCAGCAGGTCACTGTGAAGCCAATGCCATCGTTCTACCCTCTCAGCTAAATACTAACACACAGTTTAATGCAACAGAAAACAGCTCCCCCTTTTTGAAGAATACAATGTAAGTCCTTTATTAACACGTAATTAATACATCATTTGTTAAAGAGAGAGTAGTGTCCTGCTGTGGTTTTGTCTGTGGCAGTGTGGAAGGGCAGTATTTCCCGAAGGTTAAGAGACAGTGGTTGATATATAGCTACGTAAATTTTTCTTGGCAACATGATGGTCCCATTTGAACAGAAAGCAACGATGCTGAGTCAAATCACTTAGTGCTATTATCCATCAAACCTGTCCAAATGATCGCAGTGTATTATGGCCTTACATAATACACTGCATACGGGCAACCTTATACAGTTATTCACTGTAAAGTCAAAAAGCTCAGCTCAGCACAAACCTCCCCACTCATCAGATTTTATTAAGAGCACTGAGAGTGTTTCCCCTGAGACAGAAAAGGGATTTTACCCCTCTCTTTTTTGGGGGCCCTTCAAGAGCAGTTTTTAAGCCTTTCTTCTCAAAGGAAGTCTGGATTCTGATTCATCTCCAAGCCAAAAACTACACAACGCTGGTAGAACAAACCACATTAAGGTAACAAGCGCACACTCTCGTTCAAACATATTTGCTGGAAGTGACCACATCCACACGTCCTGAGGAGAAGCACAAAATTTTCACTACACAGTGTTTTAAATGAAGTCAGTCCCATGACCTGTGTCACATGTCGTCCCTTCTCGCTCTCCACCACATTGTGTCCATGGAATGCATAAATGGGAAAAAATGCTTGAAACTTTACAAAGACACCCACACAAACAGACTAAAAGATAAATATAGTTTCCCCATACTCTCAACACACACACACACACAATCCCATACACATAAAGACCTCTGAGCCAGCAGAGCGATAAGATTAGAGGAAGTACGTGGGTGTGAAATAGCTGTGGTGTGGGACTTTCTGGATTCACACAATCTACACTGACTGCAGGCCCTGCTTTTTATTAGAGTTCAAGCTGATGGGAATACACGGACGCTGATGACACCCACACACGTATCCTGCAATTCTGGGTCTAAAACTGCAAAGATACAGTATTTACACACAGATTAAACAAACACTCATCCTAAGCAGTCTTCAAATTCAGACATAATCATTTGTACACATGCTTACACAGCAAGAGATTCTTTATGTAGTGTATGTAGTGTGAGACTAAACACTGCTGTGATACTATCCACTTGATTATATGTCACAACAATATATCACATCATGTAAAGATCAGATTGTTTCCTTAAATACAGCAAGTAAAGAAGCTAGAGTCTCAAACAGTAACCCTGAGGTTGTGACTTCTGCTCTGGTGCAAACAAAGCGAAACCCAGGACCATCAGTGGGTCCATTAACAAAGCCCGTGGCCTGACAAGGCTTTCTTTGTTTCATAATTAATGCAAACGTAATAACCGTGACATTGACCGTTGGGCGGTCCGTACATCAGTGTCTGTGACAGATGAACATGAACGCTGCCATTCATCATTACACAGGACTAATGGACCCCATAAGACTGAATTATTAAGCACAACACAAGAGACCTTTATGCCAGATTAATGGAAGCATACAGCACACCACATTTATTACAGTGATACACTACAGTCAGTGAGTTATTACTTTAATTGTCAGCCATACAGGAGGCTACGTCTTCAAATTATTGGGTTAAGTGAGCAAAGCTGCCTTTGTGCTGCTGGTGTTAACAAGCTTGTTGTGTGCAAACTTCTCACAGTTTCATCTCAATCTTCTCTCTCATTCTACATCTGTCTAAGAGTATCTAGGTTTCTGCCTCGGTGCATCCAAAACTCAAAAATGTCATTACGTCTGATAGAGCTCAGAAACATCACCTTCTGTTAATCTGCTATATATTATAAAGAGAAAAAAAACACTTGTCCTGTTTTATTTCCTTTGGGATGTAGTTGGTCTCCAATTGGTTTGATGTGTTTTCTGAAAGCTGCTCTTAGATGGACAGAGAACAAGACAGAGTGGGGGTAACAGAGGTAAAGAGAGAATTTATTCAATCAATCTTACTCACAGAAGAACAGTACTTTGTGGTGTATTTCAGGGAAAGAGGGAAAAGAGGCAGGATGTGGTGGGTTAGAAACAGATTTGAGGAGGAGAAATAGTCAGTGAAAGAAGATAAACAAGAGAGAACAAAGACAGGATTATTTTTCAATATATTGTCATCAAATCCTTGTGATCGGTGAAGAAAAAAATTGATGAATATTATGTACATTCATTTATACTTTCAATTTTTCTTCAGGATGAATAAAGTTCTTTAATATGTTATTTCCTATCTTATCATCATAATTACTCACATGAATGTAATTAAAAAGCCAAAGGTTTTCCCTTACACAGTGGAGACTGTAGTCATTTTTGACTTTCCAGGCACTGCAGAGAGTGAAAGCTGTGATCAGAAATAGCAGTTGTTCCCTATATAAGTCAATAAAAGCCAACTGAGTAGCAGAAAAGCAGAAGTGCTGGGAAAGCCCTCAATGGACTGGACTGAAAAAAAGGTTTCTGAACTCAACTCTCAGAACCAAGGACCACAGGCTATTGACTGCGTATTTGTTTATTTGGTTAAAAGGGTGCCCTGTGATCACGTTTCCCTAATCGAAGCAGATAACAGAAAGAAATACGATGCTGCATAAATTAGGCAGCATGATGCTAGCCTTCTACTGAATTTCACGTCATAATGCCCCAGTAATTAGATTTGGTGTATTGTGCATTAGGCCTTGTTTAGGGAAGAAAGGAATACAGACTGGCTATTAGTGACAAAGAGTAAGATGGCGACAGAGGGGGTGGAACGTTCCTGTAATTTAAAAGGATTCGCCACATGATTTACACCATGAAGACTTGACAAAGACTGTCCAGGCTGTATCTCATCACTAACATCCCCTTTCTTTAAAATATTGTAAGTCTTCACTGTTCATAAATCCTCTTCACAAGGGAAAAGAACTCATAATCCTTTCAGATACAATAAGGACGTACAGCTTTGAGGACTGACCTTGGTCAAGCTATACAGCCACTGGAGAAAATTATTTATGCAGTCACTGATACACAAATGATGTAGACTGCTTTAATTATATCAGTAAGTATTCAGTACTTGCAGAGCAGCTTACTGAGCTGTCTGTCACTCTTGGATGTCATCCAAAGCAACATCTTTAGTGTAAATTAACATGGTGGGCAAGGAGATTATGGTTTAACCTGGTGATTTAGTTTTATGGTTATGTTCTTCAGTGCTGGTTCTCTAGGACATCGCTGGACTAATGTGAATCCAGACACTCTTCTAATGGGGCCCATTACAACCGACACTGCAAGAACTATTCATTTTTTATGAGAGGGGTAGCTCTATTGGCGCCTTGTATCGGGGGCATTCACTGCAGGATTCAGTGAGTGTGTAAGTCTTAAGAATGGTTCAGCCTTTTGGGGACGATGGATCATGAAGTGGAGTCTGGGGACTTTCAGGGACCTCCTTTAGAGGGTTCCAGATCCCCAGTGTTGGAATAGAGAGTACTGTAGTTAAGCACAACTTTGAGGTACTTGAACTTGAGTATTTTTATTTCGTGCTATTTTTATGTTTTACTCCACTGCATTTATTTGACATCTTTAGATGTTAGATGTCTTTACAGATTAAGATTTTACTCATTTGTACCCATAAAAATATGAGGCATTGTTACAGATTGAGCAACCAGTAATAACACTGGCCAACTTTTACTTAAATTGCCTTGTCAATGCAAAAGGTTTACATATGACTGAATATTTCTAAATTGCAGTATTACCACTCTTACTTAAGTCAAGTAGCTATCTCAATACTTCTTCCATCACTGCGGAATAAGGACTAGTTATGTTGATCAGATAACAGTATAAGAATTTCTCAATCTCCTCTCTGCGGTTGTCACCCTTCCACCTACCTGTTCATGATCCTCTACTGAATCTCCCCAAACAACATAAGTGAGGGGGCTCTGCAGCAAACTTTGCACCTATCTGTGAGGGAGCTGTTGATATGACATAGCTAGTTAGTGGTTGGGGTCACAAGCCACTTGGGTAGGACAGCATGAACGTGACAACGTCAACTGATGGGGACCATAATAAATATGGGTTACACTATTACATGCTAAGAAACTGATAGAAAAAATTCTACACGTATGTACGTAATGATGTAAGATTATTCATGATTCTCATCATTGCTCCCTGCAGAAATCGATGTTGCTCCACTCCTATCGCACATACACAACAGACAGGTCGTCCTCAACCGGGGGGCACCTGCTGTCCCGCTCCGCGCCGCAGTGGCTGTAAGAGCACGGTAGGTGCACAGCTGGAAGGAAAGGCAGACCTGTAACACCTTATATATATACTTCAGTATTACAACATCACACGCACGGGAGACGGCGACGCGCATTACTTCCTATCCCGGTAGATCCAGACATGATGCCCCGTCTGCCGGGCGGCGGCAGGACAACGTGTGGGACCACCGGAACCCTTTTGTCGGCATGTCTGGTCTCCGCTTGTCAAGCCCTCCGGAGCTGCGGGGATGTCCAGTGCGGAGATGGCCAGCAGTGCTGTCCGCCCATCGTCACCGGGAACGGCAGTACCAGCTCCACGGTGCGCTGCTGCAAGCTGCCCATCCACATTTTCTTCGACAACGTAGGCTGGTTTACGCGGAAGCTGTCGGGCATCCTCATCCTGTTACTGCTCTTTGCCATGGGCTACTTCATCCAGCGGATCATCTGCCCGCGGCCCCGCCGGCACCAGCACCACGACCGCAGCGAGGAGCCCTCCCTCTTCCACGGGCACGCATCGGCGTCCCAGGACTCCCTGCTGGACCGGTACCCCGAGTACAGCCTCGGGGACTTCACCTCTCCGAACCTGCCAGCCTACGACGAGGTCAAATATTTGCCCACGTATGAGGAAAGCATGCAGGAGATGCACAGAGACCGATCTGATGATAACTTGCTATCGGAAATTGAGAGGGGCGGTCAGGGCAGAGTGAGAGCAGCAGGACCGAGGGCTGGAGACCAGAGGCGGGATGTCCTGGAGGTGTCAGAACCGCAACACAGCCCAAGGACATGTCGAAACTCTGTCTGACGGAAAACAGATTGGGCAGAGCTACAGAGACAGTATTAGCGCTCTTATTTTAATACCATCAGGGTAATTATCTTGCAGAGGAACAAACTCAAGTGCAATTATAATCCTGAATGTTAAGAATAAAGGAGGAGGCTGAGAAAATGTACGTGTTTTGTAAGATTATAGGGGATTACTCGCCTTTTGTATGCAAATAACCGCTTGGGTTAAGTGAAGGAGATTATAAAGTAAGCGAAGGCGTCTGAAATTGACGCTCTTTGTGTTGGGGATAGCTAATTTGGCTCCGGCACAATCGCATTAAGTTTTACTTCAGCACCTCAATTTTAAGTGGCACCATGAAACAGTTTTTCTTCTGTCAAATTCTCGTCCTTTCTTATACATAATGCTAAATATTCTGCTGGACCTGAAAGACCCCCTGTTCTTTTATTTAGTCTTTATTGAATTTGCATCCAAAAGGAAGAATATTTAGATTTCTCCCCCCTCAGTAACCTGAAATCTGGGCTGAAAGTGGGAGTGAGGGGATGAATATCAATTTTAATAGTTTCTGAGGCACACATTTTTTATCAGCCAACTTTAGAGCCAGCTAATTTATGCCTTATCAGCATGAAAGCAATATTCTCATGCACATGCACATACACACACTGGGAGCTGACAGATGAGCATTTTATCAGTGAGCCATGTCTGATATGTCTACTGCAAAAGCTAAGCCAAAGCAGATGCCTGCAATTTGAAAAAAAAAAAAAAAGGGAAAATGCTCTGATCCTAGGAGTCTTGCTGCTCCAGGCTACATGTATCAGTGTCTCCCAGGTTCTGAATTCAGGGAAGACAATGACAGAGATTACAGCTGGCATACTGATAGGGTGTAAGGTGCCAAGAAACAAAGTTGTATATTGATGATAGCATGTCAGACGAGATCACAACTGCTGCCCCAAGCAGAACTAAAAAAGTACAGCTCAGACCAAGCGAAAGAAAAGACAAGGGGACATCTAACAGGAAACAATGATGAGACAGAGACAGGAGGCAGTCATGAGAGTAGTTTGAAGGTGCAGACCGAAAATATGGTCAAATCTACTTGTATGTTGATCATAAGTGTGTAACTGAGAGGAGTCTTTTTTCTGCTATAAACTGAAAATCAAGCTGACACTGCACACACATGGATTAAAGCATATAAGGTATATTTGCCATTAACTGTCCATTAAATGTCTCATTATAATATTGAAAAGACTCATTTGTCATTAGACATTACGAACTGGATGTGTGGTAAACAGTCACACTTGGCATATCCTTTCTCCAGCTAGAAATGCTGGCACGAGAACCTCCTATAGTGCTGCAAATAACAATTACCTTCATTATCGAATAACATGCTAATTATCATCACAATTCACTGACTAATCCTTTGGCCTATAAAAAGCCATAGAACAGTGATGTCCATAAGAGGATCCCAGAGCCCAAGATCATGTCTTCAAAGTGCTTTTGACACAGTCCAAAACAAATATTTAGTTTACTATGACAGAAAATTTAGATTTGAGAGGCTGCAGCAAGTGAATTTTTGTCAATTATCAAAATAGTCACCAATTAATGTCAATCAACAAAAATAAACAGACCAATTTATTTACCTGCGCCTGAATGTGAAATGTTGTTAGTATATAAGCTTATATATAAACTTCATTTACTTCTGCATAAGCAGGTGTACAGCACCCATTGACCCTCACCCTCATCAAATCGACCACACAGCTTTAACAGGGAAGCTCCAGGATGGATATTTTTCATCAGAAAGACCAAAGCACATTCATTATGACAATATAATACCAGGAAGTATATCAGAGCATTCTTATTCACCACAATAAATAAAACTTCCATTTCTGTTAAATGTTTAGCTAATAAATAAAGGATGAAGTTGTTGCCAAAAGCATCTTCATCCACAAAACTACACTTTACAATTACAGACCTCAAGCTCCTCTAATAATCCTGATACTAAAAGTCTGAGTGTGACTGTGGTGACTTGTGTAATCCAATACTGCCAGATCATGATGCTAGAGCCAATAGTCAACACTGATGGCTTGCCTTTCCAGGGGGAAATTTGTGGGTGGGAGGGGTTTGCACTTAAAAGCATTAAATCCATGCTTAAAACCCACTGATGGGTAGATGATGGAGTATGTGACCCCTAAATGCATGAAACCATGTATGAGAGCTACTCAAACCATTAGAGGTGTGAATGTTGCATTTCACTCTCTCCTCAATAGTCATTGCAGTTCATTGTGAACCAGCTCCCATATATCTATGCTGCAACAGTGAGTCTTGGAGGAGAGGGCAAAACCAGTCTGCTACATTTCCCAACATGAAACTTTAATCAGAGAATATAAAGCCGGGGCATCCCCTGGCAGGGGAGAGGACACTGATCCTCAAATGCACATATGACAAATTCAGACATGTACTGTATATGCACAAACATATACAGAGTAACAGACAGAGTGAAGCAGACATGTACAAAGATAAACACAGGGACAAATACTAACTACACACACATTCACACAAAATGGATTTGGTGTAAGCAACACTAGAATCTGCGTCAACAATACAGGTATCATATTGCTCTCTGGACCAAAGAAAAGATCAACTATAAAGGTCAAATCAATGAGCATTATCTTGTTCATAAGTTCTAGATTACATCTGGGAATTGTATTTTTGGGAGAGCTGCACTGTTTGGTCATCAATTTAATATATGAGAACTTGCAAGTCATTGAATATGTGTATACAACTGTGTAGTTTAATAAAAGTCATGTCTATTTCTTATTTTGTAGTTTCAAAAATGTGAAATTTTTCCAGTGTGTTTATTATTCAGTGGTTAACACTGAGAGCCTAAAGATAGTATGCATGTATAAATCTAACTTTTCTATTCTTAATTTACAGATGAGGTATAATAAACACACTGTTAAAAGAATTCTTTTTTATTATGTATATACAGAAAATCCTAGTCACATTACTAAGACTTGGTAAGCACGCATTGTAAAGTTTAAGAGGGAGCATGAATACAACACAAATTTGTTTCAATCTTCATGTTCAATGTGTGTGGCCACTCTCTGCGCTAATGCATGTGAAACCTGACTCCTCGCTGATAAGTCTTTTCATAGATGAATGGTGTTTGGTCTGGATGAATATGGTTTATCACGCAGTGAGTAGGCTTAGAAAGAAAGCGGATGGAGTGAGTCAAATAAGAGAAAGACACTGAGTCAGAGACAGACTTAGTCTAAAAGTGGCTGAAAGTGCAAGGAGTTCAGGAAAAAAAGCAACAGCAAGAGAGAATGAACCCATTGATAGTTGACAGACCCATCCACCACTTCTTTGACGTTTCATCAACTGTGGCCACTCACGGTTTCAGGGATTATGCTGATCACTTTCTACCATATCTGTCCACATCATCGTGATATGGTCTAGCAGTTGTTTATTGGAGAGCCATGAGACATCCCTCCTGAGCCACTAGAGGAGATGGATAGGCTATAATGGTCTGCTGATGCACTGGCCTTCTGCCAACCAGGGGGTGGAGCTGCATGGCAAGCAGTTGGTTTCACACCTCAGCAGAAAAGGAAACATAAGAATAACTCAAAGAGAAGCACACACCGGACTGTATTGGACTGTCAAATGTGCATGCACCCAGAAATACCTTTTGGGTTGATGTGCAAAGCTGAA
The DNA here is from genome assembly GCF_046630095.1 of Trachinotus anak. Lineage (NCBI taxonomy): Eukaryota > Metazoa > Chordata > Actinopteri > Carangiformes > Carangidae > Trachinotus > Trachinotus anak. The sequence goes on from NW_027273865.1 coordinate 13,314,302, forward strand.
AAAAACATTTCAAAGTGAAGTTTCAAGACATTAAAGGAATATGAAAAATAGAGAAAGCAATGTAAGAGCGGATATTTTGTCTGAATATATACAGTATTTCCATCTGTTTTATTAACTGACATTCTTTGTAGTGTTTACAGAGAGAAAATCTTTGAATATATAAATTCTGAAAATGTCTATCCATATAAAAATACAGTCAAACATCAGTGACAAAAAACAAAGCAATTCAGTAAATTTGTGCATGACTGAACATACCAAGTTGACAAATAGAAAAAGATAACAGTCAACTCTGAACTTAACACACTAAAATCACTGAGAAGCTGATGACAGAAAGGCCATAATGGTGCTGTTGCTGAAAGATAGAGACTCTTATCAAAAGTCAAATCATCCACCCACAGTAACAGATTGCCATGTACCGATATGATATTGTGATAATGTTTTATATTACACAGCATATGCCACAACATTGTACTGTATGAGTCAAAGACAAGTGTCATATTCTTCATGGTCTAATAATCTTCACAGCTCCAAACTTTCCCTTTTGTTTTTATTTGAAATGTATGTACTTGTAGCTAATGGTGGACATTGAACCTCAAGTGCAGATTTTTTTCTTTAACCTTAAGGCCAAGTCTAACCACCTAATCTTCTCCAAATGTCAAAAACACATGGTCATCGATTTCTGCAAAAGCTGATGTTTTGGAGAAAGGTCTCCTGAACATTAACGTCGAGGGGCCACGCTGCTCCTTACAGAGGCATTGGCAGCTTTCTCTCTTTCTTTTGACAACTCCAGCTCTATCTTCGCCTGGATTTTCTCCCAGTCCACCTCAACCTGGCAGAGACACAAAGGAAAGATGAAATGAGCTTAGATGAGCTATTGTATTTTGTTGTGGTAAGTACCAGACTGACAACGCAAAGCAGCTATTAGTCCTGTTACATGATAAGGCAGGGATCCTGCTGGACGCCTGAAAAGTGACTGAAAGGTGAAAAGTGTGTCGTATTTTTTATGCTGATCCTGATGACACTGCCATATTTAAGGCACCCCAACAATCATCATCTGAGCAATCTGTGAGACTAACATCTCCATTTTTGGTTTTGCTCCACATGCTCTTCTGATTGGATGGCAGAGAAAAAGTTGAGGTGATATAAAGTGTTTATCTCTTAAGATTTTAATTTTTTTTCTTCCGGAGGTGCTCAGAGTGTATACATAGTGTGTAAAAAGCTACTGAACTGAAACCCATTGAAAGCAATTAAAAATGCTAAATATGCATCTAGTGTGATTGCTGCCAATTAATTAATTCAGTGTAGCAGACAGGCTGTCCATACATACCCCTTCAGCATACTGCAGGAATCTCTTATTGGTCTCCTTCCTGCCAAATTTCTGTAGGAACTTTGCCCTATAGGCCAGCACGGTGTCTACATGGGTCTTATGCTTGACCGCCAGCTCCAGTGCCCTGGACACATAATGACAAGATGTAGATACACATCCATCTGGTATGGATAAACAAGCCTCACCTTAACTCTTGCTCAAACCTAATTCATCCTCTAAAACAGCTCATACTATCCCTCTCCTTCCAGCTGTACCTTCGTACACAGAAACACTTGCGTTGTACCTCTCCCAGTTGAAAAGGTCAATGTTGATTTGTATAGCCTGGTAGATGAGACCAGCTTGTAACAGAGTGGCCTCAGCCTCCTGGCCCTGACCACTGAACATCAGCATGTGGGCCAAAGATGACTCCTTAGATGGCTGCTCCTTTATAAAGTTGATGTACTGCACCCTAGGTAACTAAGACAAGAGAGGGTAAGAAAAGAGAGGAAAAAAAAGAGATTGTGAATGAAATAACTTATAATTGGTCTCTACAACTTAATTCTTCTGTCAGAATCATTGAAGTTTCAGTGAATTCAATTGTGTGTGTGTGTGTACTTGTGTTGAAAGACCTGGCTAAATAAACTGTGCATTCGACTGAATTGGCTGTTAACTAATGCTGTTACCTCTCCAATAGCAGCATAGGCCATCTCTGCTGTGGTCAGCTCCCTGTTTGCCATTGCCATACCAGCAAGACATGCCCATAAAGACTGGTCCTATAGAAAAGGGGAGCAGAGGCACTGAGCATCTGTAAATAACAATATCTCACAATCTGACACAATGACCCAGAGATTAGTTCTTGAATGCATTTTTCTTTTTTCACAGGCTTTGCATGTTGTAATAGCTAAGAAGCACAGGTCAGTGACACAGTCATGAAAAAAGTAAAGCGAAGAAGAGTTTGAATTAGTTTGCTAGTTTTGCAGGACTAAATACTTCCAAATGTTTTATTTAAAATGAAAAACAGTTCAAGCTAGCCATGATGAAGAATACAGCAAAGCAAAATGGGGATGGAAGATTCAAAGTCATTTGAAGAGTGCATGTGTGTATGAGTGTGCCCAGGGACAGGATATGATGGTGTCTTTATAGTCCCCATTACATCCCGTTCCTATCCTGGCAGGCCTCATTATAGTCATGCTCCAAGCCATTAAGAAAACATGCATGACACACACAGAAACGAACACAAACATAGACATTTGCAGTACACAGTATCTATGAATGTAAACAAATGTGTCACCACTTTCTTCCGTGCAGCTGCATTCATTAAAGTGAAGCCCTAACCACCAATTGGCCAACAGTTGAGCAAACTTCACACTAGAGTCACCACTCTGTAATTCCCTCTTTAATCAATGTCCATCACAAACAGCTCTAATCGGAAACCACAAATAACACTGACGGCCTAACTTGATATAAAAACGTCAGTCCCTAAATCTTCCTTCGGTGTGCCTGTGTCATAGTTGGATAATATAATCTATATATGTTATATATTCCTGTATGTGTGTATGACTCTAAACTATTACATGTATTGACTACAAGCTGAGGGCTTACTGACAACATCAAATGTGATTCTGGGAAAAGCCACACTGCCACAAAACTTTTACCAGAAGTAGAGGGCGGGGGGGTCGAGGAAAAAGCTCTGAAACAACCAGTGCCTCTCTCTCCATCCCTTTTGTCCCACCCACCTCTTGCTACTAACGTCCGTTTTTTCTGGGATGTGGTTATTGCATCATCTCCCTAGCAAAGACACAGTCTCACACTGCATTCAGTGTGCGTGTGTATATGCATGTGGAGAGTTTACACATGCATATAGTAGTGTGTGTATTTATGTGTGACATCTAAGGGGGCTAAATCCGGTAAATGGTGTCACCAGGCTAATTGAAGGCTAATTAAAGCCTGCTGGTCTGGTCCCATAAACCTGACTACTACCTTCTCATTTCAGACTCTGTCTTTCTCTCTGTTACATACAGTACATGCATGAGTGTGACACACACCACAGGATCCTGGAATGTGACAGAGCCTTAAACTATAGAATATGTCACACAATCTTGTGGTCAATTACAGTATATGTGTGTATGTACACTTACACACACACAGACGCACGCGCACACACACACACACACACACACACACACACACACACACACACAGACACACATGAAAGTTAGTGATTAAAACTAAGAAGCAATGTCATTTGGGAATCTAACATGTAAAGAACTACTTCAAATGTGTACACAAACACAAAGAACAGATTTAATAATGATAACACAGCAGGTAAAACAATTAGTACACATTAATATGATATGCTGATAACTTACCTTGGCGAAGCGGCAGAGGCGCAGCGCATCCTCCCAGCGTGCAGAGGTGCTGTATTCGTGAAGTAGGGCTGGGTAGGGAGGTACACTGCTATACACCAGTGAACCGTCTCCTTGCCGTAAAGTCACTTTAGTGCCAACATAGCTCAGAATGTGGGGTGCACGGCTGAACTCACTTTGAAGAGGACAAATACATACACACATCAGAATCAGACGGATTCACATAACTACATCCTCACAGTTTTGTTTGATAGTGGGAATGAAAAAATTAAAAGAGTATGAATCTGAGAAAAAAAATACGGACCATTCAATAATACATATACAGTATATAAGTTATAACTAAGTACAAAATTTATTTAACCTGATAACATATAGAGGATGATGGATTGTCCTAATTAAGAACACAACAGTGAGCTTATTGACCTTGTAGTTTTTGCCAGTTAGCATATGTGTGCATGTGTGTGTGCCAGAATTTCTAATACAAAGAGTAATTTGTGGGAGCCCACCACATATACAATTTGGCTGAATTGATGAAATAACATACTGACAGTGCTGCTTTTGTAATTTGCACTGTACTTGGTCCAAATTCCCTTCCATCAATGATATTCTAAAAACTTTGACACACAAAGTGGAGCCTTTGCATTTGTTTATTTACTAGCTCTTGACTCTTGGTATCGGGTGTTCCCCATTTGCACATTGCATAAAAACAAATTTTTAATGAGTCCCATGAAAAAATCTGGCTGCAGGCGTGCCCATATATTACAATTGCAAAACTTGGTCCTATTAAGAGCAAATGTAAGTATCGTTCAGCACAAGAAGTGTAAAAGTGTAAAACAGCAAGCCATATAACCATAGAGACAAACAAAAATGAAAGAAATATATTTTAAGTACAATATAAACACAAATCAAAACAAAACTGGGAAACCAAATGTTGAGATTAGTGTAGCAGGGACAAGCAAAAGTAGTCCAAGTTTGCCTGTATAGACGTGCAGGCACTCTGTCTTAGCACCTCCTGCCTTGGCTGAAGCTGAGGACTTTTGGGCAGGAAGCATTGTACAGTCTGACAGCTGCTGGCAAAAAGGAGTGCCTAAAGCACTGTGTGTTGTACCTTTGGGAATGAGTTGGAAGGTGCAAAAAAGCTGCTTCTATCTCTCTTCTTAGCTCTTACTTTACTTCTATTCTTACTGCTTCTCTTCCATGACTGTTTTGAGCTCACATGAAAATTGTCAGGGCAAGTTTGCACTCTTTGCTACTGGATGTTTGTAATTCTGGCTGGCCTCTAACCCACTGCTTCTGTCATAGTAAGCCACTCATCACTCTGGTAAACAGTATCAAACGTTTATGCTATAATGCCAGTATGTAAGTGAGTGAGTGAGTGAGGACTCTGAATATCTACCTGCCATCCTTTATGTACAATGTTTTTGGCAGCAGTTCCTTGTCAGTGAAGACAGCACTTGGGTAGTACCACACCGTGAACTGGTTGTCCTGGATTCCACACAAGATGTTAGCAGCATCATTCCATGCCATATTGTGAACCATGCTTCCTAAAGCAGAGAACACACATACATCAATCTCGTTCATCCAATGTTAGCTTTACTTGTGTATAAAAAATAATGAGAGTCACTACACTTCTTCTGAAGTGAGTTCCCTCCTTCCTGTCTCACCAATTTTGCAGATTTTGGGCTCTCGCCCAAGATGACGCACAGAGGTCAAATAAAGGTCACGGTTCTTGTCTATAAGGGCAATCTTCCTTTCGGTGGATGGGCCACACTGGTCCAGAGCTATCTCCACCACCTCCAGCTACATATAAATACAGAGACGCACACATGAGCACAAAGGTAAGAAGGAACAGTGGAGTGAATGATGGAAGAAGGACAAAAGATCAGGAAAAGAAAGGAAAAGGGGGAGAGTGGTTTGTACCGTGACCCAACAGCCTTATTGCCAAGTGTGTGTGTGTGTGTGTGTGTGTGTATATGAGAGAGAGGGAGGGAGAGAGAGAGAGAGAGAGAGAGAGAGAGAGAGAGAGAGAGAGAGAGAGAGAGAGAGAGAGAGAGAGAGAGAGACAGTGAGTGTGCGTTTGTCTGAGTGTTTGGCCAGAGCCAGCTGGCCTTGTTGCAGTGTCTTGGAGCTGTGGAGTACTGGCAGACAAAGCCATGCTGACAAACAGTAACTACTGCTACCTCTACTTCTTTTCCTTCTCTTCTAATTCTTTCCTTCTTTTTGTCTCTTTCCCTCTTAGTTTGACCTCAAAGCCCTTCCCCCATTCTCCTCCTGTGTCTTTATTGTCTCTCCCCATTCTGGATATGTCTTAGTATATTTTTAGCACAGGCACGTGCTCTAAAAAGACTCTATCCCCCAACTAAGTTTATTTGAGTGAAACTTGTTGAATCATCAAGGTCAAAAAATACTAAACAAACAAGTATTATTGCATAATATTTTTAATGAAAAATGTTTTTGATGCAGCTCCATGTGAATGCCTACTAACAAAACATTCATGAGCAAGTAACACAAAGGTGAAGTTTATGCTATTGTCAGCATTTTGTCCACAATTTGCTTCACTTTTTTCTTCCAAGAAAAAGAGACGGAGAATGACTTTGACATTCATCTCCCTGTGTCTGTCCTAAACAGAGTTTTTTCTAATGTCACCTGTAACCCAACAAAATAATGTAGGTAGTTCAAAGTATGCTATCCATTAGGAAATCTGTTAATATCATTGGTATTATGCTAGTTAGCTTGGCATGCTAAAACACTTTTGCTCTGCATCTCCTGGCTCTGGAAATACAAAAATTGACAAAACTTTCCAAACTCCTTTAATAATAAGTGTCACTTTTAGGGCCTGGTCACCCCAGTATTTACAGTATGCTGAAATCAGTTCATATCAGTTGAATCAGCACAGTCAGTGGAATTGCAAGCAGAGGGGATGGAAATTTGCAGAGCACTTTTAAGTAGAGTTCAACTTTGGGGAAGTTTGACACAAATTCATGCAAATTGCAAACTATATTGACAGTGCTGACCTTTGGGGGAATGGAGAGAACCATGCATTCAACAATAAAAGAGGCTACCATATTAGCTATGCCTCATGACCCACATTATAAAGTCACTAAGTCACCAAGCTTACAGCACCACGATTTGGCAAATTAATGAGGCAAATTAATTTCACTGTGCAACTTTTTGGTGTAACCAGGGACATACTATTGTCCCATGAAAACAGTTTTGGTATAACATTTGGTTACTATGGTTACAAAGCTATGACTGCACAATTAGCGTTTACAGGAGAGGTTTGGTCTAAGATCACTAAATCTAAGGAACTAATAAGAATGATGAAGGTGTATGGTGTCCCATCCTAACTGGTGTATCGATACAGAGGTGACTGAGAGAGATGTCCATTAAGTCACAAGCTCTAGCACCTTAAGATAGGAATTTGTCATTATATCAAACATTTTACATACTACACAAATAACAGAAAAATAATCAGTAAGCTCTAGCTCTAGATAACATGATCCTGTAGTTACAATGGTGATGTTCTCTTATTTGTTGTGTTTCTCTCCTCACTATCATAAATGTTACTGTAAAAACAAGGATGAAATTAAAATGAAAATTTACAGAATAATAAAAAAAAAAAAAACATCCATAACTAGCAACTAGTAACTTCATTGTTCTATAAAGCCAAAGGGTTACCCACCTTGTGGGTCAAGGGCTTCCCATCGCCAAGGGCTTTCCCGGTGAGGGCATCAAAGAGAAGGATGACTGGTAAGGAAAAACAACAACAAAAAAAAAAGAGTATAGTAAAAGCATAGTCCATCTTATCTTTAGCATTTTATTCATGACGATGGTTCCCTCACCTTTTTCATCACTCTTGTCTCGGATAGCAATGGCATCGTTACTAAGCGAGACACCTTGGGCATTTAGGATGTCCGCTCTCATACCAGGGAACTTTGGGGAGGATATCAGTCGACCCTCATAGGAGAACGTATACAACCCTGCTCCATCCACAAGCAGAAAGTGTCTGGATGGGGGAGGCATAAGGGGGATGAGAGCAGAGTGAGTGTATTGTATATATATAATTTTTGCATGTGGGTGAGTAGGAAAGCATGAGGAGGGAACAGTGGGAGCAAGGAGGGAGATTAAATATATGAAATGTTAAAAAGTGAAATAATAAGATGATAACATTTAATGAGCTCTCACAAGCAGGTAATTTAAACATGTATTGTATATTAACACAGCATTAACTTACTCTGAGCGACTTACTGAACTTTACTGTGATTACAGAATGGCCAGTAATCTATTTAGCTCTATGCTGAGTGTCAGCAGCACCGCACTGAAGTATTGCACAAGAGCTTCTCCATATTAATCTAATTTCCCCCTGTGATTTCACTCACAGCCTTATTGTATGACAGGATAGGTTTAGCTAGAGCACAGTGCCTGTGTGTGTGCGTGTGTGTGTGTGTGTGTGTGTGTATATGTCTGTGTGTGTGTTCTTGGTTGGCTGCTTGATGAATGGTCAGTACGGAGTAATGAGGCATTAGAGAAGCTGATAGCCGATCCAACAGCCTTTTCTCTCACTTGTTGTACTGCTCTTGGAAAAAAGACTCACTTCTCTGCTTGCAGGATGAGACTAACTGTTCCCTCCTTCAGGTCAAAGATGAGGGGAGTATTCCAGTTTCTTGAGCTGCCACAAACACACACAGCAAAATTAATAAAAACACAGACACCTAAGAAGAAAGTGCTACATCTGAAATAAGTGCAGAGGTGGGCAGACCACAGAAATAAGAACAAGAAGAGAAAGAGTCTTCAATTAAGTTAAGAAATCTATAATAAAATATACAGCAAAGAAAAAAAGATTTTTCACAGATTCGTACAGTCCTCTTGCCATTTGTAGCAACTGTAGAGGTTGTCTGTTTTCTTGCCATGTCACCAATGTGTGAAAGTAAAAGTAAACATTTAAATTACCTAAAATATTCAAAACACATCAAGAGGTCATCTGACAACATTAGCCTGGTAAGAATCAGCATCTTAGTAGGATGCGTTTGTTTTTTTTCTCCACCAAGAGTCTGTAATTTTTCTGTTTTTTTAAGGCACAAGTTTTTGAGACTTTCAGTATCTCACTACATGGCATGAAATCTTATTGTATTTCACTTGGATCCAAACATTATCAGTTGTCAATAAACGTAAAGGATGAGCATGAGCATGTGTTGCACAAAATCCTTACGAGAGGAGGAAATTACTGAGGCAAGAGAAGGAGGAGTGGGCTACTGACTTGTAGACATAGCACTGGAGGGAAGTGGCGACCACCAGGTGACCGTATGCCAGCGAAGCTTTGATGACTCGATCTCTAAACTCCAATACATCCACTGCATCATTCATCACGTTCCTCACCTGAGAAAAAAGAAGAAAAAGAGAAGAGCACAAAGATGAGTGTTGAAGTAGAGAGTAGTGATGAATCAAGTTTTCAGAAATTACTGAGCAGGCATAAACTTTATACTACTGAGCAAACACTTTCTCAAGCAACAAAGGGGAGACACTAGCTTCACTAACAGAGGCTTGAACACAGTCACGTACAGAGTGGAGTGTATTTATTCTTAATATACACAGGAAACAGTCTACAGTATGTCCAAGTATACGTAGGGCAACTGTGGTCAGAGAAAGACGTTTTTACTGTCTGAAGTGTGTGCGAGCAGTGGTTGGTGCTCATTTTTTCACCTGCATAGATAAATACTTCCTTCCAGCTCTCTCTGTAAATGAATGAAAGGGCCTTTTCCAGCACCAGGTGAAAGGTGGGGTTATTTTTACAGCTTTACAAATCTTCCTCCTCTGCTCCCTCCAGCAAGCCAAATTTACATGCAACACAACCAGGAATAAAAAACATTTGACCGCAAGGTGGTAAATTTAGCTGGCTGATTCACAAACCACTGGCAGATGTGCACTTTTAAAACGGACTGCGAGGAGCAGAGGGGGAGGAGGGAGACAGAAAAGCGCCTGCAAGGCTGAAAATAAATGGTTGATGACCCAACTTTGTTTGGTTTACACAAACTGCACTTGGTAAAGATGTCTATGGCAAATGAATGCATGTGTGTTGGTACACATGCATGTGCATGACCTTGTTTCTGTAGGTGTGTGTGTGTGTGTGTGTGTGTGTATCCCTGTCTGAAAGTATACAAGTGTGTGTGTATATGTACATTAGGGTGTGTTAACCGCATTTAAACACTACCTTGTGGTTAGCATGAGTTTAAACAGTAGAGAATGGTAGAGCAAGGGAGGCAGCTAGACAGGCTGGTCATTGTCATTGCAGGGCTGCACACTGGCACACTGGGAGGGTCCTACCATACAACGAGCCAAGGCCTGGAAAGCATTTGCTTCTCTACATGGCATACTCACTCATCTCTTTAGAGTCTGCCTATGGCATTGCACTGCTTATCAGTTTTCTTGTTATGTTGATTTAACAAAGCTTGGCTCTGTTAATGTTTGTCTGATGAAAATCTATTATTTTTCCTCACATATACACTGATTTTTAGTGGTCTTAATTTGAAAATCCATAAAGACACCCTCAACATGTATAACTTTAACTCCTATGACAGACCAGGCATCAAGATGGGCTTCCAGCGTTATTTTGTATATGCATATAACTGTCCATCTGTTTACATGAGACTTACTAACACTTTGTTTCATTTCTTCCTGTTTCTGTCATTGCTTTGTATCACATCAGTCTTTTATCGCTTTTTTTGTTTCATCAGATAAACTGTAACTAAACAATGAAATGAGACAAGACTTAACTGACTTTCTTCAAGGTTTAAAGCTGAAAAGGAACAGAAACTTAAAAGAGGATACGCGTGTGTGTCTATCTGTCTCTTTCTACCTGCATGGTTCTCCTCTTGGCAAGGGTGATCACAAAGTTCTTCCACTCCCAGTGCTGCTCCACCACATGGGCAAAGATGACATGCCCATTGCCACAGGCCCCAGCCAGCTGGGTGCCATCTGCAGACCAGGCCAAGGTGAACAAACTGCCTGTGTTGGGCTTCTCCAACGCATAGGACCACTGGAGGGAGGGGGCAAAGGGGGGAGAGAAAGAGAAGAGAGAGAGAGAAAGCAATATGGTTAATGGCTACAGATCTTTATCCACAATCTTAAACAATTACCTGGGGGGAAGCTTAGGACCTAGAAACAATGACAAGTCTAGAGAGAAGAAGCAGTGAGAGTGTATGAGTAAGCGTGTGTGTGTGTGTGTGTGTGTGTGTGTGTGTGTGTGTGTGCGTGCACATAATGTAAACTTTGCTAGAAAGACAGGGGCCCAGTCAGTCAGTCATTGAGCTGTGATGACCTGTGAGAACTGTGAGACACTGAAGGAGCGCTCAGCCCTGCCAAGTCCAGCACTCGCGCTCGTAAACATACACTCTGCTATCCTCATCTATTACATACACGGGGGGCAGGGGTACAGGGAGGAAAAGGGAGGGTTTACACATGAGCCCCTAAACTGAGGCCAAAAACTGATTAACAAGACCTCTTCCTTCTTTTTTACAAGAAAAGGTTTAAAAGAGGTAGAGCCTGAGAAGGAGGGGGAGAAAGATAGAGAGGCAAGGAGAGACTAACAGACACAAAGTAATAGAAAAAGTATTTTTCCCTTGTCAACTGTGCTGCACTGACTCTGATATTCAGTGATGGTGAAAGACACAACTGAGAGCTACACAGCCCTTCACAGTATTTAAGACATGAACACCTCTTCCATCTTTCCCTGTTTCCCTGAAGTGTTCCTTTTCTCTATGTAACCTCTTTATTTTTTTTGTCTGTTTCCAGTACTTTTTCCTACTCCTGCTATTGTCTTTCCACACTCCTGTCCCTGAAGCCTTCTGTGGAGTATCATAACAGAGAAGCATTTTTTGTGCTTTGATTCAATATGAATCAGCTGAGACAGTCTGGATCTGCCAGCGGATTTAAGTTTTCCGATTTGTTCACTTCCAGCACGATCTCTCATGAGGCCGGGCAGTAGCTAGATTAGCAGAGTAAGTTACACTAAACAAGTTTCTGTCTCATACAAATTTTATTTGCTGTTGCCCACTGTGGACACCTGGCATCTTTCTGTTATAACTAGGGCTGATTTTCTCACACAACAACCCCCCACCCACCCGTCCACCATCAACTTCAGACTTCCTCATCCTCCCCCAGGACTCCCTCTTGCCTTGGGTGCAAGTGGTTGGCTGATCTGTGCTGGGCTAGGGGTTTCTCTGCTGTGATCTTCCAAACAAATACATCCATTCACACTGTAAATTGCTTATGAAGGGAGAAAATCGCTAATGTTAGCCTAGTACTGCCTGCTTGCCTGCGATGGAGAGACAAGTGTGGTGCAACAGGCCAAGTGCTGCGGTGAAGCTTGGAGAAAAGGCTTCAGTGTGTTCGCTGCCTCATACACATGCAGCTGCGGGATGTGAGGTGTGGCGTTATTTCCTCTCCGTTGCCTTTGACAGGGCTAGAGGTAACAGTCGGCAGGCTACAGGTTACAGGCCCGCTGCTTTGATCTCTTTCCCTCCCCTGGTCTGTCTGTCAGCCTTATACACACACCGCTCAGCTGGTTTTGGTTTTTCAGCACCCTCCCAGCAGTTAATGTCATATCAGGCCCCAAAATAGTTGCAGGTAAAAACAAGACCTGTACAGCCATGTGGACAAGGCATAGTTTGTTAAAGTCAAATTAATTGCTATTTAATTTATTTTCCCTTCCTTCCCGCTTTCATTTCTACAGCTTCAAGCTTCCTCACTTATAAATCCTGCAACAGCAATTAGCCTTTCCTTATATAAATACATTCTTCACGTAAAGATTATTTTTCTCCTTTCCTTGCTTGCATGAGCTCCACAGCCAAGCGGCTCGAGCCAGCGTTGACAATAATGAGAGATCTCATGTACTCTTCAGCTAACATCTTGAGATGGCCCGCTCTGTGTTAAAGCACCCGGGGGGACAGGAAAGGGGATGGATGGAAGAGAGAGGGATGGATAGATGGAGGGTCAGAGATGTAGCTGAATGTATACACCAGACTGTAATGAAGCAGGACATATGATATCGGCCTGAGGAACACTGCTGGATCCATGCTTACCTAATGCTTTTAACACATTCAGTCATTTGACTCCTTCTAGAGCCAGCCGGCAAACCAGCAAGTGAGAATATGTGTGCGTGTGGGAAGGGGGGATTGTCTTTGTGCAGTTCTTGTGTGCATACACGTCTGTGTGTATGTAGTTTGTGAATGTGAGAGAAAGCAATGATGAGATGAGTAAACTGTAAATATAGAGAGAGTGTGAGAAAGGATGAAAATAAGATAGCAACACATCAAGATAATTAAAGTGTGTCTGTGTATAAAGGGAGAAATAAATGTGATTTCACTTTTCCCTCATGTGAGTGTCCAATGTCTGTTTTGAACGTGTGTGTGCATGTGTGTAAAAGAGGTGAAAATCCTCTGGCTTGTCAGAGTTGTCAGCCAGGGTCTGACTATGGGACACAGGGGGGACTCCTATTGCTCTCCTGAGATGAGCGGAGCGGGGCAGCAGAGGAGAAACCTGGGACATGAAAACCTTTTCCAGAGCAGCATTCAGATACAGCATACCTGCATCTCTCCCTCCTGGACCCTTACCTCTCTTTCATTTATTCCCTCTCTCCTTACAGGTGAAGAGTTTAGATTTCTTAACAGCTAGCTGCATAACAAGAAACTTGTTAGGAGAAAAACTGCATCAGGAAGTTCTTTGATGGAAATGAAGGACAGAGGGAGAATTTAAGACCAACTGATTTAGGGCATGTGCACACTAAGGCAGATATAACCAAACAGCAGAAGAACAATCATCTCTTTTCACCGTCCTCTGTTGTGTTGTGCTGTTACAGTTGGCAAATAGCTAAATTGTGCATTATGGCCACCACTTTGCAGGTGTTACTGCCTGATTACTTTGATTGATCTCAGCAGGCCGAACTTTTGTGTATAATCATTTTGTTTTGTTTCAGTGTGGCCAAATACAAATGACTATTTTATGGTAGTGACAAAATACACAAAAATACATACAATCAATCAGCGAGAGTGAGGAGTGATAGAAATGTAGCTTTTTAATATTCCTGCAACATAGTATCGGAGAAGATGTATGTCACCAGTCTTGAAATGCTAGTTTCTCCTTCCAAAGGACAACATCAGTGAGGCCAGTAAGAAAAAGGTGGTGGGGGTGAAGATGGGTAATTAAGAGGATAGCAGAGATTGGGAAAAGGGGAAGAACAGCAAGAGCAGGTGAGTCAGTCAGCAGCAGTAGATTTAGCAACTGATTTGATTGCAGCCAAAAGAAGCTCTACTGGACAAGGCTGGAAAGTGATGCAAGATTTGCACACAAACATACACAGAGAGTGTAGAAAGCTTTAGGAGAAGAAAGTGGCTTGTGGAAGGTAGGTCTGGGCCTTCATCTTGCTAGAGTCCAGTCTGGTTACTGAACCCTGTCTGTCCATAATGGGCAGCTTTGTGGCCAGAGAGGTGGCGGACATGACGTGTGGTTCTAAGCTGAGGGAGAGAGGGGGAGACTTCTCAAGCTTACAATGAGCTTATACAAACAGACCACATACATAGAGCACCAAGCAATGCATGGCTGTGTACGTAAGTCTGGGTAGACACTGTGATGCAGACAGAAACACACATGCCCACACATGTACTCGTGTCACAGACATGGCAGGAGACCAAGGCTGGCAGTGTAACACTTGTGCTGATCAATTTGAGCACCAAAGTATCCACACACGCATCCTGTATGTGCTGTATGCTAATGTGACAGACGTTGGTTGCATGTGGTGACAAACCCTAGAGTGCTGAACTCTAAAACGACAAACTAAACTAACTAAAGTGACTCTGTGAGATGCTGTGGTACTACACATAATAATCTGATAATGCTGTTCTACCATCTACCATCCTTTACCATATTTGGATGACGGGGATCTCTTTTGGTTTTAGGGGAAGACCTAAGAGGTGACCCACATGCTCTGTGTGTGTGTGTGAGTGAAAATGTGCAAGTGTCTGCAGAACTCTCAGTATATCTGTGTTGGCCTACAATATGTTACGTTCTGCAAACCAAACACGCACAATCTACGAATGCACAGCCTCTTTAAGGAGTGTGCTTGCCCTCTCCTCCCTCCCTTCCTCCTCCTCCTCCTCACTCTCTCTGCATTTCCCGACATATGTTTACCATTAAGACTGGCAGGTGTTACGGGCCTGCCCCTTCTCTCTATTGCTGCCCTGCAGCCGGAGCCAACATGGGGAGGCCTGCAAAAAGGTTACGTAAAAAAATTAGCTCAAAGGCATAGAGGTTCTTACTCTGAGAACCCTCAAAATTATAAGCCAAACTTGTTACTATAGGCACCCTCTGCCTTTTGTTTTCTGTCTGCTCTTCTCTATATATGCACAATCAGCTCTACCTTGTTCCTTTTTTCAGTTGTTCTTTGAAAACTATCATCCAATAATTAAAGTGATACTCCACCCATCTATTTAGTATCAAATATTCATTCCCTGCAGGCTTGAAAGGTGGCTGTTGGACGTTAAGTGTTCTGTCGTTTCCACAGAACTGTGTCTGTGTTCAGCTTGAGTTATGTTGGTTACCATGCATTCCAACAGTGACAACTTTTCATGGAAGAAAGAAAGAATGAAAAAATAAGTACAAGTATCAAGTTTGTACCTTGCATTGTGAGCTATTTCTGTTTGTCACAAGCAACTTATCGCAATAACTACAAATGGAAGCTGTGCATTTCAACATATTTTGGCCAAAATAGGAGTGTTTGGAACATATTGAACATGTGGCTGGATAGCAAAGATGTGGATTATGCTGCAGGAGTGGTTTGAGAAGTTTTGACATTTTGATAGTGTTTCTACTGTGAAAACTATTAAAATCCATTGTAGCTTACATGAGGCAGACCACAGTCAATATATATCTTCTTATTACATCCACCTGTGAAGTCTACAGGGTGAGTATTTACTTGTTCAGCACAACTTTAACTCTATCAAACACCTTTCTTTACCTCTGGAGAAGATTATATGCAAGACCTGCCTGGTGAAAACAACAACTAACTGAAACAACATACATAAAACAATCAATCTTGAAAATGAAAGTGTGTGTCTGTGCCATTGGTTTACCCCTTCCCCCTCTCTCTATCTGCGCCACCTGAAACAGTGCTCTGGTCTTCATGGCCAGGGCTAAGGGGAGTGGGGGTTGGTGGAGGTGGAGCTCGGGCCAGGGAAAGGGTTAATGACACATGTCTGGACTAATGGCTCCCAGTGGAGCCATCTGCTGATTCAGCCCCATTACTTCACAAGCATTAAATATGTCTGCCCTGACCGCTCTCTGCCCCCCCAGCCCTAATGCAAGTCAACAACATACTAATCTGAAGGGGGGCATGAGATTTCTAGACGTTCTGCGCTTTTTAAGTCCTTCATCCCTGACACTCCTGTCACATTGAAGCAAGCATCTAGCAAAAACTTGTAACTGCCATTAGTTTTGATGGGTCAACCTTAGTCCATGACCCTACTAAAATCCTGCAGTTTTTGCAGCTACAGCGCTGTTGGTGGCTTGCTATAAATATGAAGATAAATGTATATAAATATATGAACACAATATATATATTATACATACAGTATACAGAATACATACAGTAGATATTATATTTCACTAAATATCGACAGCGATTTGTAGCTCTATTATATATTTTAGCTCAATTCCACTCTTCTCAATTGGAGCAATGTTTGATGACTGTCAAGTATAATTTCTTGTAAGAAATAACATGTTGTTACATGACAGTATGGTAGGGAGAAATCTATAGTCTATACTATACTGCATAGACTGACACTGCCATTTGAATCTCCAATGTAAAAACAAAATTGGGTCATCCACTTTAAATGACATGGGAACATGACAGTGACCCAGTATTTACCTGTGACCAACAGTGTGGTTTAAATTATTAAAAGTGGGTTAAACATGTTCAACATCCCAGATCCCATGAATGCTATGTTTCCTCAATAAAAGAGAACAAATGAAAACTTACAGAGGTGAGTTTATGGTGAATGACCATTCTGTCTTTGAAAATGGAGCCACTGACAATTAAAACTGTATGTGTCTGGTACAATTTGGAAACCGTTTTTATGTTGTAATGTATATTGCAGAGAAAACAGTTAAATTACATTGTTTCCATTATCAGTCAGCCCAACTTTTGACCATCTATCTGTGACTGCCAATGTTTAGTCACACAGCAGTTTTTAACATGGAATAATTAGCCTCAAAGTTTTAAAAATGCTGGTTTGTCTCATTATTACATAATGTATATTGCCACTAAAAGGGGCCCTCATTGTTTAAACCTAAATTAGTGTGTACACTTTCTGCACGAGTGAAGAGAAGGCTACTTTCTCTGTTAGTTTGTTACTGTGCTAGTGGGCTAGTGAGAGCTAGTGGGAGCCAACCTAGTCCAGGGTTAACAGTCTTACATAAATCAGAACAGATGGCAGACTCTCTGCAAAGCCAGCTGGCTTCAGTTTGCCTGTGTGTCTGTGTGCAGGACAGGACCTGGCAGTGCAGGTACAGAGTTTAACTCCCTGCATATAATAAACACAACACACGTGTCTGAGTGTAATGGACACTAGACATATACAGGCAAGTATCTAGCCATAAACAGACATAGGGTGTACATGGATGAAAATGCTGACACAAAGCTTCCCTTCAAGACAAAACCCATTCCCAAACTAATTCTAAAAGATGAAAAATTGTTCAAGAGTCAAACTAAAAGCAAAGCCATTTGTTCTGAGGGAAGGAGGAGGAGGTTTTGGATGAGGGTTCATCAATCTCTCAGCAGATTAGGAGGCCTTGTAAATGTCAGCTTGCAGTGACCCCTCCATGGGGGATGGGGTTGACTATAAGAATAAGGACAAGCTGGGCCAATGTCCAGGACTGATCAGGTCTATATGTAGGAACTACTCTGGCTGAGAATTGGCTTCTATGACGGACTACATGATATAAATCTACATCTTTTGTAGAGATAAAGCTCTTAGTATGAACTGAACTACCATTAAATGAGTGTTCCTGTTTAACTGTCACAATACAGTTAATTCTATGTTTCTATGAAAGTAATCAATATGTTTATGCAACAAGACCGCCCGCCCGCACACACACACACACACACACACACACACACACACACACACACACACACACACACACACACACACAAACAAACAAAAAAACAAACAAACAAACACACACACACACACACACACACTTGTACTTCTATCTTTGTGAGGACACTTATTGACATAATGCATTCCCTAGCCCCTTACCCTAACCTTAACCATCACAACTGAGTGTATAACCCTAACCCTAACC
This sequence comes from Trachinotus anak, assembly GCF_046630095.1. Classification (NCBI taxonomy): domain Eukaryota; kingdom Metazoa; phylum Chordata; class Actinopteri; order Carangiformes; family Carangidae; genus Trachinotus; species Trachinotus anak. Next base: position 13,332,329 of record NW_027273865.1, read on the forward strand.
TAAACCTAATTCTAGCCATAACTCTAAAACCAAGCCTTAACCCTCAAAATGTGATTTGAAGGTGTCTCAAAAAGTGAGGACCAGCCAAAATGTCCTCACTTTCCCAAAATGTCCTCACTCTGTTAGTAAAATACTTTTTTTGGTCCTTACTATGTAGTAAGTACAAGTACACACACACACACACACACACACGAATAAGTCTATAAGCAGTACCTGAGGATGAATCATTGATCATCATTATCTAAGAGACTGCTAAAGTAGATAACCAAGATGTTGTTTGGGAGGAAAATGAGGAGTATCTAAAGCTTAACCTCCTGTAACGGATTAAATATTATCTAAGTGAATGAAAACCCAGGCCCCTAAAGAAACTGCTTTCAAATGTTATGTGGCACTGCATAGTAAGCTTCTGTGATCACACAGATTTACACTCACAGCTACACAAACATACAGTCAACATTCACAAATCACCTGGGAAATGCTGGCCATCTAGATACAAGGATCAGGTCTAAATGCAAGTACATACAAGAAATATATTGTGATGTGAAATGTGACTTTAACCTTTGATGCACTACCTTGGGCATGTTTAAAAAGGCAAAAGCAAAAAGCAATCCTTTGAGGGATTTGCGGGGTTGTGACTGCATTTGATCAATGTTAAAGGCACATGTCAAACAAAGTCCATCCTAGACTTCGACAATAGCGAATACAGTGCATTTCTGTGTACTTTGCTTTATTTCTCAATAAGTCTTCTTGGCCAGTTGTTTTCTCAGTCTTCCTATTTTTGTTACTATTTCAAAACTGGTCCTGCAAATTAACTGTAATCATATGTGCAAGTGAGTGGGTGAAAACAATGTATAATGTACAGTGCAAGATAAGCTAGACATGGAATCTTAATTCTTTGCACTATTATCTTTGCAACACAGGACAGTGTAAATTTCCAACTGTTAAAATACCCAATATACACTAAGCGAACTTTCCAGCACTTACAATGTTTTCTCTGCCTGCTGCACAATAAACCATTTGCATTCCCTGACTCTGCAATAACACACAATAACCATCGTATAAGCCCATTTCTAAATATAGGCCAGTGAGAGGAGTGCTGCAAATCTCTGGTATTGAAATAACCACTTGGCTCAGCTAAAGAGATACAGAGGCTGAGTCTGGGACGAGTGTGGAGTGGCACAAGTTGGAGCTTTGGCAGTGCAAGGGGAAACGAAGAGAGGGAGACTGAGGGGGAGCAAGACAAACTAGAAGATAGCTAGCAAGTGAGCGAGAGACAGAGAGAGAGAGAGAGAGAGAGAGAGAGAGAGAGAGAGAGAGAGAGAGAGAGAGAGAGAGAGAGAGAGAGAGAGAGAGAGAGAGAGTAATGATCTACACATGGTTTCATGCTGGAGCCTCAACATAGTAACCATAGACACATGCTGGGGCCTCCTGGGACTCATCAGCAGGACACAGCTGTGAGCTGGACAGCAGAATTCTATTAGCACCAACTATGCACACATGTGCTTGCAAGTACACACATGCACAGTCACACACACACACAGATAATTTGGGTATTTGACTGTGTTTTGGCATGCTACAAACGGCACCAAACATAAGACCCTTTACCCTCAAGTGGACCTACTACACCACTAATGTCAGGTCTAGAGTATACTGGATCACTTAGTTCATCTAAAGGCCTGAGGGGTCTGAAGAATTTAGCCAATGACCTGAGACAGCTTTCTATGGGATCCCTGCAGGCACAAAAAAGTTTGTTTTGTACAGCACTGAGAAGACAATACCTCTAAACTGTCAATGGGTAATGTAATAACTGATGATAACAGCTAGTCTAAATTTCATTTATCCATCACCTTGGCTAGTCTACAGTGTGAAAAGCACATATGCCCATGAATACTGGTTTCATAGAACTTAAAATAAACACAGGTATCCATACAGCAATACAAACACACACATTAAGCTAAGTGCATATGTGCTGACAAGACCATTAGTCTCTGTGGAGGCACATGCATATAACAAATTATACTAGATGAAGGAGTCAGTCAAAAATTAGTCAACGTCAAAGCTTAGCACCATTCTGATCCATGTGGTAGCCAACAGAAGGGGGGAGGAAACCTGGGGTGCAGCCAAAATTAAACCCTTTCAAATCATCCTTTTCTGGACCTTGGTCCATTGCCTTCAGCCCAGCCCTTGTCCTCAATAACAGCTCTAATGAACTCGGGGTTGGCAGAAAAGCTTCAAGTGATACCCCAGTTCCACACATGCTCTGCTTTGGTTTATATGCCTGCACAACCAAAGCCCTCTATTTGCTCCTTGCCTTCATCACCCAGTATCACCGTTACTCCTTTATACCATTTTATCCCTCTTTTCTCTCTTTCTTCTTCTTTCTCTCTGTGAGTGTGACATGTTTGTCGAGCTAGTAGAGGTAGTGATTTAGTGCTGCTAAGAATGATGACTCTGCCAGAGGGGCTGGCAGGGCACTGTCTCACTGTCATATGCTTACTCCTGCCGTGGGGGGAGGGAGGCATGGAGGGGTGGTGAAGTGAAGAAAAAAGGGAGAGGGACGAGAGCAGAGGGAGAGAGAGGGAGAGGGGGAGAGAGAGAGAGACTTGAGGGAAAGAGAAACCACCGTCTTTTATGGAGACCAATACTCCAAGCCTCACTGCCTAGGCCAACTTTACAGGATATATTGGACAGTTCCACACTACCCCGCCCCCCACCCCTCCAACTGCTCTCTTTTCTCAGCTCTTTTTCATGCTCCCCTCCTTTTTGGTTTCCAACAAGGCAAGCCTTTAGCCGAACTCTAGAGAGGTGTAAAAGTAATACCATGTCAACAAGTGCCTTTTACTCTAACCCACTTTACGCACACAGGCACCGGCTCACACACAACACGACACACAAGCGCTTGCACTAAAAAAATTGGGGTCAATCATCTGCAAGAAGGACCTTAGTATACACTGTTCCACAGAGTGTGCCAGAATAAGTTCAGCAACACAGAAAACCAAAGCCTGTTGCGCACAAAGGACCTAGAATACAAAGCAGAAACCATTATTCTCACATCCTGGTAGGGAAACTAATGAGCTCCTTGGGATGATATATTAAGTCTACATGTACGTATTGCAAGTTACAGCCTTATGCTGTTCACACACTCTAAACTAGGTTTCAACAGGCCTGGCAACCTCATCAAAATGTTTTAAGAGGAATCAGTTAAATTATTTTCATGAAAGCAAGACAGAAAACAGGGGAGGAAGACAGCTCTAAAGGGTGAGACAGATCCCAACTGCCTTTTCCAGAACTTGTGCTCTTTCTACCAGTTCACAGTGTACAGAGAGAGGGAGCAGCCTTACTCCAGCAAGAGAACAGAAAGGAAGAGTGCAGAGAGCAAGAAATAGCACGCAAAAGCACAGATTTGTAATGAGAGGGAGGGAGGGGTAAAGCAAGTGGGAAAAGAGAGAGAGAGACAGAGAGAGAGAGAGAGAGACAGAGAGAGAGAGAGAGAGAGAGAGAGAGGAGTAGCCCTGCCCAGTTGCCTGGGGAGAAAACTGCTCTGCTGCTGACTCAGGACTCTCTTTGTTTGACAATGCTCCCTCACTCCTGCGCTCTCTCTCTCTCTCTCTCTCTCTCTCTCTGACACACTCACACTCTCAAACTTAAACTTGTCTTTTTTCAAACACTCAGTCGCTGTCTTTTTTGATGTGCACATGCTCTGTCTTTGTCAGACTTATGCCAATAATTTCACTTTGACTAACTTTTCATCTTCTCTCCTGTGTACCTCCCCCTCTTTTGTTTTTCCACCCCTTATCCTCTATGTGTGTGTGTGTGTGTGTGTGTGTGTGTGTGTGTGTGTGTGTTTCTCTCTCTCTCCTACTTCTGCTGCCTTTCTCTTCATTTGCAGTGACATTTTTCTCCATCTGAACTACACTGTACTAAACGTCCCACTCTCATGTGATGAAAACAGATAAAGGCTCGCAGTCTAATAAATCTACAGTGGTTTCTTTTGCCTTTTCATGCTCCACTAATAGTGGTTCACGATCAGGACCAGAACTCTGGGCCGTTTTATTCTCTTCCAGCAGCTGTATTTTCCAGATGTTGGCCGGCCAGTGGTTGGCAGCAAACTGCCAGCACAGGCTCAGGTATATGCTCTGCAATGATAAAAGGGGGAAAACTGATAGAGGGACTCATTGAGAAGATGGGAAAGCCTGAAGTCTGGCAATTACAGAGAAGGTGGTATGTCCTTGAGGATGAGAGTCTACAGCTGAGAAAAGAATAAAAAAGAGCATCAGAAGACAGGCAGTCTAACAGACAGTCAAAAGCAATAGACTCTCTGAGAGAGAATAATGGTTGGCAGCTATAAGGATGGCAGACAAAGATCTTATAGAGAATGAGGCTGCACGTTAAAGAGGGAGGAGAGAGAAACAGAGAGCAACAGAGAGCAACAGGAGTGGTGGTGATTCCAGTTGGATATGGACCCATTCCCAGAGTGGCAATGCTGAGCAAGGCTCACATAGACCCTGAGGGGACCCCCTGGACTCACCCAGAAAAAAAGGGAGGTAAAGAGGGCCTTGGGGAAGGCTGGAGGGAAGGGGAGCCAAGAGGGACAATACTGATAAGCACGAGGTAGTCCAACACACGCTGACACAGAGAGGGAAGAGCGAGGCAGTAGCAGCAAAGGCAGGAAAGACAGAGAGGGATTTACACCTATCCTCAAAATGGAAGAATTCCCTCTTTAAAAAAAACTGTGGTTGTATATCATGCACAAAGTGGCAATTATAAGGAAAATATACTGGCACAAAGTAATCAGAGTGGATGAACAGATAAGGGAAGAAGCAGTTTGTTCCAAAGACATTGCAGCTGGCAGAAAATCACAGCTAGAGATAATAAATCACTGATTGTGACGATTGAGGGCCAGTTGGCCACTGTATGAAATAACAGGCAGTATCCACAAGTAGATACCAGTGGTTTTACACTTTAACAAACCCTAGTCGTGAAAACAATGCTGCCATTATGAGCGATAAATTTGATAGATGATTTATCACTACTCATCTTCCAAAACTTTGTGATGGTGACAGCTGTTTTCATATTGTAGAAGGAAAACTGCAAAGATGTCAGTAAGAAATAGGGCTCAGCCTGGGGCTACCATCAAAACCATCTGATGATCCTAACTAAATTGTCTGTGGTATACTGTGGTAAGTATAACCTACAAACTGGGGAGTAGAAAGAAGAGCAGTGGAGAGAATAAGGGGAATAGAGCAGATGTACACTGACTTATCAGTAGGAGCGTGACAGGAATCTGGATCGTACCAGGGTTAAGCTCAGCCACATCTTCAGCAAGACCTCATTTAAAGCAGACCAAGAGAGGGAGAGAGGGGAGTTGTAATCACTAAGTTCAATAAGGCCCAATTTTGAGGCCACTTTTCGATTGACACTAGCCCTGCATGAAAAAATGCAGGCTGCTCATTCATTTAAATGAGGACAGTCGCACAAATTCAGGGCCATCAAGCAAAAAAAGCTGCACCCAGCTCAACTTTTGCCACAATGCAATGTGACGTCTTCTGGCAAGGCACTGTGAAGGCCTGCGTTGTTTTAATGCAGAGCTGTTTTCAGTCTGAATGCCCACTAAGTCCCGAATGAGGACCAAACCAAGCGTGGTGGAAGAGTGGTGAAATAATTATGAAATCTGGCCTTGAAGCTGTGTTCAAGCCAACTTGATTACAAGATGAATTTGAGCAAAACAGTGAACAGTAACGTTTCTGAAACACCAAAAATCCGCAGAACTTAAGTCACATAATAACATAATGACATGATTTCTCATTCAACCCATCAAAGTCCTAAAAACGGAGAAAATAAATATTGTGCAGGAATTAGAAAAGCAAAACCAAGCAGCAACTCGTGTATGTGAGCATGGGTGTGCAGTGCAGAGAGAAAAAACAAGTGCAGGGAAGAGAAGGGGGAGGAGAGGGGGGGTGAAGGGGCGGAGAGAAAGAAGCGAGAGGGTGCTCGCCTGGCACAATGAGTCCTACTTGTTAGCCAGTGACAGTGTCAGGGATCGTGACAGGGTCCAGACGCTAGACACCAGCTGCAGCGCCTCGTAAATAGACTGCTGTCTCGCAGGCACATTTGCACGGCAATGGTTGCACACACACGCACACACACATACAGACACACAACCACATACACAGGCATGTGGGCACATGCATATACTATGGCAGGCACACAGACAGACACTGACTTATTGTCTCTCCCAAATCTTGTAAAAGGGACAGTGAACCTCTTTGTGTCCTGTGTCCTGTTAAAGCTCCTGTAAAAAAAGTACTTCATACACAAGAACTCACACCAAATTATTACACCAAAATAATTAAATATGTATTAATGATGCAATAAGGTATTTAATATGAACTAAATGTAGAGGCTTCATGGAAAAACAAAACAAAACAAACTGTGTTTAGTCCAAGGGTGACTCGCTGGGACTACAAGACTAATCTTTCCCAGCACTTTTGCCTGGATGTAAACTTTGCGTGTGTGTGCGTCCGTTTCTGTGTTTGAGTGTGTGTTCCCCCTCCCTCCATGGCAATAATGGTGGGGGCGGGGTGGGGTGGGGGGGTGGGGGCAACACACTACATCTTCCCTGTGGTGCATGGAGAGAGAAAACGTGGAGGAGAAAAAGGAAAAGACTAGGAGAGAGTTGAGAGTTTTTGGGCGAGAGGGGAGCTGAGCTGGACGGGAGGTGAAGGGGTTAAATGCGCGGGACCGATCCTGCTGAGCCAGCAGCAATATGTTAAAGTGCAAGGTTTCATTGTAGCAGATACAGAATGAAACTCCTTCCCATTAGTCACGCTAGTAACTGAAAAGACTCTTCGCACTGCTTAACCCTTACTGCACCGCAAACAAATCACAACAACACAGGTAAAGCCCTTGTAATTGGTTAATGGCTTCTTCGTTTTTGCATGTCAACTCACATGTACAATGAGATTACAGTAACCATAGTACAGTGATCATGTGTGTCTAGGTTTGCAAATTGAACTTTATCTAACTTGATGTATGAGAGGACTGTATGTCTGAGTTCACACATAGAAAACGATTCCGATGGAGTGACCTTTGAGGGAGATTTTCTTTTTCTAAACTCTTTTTCTTTTTTTCGCCCCCACCCTCCCCCCCTCTTCTTCTTGAGCAAGCCTCCCACGCCATGCTACAGTACACACTGTCTCTGAGGGGCTTAGGGAGGAGAAGGCAAGCGTACCCTTCCTCCAGTTAGAGCGGGGCAGAACCATAATCATCATAATTATCATCATCATCATCACACTGCCTTAACCAAGACACACCACAACAAAGCAAGTGGTGCAGTGACGAAACAATGGAACAAACTAACCACGTAAACAAACCCATAATGGGAGGACGTAAGGTGAATGAAAAAAAAAATAAAGGAACAAGCTGTATTAAATTCTGTCTGTCATAGTTTTAATAGCACAATAATTTTTATTTTTGTTGACACAGAGAAAATGGATACAAGCTGGCTTCATCCAAATGATTTCATCAGCTCACGGCTATATTTTGGCAATTTCCCCGAAAACTACTGAAATCCCTGGTTCAGAAAACCAAAAATAATGGTAAAGGATAGAGGATTTCCCCAGTGTCCCTTCGGATGTTCACACACTACACATTACATTAATGTAACCTCTGCAAAACACATACAAGCACGCACCTTACCCTCTGGAGAAGACATATGTGTTGGCTCAGAGCTCTCTCCAGCCCACTTGTCTTAGTGCTCCAGAAAAAAAAAAAAAAAAAGCCATTTGATCCTAATTAAATCAAAATGGAGCATGAAATGCCTGGTGATCAGCACAGAAAAAAAAAAGCCTTGGCTGTTTGTTTTCATTACAACAGGTCTGATACAGCAATACACTGACATCTCCACGTAAACTCAAAGAAGCCCTAAACGTCCCATGAGGGCAGAGTGGGGAACTAGAAATATTGTTCCTGGCCAAACTTTCAGCAATAATAAAACAACAATTACCATTCGTCATTCTCTCATTTCCCCTCTCATTACAACTCCAGTTACCATCAGCACCAGGTAATAAGAACTCATGGCATCCAGCCTAATGTGGTTTACAGAGATGAACAATGTATAGAAAGCATAAAGTCTGTAGTGGGCTACACCATATAAACCATACAGCACTGGAAAAGCTGTACCACGGATATTGTGGGAAAGAACTTGACTGACCACAAAGCATAAATGTTATATTGGTATATGAGAATAAACAAATAAAATGCGCAAAACAGAAGTTTACAATATGGAAAGTACAAGCTCTACAGTTGAAGAGTTTCTGCAAACGTTGTCGGCAACAGCTGCTTGCAACAGAGGTCAGGGAGTGCTGAGGTCAGAAACACATTGTTATTGTATCTAGTCTGACGTTGGTTCACCTTAAGTGCTCAAAAATCAATTAAGATAAGGGATTTGTTCATGTTCAAAGTGCATGCATAATTCTGTTTTATGCAGGACTGTGTATGCTGAGTACAGAGTATTAGCGTATTTGCTTTTTATTTTAAATTATAGCAACTAAGACATTTTTTTGTGTGAAGCTTTAAGAATTACCTCCAACACTGAGTACGCCTGTATTGGCATTATTTTCTCAACTCAAAACCAGAACTTCAACTAGAGAGGAGACACCCACCACTGAAATTATATGGTGCAATAGAATGAAAACATCCATTACCTTCTCACACTATAGTGATTGCTATCTTCGTTTTTACAGTCCTTGGTCATGTGTGAAAGGGGGATTACACTGAGGAAGACTAATTGCATTTTTAATGCAAGAGCACTTGAGCACATGTTCTGGTAGTGAATAGACTGTCTGGCTGAAAATGCCAAGCAATATTAGTGTCTGGATTATCTGATCATCAGCTGATGTGGCACACAACTTGTACATCTTGCTTGCACTAAAGCAAAGTTTTATTATAAACAAATCAACAAAGCTTCAAAATGATTCCTCGAGTCTGAGAGGTGTCAGATATTAAAAATCTCAGCAAGTGAACAACATTTCAATAGTTTTATTGCCCAGATGAGCTGCTACAACATCTTTCGGTTTCTCCTCCTGCTATTTGTTCTTTTTTCTTTTTGCAACACTTGTTTTTAGCAGTAACCTCCACTTCTCAAATATAAAGGTCTAAGTTTCTACTGCTGATAAATGCTCCCATCATAGTAATAGAATAACTTCACATTCAATTGGGGGAGCCCCGATAGGACAAAACAACTCAAAAATAAGGTATTGATGTAGAGTAAAACGGTTTTTCTTACTCCAGTCTTGTCACAGAGCCGCAGGGTGTTGAAAGAGCCCGCGGCAAAACCCTCACCATCTGGAGCCCAGGATAAAGAGGTGACCGGGTAGTCATGAGATGATGAGGAGTAAAGCAGACGGCCAAAGCTGTCCCAAACCTGTTGAAGGAGGACATGTTTTAAAAGGTAGAAAAACAACAACACACCCAAAAACATCTAAAGGTATACTCAAACGCAGCTCACCTTATATTTACAATCTTCTCCACCTGACAGTATGAGGTCATTGACTGAATTCCAGTCCACCTTCAGAACAACCCCATCGTGAGCCTTCCACTAGAGAGAGGCAAAGTGAGAGAGTAAGACAACTTTATTTCAACACAAAATAATGTTGACCCCCCCCCCCCCCCCCCCCCCCCCCCCACACACACACACACACACACACTTTTACAGAGTCCAAAAGAGACAGTAAACCAAAATATGGGCAGGATAAGCTCCAAGCTACAAGGAGTGCCTTTTTTTGTCTTGCACACAGTTGTGAGTGTATGAATTGTTTCATATCAGCCTCATTGAGAGGTTACGCTCTCCATTATGTGCTACAGTGTAACACAAAGCAGAAAGCCTGTCACCAGCCTTATCTTACTGTGTTCCTATCTTGTTCCTGCTCTCACTACATGCCTACACTCTGTTTTCTATTTTTTGTACACTACTTGCTCACTCCATGCACCAAAGAGGCACACATAAATACACACACATGTTGTGTATATCTATGTAAGCGATTCCAGAGGTCAAAGTGGGTCTTTTTGGGTCCCTTTACCCATAGTTGGTGTCACACCCCTTCATATCAGACACCCATGCCAGGCAATGTCCAACCCGTGTTCAACCCTGGTTGCCTGACACACGTTGACCCTTTCAGATTGACCCCCCACACAGGTCTTACTCGCATCACTGTGTTGTTCTCCAGGTGGTCTCAGGGAGAGTACATGAGGTTGGATGTGCGTGTGTGAGTGTGTGCTTGTGCCTACACATGAATACATGGTAACAGCTAATAGAGAGAAGAGTGTTGAGAACGTGCCCATTAAACCCATCACTGTTAATCTAAGATCCCAGGCGCTATTCAGCTTCAAGAAGAATAATAAACAAATGTATACATTTACAATAAAAATCACTTGTGTGCAAGGTCCTCGGTGCTGCACCCTTCCTTAACGCAGAAGCACTCACAGACATCTATATCCACTGCACTCTATTTAGTCTTTATATTGCAATACAGATAAATAAATCTCAACTTTCATTTAGGAAGACCTCAAAAGAGTTAAAGGCCTGGTGATGTCAGGTCACTGGACAGATCAAATAATAAACAAAATGTAAACACAAGATGAAAACTATGAAACAAAGATATTGACAACAGAAAAGAAACCCTGAGCCAAGCTGTAGGGCTACTGTGTTTCATTTCTATAAGGACTTGGTGTGTCCAAAGTTCTCCAAGTCATAAGCAAAATTCTGTTTTATTGTCAGATTTTTCTTTACTTATTACACAGCGATACATTTTTAGTGAGTGTTTACTCCATTAATTAACTGACCCATTTGAAAACTGACACATTGCCACATTAAAGAAAAATATCTTTTTATTTTCTGTCTGTCTTGTATAAATCCAAACTTATTTGTTGGCTCTGACATATGGCATACAGCTAAATGATAGCCACCCTCACAGTAAAAAAGCTGAATTACAACTTATGCATTACAAACAGTATACTGTATAGTGAGGTGAAGTCAGTTTGATGTCACATATGGAACCATTGACCTGAATGTCAGCCTTTGTTCTTTTGCATGTCTAACCAATGTTGGTTGTCACAAGATGGGATATTTCATCTCCTTTAATACATTACTGTTCATGTGATTGTGGGACTCAAAATAAGTAAATAAATAAATCTAATTACATGTACAACGAATATATGAGTCACACGCAGAACCCATAATTTATGATCATATAAAGTTTGATTGAAACACTGAAAAATTCTGCAGGATACACAACTATAGTAGTGCCTCTTACTGCTTATAGAACTATAGGTCCCATGTTTTACACGTCACTGATGTTGGTTTTGGAGTTTGAGTCACATTACCTGAACACTAGCATGGCGTCTTTATCTAAACATTGTTATGAAATGAGGAATGCTCTCATCGACATGTAAAGAGGGGTACTCCATTTGCCGCTGTTTGTCATAATAACTTAAAGTAATTAATTCACCAAAAACTCTGTTAGGAAAAAAAGAAATTCTCAGTGTTGCTACTGAGCGATTGGGTTATATGAGATATGGAAGCTATTGAAATATTTTTTAATTGAAATAATCCATTTAAAAGTTAAGGATCTTGTGATGACATAAAAAGTATTGTCAACAAAGTCAATTTTGGAAAAGTCATTGGCATTAATTAGGCACTAATAGATCATATGACCAAGAAGTGATTGTCACATTATCCCATCTTTTAACTATTTATTCTTTTTCTTTAGAAAATAAATGAGCCTGTATAGACCATGAAAAAAGGTATCCCACATCCATGTTTGATGGATTTTAAGTCAATTACAGGAACTTTTGAATCACTAACAGAGTTAGTTAAAGGGAAGTGTTTCAAAACTTTGACTTTGTTAAACCTGAAGTAACCAATGCAGATTTTTTCTTCTCACCAGAACACATAAAATTAGAGTACCTGTATGACTTTTGCGCTGGGTTGCAGAGGCTTGATGACTAGCTGTCTTCCTGATGTGTAGAGGATTCTGTCGGAGTCGGGACCCCAGGCCACAGAATACACAGGAGACCCTGGAATATATGCAGGAACACAGGTAGACAGAAGATGTCAATCTTGTATTATCACAAGTCATGAACAATGGACTGGGCCTCAGCACATGAGGACATTTAACCTCACTACAGATGCATGTGGTTTCTCACAAATACCAGCTGGTCACATGTCCTAAATCTGACAAAAGCGATGAGAGGGGTTGAGACAGCTTCCTCTCTCCACCTTCTTGCTCACTCACTTCCAACCTGTTCCTAGAGTTCTCTCACTCCCTCAAAATGGGTCATAGCACCCAATAAGAGCAACCCACTCCTGCACTGCATGTGTTTGTATGTAAGGTAGTTGAAGGCTCTGTAGAGAAGCAACACCTGCAGTGATTTGAGTGCCATGTGGAGGATGGTGTGTAGCTGAGGCAATGCTACTATAACCAGGTGTTATACAAATCTGTAAGTCTTGTTGAGCAGCCCACTGCCCAGCAGCTCATTCTCCAAACAGCCAGCTAAGGAAACATTCTACATACTGGGGCTGAATTGCTGTTCCCCTGCCAGGTTTTCCACAGCACCCGTCATTCAGCAGGAGTGTGCCATCCATTTCCCCTGAAGCCAACTTTCACCCCCCCCCCTTCTTTTTTCTGTCCCACAACTGAGAAGAAGCATTTAATAAGTCAAACAGCACAATGAATCAATTAATAAGTAAGCCATGTGTAATGAGATTGCTGGATAGAGAATTGTATCATTAGGAGTCTTTTTTATGGATTTTAATAAAACACCACTCCTATAAAGCTTTGAAACTTTATGGCACTTTTAATAAAAAAAAAACAAAAAAAAAAAAAACAAAGAACTGGAAGGCCGACTCTGCTTTTACTTGTACTGAGGACAATTACATTCTAATGGGCCTAACACATACACACACCTCACACATGTTCACACAATCACACAGCCAAGTTGAGAAAAAATATTTCCTCCATCACTGTCATTTTAAATGATCTGGCTTGAGAAAAAAGGCGGCTTCAACACAAAGCAAATCTTACAGATCATTCTGTGAGTATGCCAGTGCAGACACTCGTACATGTGAGGTACATCCTCATGAATGGTGAAAAAAAGCCACACACACACACTCACACTTTTATAATGTAAGCATAATATTCATTCAAAACATAGATCTAAAATCAAACAACCTGTGAGCTAAAATTTGTTTTGTTATCTGGAACTATGTGTAAGAGCAGACATGTAAGGCCAATCTACAGGGACAGTTATTTTGAGTCCAGTGTCAAATGGGAGCCAGATGAGGAGGTGAAGCTGTGTGTCTTAGCGTTAGAGTAAAAGAAAGCTTCCCAGATTCACACAAATGAAAATTAAGTTTCACCAGGTCTCTACTTCTTGCTCTTGTTCTCTCCGTCTCAAGAGGGACTCTTTGAGCCAGAAGCAATCAGTACTGTGTGTGTGTGTGTGTGTGTGTGTGTGTGTGTGTGTGTGTGTATGTGTATGTGTGTATGTGTGTGTGCATGCGTGCGTGTGTGATAGAGAAAGACAGCGAGTGTGTAATTGGTGGTGTATTGTCGTGTTGTGTTTACTAAACTCCTGCAAGTCAGTCAGTGACTGGCTTCACACGGCTCCTGCTGCAGCTGCTATGGTTATGATCTGCTTTAAATTCTATCAGTCTAAAAATCAGACTGGCTCTTTCTCACACTTCTGTTCAAATTATGTGAATCGAGAGGGACATAGACTATGGCATGTACACGTTTGCACTTAATGAGGGTTTGGGTTATTATCATTGTTAGTCCTCATTATTTACAATTGATTTCAAGATACTTTATCATGCTGGATCAGCTAATAACTTTGAACAACAGAAGAGATTGTGAACAGTGTACCAGCTTTCATGTCCAGTTTTGTACATACAAAAAGAATTTTTCAAATTCTACTCATAGTGGCTTTAAAGTGATAAGTTAAATAATCTGCAGTTTAAAATTCAAAGGGTTGAAGGTTTACTTTGTACTAGTTGTCCATCCTTTACACTCTGCAGTTAAAATAAGCTAGCTGCTAACTCACTTGCTATCCAAGAGAAAGATTCGCCATTCTGTTTTTTATAACAGCAAGAACATTCTCTATTTTAAATATGAAATCATAAAGTGTTGTGTTTCCCTCTTCAAGAAATTATATTTGGCCAAGTGTAACTTGTGAACACACATTGACAGAAGTTTCAATTATTGTTCCTTATATTCTGCTGAATTAACTGGCTGGCTACAGCTGTACTTTCAGGAGGTAAAACGGTCACCAACTAAATGTTCACCTCTATCATCACAGCTGCTGCAGTTTGGAATATGCAGTGTTTCAAAATGCTATTTTTAGTATGATAACTATTAATTTTTTAGCCCTGCTTTTACCATTCTGTCAATCAAGTATGGGCATCAGCAGCCATCAGTGCAGAGGAGGCATGCATAACAAATACATGTACTCTGCTTTGCTCATTAAGCTTTGGATCAATGATCATATAAAAGTTTTTGTTGAGTGATCATTTACGATTATTAATAGCAGTTTCACACAAGCACTAGATGCGTATATGTAGCTTAAATCTAGTGCAGTAAAGCAAAGGTCTTTAGTCTCACCTTGGCTGGCTAGTGTTGAGCGCAGCATACCACTTTTTGACCAGATCTTGATTTGCCCATCTTCTCCAGCTAAGCAGTTAGAAAAACAGTTGAAATGAATGTCAAGTATATAAAGATTAAACAACTGCATTCACAAAGTTCTAATAGTAATTAAGATTTTGATAGCAGACTAATTAACTGAGTTTTTGTTAAGTGGCAAAGAAAGTGTGTATCCATCTTTACCTGTGATAAGAGCAGTCCCATCATAGTTCCATCTTCCAGCCAAAACAGCGCCTTTGTGTGCTTCAACACTCTTCTCAATGCGCCCTATCTTGGAGACCAAGTGGAACTTTCCTGTACAGAGACAAAAAAGATACTTACTGAATGGGAATTGCACACTCTAGGCCTGGGTTTAGAGTGTTTAGAGTCTATAATTGAGGACCACTAGTGTCTGTTATTCATATCTTATATAGAGAACAAGCCGCAGTATTTCAGGTTGCTGTGTGACACAAATGGGCTGAACAAGTTTTCGTGGCTTATCCAAAAACACCAGTGAAGAGAAAATGTTTACTGAGCTTGAAAAAACTTTATAATCCAACACTATAAATAAAAGTATGACTGTCAATCCCCTAACACACCATTAGCAACAAAGCTATATTTTCTACTCCCAGCTAAATTACAAACTTGTAGCATAAAGTGGATGAGTAAAACTAAAGGGTTTCTGTTGGTTGAATTAGGGCAATTTTCTACTTGCGAGACACGAAGTGTGATCAGGCATGGAGACAGTTATTGAAGACGGTAGCCTAACATATACTTTGTGGCTGTGTGTATTAAAAAATTCTGAATGTTCTATGTAATTTCTGGTGGCCTAAAACTGCAAATCAGCATGCTGCTGCTGCTGCTCTCTCCCAGTTCTAAATTTGGACATCCCAACAAAAGTGGATGTTACTGGTCCAGCAGGTAGTGAGCATAACAGGCATGTATTGACGGACTCTTTCAAAAAATAAAAAATAAAAACTTTTGAAAATCAATTTTCTATTTCTATTGCATGTGCACTCACATCAACAGTCCTCATCTGTGTAGCCAAACATTGTGAGTACAATGCTTTTGTGTTCTGATTTGTCTGCATGCTTACTATCTGGCAGGTGTTTTTTATTATCTCTTATAATGATAACATATTAAGCCTTTGTTATTTTACTTCTATTTGTAAATTGTTTGTTGGGAAATTCCTGATGATACATCTGTGTGAAATTTATTTTGACACCTCATTGAATTACACAGCGTAAGAGAGAATGAGACTGACAGACTACTGGTCCAAACAGAAGGCCCTGCGTTATTTTTCATGGTTAATTTGTCCCTCTTTGGTGACCTCTACTTCCATTCCAAACAATATCCTTTTTGGTTGCGTAGCAAATGATGCATCTAAGCTATGCAATTGTGCCTCTTAGACATAGGGAAATACGAGACATCCCAAAATAATAATAAAGTACACCTGTTAGATGGTCAGTATATAGTTTTTCAAGCAGAGAACGTGGCACTATAAAATATAACACAAAAAACTAATTTTGACACAGTGTTTATAACTGGAAAGAGGTCAAACTGTATATGCACTTTACAAAACAAACTAATCGAATATGCTAGCAATGGAAAGTAAGTCTGACTAATCAAATAAAGTTAAGAAAAGCCACAATGTTAATATAGAGTCCTCCCACCCAATAGAACCCTGGGTGTTGCACTGCTTTCTTGTCATGTTTTTCCTTTCAATAATAAACAAAAACTAATTTCAAGCATTTACAAGAGCAATACTAATATTTGCACTCTAACAAGGAAAAGAAGCAGAAGAAAGTTGCAAAAGTGAATTGTGACAGAGTTTTCACTACTCTCTGGTTTGCCAGAGAAAATTGCTGCTTCAGTTTGTGGGTGTGTTTATGTAACCCTACACTGCCATTAGTGTTGTGACCACACATTGCCTGCCATAACAGTACATCCATACTCTATGTGTTTATTTCTAATATAGGCTGAAGAAGAGACATATGAAGCCATATAGATGAACATCACACACACAGGCATTGCCAAGTTTAGTATTACAAAGACAAAAAACGAAAATCAACTTTTGAAGGTGTGCTGAAAACTAGGGCAGAAAGGGATTGACTCCATACTGCGACACTAAAATCATTTCAAAAGTGAAATTGTTAAAATGAATGTACTTCTCCCTAAAATAATGAATTCTATTTAGAGCTAGATCACTTTTACTGCATAAGTGGTGGAGATGATTTCACTTAACTATGAACAATAAGTCCTGAGTTGTTGCCTACTTTTTATAATGGCTAAACAAGGGATTGTAATTCTACTCAGTACAAAAACCAAACTGAGGAAAAAAGAAAGATCAGAGGCTGTTCCCAGTTATTGTGTTTAGTTAGTTCAGTCATAATATGACAATTACTATTTGACATTAACATAATAATGTTACCTAATTTTATTTACCTGTGTAGGTTTGACTCAGAGTCATGTGGCTGTTTACTGAATGAATAACTTGTAAAATAAAAGTGAATTTTTGATTCTATGGGAGATCTCAGCGTCAAAGCCCTGTAGCCTACTGTGCAGGAAAAAAAGAGACTTGCCATCAGTGCTGGTGAGGACAAAGATCTCAGCCTGGGTCTGTTTCTTGCCACCAACAGTTTTGGGGAACCAGTGCAGGTCAATGGGGTAAATATCCTCTGGCAATTTGACAATCAAACTGGTCTCGCTGGTCAGCAGGTTCCACTTGAGGATCTGGTGGTCCTCACTGCATGAGTACAGCTCATCTGCTGTGGTCCAGCCAACACAACTCACAAGTTCCTTATGTTATATGCTGTTAAGGATAGTGATCAAGGTGAGTTATCAGGGTATGTATTTTAATTGATCATATGAAAAGCCGCGGTAAATTGTAATGATGATTTGCTGAAAAGGAATGAACAGATTCTAGAGATTTGGTGCAGATGAGGTGTCATGTCAAGCAAAGCAAAAGTACCCAATTACCCGAAGAAACATTTAATAACGTTGGTGCTAACAATAATAATGATTTTGAACAGCTTTTTAAAGTTGTGTTAGTTTTGCGCTGTAAGGAAAACACAAATGTAAGGCTAGACTACTAACGACATCATAGCAAGGATATGTTTAGGTTCCTTTAGCAGCGATGTTTTCAGTCTCATAGTGGATGTTTGCTCTGTTGATCCCTGAACAAACAAGAAATTATCAGTTAGTGACAGTGAAGCTCCTTATATCCAACAAATGTCAAACCAGCACACAAAAAGGACCAATATAGAGGACTAAAACCATGAAACCGTACCCCAAAGATTAGACGAGGCTGCGGTTGGCATGCTCCGGTAGCTGTAACGGCGGATGAAACAAGCGTCTGCAGTTGCTACGGTACCTGCCACCGTTGCTAACGTGAATCCTCAGATGTCCCGGAGTACTGCCTGTGACAAGAATGCTAACGTACACTTAGTTTTCACTTTAAAACAGACATCGCTCTGTCGTTACCGACTTTACTGTGGGGCAGCCAGAAATCTATGCGTATCGTTTACTCCAGCAAAAGACACATTAGTAGTCATTACAGAATAGAGCAAGCCTATCCGCTATTCAGCAACTGATCGCTGTAGTTATCAAGGCTAACTTTGGTAGCCATTTAATGTAGGTCATAAGCAGCTTGAAAATTGAATTATCGCGAGAGTTGCAAGTCTCGCTTCTTTAACAACTGATATTTTGAGTTATTCACAAGTACGAATGATATCTGTTTAATTAATATATTTAATAGGACTCGTTAAACTTACAATACATCAACATTAATTGCGGATCCATCGAACAATATTTCCTGAAATGCAAACTATTAATCGGGGCGGGACTTCGTTGTACTGTAACCAGGCAACCGTTTGAACACGTAGAAACAACATTAGGCTTTGAATCTGTTAATAATCTTACATAATGTATAACATTATAGAGGAGAAGTGTTTAAGTTTAAACATTTTTTCGTGTGGTTATTTTTGTCATGTGGTTGTCGTGTGTTTGGATCAAGGCGGAGTTGGCTTCGTCCCCTTTTTTGAATTTCGTGGTTTTTTTCCCTTGCCCTTTGAACGTTCCATGGTGCCTTGCGTCAGTTTGTAACGAATTTGGTTCGACAGCACAGTTTAGGCGCCATTTACAAGTTAGAGTTTTCAAGCAGGAGAGCGACTCGGAATGACACGGGGCTAAATTTTGTGGATTATATTTGCCAAACTTTGGATTTACGAACACTTTTTCGAAATAGTGATTCGGCTCAGAAAGGAAGACTCTTGACAGACCGTGCGCATTTTGTGGAAGGTACATAGAAACATTTTAGTTGAGATTAATGGCTGGGTTCCGTCTATTTGCTGAAACGCATAACGACAGTTCCAAACCAGACTTAACATTAACAACAAGTTAACTTCAGTTTCAACTTACGTGGCTACCGTCGAAAAAGTTTTGGCGAAGGTTCACAATACTCCGGAATGTAATGAGAGTTATCACTTTTTTTGTGCTTATTTTACACTCAACAGAACATTAGCATTTTCGTAGAGAAGCACACTTCTAACAGTGACATGCAACTTTTCTGATTGATTGAGCTAATGTTAATGTTGCAGATGGTTGCTAAACTTTGAACTGCAATATCTTTGAGTGGTTAACGTCAACTAGCTTTAGCTGGTGTTAGTTTGAGTGGTGAGCTGAGCACCCCTTTCATTTCTGACAAACCTAACTTTGAGTACAGGTTACGTTACAGTGATGCGTTAACGTTACAGATCCTCAACGCAGATAATCTTGCTAGTCAAAGTTAGCCATTATGTTAGCTTTAGCGTCGCTAACGATATTTAACATCAGATAGTTAGCTGAAGCAGCTAACTCAACGTTAACATTAGCAAAGTGGAATTAGCGCAGTAACGTGGCAAGGTTAACGCTACGCGTTTATTTTTTTAATCCCGTGGCCAAACTGGCGGTGCCATCTTACTTATTTGGCAAACATCATTGAAATTATAACGCTTCTATTAGTCCAATGTTACAGTTAAGTTACATTCGTGCTTTGAATGTGCTTTCCAATTAGCTAGCGAGTTAGGTTGCCCCGTCTACACCTCCGCCCCCAACATAAGTTGAGGGGATGAAGTTAATATTATAGTCAGTTTGAGACCTCGGTCTATTTAGGATGTTGTGTCTTTACCACTGACCAAAGACCTTGTTCAGCTGCGTCTGTGCCATAATGGCCATCTAACATAGCGTTAGGCTGGGTTAAGAGCTGTAGAAAGAGAATTTAGTATTTGCATATTGACTGAATTTGTTTTCCATTTGACGTTACGTTCATTTTTATTTTCATGATTTCCCATCATTGCAAGGGTTATTAACCGTTCAACTTTCTGACTCGCATATAAAATGCCTACTTTAGATGCAGAAGGTTACGAAAGTGATATTGTCACAGGGGGAGGGCATTAATTTCAGTGTTATTTAGGTTTAGTGTTAGAATAGCATCTAATCTTCTACAATCACGCAGATTGGCAGCCATCTCATTTTACGTTATCAGACCAATAGCCTTTTACTAACCTACTTTGCACAGGTCAAACTTATTCACTGCAATCCACGTCGTTACTTTATCTATTGTTGTAAAAACTGCGTTACCTTATGAAAAATATACTGGCTAACCGGTGGCTGGGCGGCAGTGAGATCTGACTGTGGTAATGATTAAAGCCTGACAACAGGGTAGTTGCGTGTGACCGACTAAAAGTGGAGTTGGGAGATTGACAGGCACAAAAACCACTCATGGATATTCCTCTTTACCAATGACCCCTTCAGATTTCAAATCATGCCATCTAAAACTGCAAAGAGCTCAACTGCCTCCGCCAAGCCAAGAGGGAAAGGGTCGCAGCCTCGGGATGACTCCGAAGACGAGCTGGATGTACCCCCTCAAGAAACCAACTCTAATGGCCAAGAGGAGGCACCGCCGACAACTGGCAAGTAACAAAGGGTGTTTTGGTGTCTGTGAATCTAAATAAGTTGTGTTCAGTCAATGGCGTTGCGTGTATTGCTGTATTGGTAGTGGCCAATTGGCACAGCTGTGAAGCTTTTTTTCGTACTTAAATCTCAACACGTAGTTAGAATGGCTGTTATATTTTTTTCTAAAGTGCCAGTCATCAATAAATGTGTGATGACTTTTGAGAGGTTTTTGATATCGTCGAGTACACGTCTTCCACGGATCTTCTCAGCAAACGAGGTAATTTATTTCGGATAATGAAGTGTTTTATATAGTAGATCAAAAGGGTGTTTGACTTAATTCTTACAACTTGATATTAAATCATTTGATTGCGAAGCTTAAGATGCACATTGGCATCAAGTGATGTTTGTGTTTAGAACATGTTGAAGTGCTTCACTGGGATGTCTGGCTGCAAGAATTTAATTTACAACCACCGACCCCTTAGCTTGTTTATGCTTATGTGAGCACAATAGATTTTGGACAGGTCGTTGTGGCTTGGTGTGATGGCAGCATAATCGGTTTTACGTTATACATTATTATCACAAAACAAGACTTAACATGTCTGCTTTCAGTACAGTTCAGCATGAGTGAAAAAATGACGTTGATGATCGAAATTCACACTTTCATTTCGTCGATAGTAAATAGTTAATGTGGCGCATCCACTCTCACGTATCAACGCTTCTCGTGGATAGCGTTTGTATAATAATGTGGGTTCCGTCATAAGCGGCCATGGTCTCTTTCTGTTTTTGGGTTGGCTCTTGTTTTCAGAACAAAGAAAAATAACGCCTGTCAACTTTATCGGGAGTCGTTGTTTGACTGCTCTTTCAACTTGCTGCCTGTGTTTTGTTTGTTTGTTTTTTTGCTCCACCACCCCTCCCCCATGCACCACTGTCCCCCACCTGAAACGACTCGCACAGTGGAATAAAAGTTGTACTTTTTTTATGCCACAGATCCGTCTCATGGGGAAGCTGCCGAGGCGGTTGATAATCGAAGTTTGGAGGAGATTCTCGGTAGCATCCCTCCACCCCCGCCCCCAGCAATGACCAATGAACCGGGCGCTCCTCGCCTGATGATAACGCATTTAGTCAATCGCAACTTTAAATCTTACGCAGGCGAGCAGATTCTGGGGCCTTTTCACAAGGTACGACCAAAATTGGTTATAAATGTAAATCATTCTTTGGAAATGCTTTGTTAACGTGTTGTGTTAAGATTAGAGATTTACCATCATTTGTAGTGTTTCCCAATTTTACTTGTCACAATTTTCATTTGATGCAACTGTGAACATGTTGCCTTGAGTAGTGGTGGACACACAAAAGTACAAAATTGTTAATGATAATACACTGTAACATTTATTGAGTTAAAAGAAATCTAAGTGGAAAAAAGTCACACTCCTCCATTTTGATTTAGTGAGTGTATCTTATAAGGGGTAGTGATCTAATGGTGTGCTGATATTTCCTTTAAATTATGATTTTCTTTAAAACTTTGTCTTTTCACCTTTTTCTGCTCCCTTCATTGCTCTGCAAATATAGGTATATTGAAATAAATCTTAAATACAGCCCCCCACCCCCCCGCCCCCCAGAATACATTCATTGCCACAAGCCTGCTATGCTGAAATGTTAATATATAGGTTCTGATGTTATGGCATTTACAGTATTTGTGTGTGAGTGCAGTATATTTTTATATAATTGATTTATATATTTTCTTTAATCTTCTCTCTTATCTTTCTCTCAGCGCTTTTCCTGCATCATTGGTCCAAATGGAAGTGGGAAGTCCAATGTGATAGATTCAATGCTCTTTGTGTTTGGATACAGAGCGCAAAAGATCAGATCGAAAAAGCTCTCAGTGCTGATTCACAGCTCTGATAAACACAAAGATGTTCAAAGCTGCACTGTGGAGGTGCATTTTCAAAAGATTATTGATAAGGTATATATATCTCTATATACATCTTGGTCACACAGATACACACTACACTCACTCTGGCCTCTCCTAAATTAATCAATATACAGTCCTAATTGAAAGGGGCTATTAGAAATATTTTCTAGTTGACAGATATTTTTCTTGAATTTTGAATATATTTTTTCCCTCAATGCCCACGAGATAATATTGATACTCAGTTATCACCCGGGTGACTAAACACAGATTCAAATCAGTCATGAAAGTTACAACTAAGACCCCATATGCCATAGTTGATTCATAATGTGCTAGAATTGATCACTCTATTTTTGAATAATTTTTAAATTTGCCCTTTAGAGACTAGGCCCTACCTATTTGATAGTACTGTGAAAGGTCAATAAAATGGGTGTATGCAAGATGAGACAAATTTAGTCTGTTGCATTAAATCACAAAATATTTCAAGACCTGACTACAATTTAAGCAATTAGAATTCATTTTGTTTCTATATTTGATCTACCACAGAGGGTGTAAGTAAGTTCTCCATTGATCACTGTTAAATACATGTTTATACCTCCTGTTTGGTTCATCAGTTCACAGTAAATTAAAATCAAGCTGTTATACTAATGGCATAAATCTGTGAACTCTACTGGCTTTACAGTCTGTCATTTCTGAAGCTTAGAAATATTTTTTAAGAAGTGGTGTACACAACTTAAATTATTAGACTTGTTTCTATAATCACTACATTTTTAGGCAAGTGACCTGCCTTTATGTATTGTGGTTCTAATCTTATCATCTTATCTAAAAGGTTGTTTAAATTTTGTAAATGTAACATGATAGAAAACACTCCAATATTGATATGGTTTATTTACATGTTAGTGTAGCTGGCCTAGATCTGTTGACTGCTTTTTAAATAAACCTTTTTCTTAATTGTTTTTAATGAGGTGTGTTTTTCTTTTACCACCCTCAGTGGATTTGTCAGTTTTATGAGTATTATCATTTGATGTGTAGAGCTCTTTTGAGTTTCTCCTGAACTGTTCTGCTCTAAGCTGCTATGTGTCTTCTGCCCCTCCCCCCTCTGAGCCAGGAAGGAGATGACTACGAAGTTATTCCCAACAGCAAGTTCTATGTTTCCAGGACTGCCAACAAAGACAATTCCTCAGCCTACCATATCAATGGCAAGAAAGCCACATTCAAAGAAGTGGGGGCTTTACTCCGAAGCCATGGTATTGATCTAGACCACAACAGATTTCTGATCTTACAGGTAATTGTAATTTTTTTAATGTAATTTCCTCTTCTACTTCTAACTTTTTTTTTTTTTTTTTAATCCCTGCTGTGACCATCCCATTCTGTCCTGTCAGAGATTTCCTGCTCTTTGCCCTCTGCCCATTTCCCAGTCCTCCTTTTGTCAAATGTTTCATGGCTACCTTAAGGCCATGCCTCTCTATGGGAATAACCTGTTACACTGGAATTGGAAGTGAGAGGATGTGCCCTCTGCCAGCCCTTAGACTGCTATAGCAGCGCATCATGGTTTGAAACAATGTGAAAAAAGTGCGAACCATAATTTGCTGCTTTAGAATTTTAAGGAAAAATTGCAATTTTACCCATACATGGACATGGACATGAGTGGCTGTAGTTGGACAACTAATTCAGATTTTGTAGTGCGGGAATTTTTGATGGGGTTGAGCCACCAGTGAGGACAGGTTGGATCCCTTCCCCTCCCTTTCCCATGTACCTGCCACGCTTTAGCAGCACGTAAATATTGGCGTGTGAGAATAAACCCCAACCCCAATATTAGCAGTGCTGCTTCAGTGTGGCTGGATCAGACACCCTCCATTACCATGGCTTTAATATTGGTTGAACTTTTTTTTTTTTTTTTTTTTTTTTTTGCCTCCACTGTGAATGTAACACACTTGTGTATATCTTCTTATTATTTTTCTTGTTTGATTTTTTTAAATTACATTTTTTATTTAGCATTGTGTTGCACTGAGTTTGAACCAGTTCACTTGTTACATTCCTACC
Organism: Trachinotus anak; assembly: GCF_046630095.1. Lineage (NCBI taxonomy): Eukaryota > Metazoa > Chordata > Actinopteri > Carangiformes > Carangidae > Trachinotus > Trachinotus anak. The sequence continues at coordinate 13,356,887 of NW_027273865.1, forward strand.
CCTTCTGATTGTATTACATGTGTGACCTATCCATTATTACTGATTAACCCAAGGCTTATTGGGGGACGACTGATGTCAGAGCAGAACAAAATGGCTGATTAAATCTTTGTTGTCCTAATTTTTTAATTTTATTTCATTATTTTTACAATTTGTGGTAGTTTCAGGTGAACTCACAGGGTTTCTACCCTTTACTGTGGTTTTGTGGTTAGCTGGTTGATTACATGTGCCCTGCTTGACTTTTTTTGTATGCGTGTGTGCATGTCCATTCTCACTCTCCTTGAATGTTAGATTTTTAGCTCTCTGTCTATGACATGGCTGCATGACTATGGGAAGAGGCTTTAGCTTGTTCTCCAAGGTCACTTTTCCAGGCCTCTGGCTAAGGGGAAGCTGTCTATTTTGTGCACTGGTCAGAGCAGTGGATGACGTGGGATCCCCCCCCCCCCCCCCCTCCCGCCCCTCCTTCCTCTATTGGCTTCTCCTTTCTTTCATACATAAAAGTAATATGTGAGCTTTTTTATTCCTACACATAAATGAAACATATTTTAAGACTTAATTTTGACCATATTTGGATTTAATTTGATTTTGCCTTGAAACTTATTAAGTAGGAATATTGTTATTCTAAGACAGCCTAACTCAAAAAATAAATAAATAAAAATGAACACATGTTCAGACAAATATAATTACACCGGAGAGTTGTTTCTTACTTGGGGTCAAGTAGTATACATGTACAGTATTTGGAAATTCAACCAAGGTGTAGCTGCAAGACATCAGAATTGACGTGCTATCAAAAGTGTTTGTTTTTAAATCACTTTAAATTTAGCAAATATAATTTTAACACAAGTTCTGTAATGGGTAGTCATTGCTGGTGAGGCAGTGTGGTGAGGTGATGATGTGTTTTAGCATTAATATTTCTAAGTGTTCTGAAGCATGTTAAACATATGTGATTACACTATTAACTCATTCATCAGATTAAATCACATCTAATATTTTTTTCAGAGTAGTTGTTCAGTATTTTAAGTCTAATTAATATTTTTATTATTTTTAGTGTGTCTGAGTGGGAAAATCTCAAAGGGAACCTCTAGAAATGAATTTTTGGTAGCCTGTGCATGTATCTGCAAAGCTGTGTGTGTGTGTCTGTCTGTCTGTGGCAGACCAGCGTTATTGTAAGTTTAGAGTTATGAATTCATTTGGCCACATATCTTAATAATGAATGTTGTGGACATTTTTTATTATTACAAATTACAGGAGTTATTGTTGTATTATGACTTTTTGCTCTATGTTTTCTATGAATGATTGCCTGCATGTCTCTCCATGTGGTGTTCTGAACTGTACATAGGGCGAGGTGGAACAGATTGCCATGATGAAGCCTAAAGGTCAGACAGAGCATGATGAGGGTATGCTGGAGTACCTGGAGGACATTATTGGCTCCTGCCGCCTCAAGGAGCCCATCCAAACCCTGGCCCGCCGTATTGAGCTACTCAATGAGCAGAGGGGAGAGAAGGTGACATACACTCATACAGTACCTTCTCACACAGTCAAAAGCTAACCAACTTTCCTTCCTGTGTCCTGACTTCATTTGCTGTGCATTTATGTAGTGGGGGTTAGAGCTTATAGCTTTCTTTTGTGTGAGCATGTGTTTGGATGCTTTTGATGCACATAATCTGAGATGAAAATAATAGATTTGAAAGTGTTTAAATAAATGTGCATCATGTAAGATAAGTTGGTACTTGGCTGGGCCAACTACCCCGTACATGAGTCATAGATTTGCATAAGAAAGCTTTAGAGCATGCACATTTGCCTCTGAAGATTGTGCTATCTTAGTATGTAGGTAGATATCTTCTTTTTTTTTCCTTTTTTTCTTTTTATAAGAAATTTTTATTTTATTGTTTTACTGTAAGTAACAAGAAACATAAGTAATTAGAAACAAATTAATGCTATTGTATTGTTTCTCAAAATACCTTAGATTCTGTAAAAATGATATATTGCTTTTTGAACATGCAACTACTCCACATAACTTATGAATAGAAATTTTAATAAAGTTTTGTCACTTGATATTAAGTATTGTAATATGTTTACTGTCCTAGCTTAACCGAGTAAAGCTAGTGGAAAAGGAGAAGAATGCATTGGAGGGAGAAAGGAACAAAGCTGTGGAGTTCCTCACCCTGGAGAATGACATCTTCAAACACAAGAGTCAGCTTTGCCAATATTATGTGTGAGTGCACTACCAGAACCTCTCTGTTCTGTACAGGACAAACACTATAATATCCTCAACAGTAATATAGAAAAAAAAAATTTGCAAATTTTTTAAAAATCTACACAAGGAGCATTAATCTTTTCTGACACTTGGTTCTTTCTTTTATATGTAAATTATTAAGTTTTATCTCTCACTGGTTTTTCCTTATATCTTTTTGCCATTAGTCATGATCTGCAGAAACGTGTGGTGGATAAAGAGCAGGAAAAGCAGAAGATCTTGGAAGACACCAAGGAACTCACTGAGAAAAATTCTAAGATATCACAGGAGATGGAGAAAATGAACCAGGAGCTCAAAAATGTGGAGAAGTAATGCATTTTTATTCTTTCATGCTTAGAAGGCTACTAATTTTTCTTCTATTTTGGCAATGTCAGGTTTTTGTCAGGCCTTCTCTTACTCTGAACACTTTTGTTTAGAAGCAAAATTCCAGTTCAGGTGTGGGAAAGTATAGAAGTAACAATAATTTGTATGGCTTAAAATTAGATCATTGCAAAAGAAAAATAATACAGAATATTGCTGTTTCCTTGCAAAAAGATGTAAACATCTAGATACCATAATTTCATAAATTTTTGGCTTTGATGAGCATAGATTATTTTTAAAATTGTAAAAACATCTTTGAAATTAAAACTGTAGGAATTGAAAACTGACAGAGCTTTATTATGAAGAGCTTCCTGTGTTATATTATAGCACCTGAGCCTGTTATTCTTTGATATGTATGGATTAAATTGTATTGTTTTCAGATTCTTATGGTTAATACAATATTTCATTTAATTTTTCCATGACTGACTTGAATGTAGTCAGTAAAAATGCTGTTCCTCCACCAGGAAACAAAATAAGCTTAACAAGTACATAGAGACCCAGAAGGAGAAGTTCACCCAGCTGGACCTGCAGGATGTTGAAGTGCGTGAGAAGATTAAACACTCCAAGAGCAAGAACAAGAAACTACAGAAGCAGCTGGAAAAGGACAAAGAAAAGGTGTGTTGGCCTTTAAATTGTGGTCCACTATTACACACAGTTCAACAACTCAATTTAACTTGGCATAAATGTTGGCTACTCTGTTGTAGTTTTTTGATTTCTTTACTTTCACAATATCACAGAGGGCATTTCCACAATGTTCAGAGGCACACACACATTGTCAGGAGAGCATGTATGTAGCCCTTTCCCATAATTTACATGTAAGACATACATATACAACATTGCACTAAGTCAAGACAAACCAGCACCAGTGGTATGACACTCCAGTGTTACTGTGTTTATTTTGTCTCGTGTCCAAGAAAGAAACATGGGTACTAAAAATATAATTTCCATTGCTTATAGAAAACACAAGGGCTGTTGTTTTGAGGCCTGGAGAAATAGACATTTGTGAAGGATTTACAGAAATCCACATAGTGATAGATGAATTGCTGAATTCAACAATTGCATTTTAATTTGCATCTGTGCCCTATGTTGTTTTTTTTTTTTTGTTTTGTTTTTTTTTCTGTAATCAAAGTTACTAGAATCACTTCTAAATTGAGAAGCCTTTTTTTCCTGCAAAGCTTTCATCACTTCACAGGTTCAGTGTACAGTTGAACCAATGCACTATTTGTGTTTTTTTTTTTTTGTGCCTACCTTAAATGTCAGTGTTGTAGGAGTTATTTGCCATAATAAACGTGGAATCTAAAGTGACATATTGCAAGAGATATAAAACATGTTCTTAGCCTGTTTTTTTTTTGTTTGTTTGTTTGTTTTTTTTGTATGTTTTTTTTTTTTGTGTGAAAATTAAGCAAGATAAGATATAGTACATTTAATTCAGAAAATATTACAGGTAATGTAGTGTTCTAAACAAAAACCTGACTTCTGGTAGTTATTGTTTTCAAAACAATGTAACTGACATCATTCTGTATGATAGTAAAGGCTACACAAAGCAAGAAATAAGTCAGTGAAATAGACTTTCATACAAAAACGTGTACATTGCTACTGGCATGATGGACATGATTCCCAGTGTTACTGAAAAATCATGTGTCATTTGTAGAAGCGTGTGGGGACTGTGCTTTAATTTCTCATATTTTTTCGTACCTTGGTCAAAGACAAATGCCTGTTTTTCCTCTAAATTAATTGACTTTATACATAGAAAAAAAAAAACCTGTGTAAAATTGTAAATCAAACTTCATGGCAGGAAGGCGTATCTGCCCTAAACTAGCCACTAGGGGGCTATAAAGTAACACACAAGTTGATTGTTAGTGTGTGCTCTGTTTCACGATTAATCATGTTCCTGTCTCTTAGACTAATGTTTCTCTAACTTGAGCACTTACTGAAAAATGTTTTCACACAAACCTAGAGTTAAGAGTTCCCTTATAACTGTAGGTATGTCTTCTCATCTCCTTCTCGGCTCTAAAACACCATCTGCTCCACCTACAATGGCTGTGCTCTGGAAGCGTCTTGGTCAGAGGGGGTGCTGGGCAGAGGCAGGCAGACCTCTGGGGAGCAGTGTTCTGCTGTGTGGTAGTCAACTATGGCCTGGCTTGTGTAACACTCCCAGCAGCCACATTCACATTTCACCCACAGTTAACCCTACAAAACATAGACTATACACATACACACACACAAACACACACCACTCCTTGCCTTGTTTCAGCCCTGCCAAGCGGCAGACTGTTGTGCCAGTCTTAACCAGGGCTTGCTCATTCCTGAATGTGTGTTTATAGTTGATTACAGTTGTGTGCTTTGGCCTGCTTCTGAATGTGTAGCACAGTTGCTTGTAACTGGCACTGTCAAAAAAACATATTCAGTCCACTGACTTAACACCTCTTGTCTCCAGAAGTCTTCACTGATGTCTTTCATCTCATCAATTTGAAACTAGACAGGTGTAGTCACTGTTGCTTAGAATCCAGTCGGACACATCACGTCTGTTTTTGTACGTTTTCCTTTCTCACTCATCTTTCAGCTGGAGGAAGTGCGCAGTGTACCAGCCAGCAGTGAAAAAGCCATCTCTGAGGCAACAGCTCGCAAGGAAGAGCTGGAGAAGCAGAAGGTGAAAGAAGAGGAAAAACTTAAGGAGGTGATGGAGAGTCTGAAAGAAGAGACCAGCGGTTTGCAACAGGACAAAGAGGTGCGGAGATGCTTCTTGGTGTTAGTTTGTGGAATGCTTTGTTTAAGTTTTTGAGATAGAACGTTTCTTGCATTCTTTTCATAAAAAATGTAATTTTACAACCTTACCTCTCCTCTTATATTCTCCAGACCAAAGAGAAAGAGCTTATGGAGCTCAGTAAGGCTGTAAATGAGACCCGTTCCCGTATGGACTTGGCTCAGTCAGAGCTTGATATCTATCTTAGCCGCCACAACACAGCTTTAACACAGCTCAATACGGCCAAGCAAACACTTCAGACAACCTCTGATACACTGCGAGAGCGCCGCACTGCCATCAAAGATTTGGAAGTCAAGATACCTCAGAAAGAGCAGGATTTAAAGAAGGTAAAACCAAAACCTTGTTGGGGCAGCATTTACATGAAACATTTCACATCTTCAAAAAATAAGTAGCTTGTGTTGTAACCCCCGCACACCCTTATGTATTCACTACACCTGCCCAGCAGGTGGCGTCATTTATGTGAACCTTTCTTTGAATTGCCCCCCCTTCCTCTCTGCAGGATGAGGAGGAGCTAGAGCAGCTGATGAAGATGGATAATGAGGCTAGAGAAGTGGTGAGGGAAATGAGGCAGAAGGTGGATGAAGCCAAGAGCTCTCTGTCCTCCAACCGCAGTCGAGGAAAGGTCCTAGATGCACTCATGCAGCAGAAGAAGAGTGGCAGAATCCCTGGCATCTTTGGAAGATTGGTAAAAAGCCACATTCAAATATACAGGGTTACTCAGCAAGGATTTAATTTATGGCCATCTTGCTATGGTGTGCACTACAACTTGAGTCTTATTATTGCTAAGATTAACAACTTCATCTTTACAAATTTATTTTTATTTGACTTTCAAGTATTCATTGATCTGAATAAAGAGCAGAAGTCTATATTGGTTGCATTATTATTATATTTTTGTGCTTGTAGGGAGACCTTGGAGCCATAGATGAGAAGTATGATGTGGCTATTTCCTCCAGTTGTGGTGCCCTGGACAACATTGTGGTGGATACCATTGACACAGCTCAGAAATGTGTCACATTCCTCAAAGAGCAGAATATTGGGGTCGCCACCTTCATTGGTCTTGACAAGGTAAAGAAAATTGCACTCAATCATGAGGTTGCAAAACAATTATTTTGTGTTTGACTGATTTTGTGATGTTTCATGCATGCTACACTCTACTCTACTTGACATTACACTTTAATCACTCACAGAAAGTGTTTTAAGTCTTTGTTGGGCTATTTAGGTTTCTTCCAAAAAAAACTAATAGTTTCTGGAATCTCCTTTTCCTCCTCATTTCCTTTTTCAGATGAAGGTGTGGGAGAGGAACATGGCTCCCATTAATACTCCAGAGAACAGCCCTCGTCTCTTTGACATGGTGCGAGTGAAAGATGAGAGTGTGCGACCAGCTTTCTACTTTGCCCTAAGGGATACCCTGGTCGCCAAGGACATGGAACAGGCCACAAGAATGGCCTTCCAGAAAGACAAGCGCTGGAGAGTGGTCACCCTGAAGGGACAGATAATTGAGATGGCTGGTGGGTGGCCAACTATTTCTGTCATAACCCAGTTAATATGTGTTTTTGTTTCTTCTTTTTTTTTCTTTTTCTTTAGCCTGTACACATAGTGTTGTCCCAGTGAAGATAATACATACATTCTGTTTTCACAAGTCAGATTTTATTTAATCTCCCTGTGGTCTGGTGTGTATTTCACAGGAACCATGACTGGGGGAGGGAGAGTATTAAAGGGCAGGATGGGCTCCTCTATTGGCACAGAGGTCTCCCAGGAGGAGGTGAGTGCAGTAAACACAAATAGGAGCTGGTGTTTATCAGATGTCTTGAGGCAGAAATGTGGTCCCAACTGGCCAAACATTCAAAGCAATACATATTTGATGCTACTTTAAACTCAGTCTTTCCCAGATTTTAAAAAAATGTTTCGTGTTCGATTTAAAATAACAATAAACCTTGTCATAGAAATGTATTAGAACTTCTTTCTACTTATTTTGTGCCCATTAATGGTTACATTAACACAATTGTACCTGCTCTGCAGACAACATTCTTGTAGTTTGCACCTAATTGAAATCTATTAATGCAGCAGCAATAGTGATTATATAGGACAGAAGATCTGTGATTGCATTTATTTCACCGTGAAGTACCAATACATTGTATATTCAATAATTTACCCACCATGAAACATAATCTGAATAAAATATTAAAATACATAGCATACATGATCTTTGATATTTTAGCCAAATGGCACACTGATGTAACTGTACTATAGGGACAGATTGACATCATTGCCAAAGCATTACCTAAATTATTATGTCTGCCAAGACATGCTCACGTTTAAGTAGAGCTTTTATACATTAAAAGCAAAACAAATAGGCTATCTATTAACACGAGAACTCGAAAGCAGATTAAATGTAATATTTCTATCAGTTCATATACATTATGTTAAGCCTTACCTATGTACAGCAAGCATGTCACAAAAGTGACACAATTTTCTGTATTTAATTTAATTTTTCTGCATCAAATAACTGTACCTTCCCAGACTGTCAGACTTTTGAATGTGCTGTTTGCAAACCAGAAATATAGAGATTAACAATAGGACGTCATCATCAAGTTAGTATTATTATATTGTTGTTCTTTCTCGGTCGTTCAGGCTTCATAAATAATTCCTGCCGAAAGCTAGGAGTACTTAAGTTTTACTCTGAGCCTGTTAACTAGAAGTGGTTTTGAGATGCTGGATTACCATGGATGCTGCTATCAGATAATCAGCAGGTTCTTGGTGTATGAGACATGAAGATTTTCATGTGTTTTCTGCAGCTTGACCGCATGGAGAGCAAGCTGAAAGAGAGAGTGTTGAAGCTGCAGGGCTGCCAAGAGAGAAAGCTGCAGCTAGAGGAGAACATCCAGCGCCTGCGGCCACAACTCAGAGACATGAAGAACACCCTAGAAAAATATGACAACAGCATGAATGTATGTCAAATACACTTCTTCTTTTTCATTCAGAGTGTTTTTGTCTCACTCATTTGGGTGCATTTGTGGTCCAAATAACCTCTACACTTCATAGTCAATTAGTATATAGTATTGACTGCATAAAAACGTTTGCATGCTTGGTGACTATTTTCCCTTTTTTGTCTTTCAGAGTCTAGCTGATCAGGAGGCTCACTTGAAACTTCAGATCAAGGAACTTGAGGCTAACGTGCTGGCAGCTGCCCCAGACAAGGCCAAACAGAAGCAGATGGAGAAGAGCCTGGAGGCCTTCAAGAAAGGTAGGATCCTCCTCTAAACTGTACAAAGTAATGCTCTTTTGAATTGTTAAATATGTTATAAAATTAATGTTTGATCTCATGGTAGACTGAGTTGTAATTTGTGGGGAAGAAAAAAAAAGTATACATAGCATTGTGTCAAAATTTTCACATCGAAATTGTTGTTTCTCATTTTTAAAGCCCAAATGAGTCCACATGTTAACGTGACAGATTCATAAAAAAAGTTTTCCCCATTTAATCCTCCTGAATATATAGCATCAGACATTGAATGAACAACAGGAATATCATCATTCTGTCTTATTCCTTTCTCCCTGTTCTGTCCCTTCATACCCACTCTTGTTCTTTTAGAATATGAGGCAGCGTCCAGTAAGGCTGGGAAGGTGGAAAATGAAGTGAAAAGGCTCCACAACCTGATTGTTGACATCAATAGCCACAAGCTAAAGGCTCAGCAGGACAAGCTCGACAAGGTTAACAAGGAGCTAGATGACTGCTCCTCTACCATAACCAAGGCACAAGTAGCCATAAAGACAGCTGACCGGTAAGTAAATGATGCACATTTAAGCTCTGTATTTACATGAGTTTGCATTATCTCTTATGTGTTAATGATGAAATGTAACATAATGTCAGCAGTTGTCAGTCAGACATTAATTTCAGTGCACTTGTTGGTACTTTGCTTGGTTTAAATGTGTATGAAACTGTCAGTCACAAAATTATTTTAAAAACGTGATAAGATGATATGTTAAAAATGGGAATGCTAAACTGTTTTAAACTGTCCATAGTTCTAATATCAGTCGTAATCATCAATACCTGATACTAAGCCCTTAGTGACGTGTCATTTAGGCAGCCAATCTAGAACATCCCAGATCATCCATGCAGTGCCAGAATTGCAAAGGCATATCTCCTGATTGTCTTTAGCTGTGACACCCCATACCAGGGTTTTAGGTTGCTGTGTTTAATACTTTAGGATGCCAACGTTTGTCAGGTCTGTACCTCTCTGACAAATAATACACATCACATTTACAGTGAATTGCATTAAATTACGGAAGTATTCACTAAGCTTTTCTTTTCTTCTGCATGTTGTCATTGGTTTTTGAGTTAATCAGTATTGTGGCAGTTACAACAAAAATAGGCATCTAGTAATCAGTATCTGTAGCTGGAACATTAAGATTGATCATGTGGTCAGGGTCTCTGCAGGTGAAAAGTTAAAAAGCATAGAGGTTTATTATAATTTAATTTGCAAAGGTCTTATTGGAAGTTTTTTTTCTTCCCTGCTGAAGACAGTGAAAATTACTTGTAGTTTTTTTGTATGTTGTTGTGGGTTGTTGAGAGATGTTATACATAAAGTATAAGTGAGCCTTGTGACAGTGGACTCTGCTGCAGGAGGTTTTTTGTCCTTTTTGTGGAATTTCAGTCAGCACTATCAGATCTACAGCAGAAATTTGCTACTACTATCTACCAAGTTAATGCTTTCATTATATTACTTATTGTTTAATATTGACGCAATGTGATAGAAATGGCAGTAACTTGATAGTGTTAACTTGTTATTGTCCCTACTCTTTTGGTCATTCTTTGACCACCAGTATGAGTGTGGAAAATGTATTAAATTACAATCCATGTAGTATTAGAGGTGTTTTTAAAAGTCTTCAATTTATTGTGGTGATCATAGAATACTGAACCTTTTCCTCACCTATGTGGCCGTCCATCCACACTATGCCAACATTTTCCAAGGTAAGGTACTGTATGTAGCAAAAAAAAAACATCACTCAAGTGTTGTCACTGGTTTGTATTTCAGTTTGTGATAAGATGACTCAACAGAAATGCCACACTAATGTGATTGAGTGTCTCCGGGCTGCAGTGCAGAGATTAGTTAGCTTTGTTTAACAAGTAGTATTTATGAGCCGAAATCACTATTTTTCATGCAAAATGTCAGAAAAGCTGAGGTGTGCATTTAGCTATTGTGAAACATAGCGTAAGTGTTAATAAAGAACAGCAGATAAAATAATGTAGGTTTATCATGCTGAGAATGATGGCTATGTTTAACGATGTCCTTCCAACACCATATACAAATTAGTTTTTTGCCAGTGGGAAGGAGGAAGAAAGAAGAGAAGGTTAATCATTTTTCATATAGTTGTGATGTTTTAGTGTTGATAGCAAACGTTTAAAAACAATTTGAATGCACTAGTGTGGAAAAAAGCCAGTTTGACATGAAAATGACATTTGTAGTTTGTCCATCCTACTCTGGGTGAGCTGTTCATTGTCATAAACAATAGATCCTGATGTTAAAACCTAAAAAGCTCACTGAGCTGGTCGCTCTCCAGCACTCAATAACAGTTCTGTTATGCAAGACTGAACCTGATATTATTAGTTGTTTTGTTACACATATACAAACACACAAACCACTACCGCTCTAACAGATACGAATATCATTGCCCTTTGCTGTCTGTGTCCCCTCTGCAGCAACCTGAAGAAGTGTGAGGAGAGTCTGAATCGAGTGCAGGGTGAACTGGAGGAGAATGAGAAGTCAATGGCTGAGCTCACAGAGCAACTGAAGAAACTGGAAGATGAGGCCGGGCAGATCATGAATGCCTGTCAGGAGGCTGAGGTTAGTGCAGCACACTTGAATCACTTTATGTTTAGTGTCATTGTTTTGGTGTTTTTTGTTTTTTTTTTGTTTGTTTGTTTTTTTTGTTTGTTTTTTTTAAACAGATTTTCATATAATGATTCCAGTTATTTTGTATCAATATATACAAAAGTTGTAGTTTTCTGCTCCAAGAAAATGGTCTTGACAGTAGTTTCTAATAAAGCTGGTCCACTTGGAAGTGTAGATGGCTAAAACTGTCCATCTTGTAATTTTAAAATTAAGAGAAAAGTTGCTGTTTACAAGTCCCACACAGGAATGAAAAATAATTTTAACTGTTGAAATACAGTGTTTTTGAAATACATATCCACATATCCCATTTACATTTTACTGAAGTGTTTAAAAGGTGTTGCTGTACTACTATGCACTATAATAAATATTGAAGTATGTAAGTGATTTCTATGGGATTTATGTTTATGTGGGGATCATTGATCACTCTGGACCATTCCTGCGATTAGTAAGAATACTTTGAATCAAGCTCAATATCTTTTACAAGTGTGTATGTGTGTTTGTTTTTTTTCCTCATGCTGTACAATGACCACATCTTCATGAATTTTAAGTAAAAACTGAAACAATTTGAGTACCAGTTTTTTTCTTGTCCTCTAGGCTGCACTTCCTGAGGTGCAGGAGCAGTATCAGGGGGTGTTGAAGGAGATAAAGGTCTTGCAGCAACAGGAGCACGCACTTCAGGAGGAATCCCTCAGCGTCCGGCTCCGCATTGAGCAGATAGAGACCACCATCACTGAACACAACAACAAGATCAAACACTGGCAGAAAGAGGTGGGTGAGGCTTGGTGGTTTGATTTTTGCAACACCAGCTGTACATTCTATTGGTAATGATGACAATTTAAAATAAAAATAAAGATATATATAGTTTTGGAGTTTTGCTTTTATCTGACATTGCTCTAATCCATGCAGTGCTAATGATCTGTAGCAAATGTTAGCAAATGTGTGGGTATATGAATTATATTTTTGACTGTGTCTTTGACTATTAATCATTGTTGTTTATGTTCTTCAGGCCAGCAAACTCTCCCTTCATACTGTTGAGGACAAGCCAGCAGAGGAACTTCCTGTTCTTACTCCTGCTGAACTTGAAGAAATCTCTGATCCCAACATAATTATCAACAAGATGATCACGTTAGAGACTCAATGTGCTCAGATGAAGCCCAACCTTGGGGCAATTGCTGAGTACAAGAAAAAGGTATGAATAATGGGAATGGGCTGTTCCTGTCTAACTTAAGCAGATGTTTGCTCATTATGTATTTTACTTGAAGAATTTCTTCATTTTCCAGCAAATAAACAGGCAAATTTCCAAAGTATTTGTTTGTGTTTGATGCTCTTACCTTGTAACTAAAGTGAGAAGTGGTGTCAAAATAATTAAGGAACACTGTTAGGAATTTCTGAAAAAGGAAACACTTGAGTCATTTCAGTATGTGTCACTGTGTGTTTTCAGGAGGAGCTGTACCTACAGCGTGTGGCTCAGTTGGACGAGATCACTACTGAGAGGGACAAATTCAAACGTGGCTACGAGGACCTGCGCAAACAGCGGCTAAACGAATTCATGACTGGATTCAACATGATCACAAACAAGCTGAAAGAAAACTACCAGATGCTTACACTGGGTGGTGATGCAGAGCTGGAGCTTGTGGACAGTTTAGATCCCTTCTCTGAGGGCATCATGTTCAGGTAGCAGACAGGAAAAAAAACAGGCCAAAGACCAATGGCACATTTTGTTGATTCCTGTTGACTTTTTTTCTAGACATAAATCCTGTCCTTTTGTTGGAGCACTAATTCTGTTTCTTACTTTATCTAGTGTTCGTCCTCCAAAGAAGAGCTGGAAAAAGATCTTTAACCTGTCAGGAGGAGAAAAGACCCTCAGCTCCTTGGCTCTGGTGTTTGCTTTGCACCACTATAAACCCACACCACTCTACTTCATGGACGAGATAGATGCTGCTCTTGATTTCAAGAATGTCTCCATTGTTGCTTGTTACATTTATGTGAGTATGGCCCTGTATGTTATGTGATGAAACAAGCTGCATGACAGTGTCAAGATCTGTCTCTTAAGTTTTAAGTACATTTTTAGTAGCAAGGTGGTGTAATGTGATTCATGAAAAGCCTCTTTATTCACAAACATCTGCCTAACTTTAGTGTTCTCAAGTAAGCCACTGTATCCAGGGGTTTCTGTTTGATGATACAATGATTCAACTAAAGTACATTAGCCTGTTAAGTTTAAGAACTGTGGAGGTAATCAGTGCCATTATCATTGACTCATGAGAACCCAGCGTTTCTCTTGTGTACCACTGAATAAGGGGGGAGTTCACAAAAAAAATCTTTTATTTTTGGGAGCTGGATCAAAACAAAGCACTAAGCCTTTAAATGCTGGCCTCCAATGTGCCCATTATTTTTATAGGCTTTTGGCTAAAGGTTCACTTTATTGTTTAGGCTACAATTTGACAGCACCTCTGCAGCAGCTTTTCACTCAATAGTGCTCAGTTGAGATGAAAATCTCAAATCACAATCTCTGGTCAGATCAGTAATTTTTTTTCCTTTTCCTTGATCTCTGTGCAGGAGCAAACAAAGAACGCTCAGTTCATCATCATTTCTCTGAGGAACAACATGTTTGAGATCGCTGATCGGCTCATCGGCATCTACAAAACTCACAACACCACCAAGAGTGTGGGAATTAATCCCAAAACCATTGTGTTCAAAGAGCACGATGCTGTCACTGCTTAAACCTGAACAATCTTTGTCTTGGCTGTTTTAGTTTCCTTTTCACATATGTAAATATTTTTTATATCTTTTTATCTTCCTTACAATGAAATGCTGCTATTCTTTATTACTATCTGACTCAATAAATGTTTTCTGGTGAGATCTTTTCCTTAATGCAGACACTGATTAGCACTCACATGTACAGAAAAAATTCATCTTCAAAAGTTTTTCCAGCTTTTATTTGAATTTATATAAAGTCTGTCTGAAATTAAAGCACAAAATGAACAATTTGATTTTAAAATCAAGGAATAATGGAATCTTCCCCTGAACTAAATTTAATATAAATTTCTTTTACTCATTCAGCAGCTGAACACACTTGGTGTTCTTTCTGTGATGAAAATCAAATATTGTTCAGTTTGTCCCAACACTGTTGATCCCACACCAGCTCCATGGGGTTTAAGTCTGGAGACTGTACTGCTCTTCCATCATGCGAAGCCACTGTCTTTTATGCTTTGCTTGTTACTTACCTTTTTCTGATAACATACAGTACTACTCCCTGCAGTATTGTCCTAATAATGCATAGAGGTAGTAGGTTTGTTCCCACACTTCCTTGGGATACCTGGATTGTTTGCATTAACTTTCAAGGCTTCATTTACTTCCATTGCTACAGCAAAGTTAACATATTTCTTAATCCCTGGAAAGGTCTCTTCTATGGTGGCCTAAACTTCATTTTTTACATGAGTTTACCACTGATCTTTGCACCATTTAGCCTTATCCACTAAAACTTCTGAAATAAAGGTTGATGAAATGTCTTAAAACTGGAAAAAAAAAATAAAAATTGAGGCATTCTAAAAAATTTGGCTTAAATAGTATTTAAGGTGCCCGTCAACATTTAGGGTCAAATTTCATACGTGATGTTTGTCACTCTAAATCTCTGAAGCCCCAAAGGATATTTTTTTTGTAATTTATTCACTTATTCACACAAATTACGTTGTGCACAAAAAATTCTTGTGTCACTTGGCAGGCTATAAATTCATAAAAATGATATGGATAGTTTTAAAAAATGATGCACATATTGGAAGTTCACACTAGGTTATATTTAAAAACAACTTCTTAAATTCAGCTTTTGCAGGAGCAGCTCAAACAGTCATGATGTGTGTACGCTGGTCACATGACTGCGCAGTCACCATATATTTCACACTACAAAGACAAGTGTAACAAGCATCAGTTAATTGACTCACTGCACCACTTGAGACATACTGCAACACTGACTAACTTGTACTCCAGCTCATGCTGGCACACAGGTGGTTTCTGAACATTGTAAATGCTACAAAAGAATTTAAACAAATTTATTGTAACATTTTTAAAAAATACAGGAATTGAGAAAAGTTTATAAAAAAGTACAACCACTACAAAAGTTCTGGGTAACAACATTTGTTAGAAATTGGATCTACCAAGCTGAAGTCTACTTGAGCAAAATGAAGTAACATTTGTGGGAGGCAGAATAGTGCTGGTAAAGCTTTTCCAAGGGCTATAGTGATTTTTAAAAATAGTCTGTATATCATTGCAACATTTTAGTAAAAATAAAGAAAAAAAAAACCCTTAATAAAACACATTGGTCCTGATGTAATAACCAGTCCACTACAATAAAGCTGTCAAGTGCAGGCAAGGTAAAGGTGTGATAACTAAAGGCACAGTAAGGGAGCCTCTCAGCGCATCACTGCAACATGATCTGTGGAGGCTTTAAGTCGCATCCACTGTGTTTGCTTTCACTCAGCAGGCTCTAAATTTCACATTCTGCCCCTGTCACTGTAAACAGATACACAATTAGCTGTACTGTCCCATGCTCTGAGACAACAGGAAAGCTACTGAAAAGTCCCACTGCGTGGTGGGGCAGGTGACGTAAGAGTTTGTAGGCACTGTTTCAATTAATTAGGTCTTCATCTTGAACACATTTAGCATTGTGCAAACCATAGTCTCAGTCTAATGTTTCGATTAGTGTTTGATAAATACTCATTAGTTAGGCAGTATGATGAACATAGATAAAATAATACACTACAAAGAGGAACACAACACTTGACAATAACAATCCAGTATATAAAAAGATTTACAGCTACATAAACGGTGTCCAATTTTTCTAAAAGAACTTGGCAGCAGCATTTTTTTTTTTTTTTTTTTTTTTTTTTTTTAAATAAACATGGAAGTGAGCAAGTCATATCCTGTGCTTTCCTCCTGGTCTGGATTGAAGCCCTGGGAATCTTTGAAGTGAGACTAAAGAGAAAATTTCATCCTCAGATAATAGTCATTATAGACATGTTTATGTGACAGTTAATACATTTATAAAAAGGTATTTTTGTGATGAAGTTATTTCTTCTCTGTCTGGTTTTAGTTGTATTCATTTACATTCTTGTTTGTTATATTCAGTTTTTTAACGATCATTTTTTGTTGTCACAATTTCAATATGTTATTTGTTTACTTGCTGCCTGAATTTTCCAGGACAACTTTCTGCAAGTGCTGAGAAGCATTGACAAATAGGAAAAAAGGCCTGCAATGCATTGTGGTCCATTCATTCTACTGTGCCCACATGAGGTTCAGTGTTACAGCTAAAATGAAACCCCTGCTGTTTCACTGTGAAGCTGACAGCAAAATCAGACATCCACTGTTTTTGACTGTTATGTAGCAGGTGTTTCAAAGATATTTAGGGTGGATTGAATGGGGAAGTGAGACTTTCTCAGCTTCTAAATAAGAATCGAGGGTTTAAGGTTTCAGTTTGGTGTCTTTCAGTGTGATGTCAGAGTTTGAAATAAGGCAGCCAGCTGCTGGAAAGCCTTTTCCCCAACTGAGGAGAGCTGTGTGCTCCATCTCTCTACAACTGCCTCCATCATTGTGTATGCTGACCCTGCTGTGTACCAGACAGATGTGATGAGTTCACTGCTCAGGCCGTGGACTAACTGACTTAACCGAGACAGCAGAGAGAAGCCAAGCGATGCCCCTCCGACTGGGTTCAACCACAGCACTGCCAGCAGCAGCAGCAGCAGCCCCAGCAGCACCATCGTAGAAGTGGGCTGCAGCTCACACCACAGGTCCTGCACCCAGCTGTCGGACTGATCCCTTCCAGCCTCGGCCTCCACACCTCCACATCTGGCACAGCAGCTCACCTTGGGAACAGGTGCTTCCTCCAGGCTCCTGATGGTCACAGCAGGCCAACGCTGCTGAAGGTATTCTGCTGCCCGTGGGGTGACGGAGAGGTTTATCACCGAGGGCAGAGGGGTTTTCATAAACTCCTCCACCCTCTCTCTGAACAAGTGCACCTTCTCCAGGAAGACCAGCGGCGAGTCCTCCTCCTCCACTGATGAACCCAAGGACACCAGGTCCAGCTGTTCTTCCTGGAGGAAACAAGACTGTTATCAGTGCTATGGTACAGCAGTGGTACTGAAATTATTAGTCAATTAAGCAATCAAATAATTTGAGAAACAAACAATGATGACGTGTGCTGTGAATTGATGTACTCCAGCCCTGAAACAGACCTGGAGCTCCTTCACTCTGTGGATGAGGGGGTCATAGGCCCGGGACACCTCTGCACCAGCTTTGTCCAGGGCCTCCAGGTAAGCCTGTCGCTTCCTGGCCAGAACCACCTCCAACATCTGAAAAAACTGATTGACTTCCTGTTTGTCCTGCCTCACCAGACCCTCACAGCGGGCCTTCTCCTGCTCCAGCTGCTCCCCCAGCTCACACACCTAACAGACGGAGAAGAAGAAGAGAGCGATCAGCACAACTGGAACATGAACTTATGTTAATAAATTCAGTTAAACAATGGCAAAAAGTAAAACACTCCATACAGGTCTCTCAGACTACATTTAAACATCAATTGGCCCCAATTCAGACACTTGCCATATTGAGGGGACTACCTACCTGTGCCCATCTCTGATCAGAGAGTCTAGCCAGCAGTAGCGATGGGGTCTGTCTTTCTCTGATGAAAGCTGCCTGCAGGTCGTCTATGGGATGGCCCTGGTGCTGCCCAACAGTCAGACACAGCCCACAGATCAGCTGCCGATCCTGGATGCAGTACATGTTGAGAGGCTGCCTGTTGTGTTCCGGACAGGAGGGGGGTCGAGGCTCATTGTCCCTCTGGTACTGAGACAGCAAATGGGTGAACAGACACACGAGAAAGATGAGCTCAAACTGAGGCAGCAAAGCAACAGCCAACGAGAAGATTTCAGACTGACAGGTAGTCGGAGGGTAAATGTTTCAGCTGAACACAAGTGATTCTCTCCTACTTTCTCGATGATGGCCCGCAGAGATACGTTGATGGGTAGAGCATCTATGCCTGTTGGGGGCAGCTCCATCACGTTGCGACAGTTGGGGCATTTTAACGGCAGGCGGAGCGGACGCCAGATGGAATAGTTGGTAGACACCTGAAGCAAGTTGTCCAGGCAGGTCTTGCAGAAGGTGTGTGAGCACGGCAGGACTCGCGGGTCAGAGAACAGAGAGTAGCACACAGAGCACGTCAGGTCCTCCTCTAGGTTTTCCATAGTGGAGACTAGGGGCCAGGCTCAGGACTGGGGGCTTAGGGAGAAGATCTGGCAGGACAGCAGGGTGGGTGAAAATCTGTGTCACACCTGTCCAGCAAAACATTCACTTGTTACAAACTGTATAGTGATGAGAAACTGGAGACTGGGACTGAATTCCAAGCAACACTTGCAGGTCCCAACTTCTGAAATGGGTGATGATTTCATGTTTTTCTTCCTGTCATATATGACAGTTAAGTAAATGTCTTTGGGGTTTGGACTAGTGGTCGGCTTATAACAAAACATTTGAAGAGGAAAAATAGCAATTCTCCCTGTTTTCTTATATTTTGTGGGCTTGAAAGAAAGAAAATCCTGCACACCGCTCTTGTTCAGCATCAAAATTTATTGGCCATCATTGCGGTCTTGCTAGACCTTCATCAGAAGTAATTTATATTTCGTAGGCGAAATGACTGATTGAGAAAATATTCAGCAGATTAATCACATCACATTCACTACACTTGGGTGTGACATTTTTATGACTAATCTCCAGTCCTCCAGGCTGTGACCGTCAGTGCACTAATGTTATAAACTCAGTGGCCACTTTATTCGGTACAACTCTGTTTTGAGTAATTCAAAATTAAATATTGTTTATCATTAGTAATCTTTGTTTAATTTTTAAGAAACATCATAAACACCACACTTCCCACTTACAGTAGTGACTGTTTAAAAAAAATGAACAACAGTTTCACAAGGTTTACAATGTTCAGAGTTATTAATTTTTCTTGTTCCTTTTTTTACTGGACTACATTATATTTCTCATGTTCCCTCCCTAATGACATACATGAGGAGAGCAGAATATCAGAGACACCTCTGACTAGCACAGCAACACCACTGTGACCTCAGTGCTAAACAATTTCAATTGACAGTGCCAACAAAACCCCCTGAATACTGTAAGCACAATAAAAGCAAACTTTATGGCACAACAGTTGTGTTGAATTGTACTAGATGGTGCAGCTGTTTCTAATGAGGTGGCCGCTCAGTGTACAACTAGTGCTTCAGGATTAACTGGCAAGCATTGCTTCATTAAGCTAAGTCCACCCAGTATGTTTGGAAGAGCAGATCTTGTACTGAAAAACAATTAAAGAGCCAAAAAAAAGAAAAGAAAAGCCCGGCTCAGCTCCTATTACAGGATCAGTCATGTTGTGGTGTGTTTGCTCTGTACTCTTGTTACAGCCGGCACCGCAGCGACAATAGGAGGCCTGATGCCAGCACCCACCCAGTCCCAGCTCCCACAGACACACACTTTGTTGTCGGGGACAGGCTGTTCAGCTGTTCGGCTGTTCGGCTGTGCACAAAACCCGATGGAGTCGAACTGCAGCCGAGTTGGCGCCAGGATTCAAACAGGTAACAGGTGTCCTGCTGCGGCCCGATCACTTTCATCACTTCAGCCCATTGAATTGGAGTCACATCCACACATGCGGCGGGTATACCTCACACTGCCATTTTTACCTTTACTGTGAGCTGTCAGCCATTTCGATAGACAGGTTACCTGCAAACTTGACCTGACCGTGGAGTCAAGTTTTAACCAACATAACATTTTAGCTTTTGTTTGTTTGTTTGTTTGTTTTTAAATTAGAGGTAACAGCGCCGTTCGTCGTTGTCTTTCTAGCAGATATACTCCCACTTTGCGGCTTCAACCTCGGCTGCACTTCAACCAGAAAATGTAGTCAGATAATAAATTGTCTTTTCATCTTTTATTTCAAATAATTGGACGCTCCCAGTACTAGAAACCACACAACAAATGTAGCGGATACTTTCTCGGCAACCTGTCTAGCATTTGTTACCGTCCGTTTTGCCATTTGTCTATTTTTAGCCTCGGTGTCACAACTGTGCAGGAAGAAGATGTATTAAGCGAGAAATCTTGTTAAAAACTCACCGTCTGCTCGGAGCAAAGCGTCTCTCCAAAACAGAGCTTTCATTTCCTGTTCCTTCTCCTGATGCCTTCAAGTGCTCTCTGTGAATTCCTCCTCCACACTGCAGCAGGAGGCGGGCATATACCAAACTTTTAGAGCGCACTTAAATCCTCGCGTAGGATAATACGAAACAAAGTAAACGCGTTTTGCAACGTCTGACCTCGGTTGTTTAGATTAATCTATCGTTACCGTTTACCGCCAGTAAAAAAGCGAACAGCGCTCATTTACAGTTCCACTAAACTTATCTTCTCCCCCCTCCCCCTCACGATTTCGGACGGCTGCCGCGAATGCATCATTTTTATGACCCGTGGTACGCATGCGGATAAACGGTCTCCCTGGCCAATCAGGTTCCGCCTTTTCTCGATTTGAATACAAGCTCAGTCGCAGAAAAGAACGAATGTATTCAGCTGTTTTGCATATTTTTATGTGGTAAAAAAAAAAAAAATAATAATATTAATCACACCACTTCTCCACAACAGACCACACACACACTCAGTCTCTCGATTTGGGTTTCACTATTTATTTTCTCGAAGACAACCTATCCTGTAGCCTATCTCCCCAAAAAGGTTTTTGGGCAAACCACCTTCTTTTCTTCCATTTTGTAATTTTAGATTTGAAACCACATGTTTGCTAACAAGGAATGCTGCAAAAAAAGAAAAAAAATACCCCTATGTTCAACAGAAGGTTTATGAGCACAATGTGTAATCATTTACTACAGTGTTTGAAGTTAACACAAAAAAAAATGGAAAAGGGTAAGCTTGTACACCTAGCTGGTATAAGAGGGAAGAGGAGTATGGGGCTAAGGAGGTACTAAAGGTACAGCAAACTTGTTCATGGGTTTATTTATTATTCAGGAGAACCCACTTAGGACAACTCCCCAATTCCCCTTTGACCTTGAGAAAAGGGAGGTTAAATCTCCTCTTAGTCTAGCTGAGATACATTAGCAGATTCATTACTGCTGCTCCTGAAATAAAGTCATTATTTTCTCAAGTATCACTAAAAAGCATCATTGGATTACTCTAGAAATACAACAAAGATTGTGGTTGAGTGATGCATATTGTAGAGGTTGCTGGCAGGTCAAAACCTATGAAACCAACCAACACACCCTCAGAAAGACTTCAGGCCTCACTTTGCAGTACATGTGCAAAACCATACAGATTACTTAGCAAATTGGACACTAGTGAGGGTTAGGGGAAGGGGAAACATGTAACATTTAAGCACAGTTTTACTTAAAATGAAAATTACACTGTATCCACAGCCTAAGGAAACTAAAATACCCTAAAAATAACTGTGCTATAGTTTAGTACATGCAAAGGTTATGATTCACAATCCTACGTGATGGCCATTGTTCTCTTCTCCCTTGGTGATAAGTCAAAGCTATGGCAACAATACTGCAAAGCAGTGATTTTGCTGTAAATTGAAGGACAAATAATTAAGTGTCACAAGGGAACAGATCATTTGGTTGATTATAGTGATGGTGTCAGAATTTCACAGCATCAAGCCCATGTCTGGTGCGTAGGTTAGGGATCTGATGTGAAGGTGGAATACGATCGTCGTCAATCACCTTTACAGAAGCAATGGAAACTAAAAGCTTAAAATAAAAAAATATCATAAAAAGGAACACACTGGAGGCAAAAAGAAAAGCCCAAAAGCCACCAAATGCATCTTAATTCAATGCACTGCTGCTCCACACCTGCCAATAGCATTGTCCAGTGTCAATTAATACTAACTTAACAATAATTCAAAACAAAAAAGTAATCCTTGTGATGACGATGATTTTTTTTTTCATATCCAAAGTTCTTCCTTTTAGGGATTTAGAGGATCAGCCTCTTTCAAAGGCAGAATTTCTTTCCTGAAACCTTTGATAACCTCATTGTTGCGTTTCTCAATTTTGTTTCTCTTCAGATGTTGTATTTGTATCTTTTTTCCGTCTCTGCATGCGTTCTCACCCAGCCTTGCATACTCCCAGTCACGCACGCAGCCAAGCACACACAACTCATCCGTCCATTCTCTCGCACATGCGACACGCGCAGCCGGACTCCTGGCCCCACCCACCAGGGGGAGAGGATGGTGCCCCATCGGGGCGTCTTGTTGGAGGAGATGAACCTGGCTCCTCAGCACTGAGTCCAGACATTCATACACAATGGGTCCATTCACACACATGTCTGATAGCGTGGCCGATTGGGGGAGGGGCACATTGAGGGTGGCGCCCTCTCTAGTCGGAGGACCGCAGAATTGTGATGGTTTGTGGTTCATCTCAGTTCATAATTATAGTTATATTCATTTCTGCCTTTTGTTGTATTGTAATATTTCAAGATCTCTTGATTTCTTATTTTTGGATGTCCTTGGTTCTCCCCGGGCAGACATCGAGTTTTTTTTTGTTGTCATTTGAAGTAGTTTTCCGAAGACGACAGCTCCAATAACACAGAAGTTATGTCGGCATGTCTCTCAACGCATTCGATGTAGATGTTTTGCTTGTTTGCAACATGTAGCCACTCATTCTCACTCGCACCCACTCGCCATCTCAAACTTCATTTGGGCTGGTTCCCCTGGAATGCCAAATGAAATCCACACATTTTTCTCTCAGATAAGATGCAGCCATGGATCCCACGAGCCAAGCACAATGGATCAAATTTCTCACACTCTCGCTCTCTCTCGCTCTTTCTCTCCTAATTTTTTTATGTTGAACAGAGTGCTGCATCGTGAACAAAACTCCAGAATACCCCAGATGCCGTCTAGAACTGGAATCCCTCGGCTGGCACGTTGGCTGAGTTAAAGCCGTAAGTTCCGCCCTGGATGGCCTCCGGGACTAGGCTGGTGTCTTCATCAATCTGAATGACAGACAATGCAACACAGCATTAACAATGTACAGAATAAATGACAGTGGATTAAACACAAGTGGTGTTCAAAGAAAACTAAGACTTCAGAGCCTCATGCCGGTGACTTTTGAATTAAGTAGGTAGAAGTATTGGGCCGTAACAGGGAAACACAATAGCAAAAGTCATATTCATCATGTTCGGTATGCTGCCAATAGCACTTCTTGACAGTTACTTGGCTTTTAAACCAAAATAATACTTAACTAAATCTAATATTGAAAGGTTAAATATATATACACACACACACACACACACACACACACACACAGACACAGATATATAACTTACATCATCAGATGAGAAGAACTGATCAATAATTTCGTAAGCCAATTTGTAGATATCTTCATTTTCATGATTCTGCAGTTGCTCCACCTTTTCCAAACCTGTGGGACAAAAAGACCAATTTGTACAGCATTTGATCAACACTCACACTTTAAAACATGATTTCAATAAATAAAAAACAAAACAACCTTGATGGTACAAAGTGGATCTCACCTCCACATTCCTCAATGAGGTTAGCAATAGTTTCAGCCTCATCATCAGCCATCTTGAGGATATTGCTGAGACCATCGAGGACAACCTGCACGACTTGAGCATCTTTCACAGTCAGCAGGTTGCAGAATGGAGGGATCACCTGCTTCTCAATGAGGTGGGCCACCTGTAGACAGTAGATAAGACAATGTACTGTGTATCAGTAATGGGACATGCTAAAGAGGGAAGGAATACCTCATCAATGGAGGTTCTACATTTCCCTATATAAAATGTACACTTTTTGTTTATGTAATTTTCTTGTTTGGATTCAAAGACTTTAGTGCCAATGGCGGCTTGGCAATTAAAACTGTCAACTAGAAACCTCAACACAGGAATCAGTCTTCACCACAACAAAAGTTATGACACATATGCGGCTCAGTTAATGACTGTGACAATGGGCGTGTAAAACGATTAGTGGTTAAAACACAAACATTGCAGAGCAGTTTACTGAGTTCAGGCTGAAATACTATAAAGAAAAGTCTCTTACCTGATCTTTCCTCCCACTTATTGTCAGGTTGCTGATGGCCCAGGCAGCTTCCTTCTGAGTGCCAAAGTCACCCTAAAACATATGCGTTCAATGTAAGCAATACATGTTTGTTTTCTCTGCTCTACAAAGAATCTTTTATTAACTATTTGTGCTTGTCACAGTGCATAAAAGAGGGATGGATACAAACCTTGTCAAGCAGATGAATGATCATGGGGACTAGCTTGGCATCAATGACGGCCTGCACCTGCTGCTGGTTGCCTGCTGTGATGTTGGACAGGAACCACACTGCCTCCTACAGGAGACAAAGCACAAGTGACATTTTTCTACCACGGAGACGTGCAATATTTTTGTTAATTTGTTAATCTATGCATAGGTTTAATTTTATTCTAACCAAAGAAGATGGTAATTTAAAGTATCACACGCTCAACCAGACAGAAGGATCCAGTCAAGGAAAATTACATTTGAATGTAATGGGCAGTCACGTCATTAGAATGACGTGACTCCTCTGAATGGAGGATGAAAACATCTGTCAAAAATGACTTTTTGTGACTTATCTGGATCAGAATCCAGAGGTTGCTCAGAGAGTTTGACCTCTGGTCGAGACAGAGTGCTGTGGGTGGGGCCAGGGCAATGTTGAGGCTCTAATCATCGTCCAGGTCACAAAGGGGGCCTCGTTTTATATGTGACCGGTCTCAGATGCACTCCAATATCAGCAGGAACACATGGTCTCAGCACCCTTTGGCCACCGACCCATGATATCACACATTCAATCACATGCACACAGACTAGTACCCTCCTCCCCAACCCCTAATCTGTATCACTAACTACAACCAGCCAGGTCGCTGAGGTCCTCTTCGTCATCTTCATCCGCACGATTCTCCATGTTGTGAAATCCTACTATTAGCTATCTGTCCCATCTATTATCTCTCACACAACATTCATACTAGCACCAAGTCTCTGATTTCATCACCTCCAGACAACTGCTGTGACAGTTTGAGATTGTGGTGAGTGTGTATGTGGGAAGGAGGAGGAGAATAGAGAATACGTTACCTTGTTGATTTTCTCCTTCGGGTGAGTGAGGAGGGCAGGGAAGTGGCTGAGGGCATCACAGTTGAGCACCACCTGGGTCTGTTCATCTGTGCCAGTCACTATATTCCCAACAGCCCTCAGGGCCGCAGTCTGGATGTAGATAGGAAGTTCAATTGTTTTAATAATAATAATAATAATAATAATAATAATAATAATAATAATAATAACAACAACAACAATAATAACAACAACCATTTATTCATAGAGGACTTATTTCTAGATATTCAAAGATGCTTGTTGTAGCACGTAGCCAAAACTCAGAACACAAACTTTACTCAGCAAGTTAAGAGGTAGAAATGGTCCAATTGCAAGGAGAAAAAAATCAAATAAAAACATATCAAAATTTTGTTGAGCAGATTTTAGAAAAACTTCCTAAGTAGTATTTGTCACCTATTAATGGACCTCATGTTGTGATATAACATGCTGTTCGCACACGGCTGGTCGATTTGGTGTGTTATGAATTACAATCACTACACATCGGTTGATTATTTATTATATTATGACAAGAATTCCTCGGGCAACACAGACTGATAGAGAATGTGTAATATAACTGAAATCACTTTTTAAGACAATTTCAAAATCTGGTTTGCTTAATTGAAACTTAATAGCACCTTTCTTCTCTCCATACCTGAACTTTGACCTCCTGGTGACTGAGCAGAGGGACCAGGTGAGGGACGATGCCAGAGTCGATGACCATTTGGATCTGCTCGTTCCCAGCGTCTGTCAGGTAGGACAGAGCCCAAACTGTGTCTACCAAGATCTGGAGGCAGCAAAACACCAAAGGATTAGAATAAATACATTTTGCTTTCTGCACAACCTTTATTAGACAGTGATGATTTAGCAAGACTTTCATCTGGGAATACAGCATAGGGCCAAGGCAACACAGGCTGCTTTAATTTTGTGTACTCACACTGACATCAGTGTGGTGGATCAGCACGCAGAGAGCTGGCAGGATCTGAGAAAAGAATTCAGATAGAAAAGCCATTAGGTGGAGAAAATGACAATGAAAACACCAACTACGTTTCTATCTGGTCCATAAGAGTTTGCTCATTGCTGCAGAGTCATTTATTCTTCAATACACGCTACACCTTCCTTCCTTTCTGCAACAATACAGCAACAAAACAAATACACTCATTTGTAGCATAGACCACTGAGGGAGCTCTTATCCTTGTTTCTGTCCTTGTAAAACACCAACTAATAAACACAAATCTTTATTTAGATTTAAGGAGAGGCAGGAAGGCATTCACTGAGGCCCAAAAACAAATTATTTCTTAAGGTATTTTAATTTGGAAGTTATTTGGTACTTTCTGACATATATTGTCATAGCTCTATGTTCAAGTACATTTATTCATAATACTGGCTACAATACTGTCGAGATCCTACACACTTTCCAAGCTCACAGCAATGGTGGCAACCTTTCAACCAAGCTCCTACCTAATGTCTGACCTGTCCTTAGTATAACAAGGAAGATGTCAAATCAAAATGTTGTCTGTTTCATAATAAAATGTCCTAGTAAGGAGCATCAGACAGTTTCTATTATCTTCTTCAGGGTTTGTCCTGATGGTGGTTTTTCCAACACACAGGCCCATTAAGACTTTCACACAAGAATGGACAAGGACATCTTCAAGAATTTGCACTGAAGTACAGTCTTCCAAAATGTATGAACTAGTAGTTAACATTTTATTTTACAGATCTGTATATTGCAATTTATTTCAGAATAATCACCTCAGAGGTTTCCTGGACTAATTAGTTAATCTGAAAGCCAATAACAAACTCAATTAACTGAACTAACTTAAATGGCAGTTTCAGAACTTTGTCTATCTATTTTTCCTCTGACAATTATCAAAGTAAAGGTTTATTTCCAGGAAACTTACAAGAAATTATTAGGGAATAACAGACCTGTAAAATAAACTCTGCAAAAGGTGTAGGAGTTGTGATCCCTCACCGTCTTCCCACCCACAAACACTGTACTACAAGCACAGCTCACTCTTTTTCTCTACACACATACTGTACACACCTCCTGGATCGTCTCCATGGGTGGTGGAGGGTCCTTGTGGCGGCACAGATTGACCATGACCCAGGTGACATTGCGGAGGAAGGTGATGGGGATGGAGGGACTGATGAAAGAGAGTAGGGGTTTCACCACACCCAAGCTGATCACATAGTCTCTGCACTGTGGGCCATCACCTGGAGAGAGCACACATACACACACAGAAGGAGCACGTCATCTTATGTCTGACTAGTGAGTATTTATGTATGACACACTCATGTTAACACTAACAGCAACTCACCTATAATGTTGCCCAGGGCCCAGACGGCCTGTTCGCACACGTTCTGGTGAGGAGAGTGAAGCAGTCTCAGGAACAGTGGCACAGCATCTACACATGAAGAAACGGATGAGTATCAATCATTTTAAAGGGCATCACATGATCTGATGTGCTGCTGTAATTCAGGTATGACACCATGTTCCTCAAACAGCTTATAAAGAGCTCTAGTAAGAGTTGGTTATAATTTTTAATAGAATTTTCATCATCTGATCACACACACATCAAATAACCAGTCGGACAGATCAAAGCTCAGATTTGGACATGGCCAAGTTTGCACTTTGATTAAAATACAAATGAACCACACAATGCTTAGAAAAAGAGATTTAGAGGGAAAGCAGGAACATTTAATAGCTAATTTCTTGTACATTGCTTTTATGCAAATATAAAGTAATGTACAAACATTCAGATCTATACAAGCAGATCTTAAGTGCAATCAGGGAATATTCAAGATAATCAAGAAACATGCTTCATTCAGGCATTCAGAGCCAAGGATACTTAAACTCTGCTGTATAAGACTGCATAATTAATCAAAGATTATGCTGTAATATATTGTCAGGAATTTATAATCCGGAAATTCACTAATTTAAGTGTTTCATATATTTTCAATCCCTTTATGTTCCTGCTCGGTGTAATTGCTGCCATTTAGTGTGATAAACCACATAATCTGAAAGTGAATCTGAGTGACAAACAAAAATCAAGATGGACAAGGAGACAGACCTCTTTGAGAAAGAAATATCATATATACCATTTTGACAAAGGGAACAGAGTCAGTCATCTCAATGTTACAAAGGAAAATTCATGACAACTTATTAAACAAATTCACCATCACATTGTATTTCAACCCCTTTTGATTGCATTTGTAAGCAAAATGCAATATCATGTTAAATATAAGCAGCCTGTGTGTGAACACATTGATTTTATTCTAACTGCTCGCTGTTTCAACTGTCGCTGAAAGTACTTAAATAATAAACAATAAGGTTGTGAACATGACAGATGCAACAGATAAAGATTTTTCAAAAGGCCTGTCTCAAAACAAAGCATACATGCAGTGTTTACCTGTTCATAACAACCCAACCAATCAATACCGATATATTCATTGTTTATATTGCCACACCAAACTGCACACGCCACTGACATAAAATCAGTTAGTGAAAGTGACTGGAATAAAGTAAGGGGACCAGAAAGAGAAAAAAGTTGGTGTGTTGTGATATAATGGCACTTACTGGACTGGACCACGGCTTGGGTTTGCTCTGAGGTTCCAGATGCTATGTTGGTTAGAGCCCAGGCTGCCTCAAACTGGAGAGACGGGCTATAGGGAGGTGAGAGAGGATAAATGGATGAAGGTGGCAGAGGCAATGGTAAATATGAGTGTGATCGGGAAGGGGTGTCAAACAGCAAGAGCAAGCTGATGAGTCATTTATGTTCTACCACTCCTGGAAGGTGAAAACTAGGACACATTTACATAACTGCAACACCGTTCACTTGTAGGTTGGGCTAAACCCTGCCGGCTCATTTACATAACTTTGAAGCGTACATAAACTCAACATGATCGGAGAAAAGGGCTAACTTGCACTATAATTATCGCACATGAAACAGGATGATTCACTGCTGCATGCAGAACAACAGAATTGCAGCTTGCTTACTTGTCATCTCTGTCCAGGCAGTGGACCAGTATAGGAAGGATCCCAGACTTTATCAGGTCATCTATGGGAGGGTTACGGTCGCTGGACAACAACTTCCTACAAAAACAAAGGGGAAACAGAAGACCATTACTCACGCGCTCATACTCGCGGAGCTTTACTGACACATACCAACAAAAAGAAGCAATTACATACACACAGAAACAGCTAAAGAATGTTAAGTATCTCCACGTTGTCAATCCAGCACCCCACTTATGACCCAACGCCTATGGGTAAAGTGTGATGGCATCTTCAAAGTGTCAAAATAAAGCTGCAGGGCCAGTGCCATTTACAATGTCCATTAATCAGACATTTACTGTAACGCTGGAAAAACATTCAGCCCCTTAAACTGCAACACTGACCTGGTTTTTTGCAAGAGGCCATCAATTTTTTTCAGAGAGCATCTTAAGACAAAGTATCAGTTTACTGGTGCAGAATCACTGGCTTACACTTGTAGAACATATGTGAATCTTGATTTCACTCAAACTGCTACTGGTATTGAGCAGACAAAACTTCAATATGATACAGCATCAGTACAATCTGTAAGTTTATTTGGTTGATTATAAAGATCGCCACCTCAAAAGTTCACACACAGACCCCGTAGCTGCTTTCCTTTTGATTTCGCGCCAAAATCATTATCATGCCATCCTGTGATTGGTCCGCTTTGCTTTTGCACCACAAGCAAGCTGCACCAGAGTATTGCTTGACAGTGTTCACACCAGCCCAAATGAAGCGATCCTAAGAGGTTAGGTGTGACAGAGCTCCTCAGACTGTGGTCAACAAGTTTCATATACAGAGTTATATAGTAACAATTAACAACATTCAGTTGTTGACCAAGTACTGGTGTAAACCAACATGATAATCAGCAGAGCCCAAGAGTATGAGGAAGTGTGGTCCTACCTGGCAGCCTGAACAGCACTCAGCTGTACGCCCTGGTTATCACTGGTGGCATTCTGCAAAAACACAACACATACAAACAAACTGAGTCATGCGCCACATTTAAAATTCATCAATTATGCCTCTAGAATATGTATGCTGTAAAATGTAGGCAATGATTTTTAAAAATCCATCTCAGAGATTACCCAGCTTCCTATTTGTATTGCATTATGAGTTAAAAATTGTGATGCCTAATATACACTATGATGAATAACACAAATAAATCAAACATCCTACTTACTTGTACTATTGCTTCAAGAGAGGTGTTTTGCTGAAAAAGATACATTTGGAAAAGTTATCAGCCTAGAATCATGCTTCAACACACATTTGTAAAATATACAGTATGTAATGTAAAGAGTTAAAAGATGATCAGTAACTGGTCAATTTTAAACTGGTAGTTTGACAAAAAAAAGTCAACACCGGTAAAGCAGCAGTACCAATTAAACAAAAGTCATGTGAATACTCTGAACCCTAGCAGGACTAAATGAGGTAGAGCAGACATCTTGTTAGCGTCTTGCCTTGCATTAAAACAGTTATTCCTAAAACTGCTTTTGTATGGGAAATTGACAAAGCAAGATGTACAGTCTCCAGAGCACTACTGAGAACAGTGAGGAGGCTGGGGATTGAGAAATGCTATCAGGACAAAGTAGTGACTTCCATTCTCGTTGGAACCAATGTGGTATTGTGGTCTAACAGTGAGCAGGCTGGACGTGCAGGCCAGCATTCAACATGATAATTTGCCAACTGGCAACCTCACCTGATGGCCAGCACAGGCAGTTCAGAGCCCAGTGTAGACTGCCTCTGGGAGAGACCCTGAATATAATTTTCAATCAACAACTGACTGCGACTGTGGGCCTTATTAAATAAAGTTGGCCAGTGCTACTGGACTGATAAGCCAGCAGTTGCAGCTAATTGCCTGTGCACCCTCAAATAAAGTGGAGGCGGGGGACTTACAACAAATGACAGACCGGGGAAAAAGAAAAAGAAAAACATTCAAACACAACCCTGCATGCAAATATGTGTTTCCTTGCAGCAGATTCATATTGTGTATTTACCAATCCATGACTGAAGGGAGACTAAAGAGATAACTGTAACCTGGGGAAATTAAAAATATTGGTGAAACCTGAGAGCCAGTGAGGATTTAGAAAACATCTGATATATCAGAAAAGGGCAATTGTAGTCTAACAAGCACAGAGGCCCAAATTATTCATTTTGAGAGAGCTAACCACAAAGTGGGCAAAATAATGAAAAAGCAAATGTCCTCAAGGCAGCACAATCAATGTGTTATTTTAGGCAGACTGAAAATAGTCCCACAGCACCAATTGGTTTGTTAAGTATTTAAACTAGATTGGCCAGCACACTTTCCCACAAAAGCCTCTCTAATGTCTTGCAGTGAGTCAGAGCAACATGTCATTGTTGATATATGGCTAAGCAGCCCATTTCAAGTCAGCCCTCTCAGTACCACTAGGCAGTTAGTGTGATTGAATTTCTGAACTGCTGAGTGGCCATTTTAATCCAGCAATGCCACCAAACTCAGAGATCTTTAGAGGTGATGGGATTATTGATTGATCGAGTTTCTGTGACGCTGTTACTCTAAAACATGTAGGTTTGATGTGTGACAACACTGCATGCATTAAGGGATGAGGACTGAGATATTCACTGTTGAGCTTCAAGCCTCTGGCCTGCCAGGAGCTCGATTGAAAAATTAGGGACCCAAACAATATATTGGACATAAATCCACAATAATGTTTATCTATCATGAGTACAAGGTTTAATCTTTTTTCTATTTACCTGATACGTGCCTCAAAAAGGTCATGTTGAGGAATGGTTTTCAGGGTTTATATGTGCATTACAAATCATTTGCTGTATGTATCAAAATTGCCACCACTACCAGAACTATTACAACCAAAAGTTATAATAGTAATCATTTTATTGCCTGGTACCCACACTATACCCGTTTTCTTTCGTCTAAAATTGAAAAATAAAAAATACTGGTGTTCACTGTGGAGATTACATAAGCGGGCAAGCAATACTCCAAAAGAGGAACCTTCTCAAACATTAACAGAAATATCGTGTCCCAAAAAGCCCAGAAAACATCCAAATGGGAACACAACCCCTATAGTTATACTAGGTGCATTGTCCCAACCAGCACACAGAAAGACAAACTGCATGTTTGTTCACACTCACACCCCACCCAACTGGCACTGAGCAAGGAGAGCTAAGGAGGCAGCATCACATGGACAAAACGTCAGCATGTCCTAAACCTCTAGAGTGTTTAACCAGTGAGACGAACCTAATGCGAAAAACCCCATGGTCAAACAGTCAGAGCAGACGCTACATGCCAGGCTGTCATTCCTACAGCTTCAGTAGTACCTTACAGGAGCTGTGCACCACTCTGTCCAAGGAACACAGGTCCTAAAAACATGTTGATTTGATTTTCTGGTGGCAGCAGACACATTCTGAGAGAGAGACAATACCGTACCGATCTGAAATCTCCGTCGACATCAGAGTCCTCACAGAAGTCCTCGTGGGGCACATTTCTCCTCTTCAGAAGGTGCTCATCTCTTTTGTTCTGTGGTGCACGGAACAGAAAACATTACTTCATGCATATTCCTGCAGAAATTCAGGATGCTGTCTGTATCTTTCAGTACATTATTTCAAGGATAAACTGCATATAAGAGGATAGAATTTTATTTGGTTGTAAAAACTGTAATTACTGAAAATCACTGGGTATTTGTAGTAGATAGGATAATGTAACACAAATGTGATTACCTTTCTGAGTTCCACAACTACCTCAGTCCTCTGTCTTCTCATAGTCTGCGGGAGAGATTGCATATAAACATTATACGACAAGGAACTTTAATCCCAACCTGCCTTTGCCCGAGAAAATTAACCCCAGCTACAACATTAAATTCAGGCACAGTCTGAGATCAAGATTCAGTTTGTGCGACCAGAGCTGATCAGCAGTCTCAGTCATACCTGGGGCATAGGGTCAACAGCCCACACACTGCATATGACAGCACCCAAACACACTTAACACCAGTCTGACCTAATATGACTCAGCTTAATATACTGTAAAACCATTTCGTATGCCTCACAGCCTTACAGGAATGCCCATATTCTTTGATAGACACCATTTTAAATCAGGTTCTTACAAAAACATTCAAAACTGATATACACTCTACAGCTACTTCAATCCTGTAATAAACCCTACCATCATGAAGATTATAATGTGGAATTTCTATTGAATATATCTCAAAGAGGCGCCGGTTCTGGGTTGTGGTCTTTATTAAAGACTGAGGTTTGTTTTCTGCCGTTCAATCCTCCTGAATTATAATATAAGAGTTTATTATTTAGTCTTCTCACGGTGGTGTACATGAGCTGGACAAAATACAGGAAACACTTCTCCATCCTCTAA
Organism: Trachinotus anak; assembly: GCF_046630095.1. Taxonomy (NCBI): domain Eukaryota; kingdom Metazoa; phylum Chordata; class Actinopteri; order Carangiformes; family Carangidae; genus Trachinotus; species Trachinotus anak. The sequence continues at coordinate 13,390,674 of NW_027273865.1, forward strand.
AATGACCCTGAGATTGAACCTGAACGTTACTGAACATTGCACCTTTCCTGAATGTGGGTTTGTCGCAGGTCTTTTATATTAGACTGCATTAGTTTATACTACCTTTATCTGATGAACCGGCAACGGAGCATGAGTTTTATTTCATAATTTACGAGCAGAAGAGTGCAGTTGCAGATTAAATGTGTCTAGTGTGTGTCTGCTCGTCTAATGGCCTACCTGGCTACAGAAGCTACTTGTCAAACAGGATGTATGAGTATATCCTGCTCTTATGCATCTTAAGGGAGCCCGCCTGAAAACAACACCATCACCTGCTATCATTAAGGAGGGACAACTTTGTGTAAATTTACTGGTAACTTATGGATCCAACGTGTAGCTTTGATCCACCAGTCATGTGATCGTGTTAACCGACCGGTCGTGATAACCTTGGTTTCTCGGCATGTGTGATCGTTAATAAAGCAGAGGATAAAGATTTAACACTACGCCACGATGTAAAAGACCCAGGTAACCGGCCAGCAAAGAGGCTGACTGGTTTCCGCCATTGTTTTTGGTGATAAGACGGGGGAGGGGTGGTACTGCAGCCACCAGCACCACCGAGCTTATCGTTAGCTAGCTAGCACGTAGGCTAGCTAACTGCAGTATCAAAATAACGCCATTATGCCAGTTGCCAATCCAGAAAATGCCCCACAAAGACAACCTAGAGGTCGGTTATATGTACTGCTGAGTGTACATCTAACATTTTGAGGAGCTAAGACACCGAGCTAAATCGACCCGGTGGGTGATGTGCTTCAGTTAAGCTAGCATGTCCCCCGTGGGCCTGGCTAGCAGCGGGCTAGCAGCGGGCTAGCAGCGCTCATCCAGCGGAGGCGATGAACTCCGACCAGCTTTTCTGACATGTTTTATAACCAGCGCGGCGTTTCGGCGGTAAAGAAACCCAGCGAAAGACACAGGGGAAACCGCCCGACCGAGGCCAGCGATCTAAAGCGGGTGATCCGTGAAGGCCCCGGCCGAGGCTCCGGGCACAAAGTTCCCGACGGTGGAAATTAGAAACGACGTCACAGGGAAGCCAGGAGGCGAAGCTGGCCGCGAACGGAGCCGTGGCGGCGGCGAGGAAAAGAGGACATCCTCGCCGCCGATCCGAAAAACTTTTACCTCCAAATCACGGCCCTTATTCTTGAAATTCTTCAGCCGCTGGTTGTCCAGTTTCTCGCTGTCGGCCATGTTAGCAGTTCTGGTTGCGGTAAACACAGTTTCACTCGTGAATTTAGCCGACGAGCTACCCCCTTTTTTCTAGTTCCCCTTTCTGAGCCTGTCGGTAGCGGACTATTTTTTACAGCTCTGTCCGCGGTGCATACTGGGAATGCCGGTGGTGGAGGGCAGCCTAGCTCTGGCGTGGAGGAAGGGTGGGGAAATCCCCTGTACTCTCATTGGTTTCACATCCATCTGCAGGGCGCGCCACATAACAACACATATTCATATTTGATCATCACGTTCAAGCACAATTAACATCTGTGACATACATTTATTTTAGTTTGTTCACTGCTGCGCAGTTGTGTTGCACTATAATGAGAGGTGGTACCCACAGAGTATAATGTAAATATATTATGGATAGAATATAAAGGTACTTATAATATTGTATGTTATTGCTCCGTTTTCCAGGTGTCTCATAAGTCATGGCATTACACAGAAATAAACATTTCAATTGCACTGTGTACTTATACACTAGTAGAAGTTACTCAACTACTGCACTTACTCTAAATACAATGTTGAATTACTTTACTTCTTCACTTGAGCAAGTCTATTTTATGTACCCTCTTTTATTTTACTTAACTTCATTTGTTTTACAGTTTGTTTTTTTTTGGTGGTGCAGATTAAGATTTTACATGTAAATTATATGATTATTAAATTAAATACAGGTTAGAATACCAACCAGGAAAAACCAAGTGTCACTTGATTTTAAGTAATTTCATAGTCAACAGTTTGATCCATAAGGGAGCCTTTTTTATTATTATACAATTTCCCTCTCACACAAGTAAAAAAGGGACTATTGTGCTGACAACAATAATTTTGTTTCACTTGATTTGACAAACTCAGACTGCTGAAGATTCATTTTAGCTTTAGCTGAACTTTGAAATGCATTTTTGCACTGAGCAAAGACCGTAGATTTTACCCCTCATCTCCTACACCGAAATCACCAACAGCTCTTTAAAAGTTCATATGTGCAGGAGAGTGTTGTTTTCAGACAGACTTGAAAAGACAACCCTGTCTTGGACATGGGCCTAATTTCAGGATTTTTACATATAATGTAATTTTTATTTTGATGTATTGCAACTTTTCTTTAAGTGAAGAATCTAAATAGCTTTACTATTCTACTATTGATTTTATTACCCAAACTCCAAAAGAACCACCTCATTGGACTCCAGACATTTTGAGCAACTTTATTACAGTGTCAGAGATAGACAAAACAAGACTGCAACAGCACCAGCATATGAGTTTACAGATGTGTTGCTGTTGTTTCTATGTGTTTAATGCAACAACTTGTAGGTTGTACTTTACTCCAGTATGTCTGAGTCATGTTTGAATTGCTGAAGGAATTCCTTGTAATTATTCAACATGTTGTGAGACAAATTAATTCATAAATAAAGTTCGTATTAAACAGTGAGCATATAAAAAGACATCTTTGTGTTTTACTATTGTGATGTCAAAATAATACAAATAAATACATAACAAATCAAGAAAAAAAGTGCACAAATGAAAAGAACATTTCTGTGTCTTATCAGTAAGCTTCCTGTGTACAGTGTGTACACTGTCAGTGTGTCATCAAAAAGATTTTCTCCCCTTCATGATCCAGTTAAAGTTTTATCATCTGAAGATTAATACTAATCACGGTATTCATGTCATCCTTCATATCACAGCCTCCTCTCATTTGATCTTACAGATGCCACAGCGTGGCCTTCTGCCAAAGACTCACAGAGGCAGGCAAGAAGGGATCCAACACATGGCATGAATGAAACTTCAAAAAACATCTTCATCGATCATCTGCGGCAAAGCAAAACCTGCTTCACAGCTGTGATACTGAAGCCCTTTGACTTCATCTTAACCTTAATGTCCTCTTGAGTCTGTTTCAGTGGGGTCTTCATCAGATAGACTATCCTCCTGAAACCTTCTTCTAGTCCCATGCCAGTGGTGGCTGAACAGGGCTGGATGAACCACGCTCTGCCCTCACACACTCTCCTTAAGTCCAGTGTCAGACAAAGTGCCTCTGGGTTTAGCGCTCCTGGAAGGTCCTGTTTGTTGGCAAGGACCACGAGAGGAACTCCTCTGAGACTCTCATATCTCAGGATCTAGTAAGTGGAGAAAATAAAGTAAAGAACACTTTTATTACTACAGTGCAAAACAAACTTTTAAATGAACCTGTCCATTGCATTGAGATCATCTTTTTGCATACTTTATTGTTATACTGCATTGTAAGCTGCATCCTGAAATATCCAAACTAGTTGCGCTGTTGCAAAATCTTAACTTAAACTCAGATTTAAGTTGAGCACAGAGAAACTTTCCCCCATCAGGAGATAGTCTTCTACTGTCAAACTCATATGTGACATATGTCATTTTGCAGAGTGAAGGTCAAACATCCAAGTGAAGTAACAATAAGCAAAACACATTTTTGAGTGGCAGGATACTTAAGTATTTATATAACACTTATAAAATCTAACAAGGGGTGTTAAAGTTAAGTGCAGTTCCTGAAAATATTTAAACATTCTTTGATTTAATTACCCGATGGAGTTCCTTGCGAGCCTCTTCCAGCCGCCTCTGATCCCAGCTGTCCACCACAAACACCAGTCCAGCTGTATCAGTATAGTGATGCTTCCAGTGGGGCCTCATCTTCTTCTGGCCCCCCACGTCCCACACTGTCAGGCTTGGGCTGCTCCTGTCCGTCTCCAGCGTCTCCACATTGAAGCCCACAGTTGGCACGGTCACCACGCTCTCGTTGTACATAAGTTTGTAAAGGAGGGTTGTCTTCCCTGATCCGTCCAGGCCCAGCATCAGGACCTGTGCTTGTTTCTGAAGTTTGGATCCATATATACCCATGTCCAAAAAGTGCAGCTTTTGTCTTTATCCAAAAAGGGTTGTCTTCTTCTTCTTCTTCTTCTTCTTGTGTGGCTGTACTGTCTATCTGCAGGCTTAGCGTGTCCGGTCTCTTGTGGAGACTGCCTACAATCAGTATGCTTTATGTACACACAGACATAGTGGTCCCTCCCCTCTGTTGTGATGGGATTCCTTCAGTCTCCTGCGTAGCTTTCAGTAAAGCTATTTATATCTAAAGTGACAGTGCAACTAAGTGCAGTTCTCTGGTTACCACAGAACCTTTAGCGGCATCACATCACACCTGCTGCAGATCATCATGCACACCAGCAGCCAGGAAGTCCATGTTTGGTGGATTGTGTTTCTTCCTGACTGGATGTCCCATAGCAGTGACATCACAGGGACATATTGGTGGCCCTGGCTGATGGGTAAATGTGGTTTTATTTTTAGACTCATAATAAAAATAGACTGGGAATGCATCTTCCGGAATTGGTGAGTTTCTGGGAATTTGATCAATCTCGGATCTATGCTTCTGCTAGAACATCACAATCAGTACAATAGCAATGTAACAATATGTATTTTTAAACATACATCTGGGCATCATGCTTCATTTCTCCTGGCTGACCCGATTTGTTTGCCCTGAGTATTTCTGTACCACCACTTAAACTTGGACTTCTTGACTGGACTGTGTGCTAGTTTATAGGTAAAATTTCTGCATATGTCACAGGTTCGTATAGCTGTTCTCAGTTTTATTACATGCGACTCACACAATCAATTTTATTGACCAGTATGATATTATTACACTTGGACTGATCAGAGAATCATGTAGGTAACAAGAGCAAAAATAAATGCAGTTTGTTGCCCTGCCCTGACACACATACTGTACTGCAGTAGTGAATGTGGACTGCTGTAATGAATATCTTCTAATCACCCAGCAGGTGGCACAGACTGACTAAAATCAAGCTTGTCAGAAGTTAGGGATCACAGACCCTTTTTCAGTGAATTTGTTTAACCTCTTTTGCTGCATTTTCTCTCTTTAAACAAGCTAAATAAACCCTGACATAGAAGAAGCTCTCATGATATTTGATGGGAATGTTCACGTTTTTGTTGATCATGGCTTTTTCATATTCTGGATTCAGCCAAAGTTCAAATATGTATAGCATATAGGTAACAAAAGCTGCTTATTTTCATCATCATTGTCATTTTCCTTTATCGATATGATATATGAAGTCACCAGGATAGACACTATGTAAAGGTATGGCTGTTTTTTATTTTTGGTAAATGTGTGGCATTTGTCTTTATTTCTTTATTATTTGTCTCTATGCTATATTTGTATAAGAATAAAAAAAACACACACAAATGAAAATGATATGATCATTTATCATTTTAATGTTACCTTTTTGATTTACATTTTAAAATTTCTTAATTCTTTTCTTTACAGTTTATTAAAGTCAACAAAAACAAGTACAAATGCCACATAAACATTCTGTAATGTACGTCATTGAGGAAGAATGTGAACTGAAAAAGCACAAACAATTTTATCTGGTATATATCTCTGAAGTTAAACAATCCAGGAACAGGCGCATTGCTTCCTTCACTGCTATATAAACAGTGGGAGGATGATACTAACAGGACAGTATGTACATTCATCTTACAATTTCATGTCTCTTGGAGACATTCTTTCAACAATGCTATTCTACATGTGAGTTAACAGGGTATGACGCTGAGGTCGTGCAGTGTGCAAGGTATGATCGACTGCATTACATTAAAAACCGAGAAGTAGTTTTGGCAGCAGACTTCATAACAGGAAATGAACAGTTAAAAAAATAAGGCAACAATAACGCATTTCATTCAAAGGCTTGTTACATTTTGAGTTGCAGTTCAGAGAAACTGAGATCAAACAGTAATGATCAGGATGAAGGACTTTTCTTTTGACAAGGATGACATTAATACAAGACACTTCAACAGTAAATTGTCAGTTTGAGCATATTTATATCTCATGTGGATTGTAGTAAATGATAATGCAGGAACAGTCAGATATCAGAATAGCATGTCAATATGTAATTTAATGCCTTTTTAAAAAGGGTTGTAAATCTGACATGTTACTGTTAAGTCTAAGATAAAGTAAATTATAACTCCCAACTATTGCACCAGTTATTACATACTGAGATACCTCATTACCTTTTCTAACATGTTTGAACAATAACATTCAATGTTATTACATAATCATATCACTTTATGAATTAATAAACTAATAATGTGTCATAATGTGATTTTACTACAATATTACTACATAATACTGGAGATGTATTGCTTTAAAAGATTGTATTACATTTTGTACCCATTTAAAGTGACACTTTATTACACTTTGACATGCTACAATATTAACCAACAGTTACTACATAATCAGGAGTTACATGGATCCTGACAAGTTGGGGCTGAACAGTGGTGGTGGTAGAACAGACCAAAACTAGTCTCAGCTTTTAAATCTTAAAAGTTTTCAACAATCAAGACAGACATGAGACTTTATCAACAAAGAAACTAACAGCAATCATGTTAAGTGGACTACGAGATTATTAAAAAACGAAATTTACAAAATGGGGCGACTCACTTCATTCTTCATTCAAACAAATCATTCATTCGCACATCAAGAATTCTCTCGTTCAGCAAGTGTGATACAACAATGGCATCGGTTCTATTGCTGTACAATATGAATGCTGATATTTGCACAAGCATAGGCATTTTATTATTTGCGTTGTTCATGTATAAAGGGAATAAATTCATATTAATGATTTGCACCAGTGATACGTGTTTGACTAAGGAAAAAAATTACCTGCCACATGTTTACCGTCAGAAAATTCAGTGAAGTCACTTGGTAGATGTCAATACAATTAGACGATATGGAAACACAGAGTTAGGAAATAAAAAATATGAAAAAAGTGGTCACATAGACATTGAGTGAAAGATCATGTTTGAAATAATACGGAAATGGAACTCCATGCTATCGTGTGTGTACTTTTAATCTGTCGTTATTGTCTAGACAATGAATTGGTGGTTAACGTGACACTTGTGTGCAAGTTTAATCACATGAAGATAGACATCTATCACTGTTTCTCCTCTCAAATACACACACACACATACACACACACACACACACGCGCGTGCAGACTCATGGGCGTACCCCATAGCTGCACAAAGCTAAACCTGTTTATTTGCATAACAGTGACTTAGCTCACATTACGGTGTCTGAAGGATATGGCTAAGCGTCAACAAAAGAAGAGTGTCACTTTTACGGCAGGAAAAGTAAGGGGTGGGGGGTGGGAGGGTTGGTTTGATGCATTAAAGGACTAATTTCTGTAAATATTTGTGATAGAAATAGTTCTTGCTCAAAAAATTGCAGGCTTGGTTTTTTTTTAAATCTTTCATTTTAAGCCAATTCTTATTTATATTCAAACAATATAGATACTGCATGTGGTAGATGGATGGTCTACTGCTCGCTGGTCTTGCCTTTAAACTTGACCACCATGACTGTGATATTGTCAGGACAACCACGATAGAAGGACTGGAGGACGATGCTCTTGGCACCAAAGTGAGGCTCGTCCAGTCGTTCCCTGATGAAGCGAACCGCCTCCTCATTGCTGAAGGTGTCCCACAGGCCATCGGACGCCAGAATCATGAACTGTGGCTGCAGCTTGTTCAGGTCAAAGGACATGATGTCGGGATCAGGAATGACCACGTTCAGGTTCTTCAGAGGATAATCGCCTAGAGAACGGGACATGGCCAAGATGCCCTGGACACGCCAGGAGCCATTGAAACTGATGAAACCACCTGAGTTGGAAACCCAGAGGAAAAATGGTTGGAAAATGAGAAAACAAGCAACAGGAAGTTGAAAAAAAGGTGGAGGACAAATGAGGAGAGGGGAAGTTACAAAGAATGCGAGGAAGAATCAGGATAGGACACAAAAGGAAGGAGAAACACAAAGGTAAGAAGGAGAGAGGAGAAACAGATGCTTTCTGTGTTACTGCGATTATAAAACAAAGATAACAGATTATTTTTGTTCCTCTGAACCAGCTGGCAGCATGTCTCCTCATTTCTATCCACTCTGAGGCTGCTGTGTTCCGTCAAAATGCAAATAATAATAATAATAATAATAATAATAATAATAATATGGATCATACTGACATGTTTTCACTCACCCAGTGCTCACCGTTAAAGCTCATGGACCCTACTGTTTATGTTGGATAAATTTCAATTCATGTCACATCCTGCAAGTACAGCTGTGAGTCCTCTGTGGCTCCAACAGATTTGCAAGCAGGGAATTGTATTGGAAATGACTGGATAAAATAAAGACTTCCATACTAGGTCATGATGCCTCCCTTGTTCCTACTGAACAAGGCCATAGCCAAGATTTTAAAAATACTGAGGGTGGAAGTTCAGGCCACAGTGGGCTATAAAATATTGGTGTCAGCCTCCCAGAAAATCCCATTATGTGTAACTTTCTAATATAAACTGCACTTAAGTAACTAAAATCCCCAAATTCCCAGAAAAAGCAGAGGACATGACCTCTGTATCCTCAGTAGTGGCTACTTTAGCAGCTACCGCCTTGTTAGCTAGCTGCTTTGACATCATTGTTGGGAGATGTTTTGTACCAATTGAATTAGAAACTAGACTTCAGACACTTCAGATGAACGTCTTAAACATTATGAGGCAATAACCTAAGCAGTTAACTGCTGAGGGCAGTTATTAAGCTAACAAATGCATTAACTGTCAAACATTTCTACCCTCACATAATCATTAGACTTAAATTATTTGTCTTCCTATAACCAATGGCTTATATTTAAATTTTGAAATCTTTTCTTATTTTTATTTTTTATTTAGTTCGTTTTAATTCCTTTACAAGGTCGGCACTACGTTTACTGAAATGCAACATGTCAGTCAAAGTTTTTCTTAAATATAATTAATTCTTATCAAGGAAATTTTAAGTGAGCTGTCTGAAATTACACAACATTTTAAAACCTTTCCACTCTATTCTGTGGGTCTTCAGACATATTGTTGGTCTAATTTAAGGGATTTTTAAAACCAGTTATTGATGGTAATTTTGACTATTTTTTAATTGGTTGTTGCAGCCTGCAGCTCTAGTATCAAGACATTGTTGTTTCATACTGTAAGTCTGATGCCAGTGGAGGGTCTGCATGGTTTCTTTTTTACAGCCCTGGTACACAACACGTAATTTAGCTTTTAGGAGTAACAACCGTTTGAAGAAAAACAGGTTTATCCTTGTTAAAATGCAAATGGATTCAACATGTTGCTCCAAAATCTAATCAGATCATCAGCTCTACCTGGAACATGTGGTGTTGGTATAAAGTTTCTATCATTCATTGTTCAGGAGTGACTGTGTTTACATGAATGTGCCAAAGAGAGGGGGAAAAACACCACTGTAACAAGATAATGCTACCCCATGGGATAAGGCTACCATACAAGGAGTTTTTATTAGTATATAAGTAGTTCCTGGACATGAGAATTTGTAATTAAAACATTATAATTATACCCCCTCCTCCCTTACTGAAGGTCACTAGAAACAGAAGGAAATATCAGCGTCTGCAGTATCGTAATTATAAGCATGTTACTCTAATTTTTTTCACTACCCAATTAGACCATTAGATGGAGATGGAGAGCTACCCTAAGAGTGACCACACTGACTGACTAATCTGGCAATTTGCCATCAAACTCTCCTATGTAGATAGGGTATGAGGGAGAATTATGCCCACAGATACACCTTAAATACTGTGCACTGTCTGACTGCATTTGATAACATGCTGCTCTGGAAACAGATTGTGTTATCAGTCACTACGTTTTGATGTCAGCCTGAGCACAGAGACACAAGGAAAAAAGGATAATGGCGCTTAGCTTTGATCATAAGAAGACTTATTTTAATGCTTTCATGACAACAATCTTAGTTTTGATGTCCCTAAAGTTTTAACTAAATCTTGCTCTGCTGCTCTGAATCAGTTGAGAAAAGTCTGCTGGTCTGGACTGCAGCTGTTTTCTCACCGGCTTTCTTGATCCTCTTGCGTTCTTTAAGCTGGTACGGTTTGTGGTCATGTGATAGAGGAATGGCATTGCCGTCTTTATCGCAAAGAACTCCGCGTGAGTCTCCAACGTTGGCCACAGTCAACTCCTTATCAGACAGCAGGGCCACCAGACATGTAGTGCCTGAAAAAGAGAGAGGGGAGAAGGGAACAGGAGGGGGCAGGAATAGATGGAGCAGGAAGAGGGCAGGGGACAGAAGGAGTGCATTATGAAGATTACATGCTTTATGTGTAATTTTCTGCCGTTTGTTGTAATATTGCAAATTCTCTGCAAAATCCTTAGAAAAACTATTTATGGATAAAATAATCAGACAAGGATGTCTGTTTTTGGTCAGTCCAGCAAATCAAGGTAATGTATAATTAGAACATAAATGTGACAAGACTAAGAGTCTACAGCTTGTAGACCAGCTGCTTGTGGTTCTGTGAGCCTGTACTATGGCTCATAATGACAATCCTAATATGCTGATGTTTAGCAGGTATAATGTTCACCATCTTAGTTTGGCCTGTTGCTAATTAGCACTAAACAAAAAGGTACAGCTGAGGCTAATGGGAATGTCATTACATTTTTGCAGGTATTTGGTCAGAAACAAATCAATTGGACAATTATGAGGAAAAAAAGGAGGAAACAAAAAATCAGGCGATCGCCAAAGTTATAACAATTCATCCTGAGGTCGACATGAATATTTCAACTAAATTTCATGACAGTCGATCCAATAGTTGTTGAGACATTTCACTCAAAACATGTCAATGTCAATCTCATGCCGCTAATGAAAAATTCAGGGCATCACCAAAGTCAGCAGGATTCATCCTCATCGGACCATGACTGTCTGCACAAAATTTCAATGCAGTACATCAAAAAGTTGTCAAAGTGTTTCAGTCTGGACCAAAGTGGTGACAGTGGTGGACCAACTGACAGACAGACATTAACCTCCATAGAGCCACTATGCAAGTGTGGCAAAAAAAATATACAAAATAATTGTTATAAAATAGTTCTGCTTAAAAACAAATGTATATCAATACAGTATGTATCGTCATATCACCCAGCCCTAACTCATACCAACTTCAGTAATCTAAAGAGAAAACCACTAAAACCACACTACTCTTCTAATATACACACTGCACTGCACTGAAGTGACACAGGCTGTGAAGCCATGTGCAAACAATGCAAAAACTCTTTCAAGCAACTTCTTTTCCTTGTACCACTCCTTGTACCTCAATGCTTTCATTTCTTCTCCTCCTTCCTCTCTTTGTTTAGCCTCCCAGCCAGGCAGAACAGAGTCTGGACTCAGAATCTGAGGCCTATTGTCTGAGATCCAAAGTCCTGGAGAGAAAGAACAGATCTGCCTGTTTGGCCATCTGCTCACACAGAGCAAAGCTAAGCAAAACTGGAGAGAGAGGGGAACAGAGGAGAGAGAGAAAAAAAAAAGAGGAGAAAGCTGGGAGGGGAGCGGGGGCTACTGGCATAGACCACCCGGACAGAGAGTGGGGGGTGGTTGTACTGGGAGAAAGACAGGTAATGGGACATACAGTAGAGACACTGTCAGGAATTTTATTTAGAATTTAGTTCCTCTGAAGTTCTACATCTTTGTGTGAGGTTGGGTGACTGAGAGCTTGCGTCTCAGGTTCACAGTTACTCTGTTGTAGAGCTGGTACACTCAGGATGTGGGGAATGAGATGGGAGAGGTGTACGACAGGCAGCAGTGGATGCAGATGAAAGAGAAAAGAGATTACTTCCAGCAGGACAATCATTTCATTATCCCCCCTTATATCTCTGGGTGAGAAAAAAGTGATAAACAGAAAATTGGGAAAAAAACAAACAAACAAAAAAAAACAAAACAGATGGAGACAGAAAATAAGTAAGAGAAAGAGCATCAGCTTGCAGTAAGGCGAAGATGAATGAAGTGAATATTGCTGCCACTTAATTGTAAACGACTTACTAAATCTTCTATGCAGTTTGTGAAAAATCCATTTCTATTAGTTTCATCATTGTATGCATCCCTAATCCTGCTGCTTGTGTCTATAGCTGCCGCTGCACTGTGCCATGCCGTCCAGCTAATTATCCTTATCCAGTTCCCATGGCGATAGAGATAATGGACTGAGGTGCCTTGCTAGCACACCCTTCCCCAATTAGCCCAGTCATGCCAAGCACACGCTCAGTGTTCCCTATTAAAATGGCACCATGGCCTGAATGCAGCCTCTGCTCATGCTAATTATTGACTTAACTTGGCCAGACACACCTTCAGCTCTCCAATGAGATTAACGTCTCAGCCCCAGTTCGTCTCCCACTCCCATTACGCTCTCTCAGAGTTAGCAAAGACTGTGTTTGTGCTAATTGTAACTCTAGTTTTCTAATTCTGATGTTTACGCCAATCCTGGAAAGCACACGTGTTCATATGTATTCATATAACACCAGACTACATCTCATGGATTTATGTTCTTAACAAAGCAGCTTGGCATTTAGGTGAATAATGTGAGGACAGGACTGCAACCACCTTGCTCACCTGGCTCATTGTCTGCTTCAAAGCCTTTCTAAAAACACAACCTGCCATCCTGTCTTATCTGCCCTCCTTGCACTTGCACTCTTGGCATTTATAGCAATACTATATTTAGAATGTGCATCAGTTTGGGTTGCTTTATGAAGCCAGTGCAACACCCTGAATTTACATACTATGTCACCATAAAGCTTTAGACAATAACTGTCTTCTACAGTGTGTAGTTTTCATTCCATTCATTTCCTTCTGTCCTAAACACTGTACTACAGTGGACTGTATCAATACCAAATTCTCCCTTAAGGCCAGTCTCAGCCTTCTTGGAGCCCAAAAGTGATTTTGCTTTGGGCCCATTCAAATTTCTTCTTCATCCTTTTCAAATTTTTATGATACAAAATAGGAGAGAAGATAATTGTTTATCATGAACTCTAATGAAATTCAGCCCATAAGCATAATTTCTGACAGGCCCATGGATCTAAGTCTCTCTTCTAATATGCGAGGTTGTTATGACAACACTGACAAAATCCTTATCGTCAGGAAGTGGTTTGAAAGACTTCTCCACTAACTTAGCACTGCACTCCGATAACAATGTATGACTCAAAATGGACAGTTAAAACTAGAATTACCGTCTTGCAGTTGTTTACCTCTGCCAACGAGCCAAGTTGCAGGAAAGGAGGTCACAATCTTCCCTTCCTGAGCACTGAGTAATGGCCAAAAGTGTTTTTACAGAATATAATGATGTCACAGTGAAGTTAACTTTTGAGCATTTGGATATAAAATGTTATTGCTTCATCATTTTATTAACCTACACATTTGTGTTAAATTGTGTCATAATTAGTGTATCCATTCTTGAATTAAGGCAAAAAACGTTCTGTGAGGTCACAGCGTTCTTGACCTTTGACCAACAAAATCTAAGTAGTTCATCCTTCAGTCCAAGTGCACATTTGTACCAAATTTGAAGAAATTCCCTCAAGGAGTTCCTGAGATATTGCATTCACAAGAACGGGACGGACAGACAATTCAAACACATCACCAACACCCATAGTGCCACCGGCCACATCTGGTGCAGCACGGAGGCATAAAAAAAGGACCAAGAATCAATGGGACACTACCAGAGATATAGTCTCTTATTATTCTTTGTCAAAATCTTGTGCCTAAATTACACACACTGCAACTCAACTGCTCACAGTTGTCAGGGTTGTCTTATCTCGCTCCCTTTCTCTAACTCTACACCCCCAGATTTCCTTCTTTTTTCATACTTGTAGTCTTCAGCTCCAACCAACACAATTCATCCAATCTGGAGAAGCTCCATCTAGAGCCAAAAAAGGTCTTTTTTATATGAAAATATGTGAAAAACGTATTTTGGAATATTTAGTAGTACTCCCCAACACCAGTAAGTCAGTGGAGCTCCCCTTTCTGATTCTCAATCTCTCAGTCTTCCATCTCTTCACACAGTGGAGTGCAGAAAAATAAAAAGCCTTATTTTAAACACAAAAACCTTGAAGGAAATCCTTGAGTTTTACACGCTGAGGTCAGACAGTTAGAGCACTTTTAAATCCAATATCAAACTTGCAAAGACTTGAAACTTGCTTGAGAGAAACTCACCATATTTATGCCACTCTCTTGAGTCACTACTGCAATGATGAACTGTGTTGTTATATAACAATAACTGTCATATCTCAGATGTCAGATCCTGTTAAACATGTGTGGTCTTTGTCAAATGTTTAATCAGTATTGTGTTCATATCTAGGGTTCAACTTTTACATTACCTTCGTTTTTGAATCCAGTATCCACATATGAACACCAATGTTATTTAGTTTCTAACTTTTAGTAACAGCTAACTAATGTTAGCTAGCTAATCGCATCCCCTTTTGTTTCCAATGTGTGCTTGACATTTCATTACCAATATAAAATGTTATCTAATTTTAGCAAACACTGGTGCTCAGTCACGAGCAGTGAGACAGTGGAGGATTAGTTGTTGTTGAGATACATTTTGACATCAATATAGAGTTTATTATTTCATTTTAATAGTTTTTGTGGCTGTGGTGGTTTAGTTAGTCTTTTGCCTATTCAATATTAGCTTTTTAAAAGGGGCACCCCCTTTGTTTTCACTCAGGAATTAAGGAGTTTTACCTGGTTAGGTAATTGAACAATATTAAAATCCATGTATACTGAAGGCTAAGTAATTGTATTGGCAGTGGTGGAAAGTACATTTACTCTAAGTACTGTACTTAAGCACAATGTTGAGGTATTTGCACTTGAGTATTTTCATTCTTTGCTACTTTATACATCCACTCCACTACTAGTACTATTACTACTGTATGCCGCTACACTTATTTGAAAGCTTTAGTTAAACAAACAAAATACTGTAAGGATTGTAACACACGCCTGCGCTGTACTGGGTTCCATTTTGCCCTGAAGAAAAAGTTGGCGCACCCCAATTGTCATTGTATAATTCACAGTCTGTTTATTTCCCTTACTTGCTATGCATTTCCCAGTGCACTTTTATCTTTACTGCACTTTGATAAACCTTTAAAATATTCTAAAATCTTTTTGCATCTAGTTTATTTCAGTGTAATTGAACTTGATTCCAGGAAGCATTTTGTCCTTTTGTATTGTGCAGATACACACTTCTCTGTTGTGTGTCTGTTGTCATTTGGGCACTTCCACTGTAAAGCAGGACTCAAAACACAGTATGTCCTGATCCAATATGCGAGGATCAGTTTAAGTATGATATAATAATTTTTTCATTGACTATCAGCTATGAAAAGCTTTATCTTCATCTCTTTACATAGCTGCTTTTATACAACTTGTATAGTTGTGTCACCAACACCTCATTGGAATCTGTTCTTTAACACAGAGCCCTGTGAGCAAGTGAACCACACAGCAACATGCATAAATAAAAAGAGCCAAATGTTGTTGTTTTCTGGTTGCCAAACAAAGTGAAAAACACAACAGAATTTGAACTAACTGCTGCAAAAATACTTGGAGCGAACAAACATTTAATTAAGGGGGAATGGAACATATAGTGGGTTTTTTTTAAGTAATCAGAGAGCTTACAGAGAAAAACAAAGATCTAAACAAAGACTAACATCATTGGAGTCAGAACAAAAACATGACATGACTCAGCAACACAGGAACCAATAAAAATGACATCAACTTTCAGGTAAAATAGCAGGCATATAGTTATTATAGCAATATACTGTATACTACTATATTTTCTTGCAATACAGTATCAATAGTCTGGCACCAATAATACAAATGCTTTCTGCGGCATTACTGAGGCAGAAATATTTCCTTCCTTCCAGCAGGTATTTGATTTCTAAAATATTGGGATTTCTGGCCGTGTTCCCTTTTGCCAGTTTGACATTGAGATGATGCCATGTGTGTGTTCACGTTAATGTGTTTGTTGGGAGGGCTCAGTGTCTACACTTTTAAGTCTATAAAACACAAAGCACTTCGTAATACAGCAAATAAATATAGAATACTTCATCAGACATAGCCCTTTATGCAAGATGAAATGTCTAACAGCCTGACATAGAGCTGCTTGTAAAAAGTAACTACTGATTATTGGACAAAAGCACTACTGGACACATTACTGTGCCTGTGTGGGTGCAAATGTGTGCTGAGAGACATGTCACACAGCTACATAAAGCTTAGTAGCAGCAGAACACCACATCACATGAAGGCGGCTGTTTCCATAACAGACTCTGGGCGTTCCATCAAAGTCCCCTCTCCCTTATCTTTCTTTCGAGCGCTTTTGTTTACTGATAAACAATGGAGGCATGAACGAACAGGGGGTAAATCTGATATGCTGTTGTCCCGGGGACTCAGAGCAGAATTGAGAGTCTCTCTAACTTTCCCTCTCTCTTCCTTCCCTGCCAGCTTAATTTAGGACCTGATTACAACAGAAAGCAGGGAGCTGTGCAGCCTAAATGATGCGGTTGTTGAATCAGATAAAGGGACAAGAATGCACAACAATCACCTGATCAGCAGCCCCTCCACACCGCCACCACACTGACAAGAAAGCCAATTCAATCCAAGACTGTCTACTGCTCAGGACGAGACAACACAGAGGCATTTTTTGTTGTAATGAAGCTTGACTGTCAGTTTATCTTTAAGCTCAGCGCCAGTCCTTCTTGCTGTGCTGCCCAAAAAAAGGATGATTGAAATATAGAGGGATAAGAAAAAGATATGAACATATAGGGAGTGGTGAGAATCTTTGGACCCTGGATGCAACAGGTCACATAGCTTTAGAACAGAAGTAGGCAGAGGGATCAGGAGGGGGATTTACTTAGTGGCTGTTTTGAGAGCAACAGAGATCAGACAGTTGATGCCTATCTGCAGCCGGGGAAGCAGCAAACGAGAGGAGGATGAGGATAAAAGAGGATGAAGTGGTCAAGAGCAGTGCACAGAAAGGTAATGCAGTTGCAGCATATCAACCCTTTCTGAGAGGTAATAATCAGCTGTTGCCTCCAGACTGGACGCTCCAGGTCTGGAGATTTTAGTCCTCCTATTCTATCTCCTATCCAGTGACCCATCATTCTCACGAGGATGTGAGGCCTTCTCAATGGCCCTTTCATACCAGTGAGCGCCTCAACAACTTACATCTGAGTCACATGTAAGCCGTCTGCGCGGGTTTTCATTTAGGCTACACACTGTTGAGATGTAATCTAATTGTAAAATGCTGCATCTCTTTTCCTTCTTTTCTTTTCCTTAAGGAAAATTCCAGTTTATTACAACTTGCATCTTGTTTTTTTTGTAGTTTTGGCCAACATTTTAATTCTGTGATAACAATGACCTCCAAATAATTGCTGAGATCTGGGTACATGGTGACATTGCTGCAACAATGGCCAATGGGTGATGAACCAGTGGAGGTCAGATGATCTGTCAGGTTGCAGACAAGCAAACAGTTTTTATAGATTATCTAAAACTGTTCATAATAAAACTTTTAAATTAAAGTGAAGCTCCCGCTGGTCTGGTGAGTAGGATGTCAATGATGAACCACAACATCCCCTGTTCAAATCTGACTTTTGTTGCATCATCAATATCATCTCTTCTTCACTTCAGCTTTCTACTGTAATCTATTTAATGCCCAAAATGACTGAATGGCCAAAAGTACTGCAGTTATAACCCAGGTTATATGGAACAAGAATTTCCCTTTAAGGCATGACATGGAGTAATGTCTCTGTAACCCTTTCATTGTGTCTCCATTTCTCCCATCTGTACTCTGAGTTAGTGTAACCAGGGGCCACCTGAAGGAAAACTGACCGTCCTGAAGGAACGCTGTATTCTTGAGGTTGCAGCATGTCACTACAGTCTCATCAATCATCATATAATCTATATTTCAACTCTCTCCCCTGCATCTTCAATAAGCCAATAATGTTTCTGCCATTCATAATGTCCGTTGTTAACATATGGTCTTAGCCTCCTGCAATTACTTAGCTCCTGCATTCTCTCCCTACAGTGTTAAATTAAAAACTACACTGCTGCGTCTCTCCCTTACTGTTACTGCCACTCTGATGTCTGTAAAACATATTCTAAACTTATTTGTCACAATTTAAAAAAAAAAAAAACAAGCCTCTGATGGAATCTAGAAAAAAGTCAAACATGTTTATGAATGAAGCTTGTATGTCTCTGCATTGCGCTGAATGATTCAGCTGTGGGACTTTTTGTTCTCTTCCTTTTCTCCCCGAAGACTTGTCTCTTTGCCCTCTCTCGTCACCCTCTTTTTGGTTGGTGCAGATCGGTCTTTTTCATGATCCTTTGTATTCATGCTCTCATTCTCTTCACCCTTTGAATGCACCGCTCTCTGTTTGTCCCTTTCCTGGCTCTCCTTACCCTTTGTCTCAGCCTTTCTCTTTTATTGCTCTCCCTTCAATTTCCCTGCCGTACAGGGCTCTACTGTATAGCTCTAACCAGCAAAATGTCCTCCTTCCACACATGCATCCTTCCCTCTGACCCTTCTCCTACCTCTTTCCATCTATCACTCTCTCTCACGTGTCACCCCTCCCTCCCTCTCTCCTTCCCTGCCTCCCTCCAGAGATAATTACTACAAGCCTTGTGAAGATCAGCTTGTATTTAAACAGCTGAATAAGCAAGGCCTGGGGCTGCTGACAGTCACTGTTCAACAAGAGTCAAGTGAAACAGTGGAGGAGAAAATAATAGTTTCCACGCAGCATTTAGGGGACATCTAAAAGCATTGCTGCAAACAAACTAGTGTTTTCTTATTGTGTTTCCAATACTGAGCAACACCAGAGGGGAAAATCCATCTGCATGTGGCCTTTTGTTGTCACACAATCAACCTGATAAAATGTATGCCCACGTTTAAATTATTGCCAATTAATGAACCAGGGCAGCATCTACACAGACAAAACCAATGCAGGAAATTGCCATACAATTGAATTTATCATGTGTATAGTTATGTGTATGGGAAGGTGCTCAGGCTGTTGAGGTAATACACACATACCTGCTTCATTGTAAGCAGCAGACAACTTGCCCAGCATTTCTCTGTCCAGCGTCAGGATCTGCTGCTCCAGGATGGAGGGATAGGAGAGGCCACCTCTCTCCTTTTTTTCATCTTTCTCCTTGTCTTTTTCTCTGTCTCTATCTCTCTCCCGTTCATAGGTCAGTAGCTGCTGGCGGAGAGCTTCAGGCAGGTGGGCTTTGGCAAAGTCAGCAGCAGCCTGATAATGGAGAGCAGAGGGACACAGAGGAAGAATTAGATGTAGATAAAAAATGTGTTAAGTCAAAATCGGTAGTAGAGGCATAATCCCACATATTCTGTCACATTCTCTGTGTTTTTCTTTTTCATTGACCATGTCCAAGCAGTTGCCTTATTTGCATGATGTTTATGTCACTATTTCCAAATGGACAGGGGCCTGGTTGGTTAGGTATAAATATTTGTTGTCTTTTGGAGAGTTAAGTGCTAGACCTATTTCTTGGCTGGAACAGTAAGTTGCCAAGCACTAGTAAAGTGAATAAGCATTTTTCCCAAATTGTGTGACTGTTTATATATATTTTTTGATACAGACTAGTGTAAAATAGTGTCCATTCATTTATAAAAAGTATATTTCATATATATATATATATATATATATATATATATATATATATATATATATATACACACATACACACACACACACACACACACACACACACACACACACATACATACACATATATATATACATACATATACATACATACATATATACATACATATATATATATTATATGCGTGTGTGTGTGTGTGTGTGTGTATATATACACACACACACACATGCACACACACTGTCTATGGAAAGTGGTCTACACAGCAGGCTACAGAGTGCTTGTCCTCTCTGCCTTGCTGAAGCAGATAAATCACAGATAAACTGAGATAAAGAAAGAAAAAGTGCATCGCCAATCAAATGCACACAAGCTCACACTCACACCCCGCTGTGGGATACAGCTGAGCTGGAGAAACTGTACCCTCACCTCTATCCATAGGATAACACCAACTGACCCTTTTTTCACACATTCCCACTGCTGTTTCAGGGCAAATAATGCCTCCCTCCACTGGCTCAGTGCCAAACAGGCAAGACAAGCCAGTCCAAGGTCATGAAGTTGAAAAAGTTTCAGGTACAAATGTCAGATAATGTTCTGCTGACGTGCAACTGATCTGCAGCATCCCAGATTTATATAGCTTGTATTTCATACATAGCTTTCACTTGCAGAAAGTCGAACTTCTGCAGTAATTAAATAAGCCGTGAACTAACAAAACAAAATGAGCCATTCAAGGCTGCAGGATAAGAAAAGTTTGCAATTTCCTAGCACTGAAAATAATGATTTGAGGCCATAGGACAGAGACACATAGACGTCGCTCTGTTCCTCTCACCATCTATATCTCATTCTGCTGAGGGAAACTGTTTCAAGGACTCAGATAACCCTGTCTCCCTTACTTTCACTCCACATACATAAAAAACAACTCATCTACTCCTTGCTTGTTATATCTCATCACTGTTGTTAAAGCTTTCCTTTGCAAGCCCTGTAACTCTTCCCCTATCTTTTCCACTGACACCCAAACACTTCTAATCTTTTTCTTTCGTGGATGTGTATGAGCCTGTCTTTCTCTCTCTCACTCTCCATTTCCCACATTCTCTTTATCTCTGCTTCCATGGTGATGTTTAGTCCAAAATCACCATGGACCTCTTGTACATCCCTTTTCTGACACTCTCCTTTCTCTTGTCTGAAGACAATCCTCATGACATACCTTCATCTGGCAGTTACCATGCAGAGAGCAGGAGTCATAAATGCGGTTCAAAGGTCATAAATAGATCAGGAAGGCTTTTGTTGGCTTGGGTTATACTATGCCAATTACTAAGCAGTCTAATTGTCTGCCTGTCAGTCCATGACAAAGCATGAGGGTCACAAACCCTTTTTCAGCTACATTCCTTTAACTATTTGACTGCACATGTATGTACCTTGGGAACAGCAGACAGCCTTGACAGAAAGGGAAGTGGAGGCTAAGTCTTATCTGACTATCTAACCTGCTGGCTCACCAGATTGACACATCAAACACCTGGCTGCAGCATCTGCACCAGCTTAGAGGATGAAAGGAGGGAAGGGTGGATGAGGGAGGGATAGCAGGAATGGACAGGGATGAAGATTGTGGGATAGACAGATGAAGACAAGATGGCAAGGATCAAGGATAGTAATACAGGAGGGAACAAAATGGAGGATGAGATTAAAGCACAATGGAGGAATGCAGGAAGAGATGGGGAAAGAGAGGGCAGATCCAGAGTAAATGGAGTGTACAGATCTGGCTTTACTCTAGCTGAAAGAGACATACAGAGGGGTCCAAGCAGCAGGGGTCAAGATCTAAGATTCTTTACTACCCAATGCACAGCAACAGAGAAAGTAGACATGTGCTGAAACCTAAAGTGCAGTGAAGAGGGGAAGATGATGAGCTTATATGGTCATGGGGAAAACAACAAAGAAAAATGTGTGTGAAGCCCTGTTTGAGGGAGGAAAGTTGCATCGAGGAAGGGTTGAAGTTGCATAGTTTTCTTAAAAACACACAAAAGTTATTTTTTTAGATTCAGTGTTAGTCATCAACATAAACTTTGTTAACAACAGTGTTGAGTGAATTTCCTTCCTCAGATAGCTTTCGAAAAATCACTCACTGTTTACCATGCTAACTTGCAAGCAGTCCTCCTCTTTCCTGCCTTTGTTGGTTGGTGTGTTACTGCTATCAATAGTAGATAAATAAAATGGTGTGAAAACAATGGCATGGTGAGAATTGTGTCGCCTGCACACTCAAATGTGCATCCTTGTGCACCGCACAAACAAAACCTGGACTCACTCACAAAACACATCACTTCATAGCACTTAATAGCAATACCCTGTACCTTTAACTACTGTATCACCATAATAAAGTGTCACAAAAAATGATACTTGATGTAAGAAAGGTGTAAGATGTATGTACTTTATGTCTAAACCTACTGGTAGCCATGATGCAAGATAAATAACTTGCTGATCTGATGACTTTAAGTCCAGTATTCACTCTCCTTTTAGCTCTGTTTTGGTCTCCACCATCTCCTGAAGAATATATGTTGTTAAGCTGCTAAATGCACTGTTTCACTGACATGAGCTTTTTGCTGCAACTGGAAACATGATTGAGGACAGTGAAAATGAACCAAAACAGTAAAGTTGGTATAAAACCCAAACAATGAGCCAAAAGATGCTAAAACACTCCCTAAAGCTCAGGGAAAATTCCAAGCTGGGTGATTATTCTCTGTGGGTTTGTCACCATGAGCACCCGCTCTCATATTACATATAGTTATATGATCCAATATTAATATAAAATTATTGCTGCAGCTTTAAGTCATTAATAATGACTAGTAGTCCTGTAAATTATTATTTTCATTAATGATTTATGTATTGATTATTTTTTAGATTAATCAGTTAGTTGTTTATATTTTTATGAAATCTACAAAGTGCTGTTTTTTCTATGCAAAATTCCAAAACCCAAAGATATTAAATTTAAAAAAAAAATAATTGTGCAGCTGTAACTAGCCAATGACATTTTTACTTAATAAATGACCAAATATTCAAATCTCTGGATAAACTAATTGATTTATCAACCAATAATTTCAGAGTTTATTTAAAAAAAAAACAAACAAAAAAAACAAAAGAACATTTTTGCAATGTAGAAAATTATTATTGGGACTCCTGGTCTCAAAACAGGCGAGTTGGCTCAGAGTGCAATCAGTCACGGCTGTGCAGAGCATCACATTGGGCTCTCCTTCACACCAGACTTCACTTGCACCACACATGTAAACACAAAGGCTTGTATCACACATACAATAAGTACATAAATCCATGCACACAAAAACACACTCTCCTTTCTCAAACGGCCCACCTACACACTTTGTTCTATCCCCTTACCCAAACACTCCCTCCTGACTGCTAACTGCAAGCCAATCAGACGCACAGTCCAACAGAAATAGTCATGCCTTTTAAACACTTCCATCCATCACATCGCTAGGCCGACAGAAATGAGGAAAGTCATCTGAGTTTCCTTTAGAATCACCCTGAGGGAGCTTCATAACCGAAGTAGAAAAATCTCTTTCTGCGGTCTTTCTGACAGATCAAGCAGGCAGAAGGAGAGAAGAAGGAAAAAGGAATGGAGGGGGAGAGACTGAGGAGGGCAAGTACCATTCATTAGCATCACTCAAGCACATCATTAAAGAAAGAAAGCGAAAGAAAGAGAGAGAAAGAGAGACCCCAGTTAAAAGACAGAGCCCGAGATAAGTGACAGAAAACCATCAAAGCAATGAAATACAGAGAAGGAAGGTGATACTAGAGGAAAGGGAGTCTGGAGGAAGAGCATTTCAAAATATTTCCATTTATTGTTTTGATTTCCAAGTCACAAGTCTTAAATTACAATCACAAAATCCATCAGTTAGGAGATGACTACATTTGCCATTTTAGAATCCTAGTATAATATGCATTCTC
Source organism: Trachinotus anak (assembly GCF_046630095.1). NCBI lineage: Eukaryota > Metazoa > Chordata > Actinopteri > Carangiformes > Carangidae > Trachinotus > Trachinotus anak. Next base: position 13,414,336 of record NW_027273865.1, read on the forward strand.
TGCAATATGCTACATGGTTAATGCTACACGCAGAGCAAAGCATATAATTTGTCTGTTTTTGTAAAATCAAAACAAACAGTTTTTCATAATAAAAGGCAGGAAAGAGGACGGGTGTCCTACATAAACACACTCGTTCACTGCAGAGGTGTAGTACGTTTCTCCACAAGGTGACATTATAGAGCTCGGTCTGTCCACAGGGTCGAGGACAGCCTGATCACAGAGCCAACATTTCATTATCTCACACCTCAGCTTTGTATGTGTCAAGGCTATGCCAAGTACAGGTTTTGAGTGGCAGTGCGTGTTTGTGTTAGGTTGGTATGATGTTGTCACTGTATCATAAATAGAATCTCTCTCATTTGTACTTAAGAGGAATGTGAATGCAGGCAAACAGCACTGGGGTTAAGTACACATGAACACACAACCATACACACAACCATCATTTGAATTGTTGAGACTGAAAGTTAATTCTTGACCTTGGAAACAGCAAAAGTGTTTCATGTCAAGGATCATTTAATAGCTGTTTGGGAGCTCAGGTTTTGAGTCAACAGAGAGATTAAGTGCTGAAAGTGCTTTGAAAAAAAAAAATTTAATTCAAACAAGTATAATTCCATGACAACTGGACAAGCTCAGTGTAATGAAGAATGATTGTGAGATACAACTGAAAGCTCTAGAATAGCTACTAAATGGACCTTATGTTGAAATGTTTCATCTTTTTTTCGGCTTTGACCTTGGAGATAGTAGTTTGACAAAAACATTGGCTAAATGAATAAATAAATGAATGAAAATCAAATAATTATCAGTGAAGTCCACTCACACCTTTCTCCAGGGCTGACAGTTATGGAGTCATACCACTTATTCTTTCTGGTTTTAAAATGCTGACTGTTTTGTGAAATAGTTCTAAAGCAAGTGAAACAACACTTTGTAGACCTATTTCATTTGATCTCTCCCCTGATCAAAACCATGAGATGTGTGAAAGAACTGGAAAAAGCTGGTGAGTGGGCTTGAAGGTTTGGTCAAATCATCAGTCTTGATATCAGTCTTTTCTTTCATTAGAAAAAGAAATAAACCAGTGACTAAGGCTGAAAGGGGTTTTTAAACTGTCAGTGTGGATTGATGTGTCACTGTCACTTGTGAATAAAAATACAATCAACAAATGAATACATTTTCTGAAATTCACTAAAAAGTGTGATTTTGATGATAGTAATGAACCTAGTTTGGCCTATAATAATGACTTATTACTAGAACAGTCCTCAGACAAGTGCATCTAAACTGGAAAAAAAATTTGTGGAGCAGAGGCACTTGCTTTTAGAAAATCTATTGTAAGGAAATTGAGCAAACACTGTTTGCTCATAACGAATGAAAGATCTGCGAAAAGGTTGTAAATGGACCTTAAATTAGAGTTCAGTTGTTTTTCTGTCAAAGATGTAACCAGATTGTTTTGTTTACTATCTTCTGATCTTATTTTTCTTATATTAAAAGGAAAGAAATCAACTGACTGAAAGTGGGGTTTTTTTTTTTTTTCATTTTTTAGTTGTGCTGGTACAAATGACCTGTTTAGCCCTACAGCACATTAGTATTGTATATAAATAAATCTGTGATTTTCTTAAAGTGTCATTTTAATGACAGTAGTGGGGTCACTTCACTTATGCTACCTGGTTTTAAAATACTGTCTTTAAAAATAGGATTTGCTGATCAGTTTCAATTGTTTTTAGAAAAATAATTATAAGACTCAGTATTATGACTCAATAACTTGCTTCCTGTGGAGTGTTAGCCTGTAGCCAGACTGGAAGTGTTTGCATGGCCTTGAAAAAGACCCACTTGCACCCAAACACCCAGGATTCCCAAAACTATTTCCCTTTCCCAGCCATTAAATCTCACCCAAAACCACAACAAACACTATGAGCACAGATGGGCTCAGGGATGGAGGGCTGGGGCAAGGCCACAGCGGTGGCACTACTGTGAATCGGCTCAAGAAACATTCAAAAATAAACCACTCTGAGTAACATTCATATTCAAATAACAGTCGCGTCTCAGAGGGTATATGTAGCGGCCAACACTGTGATGCGTGCCTGACAGTGTAAAGAGGACAGAAATGACTTCTGTGAAGTGAATGAGGATTTCAGAAGCGAAAGGCAGAGCTATAAAAGTGGATCACGGCTGGAAAGTTGAATAGAAGTCCATTAAAAGTGGCAGGAAATGCTTCAGTGCCTTCAGCCTTCAGAGAGAGAGAGAGAGAGAGAGAGAGAGAGCGAGCAAGGGAGAGCAAGCTCGACATGAAATACTGCCTCTTGGCTAAACAGAGTCAGCCCCAGCTCTTTTCTCTCTCCGACTGTGAAAGAATGAGAGGTGTAAGACTGGTGTGATAAGAACATCTGGTAACCATGGTTACGACTGCCAAAGCCTCCAACTGGCTGAACATCTGTCCCACCTCAACAGACGTCTCATTCCAAGTCCTCTCAAACTTGCCTGCCCCTGAGGACAACAGACCGCAGGTTGTTGGCTCATTCAATTGCCAATAAAGCAGATTTTACAGCAAAGGTGACCGTCTAGTGACTCCAAGTCTACCACTCTAAACACACACACACAGACAGGTACACACTCACACTCCGTCACACAAACAGAGACAGATCTTATGACTCTTTACTCATAAAGTGAAGGGAACTATTACAGAGGTGATTCGTATTCAGGCAGTGAACAGACTCACAGCCATCAGTCTGCCTCTCCACTTGCAATATACACAACTCCAACTAAGATCTCGCCGTGTGTCCTTCCTGCGACAGCTGGGTCCATTAGAAGAGGTGAAAACTCATATTAAACCTAAGCAGTCCATTAGAATGAAGCTGTCTGGTTGATCCATAGCTTCCTATAGCCTAACCTCGTAGTAAGAGCACCTCATCAGTATCTATGGCCTGGACATCGACTCAATAATAGAGTGATGTTTAGTTTATAGAAGGATGCTCAGCATCATTTCCAAGGCTCTGTGATGCCAGGCCATGATTCATGTAACCACTGAAGTGTGCATGGATTTGAGCTCCTTGCATTACAGCCTGACCGATACCGGATATTTGTTGATAATACTGATATTAATATTTGAGAGAAAAAAATCCTCATGCTCAAAAAAAAGAAAAAAAATGAAAGAAAAAAAAAAACACACAAAAAAAACATTCGGTAATGATATCATAATCAGAATCAGAATCAGAATCAGAATCAGTTTTATTGCCAAGTATGTTTTCACATACAAGGAATTTTTTCTGGTGATTGGTGCAATTGATCAGCAACAGTGGGGCTCTCTAGCCTTGTTGATGAGGCTAATAGCAGATGGGAAGAAGCTATTTTTGTGGCGAGAGGTTTTGGTCCTGAAGGACCGCAGCCTCCTGCCAGAGGGGAGTGTCTCAAAGAGTTTGTGTCCAGGGTGGGAGGAGTCAGCTACAATCTTCCCTGCACGCCTCAGAGTCCTTGAGGCGTACAGGTCCTGGAGGGACGGAAGATTGCAGCCAATCACCTTCTCAGCAGAGTGGATGATACGCTGCAGTCTGTTATTGTCCCTCTCCGTGGCAGCAGCGTACCAGATGGTGATGGAGGAGGTGAGGATGGACTCAATGATGGAGGTGTAGAAGTTCACCATCATAGTCCTTGGCAGGTTGAACTTCTTCAATTGCCTCAGGAAATACATCCTCTGCTGAGCTTTTTTGATGAGGGAGCTGATGTTTAGCTCCCATTTGAGATCCTGTGTGATGGTGGTTCCCAAGAAGCGAAAATGCTCCACGGTAGCCACGGGGGAGTCACACAGGGTGATGGGGGTGGGTGGGGCTGGGCTCTTCCTGAAGTCCACTATCATTTCCACTGTCTTCAGAGCGTTTAGCTCTAGGTTGTTCTGCCTGCACCAGGTCACCAGACGCTCAGTCTCCCACCTGTAGGCAGACTCATCGCCATCAGAGATGAGTCCAATGAGAGTGGTGTCGTCTGCAAACTTCAGGAGCTTGACAGACTGATGGCTGGAGGTGCAGGTGTTGGTGTACAGGGAGAAGAGCAGAGGAGAAAGAACGCAGCCTTGCGGGGATCCAGTGCTGATGGTCTGGGAGTCAGACACGTGCTTTCCTAGCTTCACGTGCTGCCTCCTGTCAGACAGGAAGTCGGTGATCCACCTGCAGGTGGAGTCAGGCACGCTCAGCTGGGAGAGCTTGTCCTGCAGCAGAGCCGGGATGATGGTGTTGAAGGCAGAGCTGAAGTCCACAAACAGGATCCTGGCATAGGTCCCTGAGGAGTCCAGGTGCTGGAGGATGAAGTGGAGAGCCATGTTGACGGCGTCGTCTACGGACCTGTTGGCTCTGTAGGCGAACTGCAGGGGGTCCAGGAGTGGGTCAGTGATGGATTTGAGGTGGGACAGGACAAGACGCTCAAATGATTTCATGACCACAGAGGTCAGGGCAATGGGTCTATAGTCATTTAGTCCTGTGGGCCTTGGTTTTTTGGGGACAGGGATGATGGTGGAGGATTTGAAGCAGGCTGGCACGTGGCAGGTCTCCAGTGAGGTGTTGAAGATGTCTGTGAACACTGGAGACAGCTGATCAGCACAGTGCTTCAGGGATGATGGAGAGACAGAGTCAGGACCGGCTGCTTTGCGGGGGTTCTGCTTCTTAAAAAGCCTGTTGACATCTCTCTCCAGGATAGAGAGAGACGTTCATCATAAACATCCTAAATTAGTTTTTTAAAACTTAAATACGTAAGATGTTCTTCACGTATTTGACAAAATGTTGGGCTGTTTTTGTAAATATCTTACATGCGCTCGGACTCTTTTCAGCTGCAACCCAGGATAAGATGCTGAAACTTATGTTTTACAGATGTAACAACTTAAATTGTTTGGTTTGTAAGATGTTTTAAAATGTGAATTATGATTATATTCACTGTTACATCTGTTGGGCAGAATGAGTATGACACTATACATTAACATCTCATTAGCTACCTTCAACTCTACTTAAAAACCATGACATTTTATAGCTTTAAGGTAAGAGCTAAGTTATCAATTAAATAACTGCAAACATACATTTTTGTCTGTCAGTCTGGCAGTGACAAGGGAGAATATTTGTGACAGTGGTCATTTGCTCTCTAGTGCTGTCTTTTACTGACTTGGTTAAAGACAGGTTTAAGAAGCTAATCATTTAATAACAACCAGGTTCAAGTGTAGCTGAAGACCTTTGTTACATGTCATCTTTTCTTGTAATACGACAGTCCAGCAGTAAATCCTCCTTCATGAAGTTTATACTGTTTTGTTAACACTTTGTTAAAGAGGTGTTGATTCAACTGTATGATCATTTTGGAGGATATGGTGTTGTTGAACTGCTTTGTGTAATGTTGACAGGCGTTCCTTTTATTTTGTCCACCCAATTCAAACCAATGAGGGTGGGCTGAACAACACACACACACCTCTTTCTATACTACAAAACAGTTCACCGGCACCAATGATAATCTTTTAATTGATACATTTCAGAAGCAAATGAGCACCTGACGATGTAATCAACACTTAACAGAGCCACAAACTCTTAATACTGTCACTAGTCTGAGAGAAATGTGTTGTAAACAATAGTTGCAGTGCTTTTAGGTGACATCTTTGCATCTCTGTATCTTCATTTTTATGTTACTTATCATCTGACATATACTCAAATACAATCAATGATAAATGATATCTACTTGACCAATATATCAGCTTCTATGTGTGAGTAACACTGTTTACTTTCTATATTCACTTGGTAGCAGCAAGAGAACTGCTGCCACTTCTACAGCAAAACCAAAAAAGATCATTGGAGATGTTGTATCAAGGCACAGAGGCACTGATGCTCACACTTCTCCAGCCTGGCAGTAAATAACAGTTACACTTCCATCTTGCTGCCCCCTTTCTTTTTTTTAATCCACACACATATACGCCAGACTACACATTACACACATGAAAAGCTGCCACAGTATAACTGCGGCTCCCATGAAATGTAATGGTAAGCACTGCAGCCCTGTAATTTCTTGGGTAATAATCTACGTAGATCTGAGTGCTAAGAAGCAGTTTTGCACAGGCATGGCCTCGTTCTGTGTGCGCATGTGTGTGCAGGTGCCAATATTTGTGTGTGTGTGTGTGTGTCACAGACAGGTAGACAGAAACAGTTATTACAACTGGCCTAGGTGCTCCACATGGCACATGCCTGTCTCATAGGGTGGAGGGGTGGCAATTAGAATAACTCCAACTGGCATAAATCAGCAGGGGCCATAAACACCACAGAGAGGGAAAAGAAAGTGATGGTAGTGAGGTAAAAAAAAAAATGAAATGAGTAGATGAGCAGATGAGAGGAAGAGGTGATAAAACCATTTTAGATGTTCACTCAGGTGAGAGAAATGAGGGGACTGAGAGGAAAAGGGATGGAGAGAAAGAATGAGACTGGAGAATCGCTTTCAACTCAGATCTGCCTCCAAATGTCTTGGAGGTGTGGGACTGATTAAAAAAATACACACGCAAACACACACACACACACACACACACACACACACACACACACACACACACACACACACACACACACACACACACACACACACACACACAGTGTGTGTGTTTCCCAACAATTTCAAGCTTCATTTGTATACTTTTGTCACATGGCTGCTTTCCACAGAATAATGACAATTTTTTCTTTTTTTTTTTTACTGAGCAGGAGTTTTTTCATTACTTCCATATTGTGGGAAAACATATTGACTACATGTGTATATATAACCAGAAAGAGCCACAACAAGCACTGCAGTTAGGTTTTAGGACTGTGGACCATAACAGGAATTATTTGTGCCACTTTGGATGGGTAGCTCTCTCTCTAAAAGTAGTCAAAGTTTCCTGCAAAGCAACACTTCAGCCATAATTAGGGGTATACCGGCTAGAACATGCCATTACTGTGAGAAGGTGGTGTTTTCATGTTGTGATCTCAGCTCTGACAACACTGCATTGGATACTTTCTCGTCCTCCACCCCCGGGTAAGTGTATTATTACCAACAGCTTCCAACAACAGCCCATAATCCCACGCCCTTCCTACAGCTGCATGAAAACAAATGATAATTCTGAATACATATCACACATTTATATGATATTACTGAGTACAGATGACTTCCCACGAGTCTCCTCTTCCAAGTGTCCATTAGAAAACTACAGCCTCTGATCATATCCACTGGAAAAGGGGAGGAGGGGACGGCGGAAACAAATGGAGCAGTGTCACCAGGTTGCAGGGTCAACATTTCCACTGCACAGATGAACCTCTGTCTTTTAGGCAGGCAAAACACATTAGTGTTTAGTGCAAGCCAAGGACTTATATACCAAGACCCATCTGTTTTATTAATACAACAGCATAGTTCTGATTATGTTACATCCCATAAGTTTATTCATCTGTGGAGAGCAGAAAGATTAGTGGATTAATTGATTAGTAAATCAATAGACCGCTTCTGTTGACAATTGTTTCAGGCATTTTTCTGCCAATATAAAAACACATTGCACATCTGTAATCCCAACTCCTTAAAATTAAACTTTCTATACAACTAAACTGCAGCAACAAATGAGTTTTGAAGGAAACATATTTGCTGGCTGGATTATGTTCAAAGACGACACATTTTTTGAATGAATGGAGTGCTACATTTTTATTTGCTGCAGAGGTGCCAGGACTTGGTGGGTTGGATGGTGAGCATACAAAGCACACGACTGTCACACCACAGACCGGGGTTCATATCCAGACTCCCATCTGAACATTTTACTGACATGTTCAGCATCAACATACAGTAGTTGCAACTTGCCAAGTGCATAAAGTCACAACACAACTCATTAAATGACAGGAGAGGGATTTGTACAATGCATATTTGCTGTTGGAGTTTAGTTTTACAGAAACATATTTTTAGGAGAAATGTTTGCTTCTCCAGTACACCAAGCTTTCTTTACCTTACCAAAGATTGAAAACTGTCTTGCTCTCATCAGGGTGGAGACATTTACAAATTCCTGGAGCCATAAAGTGAGCAAAGAACTTTACATTTTCATGGTAATACAGCTTCTCAAATGTAAGAATTTGGTTGTCCTTGTTTAAAAAAAGACAAAAAAAGCAGAGCAAACAAGCAACCAAATGATTGATTGATTATTCCACAACATAATAATCAGATCAACTGATATGATTGATTAGGTGACCATCGGAAAATTAATCATTTATCAAGCGAAAATTCCCCCCCTAAAAATTCTGTTGATCAGACAAAATAAGCAATATGATCAAACTGACTTGGGCCTAAGGGAATTTTCATTATTTTCTTATATTTCATAGATCAATCAAATGATACGTTTATTGAGAAAATAATCTCCAGATTAACTAATAATGTTGGGTGTAGCCTCTCAAATATGAGGATTTGCTGCTTTTCTCTAGTTAATGTTAACACTTCCAGTTGTTTTGACAAAACAAACAAGACTTTATGAATATTTGTGTATAAAATGGCTACTTATGAGTCAAAAAGGCATCTTCAACTGATTCACTGATAATGGAAATAATGCTTGAAACACTAACATATTGAACAAAACTTCAACATTGGTAACCTGTATAAAGAATCAAAATGGACTCAAAATGACAAGGAGACAGAAAATTGATAAAGTCCTGAATATTGCCAAAAAACACAGATACATTTTATGCTTATCTTACAGAATTATAAAAAGGAAGCCGACTAAATTATTGCACATTTGCAATTTTCTCAAATGAACAGATGTAAGGATAGAATGATGACTCTTTCTGTTCGGGACCCAGAGGGTTTGGCTAAGCACTTCTCAGATATCCATCAGCTCAGAGATGTCCTTGTGTTGAGGAACGAGCACTACTAAAAATATGTTTCTGAAATACATTTTTAGATAAAAAAAAAAGGTCAATACAGACTCCTGAGGGCAGCAAATATATGTTTGAATCAGGATACAACAAAGTTCTGATGTATCAAGAGAAGAGAAGAGAAGAGAAGAGACACTAATCAAATATATAGATGCTTGGTGTCTCCATAGGATTGTCCTTTGCCATCTATTAGAATTTCATTGTCCTTCAGACCCCAACACCTACCTCTGCTCTATTTATATACACAGCCCTGCACAACTTCTCTCTCTCTCTCTCTCTCTCTCTCTCTCTCTCTCTCTCTCTCTCTCTCTCTCTCTCTCTCTCTCTCTCTCTCTCTCTCTCTCTCTCTCTCTCTCTCTCTCTCTCTCTCTCTCTCTCTCTCTCTCTCTCTCTCTCTCTCTCTCTCTCTCTCTCTCTCTCTCTCTCTCTCTCTCTCTCTCTCTCTCTCTCTCTCTCTCTCTCTCTCTCTCTCTCTCTCTCTCTCTCTCTCTCTCTGTGTGTGGATGATACTGCTGACATTTACTTGACTTCATTCTCCCTTTTGCTTTAAAAGAAGGGAAAAACCCAGAAGAGCTTATTTTACTCTCCAATTACTCTAATCAGCTGCAATATTCTTTACATTCAGAGTTAAATGCTGTCCTCTTGTTTTCGAGGTGTCTCTTTTTCTGCTGTTTCCTATTTTGTTTCAGTCTTTTAATGTTTACAGACCTTAAAAAACAAGTTCTCTCTAAATGAAACCCATATAACTTATGTTTAGGAATCTGTTGCATCTTCTCTCGGGCCAAGAGGTAGGGGAGGTACCTGAAGGCTGGGAAAGAAGTCAATATTACCAACCATTGTCCAAACTAAAACAACATTTCTTTGGTGACATTTCTCATTTCTGAACAAATGACAACTGAATCTTATCAAAGTCTGTCAAGGCATGAGATCTAAAATGAGATTGCTGAATATTCACTGATTTAGTCAGCTAAAACTGTGGCTGGATATTGAACCAAACTGTCAAGTAGGCTACAAAAAGCTGGCAGGTTTGATATCCATAATTAGATTTTAGTAGCATCCCAATTTTACATCTTCCCTCTCAGGCTTCTCTCTAGAGCTCTAGCAAGAACAGGTCGGTCAGCCAATCAGAAGAAAGGCTCAGAGCACCGGTTTCTGAGTGAGTCACGGGGAGGCCAATCACGAGAAGAAAACTGTAGGTACTAGTGTGATATGGGTGTGATACTTGAGATACTGTACTTACTAAACATACTAAACTTACTAAAACAGTACTTTAAAAAAAAAAACAACAACTTACAAAATGACAAATATAAATATACTTTTTACAAAATCCTTCTTTCATTTTACAAAAGACTCCATTCAAAGATGTGTGGAGTGATTAGTAGCTTCAGGCAAAACTTTAAGTGATTTTTCAGCCAACAATAGTTCTATCAATGTATATATGTGGGTCTTATTTTAAGACTGACTTGAAATAAATGTGAAATTCTCCTTTGATTCACATGATTTTTTTTTAGCAGCTGGTTGATTAGCACCTAATCTGCTCTTTAAAAGGTCTTAATTATAACAGTGGTGTTTCACAGTTTCTTATTTTACCACACTGTCGCACACTGAGCTTATTTTATCCATGGGCTGGGAACAAACAGCAGGATGTAATACAGCGACAGAGTTGTGAAGACAGCAGGCAAAAGTTTAAAAAAAAAAAAAAGAGTGAGTGTTCCTCTCCCTCTTTTGAATGTGGGGCACAAAAAGCCTAGAGGAGAGGAGCTAAGTAAATGTCAGCTACGCCTCTCTTTCTCTCTCTGACACGCACACACACACACACACACATACACCTATCTCAAGCTTACACCCACCCCATTGCTGATGCACTCCAGGGCCTATAATCTCCCCCTGCGCCCACACACAGATCACAAACACACATACACACAAACACTTGGCAAGTGTTCTTATTTGTATTCCTGCGATCTGGAGCCTGCATTCTCTGGCAGACACTGATATATCAATTGCATGAATATTCATACACTAGTCAGGGTGGCAAGCTTCATCCCCTCTCTTCTTGCGAGCGTGACACACCTCACATTATGGTGATGCATTCCTAAACAATGCTATCCACATGCACATATAGTATGTGAACACTGAACTGCTGAGAGCTGCCACAGCGGGATCTTTCATCATAAGCTAATGAACCATGTCAGTGCGTGTCTGTCACCCCATGCACGCACACACACATGCACGCGCACACACACATACACACACAAAGATGTCTTTGAAGAAGTGCATCTCTGTCTCTTTCCTGCTGTGATTGAAACCACTTATCAATCATTTCCTCGTTGATTAATTGGTAGAGCGGAACTCCCGGTAGATTAATCACATCTGTCTGAGAGCGTTGTTATGTATAGCAGCTTCAATGGAGGGGCTGAAACCTGTGAATGTGCACAAACATTGCCTACACTAACATTGCATAAGGAGTATCAAGTCAGTCCTTAGTTGCCCTTCCTCAGCCATTAAAGACATTAGCCTGGATCCAGTCTCATCTAAAAAGAGGCTTTACGAAATCAGTAAATTATTTAGAACACCACGTCTGAAAATACATTTCTTCTCAAAACCTCACCATTATTGAGCTTTCAGTATGATGCTGATGTTGTCAACTTCATTCGAGTGAGAGTATGAATCTTCCTCACCGTTTTTTTTTGTGGGTAGGAAGCTATTAAGGTGCTGGTGGTGGAGAGATAATTCAAGATTCTGTCATTGTGCATTCGTCATCTCCGCTTACCAGCTTTCTCTGCCACGTCTTCACAGCTCATTGCTCCCGTCCTTTGTCTCTTTCTCTCCCAAATACACACACATATGTTGCGGCCATACACTCATACAGCTCCCCTGATCTAAAATATCAACTTGCATTACTCCCCACTTCTCTGAAAGCACAATGCACATCAACACAGCAATGCAGTATCACTCACTCTCAGAGAAACCTTGTCCTTGTTCTTTTTAGTCTCACTCTCTTCAGCTGTGATTGAAGGGGTGATTATGTATGTGGCCTTCATAAAGCAGGAACTGAACTTAAAACTCTACATTTCTCTCACCGCTTCCCTCCTCCTCCTCCTCCTCCTATCTTTAGGTGGATACATTCCCTGCTCTTATCAGAGATGAAGGCGATGTAAGCATGGCAAGAAAATGGAAGTGAAATAAATAGAGATGGAGCACAAAGCTTGCGCTCTCAGTTAGATCTACAGTAGACGGAGAAAAAAAAAGATTCAGAGATGAAAGGAGCAAATGTGTGATAAGAGAATTTCCAGTGTTAATACCAAATCTGCGGTTTGAGAAGAAAGCAAACCAAGTATTCTGTTTACAGATTACCACCTTTGTTGTCCAAGTGCTTTATCACACTACGGTGCCTTCACTGTGGGCCAGAGGGAAACAGAGAGATAGGAAGGAAGGAGCTGTTTACATACTGAAGAAAACACACACTGGCCTACTGTTCCTCCAGCTCCTCCTTTCCCCTCCATTATGTCTTCTGGACAGAAGTGAACGCCTTCTACCAATCCAAGTAGGGCTGTAATGTTTCAAATGACATAACATGGGTGCTCACACTGAACATCAACACTGATGCATTGACCATTCTACAAAAAGTTTTATTTCACACAAGATGGTCACTTTTTCAAAAATGACATTACATTTATTACTTTGTGAAATTCTACGACAAATGCAAAACAAGAAATAAGAAGTTATTTATATCATAGCACAGTCTCAGTCAAGACTACAGTTAGCCACATCACAATACGACTTATATTAAAACAAGCTCACCACAGTTTGAGACAGAGCTTTTGGCAGCAGCCGTGTGGGAAACTGGATCGAGGAACTGCTCAAACTGCAAGACAGCTGACCAAAATTTCAGACAAAAAAATCCATCTGATTGTCCAGCAGTCAGATTGATGATCACTCAGGCAATTAATCAGGCACTCAGGCAATTAATCAGGCAACATAACCCCCACCCGCAAGATGAAAGCTACAAGCTAGAGTTAATCTATTGGAAACTCAGCTCGATTATAAAAATCAGTAAAGACCTGTTTTGGCCTTTAAATCAGGTTCTTCTTGGGCAACCTGATAGCCGAGTGGTTAGGGCACAGCCCACATGGGCATATAAACTCAGGGCAGGTGAGTCCCTGGCTCAACTCCTGGCCGGCTGGACTCTTTGCTGCCTCTCTCTGCCCTCTCAATTCCTGTCTCTCTACACTGTCCTGTCTAATAAAAGTGTAAAATCCCCCCCAAAAAACACCTCACGATAAATCAGTGTGCATTCAGCTTAATTGGTTTTCAACATGAATTATATAACTACAAAATGACCCATCTTATCAGATTAAATCAAAAACATGAAAAATGTTTAAGTTATATACTTAAATTGTGCTGTACTATTATATATCTTTAAACAATAGATTTATCTATTGTCAGAAAATAGTGAAAAATTCACATTAGAATCCATTAGAGTCCAAGACTTTGGTTCAATATGACAAAAAAACATTAAATCCATACATCTTAGAAGCTGTTTGCAAGGAAAAAAAAGCTTTATCACAGTAGTTGCCACATAATTTTCTCTATATTGACTAATTATCAGCTTATTGTTTCAGCTCTAAATATAACATTGCTGTTATAAATATAGACACTTGAGTTTTGAGATCCAGATTGAATCATCGCAGTTGTCATTCTGAAAGACTCTTGCCACCACAAAGCACACTGCAGAACACACACAATGCCAAGAGCTGCTTCCGCCATCCTGAGTCAACAGCTTCCTGGACTCCATTCATCCCTTAACTGCGTCCATCCATTCATGGTCGTTCTCATCTCCATACAGCTGGCTTCCTTGGCACAGCAACTCTTTCAATTAAACAACATTGCACACATAAAAAATGAGGCAACAGTGGGCATATGGTGCAAAATAACCATTACATATTTCACATGCACCTTATTTCCATATACACCTAGAGCGTGTTGATCAGCAGCAGGCAGCAGGCCTTTAATTGGGGCACCCATAAATAAGGAACAGAGCGACACCTAGTCACCTGCTGATTTACTTTGCTGGAGATGCATGTGTGAATAAACCTATGGCTTTTCATTTTAATAACACAGCATTCACGGGTGTCATCTGGATCACTCCCTCCTGCTCCCACCTTTCTGAACCCCTCCTGCACCAGCTCACAACTATCCCTTCTTTCACTTCTCCTCAGCTCTCTCTCATTTATGATCATGCCCCCCTCCCCCCCGCCAACTTATACTATTCCAGTGCTTGCATCTATATCTTCCTCGCCTTTCTTAACCTCACCCACTGCCTCTCGCTGTCACTGTCTCACTCTGGAGACAGATGTTGCATTTATCACATTAATTACAAACTGCTTCCTCTCTCGGTCTGATTAGATTCAGAGAAAAAGCAAAAAAAAAAAAAAAAAAAAAAAAAGACAGCCACAAATAGAAGTGCTTCATCAAGGCCCTCATGGATGTGTGCAGGATACACAACGTTATCCAACACCGATCCTGACCTCTGTACGTTTGACTATTCATATGCAGTGCCCAAAAATTTGAGATTCCTTTAGTGGTCCAAACGTGGGCCTCTTGGCATCTCCCCCTCCCTGCATCCCTGTTCATCAGAGAGAAGAAAACACGCACTGATCGATGCAGTGCCTGTTTGTGTGCATGTCAATGAGCAAAACCATACTGTACTAGCTGATAAACATACAGACATCCATAAAAATCAATACTCATGGACTCCATCCACTGCTGCTGCTCTCGTGAAGCTTGTTGATGAAAATAAAGGGCTTTGTGTGTCTGCCTCTGTGTGTGTGTGTGTGTGTGTGTACTCATCAGTTTGTGGGGCATATAGATCTCTGTGAATTACAAAATTGATTTGATTAAATGGACTCTGGATGCGAAGAGGAATGTTAAGTGCATATGAGGATAAGGCATTGCGTGGTGAATCCATGAATATGCGAATGATACAGAAGAATAGGACTGGGAGATATGAGTAAGAGCAAACTTAAGAAGTAGCTACTTTCAATGTGAGTCATGCCAGATACAAGGACAGAGACAGCGGTAGATCCTGCATCACATCAGTCTGTGTGACAGGCTTGTGGGAGACTCAGTCATCTATTCCCACTCTCTGGCACAGAGGATACTGGCTGAGAGAAACAAATGTCTCCCTGAAATAAAAGTCTGATCCAGGATCACTGCGTCTATTAATGTTAGTCTTTGAAATGAACCTGAATCAGTTGGTGTCTGGAAACAACACAACAAAATTCTCATTGGCTCAATTACGCCACTGATGTTCATTTTCCTTTAACTTGTCTTATTCCCTCAGGTCAGATTCATGTAAGTAGTAAACAGAATAATGACAGATGATGAGGTCGTGATGACGACACGCGCTGCTCCATGGTGGCTCAAAACTATGACACAGCCAAGTTCCCATACAACATAATGAGGGCAGGATGTGTAGCCAAAGACCAAACCCAGTGCCCACTTTCCAAAAGAATCCCAAATTACAGCTCAAAACTACTCCATGGGCTTTCGGGCTGGCCATGTTCGATCCGTTTTACGTGGAAAGTGTCCAACAACTCTGCTTTCAGTGTGGTCCAGCTAATGAATTGAATCAACGCTTCTATGCTGAATAAGTTTGCCCATGTCAGGAATAATTTTGGATGAAAAACACTTCTAATCATTTTTGTTGACTCTTGGTTTGCAAGCTCTTGACAGCTTATACATTTGTTGTTGTGCCCGCCTGGTGAGGGCAGGCTGCAGGCGCAGTGGCAGAGCCAGCAGGCGCCAGGCCACGTATCTCCAAGGCAGCCCAGTTTCCACAGCAGGTGCACTGCCATCATGGAGCAGACCCACTCCACTTTGGCCTGCTCACTATTTCCAGCCTTAGGCACCATCGCCCCCCAGGGGAGTGCCAGCTAAGAATAGTAGCCAGCATGAGTCTCTGTCCTTCTCTGTGTATATGTTCGACTGCTGTGTGGACAATGCACATCCATCAGGCTTGCCTATTCAGTGTGTACCATAAACTGTAGAAAAACATGGACTTAGCAACTGTGGCATCACCCACACATTTCTGAAGCAATGGCTGATCTAAAGCTTAGAGCCGAGTTCATAGTTCTGCTATGGGCAATAACATGGCACACAAGCATAGATTCACCACTGCTGAGTGAGAGACCTGTGAATCAAGAAACACACTTCAAAAGGGGCGAACCAGCATTTTCACATGTCACATGTCAACAAGTCAAAAGAGTTGTATAAAGTTTCCTGTGACTTGGGAGAAGCTTTACAAATCTGGGACATGGAATCTGAAAAATGTGAGTGATCAACATGCAGGGATGGTCTAATGAAAGATGCTTTTAAGTTGCATTATGGAAAGTGTAGGATTTAGTGTGTTTGAATTGTGACGCTTTTTAAGGAAGGAAAGTTAGGGTATCAATGTTTTTATTTTTGTTAATGAGTCTTTTGCAAGTCTGTGAACTTTATGGAAGTTAAATACTGAAGAAGAAGAAGAATAAGGGAGGTTGGCAATTCAACAACCTAAATGTGGGGGTATGTTCAAAAACAGCTTGTATAACTCCTGAACACACAGGAAGGCAAAAGTGACAAGGCACAAAATGTGACGTTAGTTGTGTGAAGAAGACCTTGCATACTTTCTCACTTCCACACATCTGGCCAATCAGCTGACCCAAATCCGACATCAGAAAGGTGTGGGAGAGGGGTTTCAGACGATCCACTGTTTGACTACCCATCAAGAAGTTCAGCTGGAGCATACAGACGGCTTTACTTCTTGTGGAATAAGGTACTGACTGACAGAGGTTGGGACTTTTCCCAGTCACTTCAATATAGTCTTAGTTTTCCACAGAGCCATTAACTGAAGTTATGGTCGTTGCTCATATGAGTCAGGACTTCCTTGTTCTGCGAGATCAACTGATGTTAACTGGTGTTGTGGAACTGCTATGTGTACTGCTGACTGGGAGTCACTCAGGCATACCTGCCAACAGTTCTGATGGTATACATGCATATACAGGGTCACAAAGGAGCTGAATTTGTCAAGAGTCTTTGTTCACTCTGTCAGTTTCTAAGAAACAAGAGGAGACTCTAAAACGACAAGACAACAGGTAGTTTGTGCACAGTGTTGTGCTGCAAAAGACATTTTGATTTAGCTTGTGTATGTGTGTGTGTGTGTGTGTGTGTGTGTGTGTGTGTGTGTTGGTTTGCATGTGTGTGTGTGTTGTCGTGGACTCCCCTCAGGACTGGAGGCAGCAGACTCTTTAATATTTCAGAGCAGTGATAAATAAGTCAGACAGACTGCAGAGAGATAAGGTGACTCTGTGGGTAGGGGTGAGGGGCTGGGGGGAGTAGGAAGAGGAAGGAGACAGAGGTAGAAAAGGAGAAGGGGGAAATGGATATAGCATGGCAGAGAAAGATATATAAGGTAATATAGCAAAAGGTCAGAGAAGACATGAAGAAAAACAGAACAGATTTCTTATACCAGTGTTTCCTCTAGGGTTTTTTTCCCCGCTGCAGGTGCATCTGCATCCCACCCACCAACGCCAACACCACCAAGTTGAAAAATAAGTAAGATGTTTTTCCTCAATAAAGGGATATAAAGAGACATTCAATTCATTTGAATACATAAATTACACTAGGTTTGTGAAGACTTCTTTCTGTAGTTATTTAATAATTATGTAATTATGACAGTCATCACAATGTTGATACTAAACAAATACTGAAGGTCGTGGTTAAGAAATATAGTATATAAGCTTAAATTACTGAGAATACATCTCATTCTGTATGAACAGACGAAACACTCACTTAATTTTAGGTTGTACAGTGGTGTTACAGAGTGGGGCTTCTTCCCTCACAAACATCTCTGACAGGTGTTAACAGTGGTGTGCAGAGAGCACACAAATCGACAAAAGCCAAGTTTAATTTAGGTCTGACATCAAGTTACTGACAGAATTACCAGTAATTAGTGCAGCTGATTGGACGGACCACAGTATAACTGACAGTAAACTTATAATATATAAGATTTTACCATAGTTGGAACAACCTAAACTCTCCACACACACACACACACACACACACACACACACACACACACACACACACACACACACACACACACACACACACACACACACACACACACACAAACACACACAAACACCTCCCTTAACCATACTAACCTGGACACACTCAGGGTGAATGTCAGATTTTAATTTCTGAGATTTCTGAGGACAAAAGAGATCAGAGAGGGATCAGAAGGAGCAAAATGAGAGAAGAAATGAGGAGGTAAGGCGGAAGGGAGGGGAGTGGATGAGGAGGGAGGAGAAGAGAAGGAGAAAAAACAGAGACAGTTACTGTAGGGAAAGGTCAGCAGAGACAGAGAGCAAGTGTGAGGGAGAAGATGAAAAACAGAGGAAAAGAGGTGGAAAAGTATGTCATGCTTTCTTGGGGGAGGAACTACCCCATGGTGCCATGGACTTCAGTCTGACAGACTTATGATCAAAAGATGAAAAAGCTCCACTGGTACTTCAAGCACAATCTAACTCACAGCTTGTTGTACAGTTACAGTATGTTTAGCCTCTATCTGTCAACTCTTTGCTTCACACAGACTCTTTAAGCCTCTGAATCTACACAAACTTCACTCTAGTGCTTTCTGACTAACAGGAGTTATGCTGCAGGCCTGGAAAATCTTCAGGCCATGGGCAAGGCGTCGCCTTTCAGCATCCATGTTTTTATCCCCATCTCCTATGAAAGAAGTTACTTCTTCACCGCCTTTTCCCCACCTCCAAACACCAACTTTAAGCTCCCTCTTCCTTCATCTTCACTCATACTTCTGTAAGCCTGCAGCATTTTTATTTCTCAGCTGCTTTGCCAATCCCTCTCCTCCCCTCTCAGCATCTCTCCCCCTCTGTCCTCCTCTCTCCTGCCCCGACTCGGGGCACTTCTCTCCCCTGCCATCATTTCTCTCCACTCTCACCCTCAATAAAGCATCTCTCCTTCACTGAGTAGCTGTAAGTATGGCTGCCAGTTCTGCTGCTGGATAAGCTCATTAAATCAACTCAGGAAGAGGGGCAGCATACAGGCTTCTCTGGATAACAAACACGTCCAGGTACTGGATGTGTAAATACACGCGCAAGAGAGAGAGAGGGAAAATCTAAATATATCGAAAAGTCCAACAGGAAGCGAAAGATGAATTAATTGGGGATGTTACAGATGAGTAGGAGAAGGAGGATGGAAAAAAAAGAAACTGAATCCATGGAGAGAACGTAAAGTCCCAATCTCCCCAGTGGGATTAGTGTAAATCTAATCTGCCCCGCTGTCTCTTCTACTCCTTTTAGCTGTGGCATAGAGACGCTCTCAGGAAGTAAGCAGGGACCCTGAGAGCCTTGAGCTATTAGCATTAGCTCACATCACTGTAAGCTTCCACTGCACCACACTAATCAATTACCAACCCTGCTCATCTGCCTCTAAACTTCCCATCCACTCTGAGCAATCACCAGCCTGTGACCCTCAGCACTCGCACATGCTGCAAAGCTCCTTAAACCGAGACCCATTTACCAAACACACGCTGGATCTGATGTTTGTATCTGTTGTCCTATTTGGTAGGGCACCACTGACTGTGGAAGTCTGAGGTTTAGTTTATATTGCTCCAATAACCATCAGCAGCAAAGGGCCACAGGTCGGACTGTACCAAGGGTTCATATGTATGAGAAAAAGCTGAAATGGGTGAAATAAGCAATTTGAAGATGATGCCTTGGATGGGCAGCAGTCAATCAATTAATCAAAAAAATACCTGGCAGATTAATCAATAATGAAAATGACTGTTAGTTGCAACAGATACAATGCTGCTTAACTGTCTTATCACTAACAATATGTGACCTTTACGACTAGAAACCTGCTTAAAATGGGGAGTTTTTTTCAGAAGTGGCTTAATTGTTTACATTTACTTTTGAGTAAGGCATATGGTTTTGGGCTAACAATGAAAGAACGTTTAAAGGATTGTGATTCATCTTGTAAGCCATATAAGTACTGTATCTTTAATAATTACATAATAGCATTAAATATTGGTATGAGTTCAGATACAATACAATAATCACTTTAAACTAGAAAACTGTACTAATGGCTGTTACCAGGAACAATGTGTGTGAGAGCAGTTATGACACTGGGGTTAGAGCAGGTGAACAACTTGTTTCTGATTTTCTGACCGGGGCCAACAATACCTCCAGAGGCCTCAAACATTAAGCTCTGACAGCCAATAGATAGCCTATCTCTGTCTGGGCTAAGTGAAGGGTTTACCTTCTGCTGGGTAGTTGTGGCCTTTAGCCACAGTTGACATGTTTTGCAATGGCAAACTAAAGGTCAGACAAATCCAGATTGGAATCAGTTTTAAATCCCATTGGAAGATAAAGTTTATTTATTGCAGTTACTCTGATAAATGTGGGCTTCATCCTTGGTCTGTTGGCAAATAACTCTTAATCTGCTTCCTCACCTTTCTACGCCGTCCCGCTGATTCTTTCTTCAACCTCATCTTTTTTCTCCATAGGACTAGCAACTTTATCTAACCCTTACACAGCAGATAGTTCACCAACTTCACTAGTGTTGGATTGCCCCTGCACCACTTCTCAGTAGGTGTCCCAGAAAAAAAGAGGGAACCACAGGGGAAAACAAATAGGGTAAAAAAAAAAAATCGTGGGATCATAAATCTCAAAGGGCCATAATTAGCAGTATATGGCATAGATCCAGCAAGACCCTGGTACACAAACAATCACACATACTCATGCAAAACACACACATTAGTGTGAACATGAGAGACCTCTTCCTCCCATATTTAATCACAACCACAAATTAATGACATGCTGTGGAGTCCAATCCTGTCTCTTATCCCATGAGCCTTCATTACAGTGTGAATTAAAGACAACCTGGCTCAGGATTGGTTCACCGCAGAGTGTATTTGAAGGTTTGTAGCACATAGTTCTTCCAGTGAATAGAAACCATGTGCAAATATCAAACATTCATATCAGCTGCATTCCTCCTGTCTGGATGGATCGATGTCTGGAAGACTGTGCAGCACATGTGTGCAGCAGACCGGCTCCAGCATGCTAACTTTAAACATACTCACAAACATCAGCAGAATCATACATTCAAAGTATGCTTGACTAGAAAACACAGGCTCCAACTGAAAAATAAGCCATGAAATATTACATTTTTCATACTAGAGGCCTTAAAAACTTAAAAATAATCTAACTGGGTACATCCAACTTCTAGGCATATGAATTGATAAGAGATGGTTGCAGACAAATACAACCAGGAGGCCTGTTTCCATTTACTAGGATGCACCTGCCCTACCCACAGGCCCATCTGGCCAGTGTGAAGAGAGGAAGAGCCACAACTGTGAGCGTTTGAAAAATCACAGCCCCATCTCTTTGCGCGCACAATCACACCAATGTTGCTCACTCTGAACAGCTGCGACTTGCTACCTCCTCTCAGCCAACATTCTTCTCCTGATGTCCTCCACTGCCAAGACAGCGATCAGGCAAACGCCAACTGACTCATCTATTTTCTCAATCACACACAGACAAACAATCGTGGAGCTGATGCTTGTATATAGACTGCTCCTCTAGTTGCTGTTAATGTACAAGCATTCTTTCATATCAGCATTTTATACAACTGCCGTCTACATGAAGAATGTTCCCCTTTCAAAACAAAGTGTAGATTTTATCGAGCAGCTCAGTCAAGTCCAACCATGTGATTAGATTTAGAGACTACTAATCAGCTACAGGCCAAAAAGAGACATAAGACTAAACAATCTAATAGTGTTGGTTTGTATGGACAAATATAGCACTGCTGAGGGCGAGCATCGTGCATTCAGAGCCACACTTGTAGATTTGCAACATCTAGAATTGGATTTTAAACCTTCACTTCCAGCACAGTCAGCATGCTTAGCATTCAAAATAGAGAACACATCACACGGCTTAGTATGTTGCACCACTTCGAGCAGCTGGTGGTGGCACGCAGCCGAGGCCAGTGTGCACACAGTGGGGTCGGCCGGGATGCTAGAATGGGGGGGACAGCAGTTTGACATGGCCTTGGAGATGGAGTTTTTGTGGCCCATTCATAAACTGCCAACCCCCTAAGAGAGAGCAGGACACAGGGAGAGGAGGGGGGAATAGGTGAAAAGAGAAAACAAAGTGATTGGGGGGGGGGGGGGGGGGGGGTGACAAGAGGGGGATTCGGTAAGCAAACAAAACAGCTTCATTACCAAACCCACCCTTTACCACCATGTCGGCTCAGACTAGTCCTGCTGAGAGAGGAGTGGGTGATGTGGAGGAGGACAAAGAGAAGCTAAACACCATGAAGCTCGGAGTTCACAAACAACTTTTCAGACACGACCTCCTCCCACAAAATTCCAAATACACAGTGGTATGTGATGTGATGTGATGTGATGTGATGTGTCTGTGTGTGTGTGTCTGTGTGTGTGTGAACAATGGCCTTGTGGCTTCCTTCTGATTGAAGGTGGGTATATATTTAGTCAGGGGGTTTTAGCGGAAGTGTTTGACAGAGAGGGTGTTAAATTATTGAGCAGCCACTGTGAGCAAGGAAGGACAGCACAGTGAGGCTGAAGAAGACACTCTTATCTGGTACTACATGCTGTTGGAAAACACACATACAATCCTGCCACACAAACACACACCTATCAAACCAATGAGGTGCATGTTCTTAGCAATCTACTGAATGTTCTTATTTTTTACAGCGAGCTAAGGTTTCAACATGCTAAGACCCACAGAGGCAAAAAAAATATTATTACAGTCAGGGGATTTCTGAATGAGGCTCACATTTATTTTATGAAAGGGGATGACAGTGGGAAAAAAAGAGATTACAGATGTTTACTCCAGGGCTAAACATTTCGGTTGCTTGACAGGCAACAGCCTCATTCATCCATTTATTTGCTGTGTTTCGCTCTGTGACTCCGCTCCTCAGCCGCTCCCTGACAGCCCTCTCACTACAAGGAAAACAAACCTCACCACTGGGGACAAATTACCGAAAGGTCAGAAGACTTTTCGGCAGAGCCCTCAAGCTCCCTGGTCTCCTCTCTGCTGCACAAGTATTTTCCAACAGAACATGACCTCCTGTGCGCGCTCCACTTTCTGCTTCATGTAACATCAAGGAAGGGCTGAAATGCTGAGTGTCAGCTTTCGCCACAGTGACAGAGGTGGGTACAGGAGGATATCAGTCCTGATTTTTTTTTTTTTTTAACTGATTTTTGCCCTGTACACTGCAGAGTAAACTGTTGCTATGAGGAATTCAGTCCTATTCAAGGTCGCTTGTGCTGTTGATGCTTTTGTCTGGTGGTAAATGAACAGTCTTCCTGTTCACTGTACAATCATGCAGATCAAATTTGCCAGTCATAGATATTTCATAGTTTATAGAGGGGAGAGATCTGGCAAGTGAAATGAATGAATTACTTGATTAATACGAAAACTGTTTGGTCACTTGGAGGCAGCAGAAACAAACTGTAAACACACAGCACTGATATAATATCTCACATATTTTATTGATGAGGCAAACTTGTTGGCAAACACACATTCAGCAATTAAACAGCAGCATTAGCTTTCATCTGGAACCATGTTTCAGGCTACTTGCTGAATCCAAGTCCATTATTAACTCTCCTTTAAGCTCTGTGTTGGTCGACACCAACTCCTGAGGGAAAATGTTGCTCTTTAACTGCAACACAGCTCCACTATGTTCACCATCTAGTCACACAGTGTGTCTGTGCTGTTTAGGGACAGGTACTCAGGTGCTTTTTTGCTGAAAACAGAAACAGCAAGACAGCAAGACAAAGATCTCTCTAAGGCAGTCACAGTCACATGATTCACTGTCAATATAAAATTATTGATTATAACCATTAACAGTTTCAATATTCTCCTTCTTACTTTATTGATTTAATGCGATTTATACAAAAATTAGTACTTATTAAGTCAATTTTACAAACTTGCCGAGGGAAGTGTTTGAAAACATGATGCACAAAAGTATGACACCAGTGCCTGGTCCAAGTAGGCCTTTGGCATTTCAGTCTCACAATGAAGTTGTCTTTCCCTGGAAGACCAGATGACACCAATCTGCCCCTCTGGTCTCCATGTGGACCCAAAACGTCCAAGACGAAGATTCTCGTTCAGGCTTGCAGCACACACATATAAATATTCATACACTCAGGCACACATTGCCATTGTCGACCCCCCCCCACACTCACACCTTCTCCACTTGCTCTCTCTCTCTAATCCTGTAATGCCAACAGTGCAATTAGTCACATGCCAGCTCTTTCTTTCATCTCTCTACTGAGAGGGAGCTCAGGAGGAATTCAACCTGCTTAGTATCTAAACTACATAACCCACCTTCCTCTTCTGGAGTAATACACAAACATGCACGCAAACGCATTAAAATACCTTAGATTCAAACACACAAACCTTTCTGACTATAAAATGTCCTTCATTTTGAAAAGACGGTGAACTATGACGCACAACTGCTTCAATCACTCTCAAACGCCCTGTCTGCTTTGCAATTCAAGAAATGAATAATGAAGGTGAAAATGAAATGTCCATTCAGCCTGAATATGAAGGCAAAGGCAACATAAGGGCGAACTAAGAGCGGAATAAAGACAGAGAGGATCCCTCTAAAACCATCATCATCCCTGTGGTTTTAGCATTTTTTTGTTCTTTACTCTCCACTCTCCCATCACCTCCACAAGCCGCTCACAAACACCACACATCAAAACTACATGAAAGAGTGAGCTGTGACAACAACACAATAAAAACACAACCAAAAGGAAACAACTGAACAAAAACAAAAAAGGATAGCAAAATAAAAAACAGCCCGTGCACTCAAGGCCCTCTTAGCGAATGTCTTCTCTGTACTCTATAGTTACAGTAATTTTGCAGCGCCTGAGGCCACAGCCTGACAGTGAGGCAGGGGGGAGCAGGGTACGACAGGTTCTCTACATGTCAGTAAGGAACAAATGGCTCATGTTGCTGTTATATGGATGGAGAGCCCGGAGTTATCACTTTCATGCAGGTTATTCCCATGTGTCAGCTAAAAAAATCAATCTCCATTTAACAGATAAATCCCCTCACTGAGGCAACATCCAATATGACTGAGACTGCTGATGGATACGTTCACATTAAACACAGATTTTAAACTCTTTGAAATTTGAATTTGCGTTGGTGTGTGTGTGTGGTGCAGAGAGATAGAGAAAGAAAAAGAGTTTCCCAGATGTTATCTAGCACTGACTAATTATTTATCTGCTAGTAAAGTGATTGGTTCCAGTGACGTGGTAGAACAGCGACTCCGTCTTTCAGTGTCTTTCTTTCTTTCTGACCTCCAACCTGCTGGCTAAAGTTTGACATTTTGCGGGAAAACTGTTGTCAGTTGCTTTCTTGAAGACAGACAGATGAGACGCTTTATGTTTGTACAATATGTATGCAGCTAAAGCCAGGTTGAGATTAGCTTATGTTAGCATAAGGCCTGGAAGCAGGGGGAAATAGCAAGCTTCCCGTCTCTCTATAGTGAAGACAATACATATACTAATACAAAATGCAAATGCGAAATCACTTCCCAAAGTCTTGTTGCCACTGCAAGGTCGCCAGACAAAGGAGATACTGCACAGTAGTAAAATATAGTTTGTGAAGAAACAGTTACACCATGTACCTCTCTATAGAACCACTTCTTTTTTTTTTTTTTAACACTTCCGTTTTTGTAAGGATTGAACAATGCTGGTAGGTGGATTTTGTTATCTTTGGACAGAGCCAGGCTAGCTGTTTCCCCTTTATGCTAAGCTATGCTAATCACCTCTTGGCTCCAGCCCCAAAAACAATGCACTGGCATAAGGTTGATAATTCTCAGCAAGAATGCAAATAAGTATATTTCCGCAAATTTATAACATCTAAAATTTCAGTAGCCAATAGTCTGTCATTAAAGATCCATTAAGTGTGTTTTAATTAATTATATAGAGCTGAATGTCCACTAGTCACTATATCATTTTCATGGTTGTAATTGCTTTGCTGGTCGGTACTAAAGATGCAGTGATTACGCCTCTGGGTATTGCGATTACTACTTTTAAAAGCTCCATTTAGATCCTGTGCTCGTTCACAACACTTGTTACTTGCATTAACAGTGATGGCTAATTGTACTACAAGCAAGAGAGCAAATTATTTCTTAAGATAAAAAGGAAAAACGATGAAGCAATATTAAATTTCGGTCAGAGTTGGTCAGGTTCTTCAAGGGATAAAAGATAAATGTCCACTATGCTTATAATCAATTAATTATTTTGATCACTTTTTGAAAACAATAATGCAAAACATTACCTATTTCCAGCCTCTTATTTATTACAACATGCTGCTTTTCTGAGCTGCTTTTCTGAATGATGAAATTGCCTTATGTGATAATGAAATGAGTATCTTTGGGTTTTGGACCATTGGCCAGGAAAAAAACAAGCAGTTAGAAGATCTTGCCTTGGGTTACAGGAAATTACAACAGGCATTTTAATACTTTTCTTATATTTTATAGATAAAACACTTACTTGATTAACTGAGAAAATAATAGTCCGAATTTTTCGATAGCAAAATTATCTTTAGTTGCACTACTAATTGCATTTGGATCCACTACCTGTTCCCTTGAGGGTTGTGATGAATCACTGCTCTAATTAGCTGACGCACTCATACCTCAGTATTTTAAATTTCTGACCATTACAGGTTTTGCAATCAGTGCCCAAGACCTGTTGATGCTGATGCAAAACCTTGCATGCTAGAATGATGTTGACACAAGTCTGACATTGGTTAAATTAGTGTGTATGTGGTTTGGATGAGCAGAGTGTGTGTGTGTGTGTGGAGACAAATGGCAGTGACTGACACCTTACTAACTAGCCAGCTGAGGCAGCCAGTATTCCTGGTGTTGCCCTGGGCCCCACAGCATCCCTCTGCTTTATTCAATGCCCTCTGGCTTAACAAATACATAAATAAATAAAATAAAAATATAAATTCGCTAAACAGAGGAAGTTGTTTCTGAAGGCTGCTGTCTGGCAACCATTTCACAAACTTCAAAAGAGGGCGTGGGAATGAAAACAGACCAAACTGTTGCCCATGGACATGCAGTGATAAAACAGCCTCTCGCCTACATACGGGAAAATCTGAACCTTCTCTTCTCTTCTTCTTACTCTCACTATTGATGCTCTCCTACTCATTTGCTCCTTCTTCTGTCATATGCATAAACACATATCTCCTATTCACTATTTATTTCTCCAAGTCTCTTAACCATATGTGTGATAGCTGAAGCTGGCCTCACAGGTTAGGCCACCGGTCTCTGTAAAGGAACTCCACCGAGAGAAGAAAGCACGGGGGAAAAGGCCGCAAGGGAAAACAATCCAATGACCACTTTTGGTCAAAAGCTGCAGCAGTCAGCACCACAGCCTAAAATTTAATTTCCCCTAAAAGAACAGCTATCCTCTATGCCTTTGGCTACCTATTTTTAGCATGTTATCGTTCAGCCTCTATCAGACCACAGCAGTCAAACTCAGAATGAAGACAGTTGCTGTCAGGCCCAAAACAGCATGGAGCTCTGCAGCAACCACAACTGCCTGATCAAAAAGTGTGCAATATCTAATGTACAAGAAGAGAAGGAAGAAACTGGGTTACCCTGTCACTTACAGTTTGAATGCTTAGTTTCTATGTGGCTCTGTCACATCAATTCTATACTGTGAGCTGAGGTCATGGTCCCAAGAAACAATGCCATTGTTCAAGCACTCCATGACTTCACGATAAATCAGTGTTTTCATGCTCGTGTCTTACTGTGGCATCATCTCAAATGCTCTTTGTCCCTTTAACTGACAACTTTTTTTAAGGGTTTCATCGTGAGTTGCTTTGTAAAGCTGTTCCCTTGCTGCCCCTGAACGCAACGCCACGTTCATGCTCTCATGTTGAAGAAAGAAGGGAGGTTTCTAAACTGTCAACAAGCATCGACTGGGGGTGGACGGTGACCTGCAGATCAGTGATCAATGACCCACTTCAGTTATGCTCCACATATATTACTGAGCTCCTCTGGCGGTGTGTATGCCTCTGAATCACACAGATTTGAATTCATCCTCTTCCTTCCAGCTATAATCTTGTTAGACCATGAGGCCGATGCTGTCTGCATCCTAAAAATGTTGTTTTGTCCAAAGAACATGAGAGATGGATATTTTTGGCATGATTTAAGTTGTAAATAGACAAGCTGCAGTTTCCTTGCCATTTGGAAGAAAACCGTAAGTGTGGGTGAGTGTTCATGGCTGCAGCAAGAAATTATGGGCTCCTACGCACAGTAGGCCACTGTGGGCCTTTTCTCCACTTATCTATCAATTCTCAGTGACAAATACCCAAGGGTGGATTATCAGTTGCCTCCAGGGACTTACTGTGCCTCACCTGGTTTGTGCAAATTTTATTGAAAATTTACTAGGTAATATGCACCACTAAGGCTCAATATCAACTGACAAGATGAGGACCTTAAAGTAGGTCCTGCTTTATGAAGCCTGCATGGTCTTTAAGAGGGTTTTTAGAGCAAGATGTAGTGTGTACACCTTGGTCACTTCAGTTTCGTGCTTATACAACTCATATTCCCAAATGAATTTGTGTTCAATCAAATGACTATACAATAAATCTATAGGGCCAGGTAGTATCCCAGCAGAGAAAAAAAATCACACATATTTCAAACAGTGGGAGGAATGGACAGCTAATAGGAGCCCTGCAGGTGATTTTTGCCCCCTGGCAGGTATATCTGGCTCTGCCATGTCCACAACTTTATCACACTTCATGTAAATTTAACATAATATAATAAACCTGTTATCAGATACAACACTTTATCATTAGCTGACACAAATATTTGTCCTAAAAAAATAAAACTGTGACAGTTGATCAGAAGAATAGGTTACGCAGCTGGACTCTGGTCACTTCTGATGGGCATATAACATCATTTTCAACATTTAATAAAGCTAATTGCCAATTTAATTGTCTAGAAAACAAATTAATTGTTAGTTATCCCTTTATAAGAACACTTAAAACACATGTTCTCATCTTAACACTCATCTTAAAAATGCCCCTTCAAAAATCCGAGGACTGTTTTGGTCAAGACTGAAGAGTAAAAACTTGCCGTCAAACTTCAATTCCAGCTTGCTCCACTATGTCTCACTTATAGTTTTAATAAAAAAAATTGACAGCAGTTTTGATAGCAGACTTTAAACTAAACCAAACATAATAGATATGCCCACAAAATACTCTTCAAGATCACTTAAGGCATCCTACCCACACTTTAGGGCCCCCCACATTTTAAATTAGGGCCCCTGGACACCCACAGTCTTGTGTATGTTTTGGACAGAGTCAGAGAGTAATTTAGACTGTATGTGGGGAAAGACGCACAAAGGACACCTCGCATGTTATTTTCAGATTGCACTCACCTCTCCTCCGTGGCCATCAAAAATCCCAAATATAGACGGGTGGCTTTTATTGACTATGTCGGTGAGCACCTCGAACCTGTCCTCCATGTGGTCTCGCCGGCCTTGGATGGAGTACACGGCCACGTTGTTGCTCTTGAACTCCCAGGTCTTGGAGAACTCCGCGTCCAGGACGTCCAGCCCGCCGAACCGCTCATTCTGCATCATCTCCGCCACTTTCCCCTTGACCATCTTGACCGCATCCCGGCTGGACTTGACGATGGTCTTCACTTCGTCCGTGTGGAAGAAGTAACTCCACAGAGCCAGGCTGATACACAGCAGGAACAAGGTCTCCGGTCTGAGCAGAAAATAACGCATGATCCGACCTAACAGAGACAGCAGGGTCATTGTATCCTCTATCATTTATTTATTTACACGCAGGAAATCGCGGCAGGTTGTGTGTCGTTCGCCCCCGCCGCAGATTTCAGTCCATCGTCGTTGGTGTGAGCGGCTTGGCAGCGATGAAACGGGCACATTTAACCGAGACCTTCACGCCGGGAAACATTAAGATTATACTGACTTAACGGGTGACACTTCACTGGATGTTGAACCGGACCCACCGGACAGGAGGTAAGGTGTTAGCGGACAAACGGACACGCCGCCCCGCAGTGAGCCACCAACGGCTGTCCGCTGACCATCCGACAACACCGACACCCTCCCCCCCCCCCGGACAGAAAACGCAAGTAGCCCGTTTGGACTTCAAATTAAGCCAGCGTGTTGGCTGTAGTCGAGCTGTGGGCAGAGCCTCTTCCCGGTCAGCCCTGGCTGCTGTTCCCAGTCCTGAAAATAGCGGTCCGTGCCGGAGCCCTCACATTCCCAGCTGCCACACTGACTGCGACTCTCCGCCGCTGCCTCAAGAAACCTCGGTGCTGCCTTCAGGGGCAGCTCGTAATGTCCATCAAACGACTGCTTGTGTAGACTGCGGGCTCACATAACAACACGGGGTCATTTAAATATAGTAATGTAAAAAAAAAAAAAAAAAAAAAAAAAACCCAATACAGGTAAAAGCCCCCCAGGAAAAACACAAGTACATAAGTGTTATCAGCAAAACGTACTGAAAGCATCAAAGTAAAATCACTGGTCTTTCTGTTACTGGTATATTATTTCGTGACATTATTAGATCGTTGATAGATCAATCAACGATTTAATAATGATCAATGTTGATAGAGCTAGTTTTAACTACTTGATATATAGCTATTTAGTTCAGTGTGGTGGTTGGCCTACCTAAGCTGGTTCCTCCAAAGGATCAACTGTGGGATGGTGATAGCTGGTGAATGTAGTTTTAAAGAAAACATTAAAAAAGTTAATGAAATGCAACAACGAGAGAAATTTAGAGGGAAAATGTCTATTTGGTGGAACAACTCATAGAACACAAGCTTTTCACACAAATCATACACTGAGCAGCAGAAACAGGGTGACAGCGACATCAGTGTTAAATATTCCCACAGTGACGTGCGCTAGTTTTGACTTCATATATTCCCGATAGCACTTGAAGGCATCCATAAAACTGCCATACCACAGGTGCTCACAATGACCACAGGCTGCTTAATCATAAATGTTAAAACATAGCTGCCCAACTTTGATAATCTCATTACAACAATTGACAAAATCAGATGAATGATACCAAAATTCAGCGCTGGATTACCGACTGCACCTGCCCTTAGGTCGTAGACATAGAGGTCCCAAAAGCCCTTGGTGGCAATAGGTTTTTGATAATATTAAGTGGAATTTTGTTTAGATACAAACCTTAATATCATGATCTTGAGACCCTGCCTTTGAGAGGTTCCAAATCTGATTCTGTTTTCATGGTGCATATTCAAAAATTATTTGCCACAATTGCACACCTGGGATCATGTTATAATTCAGGGTTTATAAATCGCACGGAGTTACTCCTGCCATGATTTGAGGGCAAATAGATAAAATGTTGGTGTTTTTTTCATTATGAATGTTGATACTGACACCTGTGTATTTTGAATAGTAAAGGGTGATAACAGTTCAAACTCTGCAGACAGGTTTATATAACTGAATAAACACTTAACACAAACATAACTTCGTAATATACTTAATTCAAATAAATTCTAGACCGTTTTTACTGTAATATAATTATTAAAATTATATGTAATTGGGTCCAGGCGTTGAGTTGAAGGAAAACCAGGCTTTGTGCACACTGTATAAAATTCCACCTCATTTCTACTGTCCATGTTATTGCCTAATTCGATGCACGTTTCTCTAAAACATTTCCCTCACTCACTTTGCTGGCTCAGCTTGGACAATATAGTCTTAGATCGTCATATATTTTGCATGACCTATTCCTATTATGTTGGAGCAGAGCAGAATCTTATTTTCTTTTTCTCTAGTTTTCTCTCCTTTTTATTTTTTAAAGTATAATAGGAAAAAAGGGTTTTATTTGTCAAAGCTCCCTTTAATTTGGTTTATTTTTAACAGTTCTCTTTATGCAGTTGCTCGGTACTGTTGATTATCTTCATGAATTAAATGTGTGAATGTAAGTCTAATTTGTATTGGTTATTTTTATCATAATTTTTTCTCAGTTTTATCTCTTTTTTTTATTATTTAATTTGAATTATTTCACTTTAATTTGAAGGAAATTTATTCAGGCATTCAAAGACAGTCCCGAGGTCTTTGAGGCCCGGATGACGTCATCACGCCTCGCACGGTTTCTTGGTTGGGAAAAACGTGGAGGACCTCCTCACTTCACAGTGTGTCGTGGATCTGTGACCAAAATAACTTCTGTAAGTTTTGTCAGACTTGCTTTTATCAGTTGCAGTGATCGTATAAGTTTTGGTTGATACGGCGTGGTCGTTTCTTGTAGAAATACTCATCAGAAATAGCAGTTTAGCCTTTAATGCTAACTGTCTGATACGGAATCTAAAGCATCGGCTAGCATCATTTTTAATGATGTAGGAGTCTTTTTACAACTTTCTATCTGTTCCCAAGTCAACACTTATAAACATCTAGAAGTAATATAATTATTAACTGCTGTTAGACATAAGATTAGTGGTTGTTAACCAGCGTATCACTGCAAGCTAACATTGGCTATGCCCTAGCAGTTTTGCTGCTGTCAAATCTGTTGGCAGAGCCAGTTAAATCTGTCATTTTTTTGTCCTCAGAGCTGCACAGAGATCCACTGACATACACTGACCTGTCAACTTGGCCAGAATGGAGTACATGCAAGCCCCCGCCACAAGCAGCCAGGGGAATATGTAAGTGAAAAACATTCAAAGTGTCTTTATGTTCGTCAAAATTTGCAGTATTGTTTGCTGACACATTATAGACATTTATCAAGAAGGAAAAACACATCTGTAATTACTAAGGAAGCTGAAGTTAATGTACACAAATCTCAGAAAACCTAAAGTCTGTATAGTTTAATTGGTTTTTCAAAATCTGAAAAATTATGTTTTAAACAGCCTTTACACTTTCCCTGTTTATCTAGTCCAGTTTTAACAAATCTAGGTGTAGTGGTTTTGGTTAAATCTTTGTTTAATCGTTGTTCCATTACTAAGTACATTAGTGTTGCCTGTGTTATAGTGATAGCTCAGTACATAATAATAAAGAATTTAGAACCACGGAGATCTAGAAATATATGGTAGCAAACATTAGGTCACTTTTGTTTGTCTAGAACAGTTCATTGCCACATAGCAGTGCATTCAGAATTTATAGGAGGAGTCTTTCTCAACTCCATCAAAAGATCCCAGCTAATAGTTTCTCCTGACGCTCTGTCCTCTGTTGCTCAGAGCAACTCTACTAAGAAATGGAGAACAATGAAATCTGCTAAGAGAAAAGGCCGGTTTGAATCAGTTCCCATTTATAGCATCATAACACCAGGTGAAATGGTTTGGGAGTTAAAGGGCTACATCACTGTGGTAGTTTCTTGACTAGAAAGGTTGCTGTTCGTATTCTAGGTCTATAGTTTTGAATGTCAACATTTCACACATGCTGCAACACAAAAACATTTTTTTTTTTTTAAATAATCTGGGATTTCATGTTATCTACAGCACAATTTTAGTGTAATTTCGACAGTACCATAGGTATGTAAATGTTCATTGTGATGATTTGTGAGTTCATGTAAAATTTAATTGGCTTGCATTAATTGTTAAAATGAACTGATAGAAAGAAGGGAAAACAAGAAATCAAACAAACAATATTAGCTGTAATGTGTTGTGCTTGTCTTTATTGACTCAAAAACTCAAAAACATACTTTTGTTTGTTGGACCCTGAGGTGTAAAGTGCCACATCATTTCTTTATTTCACTCACTATGGAGTCTTACTAATGTTGCTTCACTCCTCTCCAGCCTGTGCTGTACCTGTGGCGCCCCTATTCCTCCCAACCCAGCCAACATGTGTGTACCCTGCCTGCGTACTCAGGTAGACATCTCAGAGGGAATCCCCAAGCAGGTCACAGTTCACTTCTGCAAGCAGTGTGAAAGGTTTGTTTAATGATGAATAATAGGTTTTTGTTTGTTTGTTGTATCATCGTTTCCCTCCAGAAAGGATTTACAGGTACAAAAAGTTTTTCTCTTGGGAATTGTTGTTGAGGCTTGAATGCACATGTTCTGTTTTCATCCAGGTACTTGCAGCCTCCAGCCACGTGGGTGCAGTGTGCCCTGGAGTCCAGAGAGCTGCTGGCGCTGTGCCTGAAGAAAATCAAGAGCTCTATGACCAAAGTGAGTATGATTCTTACTAAACTTCACTAAAGATAATAACATACTCACACTTGGATAAAAGACAGAAAAGTGTAGATATAAATTCCAGGTCTACCCCGCCCCGTCCTAATCATGGGGATTTGGTGCTAAATTGCTCTTTTAATTCTGTCTTGCTATTGATCCCACTTACTTTTTTATTATATTACTTTTTTTTTTCTTTTTTAAACAATAAGTGGTATAATTTCAGTGACAAAATTATCTTGACTAATGGGTTAATTGACTTACTGTTACCAGTCTGAGATAACCATGAAGTTGAGTCAACACCTTAGCGCCATTCACATTAAAAATAAACATTATAACCTCCATATTTATAGTATCCTTTGAAGGGCCTTTGTCATGGGTTAACTTGTTATAACATTGTGTTCCCCCTATGTTTCTGATTTGTCATGAAGATGTGCACTATGATGATGGGCTGAGCCATTAATTGAAATATTATTGAAATCAGAGTGCAGTATCCAGTTCACAGGAGCTGCTATTTATTTTGATAAAGTTAACGTGTGTTACACCATATCATAAATGAAGCATTGTGATGAAACAGAGATGCTCCGGCCTACAAATCATATCCTGCACACATAAGGGAACATGCTTGTTTGGCACAGGCCCCAACAAAAATGACATCGTCATTATTTTAATTAAAAAAATTTTTTTTTTTTTTAATCAAAAATGAAATTTCAACTGAAATCTTGACTCATATTGCATATATATATATATATATATATATATATATATATATATATATATTTATTTATTTTTATGTTTTTTTTACATATCATCCAGCCCTAATGTGCACCATGGTCACGACAGTACCTTTGAGTATTTAATCATGGCTCATGCTACGGTGCCTCTCTCCTCACAGGTGCGTCTTATTGACGCTGGTTTCCTGTGGACAGAGCCACACTCTAAAAGGATTAAGATGAAACTGACCATACAGAAAGAGGTAAGAAAACAGCGTGGAAGTGACAAGTGTGGGAGAATGACATTCAAACTGAAGGATTAAAACTGATTAGTGACCTGAGATAGACAACATGTGTTTCATCTAAAGGTCATCTGGGCTAGTTTTCAGATGGTGATTGGCAGTAGGTACAGATTTAAGCCATTTGGTTAATATGAAAATAATAATGCAAGGGTGTAACACATACATCCAGTCACCAGAAGTGGCGGTCTGTGATAATGAGAACCATATTTGCACCAGACTTTAAGATAAACTCTTGAAACAGAGTTTGTTGTTGACAGAGTTTTGTGTGTTTGAGAGAGGTGAGTGTTGCCAGAGGCTGTCATCTCATCTCCTTGACCTTTAGTGAGAACCTGAGCCCTGTGCTTCCTGGGAACAACTCTTTTGTTTGTGCTGTTGGAGGGTCTCTATAATACTGTCTCCAGATCCCAGTGGTCTGATGTTTTCTAAATGACTGAGAGATGGAATCATTCCCGAGACGATGTGGTTTACTGAATGACAGAATGACAGAGTTTTCGTCGCTGTTTGCCATGCAGTTGGAACATATGGTGTAACTTGTTGCTGTCTTTCCTTCTCTAGGTGATGAATGGCGCTATCCTCCAGCAGGTGTTCGTGGTCGAGTTTGTCATCCAGCCCCAGATGTGTGACGACTGCCATCGTGTGGAAGCCAAGGACTTCTGGAAGGCTGTGGTGCAAGTTAGGCAGAAGGTTAGTGTGATCGAAATCATTTTTTGCTTATCTCCTGTTCTGCTTTACTTAAACTAGACTCACACACATTGACCTTTTGAAAGTATACTTCAATATGCCCTGTATGCTTCTTAATGTGCTTATTTTTATGAAGCATTTGATCGGTTGAAACATAAACAATGGTTTTATATTTGGAAAGGGTACTTTCAGCAAATCAGATTGTTTAGGTATCAGGGGGCTAGAACCATATATGCAAGTAAATAAAACTAAAGGGCTGCAATGGTTATAAAATGTATGGCAGATATTCAAGAAATTTTGGCCAAGTAAATTTTTTTCTCCTGCACCCTCTAAACATGAGCCCATGAACTCATGTTATTGTGTTTTATCTTGGTTGCTGTCATTTTTCCAATTTAAATCTACTCTGTAAGTTTATTCTGTCTTTTCACAGTCCTGTCATTATGTGTTAATTTGGCAGCAGCATGTTAAAGCATGAATCTGAGCCATGTAGGTTTTATGTAAAACCAATATAGAGCCCTTGGTATTTGGCAGGAAATACTGCACTTAATCCTAAGGTTGCACTTCTCTTTTATCACTGAAGTGTGGAGCTAAACCAAGCTTAGCTGCTGCCATGCAGTGACAGTAGACTTGTGAGATGATTACTCAGAAACAGGTGAAATCTGTGTAGATTTAGACCTTCTAATTTCTGTTACCACCTCATGATATAAAGCTAAGATACCCTGCTGATTATATAACTGCACTGTCTGCAGCTACTTCACACCAAATGCCAAAGTCATTTCTCTTCACGACAGGCTTTTACTGTGAAACAGCTATCTTGGAAGTTTGAATTAACAGCATGAACCTCCACTTGTACTTACTTGTTCCTCAGCAGCCCTTTGCCCCTGGGATGTATTTTTACCAACTTCACTTTGTTCAGAACTTAAAAAAAAAATAAAAAAAAATAAAAACATGTAGATAGCTGCAGGCACTGAAGTGTTTAACTGGGATATTTTTCTGAAAGGTCAAAGGAGGCAACCGGTCATGGCAGATGCCAAGCTGTTAATCCAATTTTTAGAGCAATAAATGTTTAAATAATTGGGCCATGGGGCTGGAGAGCTCTGTGTGAATCTCTGTATGGTCATAATGATGTGAGATTTTTTATTTTTTTAACAGACCATTCATAAAAAGACATTCTACTATCTAGAGCAGCTGATCCTCAAGCATAAACTCCACCAGAATGCCCTCAACATCAAAGAAATCCATGGTAAGTCATTGGTATATGATTTAATGTATTTAATTTTGTTCATGTATGTTAGTATTCAAATGTCTAAAGGGAGGGGGCCTGCTATTTTCCTTAGTGCCTCGAACCGAATTACACTGAAAAGTGGGAAACTTATCTTACTCGTCACCAGCGTAACTGACGTGGATTAGAACTAAGCAGAACATAATGATACGTCAAGTGTTAATTACCGCTTCCCGTACCAGACAGCAAGCCATGCATGCATATCACTGGCGCCAATCACTTCATACAGCTGTCCTCGCGTGGGCCTCAGGGGGGCATGCGTTGTGCGTCTAATCAGTGTGCTGTAATCAGAGCAGGCATTCCATCCCAGATTCCTGCGACGCAAGCTTGCTTCATACCCTGTTTAGAGATGCTAAGGCTCACAATACCCCCCCCCCCCCCCCCCCCCCCCCCCCATGCTGTGCATTGAGTGACAGCTCAGCAGCAGCACTCTGTGCTGTTGGACAGGACTGTGAAGTGGGGTTTGGCCCGACAGTGTAATTTAAATCATCTCCACATCTCGGCAGGACTTAAAAGCTTTATGAAGGTTACAACATGTGGCTGCCATATTTTTTGCCATCGTCATCTCCTCCCTTGTGTGTGTTGTTTGCATGCATATGAATTCTGCAAAGGTGATGACCCGTGAAGTGCGCCTGTGATGTATTTATTGGTGGAGGATTTGATTCTATCGCTCTTCTCTTTCAGAGGGGATTGATTTCTACTATGGCTCCAAGCAACACGCTCAGAAGATGGTCGACTTCCTCCAGTGCACTGTTCCCTGCAGGTGAGCAGGGCTCCAGCCTGTGCCTGTAAAAACGTTATCCTCATGATGCTCAGTATTAAGTCTACGTGCCTTTTTAATTTACAAGTATTTAGATGCTGAGCACAACCTTCAGAGTATGCAAACAGATCAAGACTATCTAGATGCAGCTGTCATGTTTATGTAATGAAATTAGTGGAGATAATTTTCTAGCAGGTGTTACCAAAATGTAGGCTGCTATAATAAATTGTCCTAATGAAAACTGCATTAACAAAGAATGTATGAAAAACCAAGATGTTATTTTACAGCGTGTTTCTATCAGTACATACATCATTATTAGCAAAGAAAAACAGCCAAGTGTTGTTTCTGGATGCTAGAAACTAAAACATTGCATAATTACTCACCTGAATGTGGATCATGTCGACATGACCTCCAGCAGCTCAGACGAGCTAAGTTGCCCAATACACTAGTATTTTCCATGTTTGCAGAACATCCTATTGCATTCAAGCCTCTTTGTTGCTGCAATTTGTCCAACTGGTACAATATGGACTCTGCTGCATCTCTGAATGACGTCTGCGGTGGTAACAATGATAAAAACTTTCTTTTTCATTTTAAAGGTCAAAGACTTCCCAGCGCCTCATCTCTCACGACATCCATTCAAACACATACAACTATAAGAGCACCTTCTCTGTGGAGATCGTACCTGTCTGCAAGGTATACAGCTATGTGTTTTATTTATTCTTTTTTTTTTTCCTTTGGCTTTTTTTTTTTTAACACCCACACTGTCACCTCTGAAGCCCTCACTTTGTCAGTATAGTAAAAAATGTTGTGTTAGAAAGCTGTCAAATGTTCTGCTGCTATGCAGATGGAAACCTGAGCTTGGCCAAAAATCTTTCATGTTATATTTGTTTTTGACAGTAACAAGAGATAATAAATTGAGCATATTGAATAGGCCGAGAGACTTAATACACTTAAACATTAAAACTAAGGTAGGGAGAGCGGTTCTCGCAGGTGTTTGTCATTTTCAAAAGCTGCTTAATCCCATTTGACATGCAGCTTTAGTTCTGTGTTTTAAACATCAATACATGAGTGGGAGAGGCCATACAGGGCATATCCAATAAAAGAAAACGGGAATTTGAATACACAGACACATTGTTCACTTCAAAGTCTTTTACTTTCCCCATGACCTCAGTTTGACTCTGTGCTGTCTGGTTGCCAGGACAATGTCGTGTGTCTTTCACCACGCCTGGCGCAGAGCCTGGGGAACATGGGTCAGGTGTGTGTGTGCGTCCGCGTCACCAGCACCATCCACCTCATCGATCCAAGCACGCTGCAGAGTGAGTATTGCAACTGCCCACTGAGTTTTAACTTGCATCACAGTCCAATACAATGACAGCTTAGCCTGTTGTGGTTGAATATAGCTGCAGTCAGCAAACTGTGTGTTTTATTATAATAATCGTTATTTATAGAGCATCTATCAAAAACCCAATGTAAAACGTTCTTCACACAAGAAGTCAAAATCAACAAACTATTAAATCAAATATATGGGAGACATTAACTGTACAAGAGTGAAATGGATAACACCAATTCCAGTAATATAACAGAAAGAAATAAAGAGACAGTTCAAGTAAAATCAAATAACAACTCATAAAAATCAGGATAAGTTCTCCTCCTATAAAATATATTTGTGTCTATAAAGAGATGTAAAAGATGATGCTGACTCAGCAAGACGTTTCCTCAGGCAGGTTGTTCAGGGCCTCGAAGCCTGTCTCCTCTGGTTTTCAGCATGTGTAGTTTTTAGTCATTAAAACTCAAAAGTACTGATGTTCTCATTCATTTATCTGGGCTCTATGTGTAGACTTTGTGAAAGGTCTGATGTACAGCAGGTCAGAGTTTCCCAAGCATTTCCGTCCACATTTCAGTCCATTTAGTATAGTGTCAATTTTCAAGGTTTTACTACAGCACACTGGGGGAGAAGACATTCATGTAGTGCTCTTATCAGGCTTGGGCAAAATCAAAAAATGTAATATCTCAATACAATCCAGCCCAGACATCATGATATATGGCCGTGGCCAGAGGCACTCGTTTTCGGGTTAGACATCCGTCCATTTGTGCGTCCCATTCTTGTGAACCCAAAATCTCAGCGAATTTCTTCAAATTTGGTGCAAAAAATTCACGTGAACTCAAGGATGAACTGAATAGTCATGTCAACGTGGAGCAGAATCTCAAATGAATGTTTCCAACATCTTGTGGAATCCATTCCACAAAGGACTGAGGCTGTTTTGAGAGCAAAGGGAGGTTCTGCCAGTATTAGTGTGGTGTTCCTAATAAAGTGCTCAGTGAGTGTAACTGAGAGTCAGTGCTTGGGTTAAGTCCTTCAGTGCTGCACTAAGCTGACCTCAGTCTGCTGACCACATGTTCATCATAGTTGTTTAACTATTTAACAGCTCCCCTCTGTTCCCAGTCACGGCACAGCACGAGACACACTTACAATAAGAAAAGAAAAACACATTTCCAGTTTGCTTTAAGTCTGCTGTCATAGCCAAGAGGTTTATAATCAATGCAAATGTGGTGACAATTAGTGATGATGTGTTCCCTCTGTATCTGGTATAATCACTCATTATGTGAGAGGCTGAGGCGCTCCTCAGCAGAATTCTGACATTTTGGAAGTGGCACACACGTTTTTAATTACTCTTCAAAGACCAGGCTATTTTTGTTGCAGAAAGTTTTTGAGTAGGCTGAATAGCAGAAAGAGCCTGGAGGCAGAGCTCTGTTCAGCGGATTTAGGCTGCAGTAGGCAATTAACTCAAGTATTAAAAAAATATGTGTGTTGCTGTTCATCTGCTCGTGTTCACTTTATTTGCAGTATAGACAGAAAAACATCGTTCCTGTCTGGTTTGTTTGGAATATGTATAGGAGAGAAATACACTGGCGGGCAAATCAATTTTTTTTAAATTCTCAGTACCCATGTGGCTTTTAGATTAAAGGATCTCGATCAATTTTTCAAGTTCTTTAACTGTCAAGTAAAAATGAGAAGGTAGTGTATAATTTGTGCTCACACTTCTCAACCGACTGCCCTAATGACTAGTTTTGATGGTCAGTAATAAATACATGAATAACGTCTTACACACTAGTTGCTGAGGTGGATGGGAACACATACTGGCGTAACCCCTTCAACAGTCTCTGTAACCCACGGCAACTGGAGGAGTTCATTGTCATGGACATTGACATCATCAGAGACCAGAAGCTGGGTGCCGGAGCGGGCTTGAGGTCCAATAAGGTGAGCGTGTGTTTGTGTGTGTTGTTGCAGAACAGATTGCATTATGGGGGAACATTGCTCTTCTCTTGGAAGCAAAATCAATAGCGAACCATTAAATTATCCCTGAACCTGTATGCAGCATTCAACAGCAGCGTTTGTTTCAGTGACAGGGGGGGAATGAGGTTTGTTGGGAGAGTGTTTGCTCTCTCCTTTCCTCTGTCTGAATGTTGCATTGTTATCGATGCAACTGTCTGAACAAATTGGAGGAAGAGAACAAGAGTAACGTTCTTGAAATGGCTGGAAACTACATTTCTGTTCCCTTGTGTGTACTTGTGTGTGGGTTACAGCACACCCTGGCTGAGGTGTGGGTTCAGAAAACATCAGAGATGGACACCAGTCAGCAGTATCACTGCCGTACATTCCTGGGCCACCTGCTCAACATTGGAGACCTCGTGCTGGGGTGAGTATCAAGTGTTGATGAGACATTCAGATGTCGCTCAGGTTGGCAGTAAAGACAAATTGCTAGCTGTGGGCTTTACGCTTAATGGAACGTCTTACTTTCAACGCTGCAGGTTTGACTTTGCCAATTCTAACATCAATGATGAATACCTGAATAAGATGAACCCTCACCATGTTCCTGATGTGGTAAGAGTCAGCTGCACTTCTCTGCACACCCTCAGTGAATAAACATAGCCCTCAGATGATGCCGTCAGCAGCTATTGTTGACTTGATTAACACTGACCTCTAGCGGCAGGATAAAATACTGGCTGTAGATTTGACAGCATTCTTGGAAAAACACTACATCCCCACATAGAATCACATAAGAAAACTATGAGGATAGTCTTTTGTAGTGTTTTAATTTGTATAGTGCGGACTCTCATAGGTGCTGATCAAGAAGAGCTACGACCGCAGCAGGAGGGTGAAGCGCAGGAACTGGAAACTACAGGAGATGTCCAGAGACCGTGATGGCATGGACACAGATGATGAGAGGTAGGATAGTAGCTCATTTATGATTCTCTTGAAGTGAGTGATTTAAAGCTTCTAAAATTTTCCACCTCCATCACAAGAGCTGTCCAATATTCATCTCTGATGTTGAATGAGTTGGCTTTTAAAGGATAAGGCTGGTGATACTCTAGGATTTTCTTAATGTCAACAAATCCCAGGGAAAGTCCAAAACCAGCAGTGCACTTTTCTGTTTCTCTGCTTTCTCACAAAGGTTTGAAAATTTTCTAAAACAGTTTAACGTTAATCAAACAGGAGTAAATAATGCATTTGTCAGGGACTATTTTCAGCTGCAGATTGATACACATTTGGTGCTCTAGTGAAATTGCCGTGTTTATCGTAATGAAGGAACATGTCAGCCAGTGCAACAGTGTGACTTACTGATGTGTTTTTAATAGCAATGGAGCTCTGTGGCACAGAGGAATAAATCGTATCAGGCTTTGGCTACACAGACAATACTTGTTAATACTGACTAACAAGTTGATTTTCTTGACAAAAAAATTGTAGAATGTCACCAGACCTATACTGTAGTGTGAAAGTGCTTGGGAGAAGGGTCCTGTACCTAGCTGCATGAAGTATCCAATGAAAATATTATCTTTTGTAGTTCTCATGAAATATTATTACACAAACCATAGGTGCATAGATTTCGAACACCTTCTCCTCAGAAAATACCTTTTTTTAGACAAAGAAGTTTTATCCTCAAATGCATTTTGAAGAAATGAGGAAGGGAAAAGTGTTTTTTCTGAACAAATGTCCACGGCACTGAAAATAAGGGAAAACACTTAAGCTCCTGAGATGGTGACTAAAGACCTGCCATTGTTTTTGGTTCATTGGTGAATAGTTTGATCATATGCCAAGAATGCCATATATCCTGTAGGGTTTTTTTTTGTGTGTGTAATGTTGTGCCACATGGGTTTGGTCTTAATTTCCTTTTCTGTCTTTAGACAATACCAGGACTTCCTTGAGGACCTGGAGGAGGATGAGTCTCTGAGGAAGAATGTCAACATCTACAGAGGTGACTTTCTTCTACATCAGTATCTCAAGAGAATTCAGCCCTTCTGTTCATGTATTTATATTTCTATTGTCAGGCTACGGCTAATTTACTGTCAACGCCTGCTTACGTTGCTGATAGAACTCGTAGCACGCAGCTGATTATAGCCGATGTGTTGGATAGTTAATGAAGAGTTTTCTGTCTGAATTTCAGATGCCTCGAAGATCCCAGTGGAGAGTGACACTGATGATGACGGAGCACCACGCATCTCCCTGATGGAGATGCTGGAGGAGCTCAGCCTATCAGATGCCACCGGAGGAGAGGGTGCTGACATGATGACAGACTAACCAGTCGCCACCCTGCACTGACAGCCGATCAGTCACAACACAGGTCCACTGATGATACTGTGAAACAATTACAGACCCAGGATTTTGAACTGACAGCAGATTGAGGACTGATATAACAATTGATACATGATATTTCATACTGAAAAAAGTCCACAATTCTTCTGACTGTGGTTTAATGACTCATTACAGTTAAAATCCATAAAGCAATGGATTATAATTATAACGGTGCCACTTGTAACAGATATGTTTCTTTCAAGAAACTGGACTTTCAGTTATTTAAACTGACCATTTACTGGACCTGCAAAATTAACATTCTTCTTCTCATTCTCACTTCTGTAGTGCTCTTTCCCCTTTGTCATGTAGAATTTTTGAAGTGATGTGGAAATGGAGTGCTGATAATCTACTATATCAAAATAAATATTTGCCCTTACAGATATTTTCTGCTCGGGG
Organism: Trachinotus anak; assembly: GCF_046630095.1. Classification (NCBI taxonomy): domain Eukaryota; kingdom Metazoa; phylum Chordata; class Actinopteri; order Carangiformes; family Carangidae; genus Trachinotus; species Trachinotus anak. The sequence goes on from NW_027273865.1 coordinate 13,458,184, forward strand.
ATGAAAAAAGGTATTTGTTGTCAAGTGCTTTGCTGTTGCCATCCACCAGAGGGACCTCTGTGCCACTAAGAAAAGGGAAGTAAGGCTTTCAAATGGCCACACTTGCAGTGAACCCACCCAAGCCTGTTAATGGTGTCATTTGGCTACCATGGGCCATATTCAAATACTCCCCCACCAGCACCACCTGTTCAAGCAGAGAGTACTGTCTGCACTGAGATATGGGCTGAGGCTGATTCTGTGTGAGCTTTAAAAACTCCTAAGGATCAGTTTATAACCACTTGAAAGAGTTAGTTTTGGGATTGTAAAACCATGACATTTGCTCACACACAGCCTTCCCTACAGCATTAATCCAAACCAAAATTACACTCAGAGTTAGTTTAAGATTGTTGTTTGTCACCAGGTTTGTTGCATGGCTGTGCAGACATAGCGATATGAAGCTTCATGTAATCTGAGACACTGTAGGAATTTGTATCACAGAGTGAATTAGTCTTTGTGACATGTCTCACATTCTAACTTGAGGAGGAGGAAGAGGAGGAGGAGGAGGAGGAGGCGGCCCTGTCTTGTTTTTCATAGACCTGAGTTGGTTGTTAATGGTAATCAGATCTACTTGGGAAAGTGAATGAAGTGAATCCCCTTGAGGTGTTTGTGTGGGTGTGGGTGTGGGTGTGGGTGGGGGTAACAACATCGTAGAGTAGGGGTTCTCCTTTTTTTCTGATCAGCCTCCTGCTGACCTTATTTTTCTCTCCATCTTCGCATGTGCACAGACTGAGCCCTTCTGACCCAAATACTGTGCCTCCAACCCCCTTTACCTGTAATTTCTAGTATTACAGACTCACTTTCCAGATATCAGAAAACCACCGTCTTGTTGTTGTGAGTTTGCCTCTGAACAACTGAGTGTCTAAGGAATAAAGAGGCTGTTACTCTGATTTGAATAGTAATTTCCAAATTACCTGCAGCGGAGCAGGTTAGGACAGTTCATGTAAAGGTCGCATTTTACAAAGTGCTGTTCAATATGTGCACAATGAGGATGTGTTCACTCATAAACTGTGTCTGGCATTTGAAGCCAGTCCTCATCCTTGTGACGCTAACAAAATCGCAGTGCATCCATGCATAACCGGTGCGCCACAGCGGCTCTGCCCGTGTTTACATATCAATAATGCATAATGTTAAGTGTAGGAATTGAGCAGGTCAGCAAACAGTGGGAAGAACAGATAAGGTTTCCTAACTGTATGTCTGATTGTGCCAAAACAAAGAGGCACCTTCTCAGCTTATACTTAAATTTCTTTTCCATGGGTGTTTTGGTTGTCCTTTTTTGAAGGCACCCTTCAGGTTAGACATTTAATCCAAAAGTGTTTGTCTCAGTCTGTTTAGGTGGGGACTTGGAAGAGAAAAGAGGTGGAATTCATCTTTTCTGAATATATATATATATATATATATATATATATATATATATATATATATATATATATATATATATATATATATATATATATATATATATATATATATATATATATATATATATATATATATATATGTTGTGTTTGAGTGAGAATAGGAGGCCTTGTTGGTTTACCAAGATAAACTGTGCTACAGTTCCTGTTAGAGTTTGTAAACTCTGTGGCCACTCGTGCGTAATATGTTTACAGATTCAGCAGATTCAGTTCCTGGGTGTCTGTATTCATTACAACTTCATCATTCATCTTTATGTTTCATAGTCATATTCAGTGCATTCAGAAAGTATTCACACCCCTCCAGTTTTTTTTCATATTTTGTGATGTTGCTGCTTTATGCTAAAATCATTTAAACTGATTTATCCCTCATCAGTCAACATTTAATTTCCCATAATGACAAAGTGAAAACAGATTTGTAGAAATTTTTGCAATTTATAAATAAGTAAAAACTGAAATATCACATTGACATAAGCATGCAGACACTTTGCTATAACACTTAGGTGCCTCCCATTTCTCTTGATCAGCTTTGTGATGTTTCTACACCTTGGTAGAAGTCTGCCTGTTTTGGTAAATTCAATCAATTGAACATATTTTGGAAATGTACACACTTGTCTATATCAGGTCTCACCGCTGACAGTGCATATAAGAGCAAAAACACTGGCTATGAGGTGAAGGAACTGCCTGCAGACCCGAGTGACAGGAATGTGTTTAGGGACAGATATGGGCGAGGCTACAAAAATAAAATTTTGCTGCATTGAAAGTTCCCAGGAGCACAGTGGCCTTCATATTTCTTAGATGGAAGAAATGTGGAACAACCAGGACTCTTACTAGAGCTGGCTACCCAGCCAAACTGAGCAATCGGGGGAGAGGTGCCTGATGGCCACTCAAGCTGAGCTCAAGACATCCTGCGTGGAGATGGATGGATGTGCAGTTTTTTAAAATCATCTCCAATCAGTTGAATTTACAACAGATGGGCTCAAATCAAGGCGACGAAACAAATGAAAGATAATCAAAAGAAAAAAAGGGGGGTGCTGAGCTAAGTTTCAAGTGTCATAGCAAAGTGTTTAAATATTTATGTCTGTGATATTTCAGTTTTCCTTTTGAATACATTTGCAGAAACTTATAAAAATCTGTTTCTGCATTGTCTGTGTGGCGAGTGTAGATTGATGAAGGAATTTATTATTTTTTTTATTTATTTAATTTTACCATAAGGCTGCAACATAACAAAATGTGGAAGAAGTGAAGGGGTGTGAAGACTGTATCTGACACCAAAATATGGAATATAATGAAAAAAAAAATTATCATGGAACCTATAATAACTAATAGGAACCACAACATCCCAAGGATGCGGTAGAAGTGCACAGCAGTGTTCTGTGTGTGTGTGTCTGTGTCTGTGTCTGTGTCTGTGTGTGTGTGTGTCTGTGTCTGTGTCTGTCTGTGTGTGTGTGTCTGTGTCTGTGTGTGTGTGTGTGTCTGTGTGTGTCTGTGTGTGTGTGTTGTTGTCTCCTGTGCGGCAGACCAGCGCTGCTGCTGCCGCTGCCTACGTCAGAGCCGGCGCTGCGGCGCAGTGTCGGGCTGCGGCGCGGTGGCACGGATGCGCAGAAGGATGCGACACGGGTTAAAGAAAGTTTAAAGATGCTGCACCAAGCGGCGGACTTCACATGGCTGAGATAGAGCTGCAACCACGACACCACCACCCCCCTCTCCCGTGCCTCTGATGAGAGGACTGTTTTCTTCTGGCTGCGTAAACACATACCGGCCTGTACGCGTTGAAGTCCGCGGTCACTCCACCTGCATGATCCGTGAGCCAGGTGAGTCGTGAGCGTTGAGCGCTAGTGGTGGGTGTGGTGTTATCCTCACAGTCTGTATGACCAGCCGTGCACATATAGGCCAGTGGCAAACTGGTGAGACAGCTTTTGGTTTACCCAAAGCAGCGGAGCGGCAGCGGAGCAGCAGCGGGACGCGGGCTGTTGTCTGTGGCTCATCCTGTAATCACCGTCATTAGTAGATATCCAGGGGACCTGACGTCGGCTGCTGAGGTGAGTCTGCAGAAGGACTCGGTTGTACACAACACAGGCTACAATCAGCGTTCCCTCTAACAATCGGTCTATTGAAAAATCCCAATTGACTGAGGGATGGTGATGAAATGTGCCATCTGCGATGTGCAGATCACGAATCATTACACATTTATAGTAGGATCTGGACAGGAACTATGACTTTTGCTTATGTGTCTTTTTCAGTTTTGTGGCCAAACTTGTTGGTGAAGGTATTTATCGAGATATATTATTGAAGGTACCATCCTAAAATACCTAAATGTGCTTTGGTGTAACTTCAGTACAACAGTGCAACTGTAGTATTTATATAAAGGATTTGGTTGCATCCAGTAGACAGTATCTGCCCTGTATTTGCGGACACTTCTTGCTTTTGCTATTGTGTCTACTTAAGGTAGATTGTAGAAAGGCAGGTGAGCACACCTGCACCTGGAGCCTACCCGCTGGCCCTGCCCCTCACCTGTGTAGCAGGATCTGTTATTGCCAGCGGCTACATAAACCTTACTCCAAATAAACACTACTTTTTTTTTTTTCTTTTATCAGATATTATACACTAGTTAACAGTAATTATAAACACTAGCCTGAAAATAAATAAAGCTTTAAAACAAGTGAGTGCTATTCCTGCCATATGTGTGTTAAACTGCAGGCTGTGCTCTGTGCTATACATTCTGTAGGGGTGGAAAACTGTTGCTAATTACCTTCCTCACACAGTACAAACTCATTTGTAAGTGCCCCATGTGTGCGGGAACATGTGTGGGAATAAGTGTGCCAAGAAAATAAGTGCGGGTGTTTTTTTTTTTTTTTCCCATGTGGGACCTCTGGCTTTAATTTCATAGGTGTTTCTGCATAACTGAATCCTACAAGACCCTGAGCACCCATGAGGCTTCCTTGATTGCCCCCTTAGGGTGCTGCTGTGGGCTCAGAGGTGGTAGAGGAGTGCTCCCAATTCCCATTTAGGCCTCCTTATTAAACATGCAGCCATAAGGACTATTTTTTTCATTTAAGGATTATTTTCCATTGTGGTTACACAATCCCCCCCCCCCAGGATGATGGTTAACACAGAGCAGAACATATCTTAACCTGTGTAAGGAGAGTATTAGCATTCATGCTTGAAACATATAGATAATGTTATTATTAAATAATGGGAGCAATTCATTGAATTTATCAACTAAAACTACGTTTGTTTTAAGAGGTAAATCATGGAGTAAAGTAACTAAGTAGATGTGCTCAAGTACTGTATATACTTTACTTGAACTTTACTTGAACTTGAATTTTACCATTTTATGCTACATATCAGAGGAAGATATTGTACTTTTTACTTCACTACATTTATTTTACAATTTTAGTCACTAGTTGCTTGAAAGATGAAAGATTTACATTTAAAATATATAATCAGTATATATAGCATAATCCATTATGCATTGGCACAGATCAAACTACCAAAGAGTATATAGAGTATTACAAAGTAGCTTTGATCAGCTACAACATAAAATGCTGCTTACACAGTAATGCATCAGTAATGATAATCCAGTAATAAAAAACACTGACAGAGGCCATTCTTCTGCCTTATGAGGACTTAAATCTTAATACTTTGATTATACTTTCTGTGTTGTCTGTGTGCTCATAAGAACGTGCTTTCTTCTTTTGAAAACACATTTAAATTCTTGTAATCACTCTCCTCCAATCTTCAGTCTTTCTTCGCCACTCAGATTTTTCATCCTCTTCACATCTTCATTCACACCATCTCTTTCTTAGGGCTTGAATCTCACATCTCTCCACCTCCATTTTTCCTTCATCCAGCCTGCAAGATGAACTTCAAGAACTTGAGGGAGTACCTGGCCTGGCTGTACTACCAGTACCTGCTCATCACTGGCATCTATGTCCTGGAGCCCTGGGAAAAGTCAATTTTCAACTCCATCCTCTTCTCAGCCATCGCCATGGTGATCTACACCTCATATGTCTTTGTGCCCATCCACGTACGCCTTGCTCTGGAGTTTTTTTCCGGGATCTTTGGCGGCCAGCCTGAGAGCACCATGGCACTCATGAACTAAATGAAAAGGAAAAGAGGCATGGGTCCCCGAATCATTTCCTATAACTCAACTCGTCAGCTCCCGGAGCAACTTGAGCCCATCTTTACATCACATGCATCCCAAACCACAGCGGTCAGTCACTTCAGCTAATCAAGACTGAAAACATGAAGATCATAGTGGAATGATATGGAAAGCAGAGCCTTACTTTATTTACATCCCACACCCTCTGGCCTTACCCCATGGTATTAGACACACAGCCGTACACTACTTTCACACCCTCACTGTGAAACGTCTTGTGAAATGTTGTTTGTCCTATTTGTTTTTATTTTTTCTCACCATATGTCCTGTGTGAGTGCATACCACTTCTCGGTTTTGCATGATAGGATCATACATTAGTAGTAGATTTGCATGCTCTTCTCACTACAAAATACTACTAGACTCTCTTCTCTCCATTGAGACTTTTAAACTATAGTCTTTAAAGTGGAATTTCACTTCCGTAAAATTTGGGGATTTGTCAGAGACTGATCAAAAGCAGAGTGGCCATAATCGAAGCGTAGAGGCTGCGATATCTTCCCTCTTAGTCTTAGTAAAAAAAAAAAAAAAATGAAACAGCTGGATCCTACCTTTCCCATAATACAACTCAATTGGATCCTTTGGTAAATCCTCACTAAATACCCAAATCTGTTAAACCCAAGATCCCAAGTTTGAAATAGAGCCTCAAAAAATATATAGGCTCCACACCATGCTATGGCATTGCTAGCAGAAAGTTGAGTAAACTCTCCGCTAGTATCACCTGTCAGTGGTGATGCAAGTGATGGAGAATCATAAATGTCTCAATCTCTTAACTGCTAACTACAGAGTAAACAATTGAGTATCAATTATACAGGAAGTGGTGAATAAGTGAATGAGGGAGTGATTTTAGACACAGCCTTAGGAAAGCCTCCTTCTGAGTCACAGAACATAAATATACAGTTGGAGTGCCCTGTTAAGTATGTGTGTGTCTGCTGCATCTGTGACGCCATATTAACACTGATTGTAACTCACCCTCTCTCACTACTCACCCCGATGTTTCTGACATGCACTTAATCTTACTGGTTGACCTATGGTTTTGTATCAGAACCACTATCACCTTTTATAGTTGCCTTTATGCACTGTAACGTTGACTGGCAGGCTACGTCGCATGTTTCATTGTGTAGATGATCTTCAAAGAGAGAGTTGATAGAAAAGCCCAAGCTATGCAATGAATCTAAAAGTGTCACGAGCAGGGATCTGTTACACTCTTGAGGAAGGACTGGTTTATTGGTCAAAGTGAGTAATGTAACAAAATAACAGCATCCATGTGTGCCGAACCCTCTCTTTATCTCCTGTTTTTTAACTGCTGGTATGTCGGAAAGGTGTGTTCAGCACTGAGCATGAGCAAATATTGGTACAGCACACCTTTGTGTTTTAGGCTTGGCTTTGTTGATGATGTAGCTTTACTCAATCATCAGCCTCTGAACTCAAAGCAGAACTGTTTGTTGTCAAATGCAAAATGCAGTCAAATTGGCCTGAATGAAAAGAAAGAGCCTGACTGGTCGACCAAATACAGTCTTCCCTACCTATAGTTGATCTATAGAGAACGAGCCAGAGAGAGAATGAGATGTTGTGTATCTGGTAGTGATGATGAGCATTGCATTTAGTTGTGTGCTTAAGATAATTTTTGATTGTTTGTGCTTTGGGTCAAGGGCTTGCTGATTACAGTCTGAACATGATCGCTATGTTAACCTTTATTTATATGGAGTTATATATTTATATACACTGGTAAATGCTTGGCTGGTTACAATGTCAATTACCAAACCTTTTTTTTTTTGATTATTTATATCTGTGTTCTCTTGTGGCCATAAATTACACATGTTCTTTACTTTGGTTCTCCACCTGGAAGTGCTATTATATTGTTCCCAGTTTATGTAATTTCATTTCATTTTGTTAAACATTTTCACTAGTCCAAGGCAATTCCCCAACCAAGAATGAAGATCTCTCTGAGAAGCCTTTTTTTCACCGTTCACCAAATGAATGCTTTATTTATACATGATAGCAACACATCACTGCAATATTCAGAAAATAAAGACATCGGAAGACACTTGGACAGCTGTTCTCTTTCTCATCCTGGTTTTGTTTTTGATATGAAAGTCTGTGCATACTGTAGTTTGAAATATGTATTCATGCTGCATATGTTTGTTCTGCCTTCAATCAAGCAGAGCAGTTACTTTGAAATTTGAAGAACAATAAGCAAAACAAAAGCTTATGGGCAGGACATTCCTGACACAATAGACTGTACCACATGAAGTGAATTCACACAATGAGAGGCAGAGCCACCAAACCAGTTCTCCCTAGTCAGTGCAGGAATGAATGCCCAGGGGCTTTGCTTTCCCTCCTGCAGATACTAGGTAACCTGTAGGTACCTACAAAGCTCTGTTTACCTGAAGCCTATACCTTGTCCACACTCTTTGTTGGAACAATTCAATTCAATTCAATTTTATTTGTGTAGCGCCAAATCATATTATACATTATCTCAAGGCACTTTACAGGGTAAGGTCGAGACCCTACTTTGTTATAGAGAAAAACCCAACAGCTCCCCAACTCACAGATCTCAATATCATAAATATGTCTCGTTTTTTTTTTTTACATCAGGATCTCTCCATTATATCATGAGAAACTGATGAAAAGGAAAGGAAAGGTATAAAAAAAAAAATCCTGGATTCGATCCAGCATAATATAATAGGTTCTTCCCTGGCCCATGACCCATCTCTCCACCAAGTTCGGTGCAAATCAGTTCAGTACTTTTTGCTGACAAATAAACAGACACAGGTGAAAACATAACCTCCTTGGTGGAGGTAATCAGTTTAAAGGATGACAAGCAGGGACCATTTTACAGGCTTGTTTGTATAATAGTGAAAGTGAAATTAGTGGTGCTAGAATAAATTTGCACTGCACATTTCCTGCAATATTAATAACATAGATGATGGATGAGGTAGCGGGTTCGCTGCAGCTGAGGGACTGATTATAGCTAACTTCAGTATGTTAATGCTGTGTAACTTGACACCTCCACCTTGTTTTTTATTTTCCAGGATGTTGGGACACAATAGCTGCATCACCCACAGTTCTCAGTCTGCAGGCCCTAACTCATGTTCAAATACTACTGATTCTTTCCTTTCCCTCATTTCCTGTCTTTGCCTCTTCCTCTCTTTAATTTATTTTTTCTTTCCTATCTCCTTTCCTTTCCTGTCTTTTCCTTCTCTTACCTCCTTTGCTTTATTTAACTCTCCTTCTCTTTCTTGCTAGGCACTGCATTTTCTCATGGCATCTTATGTAGTGCAACGCATTTTTTTTAAAAAACATTTGTGTCAGGGTCTTTGAAGAAGTGTCTTCTGTTTACACTTCACATGTTAATTTGTATCCCATGAAGGAAGAAGCCAGAGGTTATCTCCATAATGACAAGGTGTAAACAAAGTTATCTGCAAACTCAGACGCTCTCAAAACACTCAGAGAGGTGGTGTATTGTTTCTGTTGTGTTTACATGTGGCCTGTGACCGTTTCTCTCAAATAAAACTGAGGGGAACTCCTAGCAACTGTCGGGTCCACAGACAGAGAGGTACATGACATCAAGACAAATGCTGCCACCACCTCCAGGTTTCAGTTTACAAGGAAACCCCAGAAAGTGTTCAAATATTAATAACATTGCCAACATTTGATAACACCTTCCACTTTGGCTAAAGTCTCAATGTCACACACACACACACACACACACACACAGGGGGCTTTAGTTCTACAGCCAAGCAGCCTCCAGTAATAGGTGTTATTGTTCAGCTCCACCATACTACAGGTGTGTGACACTACAATGAATGGCTCCATGGTAATAACCTCATGACAGACATGACATGTACAACAGTAGACACACAAACAACACACTCACAGTATTATATCTTGCACACGGTCTTTGAATTAGATTTGTTATTCATTTCCGCAGGTAAACATTTGGCTGGTTATAAAAGTAATTATTACACTCACACTTTCTCTTCAGTGTATCTTTTCTCAGCTGAAAGTGCTTTTATATCCCATTTGTGTAATTTGATTCTAACTTAATTCCCTTCCGAATAAGGATTTCTCTTGAGAAGTTTTAGGAAAGTCGACAGCAGTGTCTGCGCATATGAATGTGGTGAATTTGTAGAAAATACAAACAAACTGCCGCAGTTCATACAGATTTCCTCTTGCATTTGCATGGACTTTGTTGGACACTCTTTGAGCTGTATTTTTCCCTGTAATGATAAGAAAATCAACTTTCCAACATAAAGTCTCATTCACACCGAGTAGACAACATTTATGGATTTTTAAATCAATTTTCCTATTAAACCAAAATCCAGAAATATTGTGTTTGCCAACAAGCGTCTGTATTTTCCTTCTTTAATTGTTGGATTGCTCATTTTGAATTGAAACTCCTCATACACAGAGAAAAACGAAGCCTCTAAAACGCTTAGTGTTTGCTCCACTGAGTAAACAATAAGCATATAGTTTACATTAGACACAACGGCCCATGTGGTAACATATATCACATATAATCACATCAACAGCAGAGATCAGGTACAGGATAAATTATACAACATGTCAACACGAGATTTCTTTCTTGATGGATCTCTCTACAATCAGATAAGGTTTGTGCTGTGGCATTTAGAGTGATTGTGCAATTATTGCAATTCTTTGTTGATCAAAGATGGAGGAGGAATTCACCTATTGCTCCACTTTATATCTGAGTAATAAATCAGTCAATATGAGCATAGGAGTGGCTGGCCCGATAAAAACCTGAGTCTGGCAAGGCGTGAACCCCCAGCTGGAGCCAAATGCTGACGTGATCAATGGACTTTCAATACACATGGAAACATGTTTTGCTGCCATATGCTCACAGTAAGAACTGATTGGGGAGAGCAGTGTAGCTTAATGAGGACACATTCATTTGTGCTCCTAAATAAACGTATTAGATCACCATCATTACCATCTGGATATTTTAAAATGTAAAGGTTCGAGTAAGGCATAAAATGAGATTATATATTTTCTACAAACCTCAAATCCATTCCATGCATTTTTGTTTGGGCCTCATCAGGTATCTAAACAATTACACTAAATGATTGACTGTGAAGATCCAAAAAAAAAATCAAAAACACAAGTCTGCCACCAAGTGGTCAAACAGAGAAGTAATTTTCTAGTACAGATGACAAAAATCTCTTTTTTTGCACAAGTAAAATCATCACAAGTCTCTGGATCTACCAAAGAGAGCACATAAGTATTAATAATTCAGATTTAGTTAAGACTATTGGATTCACACTGTGGTTTACGGTGCTGTATATACGTGGAAAACAGGTTCAGGGTTTTCATCATTGTTTACAAGCTGCTTTGAAGGAATGGAGAGAGCACAAAGGAGGGAGTGAGGCAGAGCTTTGTCATTTCTTTTTCACATCATATCAAACCTGTCTGATCCTCTCATTGTCATGGATCCTGTCAGGTGTGCTACACGTGACCACTGGGGAGGGAATTGTGCAAATAATCAGTTTAGGACTGAAGTTGAGTAGTGTGAATGTGAAGCCGAGATTACGCTTTATCTTATATTGCTTCTTACGAGGGTGTTTGTTGATTTATGGGCACATGAAGGAAGTTGGTGTACTAGGTATGGGACCTTTGTTGGGTATAAGGTAGCAAAGATACACCAAGGTGGTGTTAAATTAAAGAGGTATAATAGATTCTATGGAGTTGGAAGAAGGAGAGGGGAACAAGAGGATGGATACACCATCCATTCATCTCTGAAGACTCAACTCTTGACTTATTATTTTTTGTATTTGTACTTTTGTATTATATTTAAATAGTGCCTTAATACCGTGGTGAAAAGCAGTGTTTGTTGTTTGCTCCAGCTTTGCTTTGTGTCAGAAGTCTGCTTTGATGCACCTGTGACACACAGGAACAGTGATCTCACACTGTAGCGATGAGAAAGCTCCTGCATCACTGCAGCAAAGTGAGAAGTCAAAAATACTGGGGGCTAGCAAAAGGATTTTCAGCTGATATTAGGTTGTTCTTCAAAGCAATAGTTAGACATTTTGGGAAATTTACGTATTCATTTTCTGGCAGAGTGAAATAAGAAGATTGGTGCTGCTGGTGCCTCTCTGTTAAATATAAGGTTAAAGGTTAAAGGGGGTTGTGCCAAACCAAAAATATCTCACAATTATCACTTACTATCTCTCAAAATGTCATTCCTTTAAGTTACAATGCCTTTGTCAGTAATAGAAAGATGAATCCCACAGATTTGCTTTAAATACAAAATCTACAAAATGTCCAACCCAAATTTTTACGTATTAACAACACCAAATGACATGCAGACTGGAAAAATCACAGATCTTTTCCATCATTTTATGTGTCTTTCACAAATAGCTACAACATCAACTGATCACTTTTGAACCACCAGCTACCAGTAAATGTAAACAAATGTGTATTTTTCCACAACCAAGTAATTTCCTTTTGTGTGAAAGGCCACTGTGTTTGCACAATCAACTTTGAGTGCATTAGAGACCAATCCCTAACATTTGAGAGGCTTGTCAGAGAAAGTGTCACGGGAGAAGGAGAAAGTCTTTTTGCTCTGTGTCTCACTACATGAGATGTGTCTTCACTGCCAGCAGATCTTTTGCCAAAGTCATTAGCAGCTAATTCTGCAGGATCTAGATTTCCTTTGATAAGATCCCACAGTAAAGAACAAAAAACTATGTCATTGGCCTTATAAGTGCTTGTAAACACAGAGGGGGAATAATCATACAGACTGTCAAACAGTTGCTTTCTTACTTACTAAACAAGTCTCTGTCTTATTGTCTCACTCTCAGCTCCTCTAACTCACTCTATACACACTCACTGCAGCTTCAAGATCTCCTTTACATGAATAGGGTTAATGTAAGGCAATACACCCCCGTTCCCTCTCTGCTCGGCTGCACCTACTGAGTAAGTTAACTCTTCCTTATCCCTTGCTCCATAGTGCGTGTGGATGGAGGCTGAGGGCAAGGCCGGTGCCAGTGTTAAATGAATGGACAGGTGAGTGGCGCCTGGGTCCTCTGTGACCAGCTGGGCACTGTAAGCTGACCGCTGCTGTTGTGTGTGGTCTAAATGGAGCTGAGATACGACGAGGTCGGGCATGGAGAACCCCAGAGGAACCCCCCTCTCTCTCTCTCTCTCAGGACTCAGCTGCATAGCTTACACTCCATCTGTTTGTCTTTTATGGAGGGGCAAGTCAGGGACACTTCACCTGAGCTGCTGGGAAGGAGGCAGAGGAAGAACGAGTAAATGGAGGTGAGGAGGAGATAAAGAAAAGTGTACATGAGAAGATCTTAAATAAACACAGTCTTCTCCTATTTAGTGGCTCTCTTCTCATCCCACCATCACCCCTCTCTGTTTCCCAAATTCATTTCCCTTCTTCCTGCTCACTCATTGCTGGTCATAGATCTTTCTGAGGATGTGAGGTCTTTGACAAGTGAGGCATGTCCACTGCTCAAACATCCATTGTCACTGCCAAGTCGAGAGTTTCGATCAGACAGCTAGCAGAAAATCACTTTTCTGCAAAAACCTGATGCTCTCTTGTTACACCGTAAGAATGAATCATTGTCCAGGAACACAGTTTGAATCATAGTTAGAAAATGTAGTTGCCAAAAGGGCTCAGGGGCTCATGTGCAGTAAATCGGTCACTGTGACCAAGCAAGCATTGCATCTGCACTGATTTAGGGGAGATAAGTTGGTTCTTTTGACAAACATCTCAGGTTTAGTAACTGTTGAGTGAGGAGATTATCAGTGCTCTTTAGGCTAAAGCTTTCTTCTGGATGTTCACCAAGTACTACTAGATTGTAAAGACTGAGCTCCCTGTGCTACACGCCAGATCTCGTAGAAAGTCACTTTAAATTAACTGTTGCAGATGTTTTCATTTTAGTCAACTAGCAAGATTGTGCATGGAACTATACAGTTAAACACCTGAAATAAAAATGATTTGCATCTTCCTGCTGGCAGCTACATGTAGAAAGCTGTACAAACCTGCACTTGAAGAAAGGCTGTTGTAGCAGCCCTGGCCCTGTTACAGAACCCTCTTTGCTTAGCTTTGTCCCACTGTAAGAGCCTGGGTAGTTGGTTGGATGTTGGAGGAATGCCTCACATATCAAGTGACCCATTGCCCCACAGCCTTTACTCCTCACCTAGCTCACAGCGATGGAGTGTTCCTGGCGGGCGCTGTATCCCATGTCACAAAAGCACCTTTCTACACAACAGGGGTACAGAGAATGGGCCACAGCACAGTGGTTCTCCTTGGGTCAGCTCCAGCGCGCCATAGTTGGATTTCAGACCTCCCCCTGTGCTTCCAACAAACACCCTCATTGGTGGAGATGTTCTTTCGCCCAAGGCTGGCAGAGATATCAGAGAGACCCGGAGCTCCTGGTGATGCTTCCAAGACACCGCTAGAGAGGATAAATGACCATACTACTTATGCATAACTGGGTGAGTCTTATCAAATTTGATACATATATATTCTTAGAAAGTTGCATATCAGCATGACAAGTAACCTGCTAAAACCTTTGGTTTGTGTGTAATTGTTTGCATATAGATCATTAAACTTCAATAATTTTATATTGTCACCAAGAAGCTGCAGGCTTTCATTCTAGTTAAACACTTGAGGTGCTGAATTCACTGACAGACTACCAGAGATGAGAAACCAACATATGAAAACAGCTTTGAGTGAATGGTAGTCTGCAGACCTATGGGTCGCTGGGAAACATGTAACTCCTACCTGATATTGGCAACAGGAAAGATCTTAGTGGAAACAGAGAAACAAATATCCGCTATCAAAAGCAGACATGCATGGAAATGATTGATGGAAACAATGAGAGCAGAGCTTTCACCACTCATCTGTACTTTGCGATATGATTTGCAACAGTGAACTGCTAATCAGTATGTGCTATTTTTTTTTTTTTTTTAATAATCTCTTGTCTTTAAGCCAAAAGTAGATGGAAAATGAATTTGGTGCAGAACAACAGAAGAAAGGTGTCTTGTATAGACTCATCTGTTCTCAGATCCCAGTCTACCATGAGGACTGTCTCCTGTCAGTCGACCCTTGTGGCTGTAGTTGTGGTTACACTCACTGTGGTGTTCTGCACTGAAGCTAAGACCACACAGAAGCCAAAGTACCAGTACACCAAGAAGCCCATCCCTCATATCACAGTGCACAGCCCAGTGACCACCAGCATGCCAAAGACTCACAAGACAGTGGCAAGTGCAAATCCTGTGGAGCCCCACCCACTGCCCACCATAGAGAGGGACACCTATCCAAGTCACGTCTTTCCTCAGCACTACACTGAGAGCACTGAGCCACCTGGTGTTGGCCATGAGAACTACACCCTGGATTACAATGAGTGTTATTTCAACTTCTGTGAATGCTGTCCACCTGAGAGAGGCCCCAGGGGGCCAAAGGGAGACCGAGGCCTTGCAGGTACACAACTTATTTATGAAATGCGATAAAGAAAATGTTATTTTGTTTTCAGCATTTTGAACTTCTCTTATGTTTGTTTATCTAGGACCACCGGGTGAAAGAGGGCTTGTAGGGGCAACAGGGTTACCAGGACCACCAGGTGTGAGTGGTCCTGTGGGGTTAAAAGGAGACAAAGGTGAGTATAATGTGGGTAAATATAAATTTACAATTGCTTATTATAGAATAATTTATTGTCATAGTATTTTGCAAGAATTCAGAATAAAGCACAGACACATGGGTCTGTTAAGAGATAGGAACTAAAACATGATGAAGGACAGGAAACTATTGAGGGATGCTGTGATGCAGGTTCTATTTTCTTGCTTGTATTATTGTATTATTACTTTACTTTTTTTATTGTAGGTTTCCTGTAGCTTAAGTGTGCACTGTGTATTCTGTACTATGAAAGGTAAAATTGATAAGAATACAAAAATAAATTTTACATCACAGGCAAGTAACAAATTGAAGTCCACACTGTTACAATTCTGACCACCCTGGGTGTGGTTAGAAATGTAACAGGCTTGAAACTTTCAGAGGAGAAGAGAAACATTACTTTTGAAGTTAACTAAGAATCAGGGCCAAAAAGGGGAAACATGATCACACTATTCCTGTTTGACTCAGCCCTCTAAATTTCCATCAAGAAACATACATAACACTCACCTCAAAGACTCTGAGATTTATCCTTTATCCTCTGGATCTGTGCCCCATAGGCCAATTAAATATATTGTAATCCTTCACCTGTAGCACTGGATAAAAAATATTCAGATTTCTTATGTTGGATGTTGTTATGTCAATTTCTTAGGAGATAAAGGTGACAGAGGGAACAGTGGGACAGCCGGGCCAGCAGGTGTCCCAGGGAAACCAGGACAAAAAGGTCAAACTTGTTCAGGAGATTGTTGAATTCGTTTGTATTATTTCCAGAGTTCAGTAGTTTTGACACAGTTTCTTGTACCTTGCAGGTGATGTTGGCTCAAAAGGTGAGAAAGGTGAAATAGGGCTGCAAGGTGTCAAGGGTAATAGTGGAGAGAAAGGGGAACCTGGCCAGAATGGGACTGCTGGTGGGAAGGGAGAACCAGGAAAAGAGGGGCCAGCTGGACCTCCAGGAGTGGCTGTTGAGCAAGGTCCTAAGGGAGACAAGGGGGACAAGGGGGAGTGTGGTACATTTGGGGAGAGAGGACAGAAAGGTGAGCGAGGAGATCCTGGGCCTCCTGGCATCCCAGGAGGGATGGGCATTCCAGGAATGAATGGCAAGCATGGTTCCCCCGGTCCTTTAGGCGTCCGTGGGGATCCAGGGCCTCCTGGACCACAAGGAGAACCAGGGGTGAGTGGGCCTCAGGGCCCACAAGGCATACGAGGGATGCCTGGGCCAAAAGGGGACAGAGGTTACCCTGGGATGAGAGGAGAGCGTGGCGTTCGTGGATTCAAAGGGGCTAAAGGATCAGGGGTTCCCCAGAAACGCTCAGCATTCAGTGTAGGCATCTCTCCAAGAAAGTCCTTCCCTCCCTCTGGCTTCCCAATACGCTTTGACAAAGTCTTCTACAATGAAGAGAACCACTTCAATGTAACTTCCAACAGCTTCACATGTGTCCATGCTGGGGTTTATGTCTTCTCCTTCCACATCACAGTACGTAATCAGCCACTGCGAGCCACACTGGTAGTGAATGGGTCACGGCGGGTAAGGACACGGGACTCTCTTTACGGTCAAGACATCGACCAGGCATCCACTCTGGTGGTGCTGCGGCTGGCTGTGGGTGATCAGGTGTGGATGGAGACACTCAGAGACTGGAATGGGGCGTATGCCAGCAGCGAGGATGACAGCATCTTCTCCGGGTTTCTGCTTTACTCAGACAAGGCCTGATACTCAACAATGGTACTGACAATCTCGTCTTCTACTGTACTGTTCCAACTTGACCATATCTGACAAGAGACCAAACACTGGTGGTGCTACACCTCTATATTCACTATGAACTGCTCAAAAACTGAACTGTATACTAGTCTGAATATTTGAGGCCTAGCAATATCAATATCATGTTTATTGCAGTATCACCTATCTTCTTGTTTGATAAATATGGTTGGTATATTTATTTACAATATTTTGATCCAGACGACCTTTATCAGGTATGTGAACCTGCATCACAACAGTTCTTTAGATATATGCATAGATGAAGGGTAAATGATCCAATCTACAAGAATGAAGCTATTTGGCAAGTGAAACATCTAGAGAAAACACACTCATTGATATCCAGGTAATTAGGGGCAGAAGGCAAATGACTGAGCTAAATAGGGGCAAAAATACCAACATCCAAACATAAATGTTTTACACAGAGCACTACAACATCTATATAACAATCCCCAACTATCTAATGGCCAAAAAAGAATACCAAAGCACCAAAACTTTTGTCTCTTCCTCTTTTGTCTGTTTTGCAATTTCTTTCTCATGCTTTGACCACTGCTTCCTTTCTAGCTTAACTAGGCTCTCTGTAATGAACTGAAAATCGAGACTTGTGTTGCGCATACAAAGAATATCACTTTGAACTCTAACTGTATAATTATTGTTATTGTAACTCATTACAAGTATGACCCTACCCATCTGCAATTGAAAAATATAATACCCATTGCTATGTTATTACACCAGTACTTCTAATATGTAAGTAGTATTGTTGCACAATGAGGTTGTATATAGAGAGTGTGTTGAGTGAAAATAAAATCCAGTAACACGTGTCATTTATGGAATGCTTTATTTGCTTTAACCAATATAGCATTAGTTATATTATCCAACACTACTGATTGAGTTAGTTTCCTCCAGATGAGATAATGAAATTGATACTTGGTAATTTGTCAAAGAATATTACAATGAATCATATAAAAAGTGGTGGTACAATGGCCCAGAATGATTAGTATGTGATCATTTCATATCATTTAGAAGTCAAATGTTATTACTATGATTTAGGAATTTTTTTTCTGTAACAGTTTATAAGGTATGATATCAAATATGTGATATGTGTGAGTTAATGTGTGACAGTTTCTGAAGAATTCCCAGACATGTCACCAGACTCCTCGAGCATATCACCAGACTCGCCAGACATATCACCAGATTCCTGAGATAAAAAGGCAGAATTATCTCTGGTGGGGGTAGCAGTTTGGTTGATAGACAGGACTGGGGGTGGCACAGTGCTTGGAGTTGGCTGTGCAGGTTTCAGTGGAGGATCTGAGGGTTGGGTGCTCACTTCAGTAGGCTGAATAAAAGAAGAGGCTACAGTGGATTGATGAGGAGAGGGCCGGGCCATTGTTGACTCAGCTGGAGGAAGCATGGAGAAGCTCGGGGATGAGACTTGGGGGGATAAAGGCCACGGTACTTTGCGATGAACAACTAGAGGCCTCCTCGTCTGTGGTCCTATTGGGTCAGAGACAAGGTGACCTCAGAAGTTGTGCAACTGCTGCACTATATTCAACACTTCTGACAGGTCAGGAAGAGGTTAAGGGTTTCAATTTTTTGTCAAGGACACACAGCAGTTTACATTTACTTTTAAGTACCTGCCACTTCTCCAAAACCTTTGGGCTCACTCCACCTGGTGATATCCAACTGAGGCACCTTGGCCTTGCAGCTGTACTGGCCTGGACTCTGTCTGACCAGATCATGGTTCTCAGAGGTTGCTGTTCCCAGTCGTTTGTCATCCTTGTAGAAATAATAATGTATTGGAGGGGCAGGACCGCGGGCATTGTATTGGAGGTGGCAGATGAGAGTCATCCATCCTGCTGGAGTCTGGTCATTGTTGGCAACAATCTCCAAAACTGGCTGTGTCACAAGCTCTGAGATGGAGCCACAGAAGAGAAAACATTACTGAAACACTGGAATATATCCCGTAAGTAATTTCTTCCTTGTTGCATGTTGGACATTTAATTATGCTGAGAATAACTGTCCTACTTATAGGAACAATTTGACATGACAGCTGCAGTCAGCCGCTGGTTAACTTAGCTTAACCTAATGACTGGAAACCGGTGGCAAAATCCTCAAAGTCCTCCTACCAACACCTCAAAAACTCACCAACTAACACCTTTTGATTCCCTCAGACAGGCGGCATCTGTTTCCCCAATGTTTCTTTGTGCTAAGCTAAACGCCTGCTTACTGCAGGTGTAAAAACAACAATTTGTGGTTTTACAGGAAGTTTTAAAGTATGGGACTATTTCTTTGCTGGGTGCAGAAACCCAAAGTCTGATAACAAGACTCCACCAAAGAAACCAAATCACTCCTCTGGGCCAAGTAACAGTCCAGCACATACAGTAACACCCTACTACAAATTGTCATTTTTACACTTTAGTTTTTGTATGATAATCAAAAAAACAAGATATAACTGTTAATTAGTGAGGTTTTGAGGTGATTCTGCTGGTAGGCAGATTTTGTTATCTTGGAAAAGAGGCAGGGTAGCTGTCTCCCCCAATGTTAAAGTAAGCTTAAACTGTCTGCAAATACATATCGATGGAGTGCTATGACAGTGGTATCGATCTTCTCAAGTCTTAGCAACAAAGTGAATAAGGACATTTTCCAAAATGTTTAACTATTCCTTTCACAAGTGGCCTGCAACCACAAGCAAACTCCGCATATGCAACCCAGTATATATACTTACCTAAGACCTGCACTGAAGTATCAGCTGACATTACAGAGTGAGTGCGTCCATTTGCATCCCAGGAAGCCCGACAAGAATACATTCCTTTGTCCTTGAGGGTCAATTTGGTCAGGTAAAACTGTGGATTAGGGCCCCTTTGTCTCATAACTTCAACACCATCTTTGTACAGAATCACCTCATGAATTGGGAAGTTGCGTCGGAGGCGACATGTGACCTTTAAGGTGTCTCCAACAAGGGCAGGATGAGGTGGGACTTGCAGGATAGCCCACCCTCCTGAAAAAAAGATGACAGAGAAGAAAGTCACCACACTCAAACAGGCAGCAATGTGTTTGAATGTGCTGTCTAAAAACAAATGCCCAAGAAGCACCATATGATGCTTGAGTTGAGTTGAGGGCATAAGGACTATGGAAAAAAGGAGGGAAGGGACCTGATATGCAAATCAAGGAGATTTTTAATGATACAAATAAACAAAATCTTACCATCCACATTGATCTCCACAGGCAGACTTTGGAGGGTGTATATGTTTCCCACTGCTGTGTCCCTAACTCCCTTGCAATAAAATTTCCCGCCGTCTCTAACCCCAGCGTTCCACAGAACAAAGTACTCCCCAGTCTGTGTCAGCTGCTCAGACCCCCGAAACCACAGGTAATCCCATCTGGAATTATGGATATCAGGAATGCTGCATCTCAACCGGGCATCTTCCCCAGAGAAGATCCTTGAGTCCCCCGACACCTTCTCCAATATAGCTCTGAATGAGGTCACAGTGGGAACTACAGAGACAAATACAAATTGGCTTACTGAGGAGAAATGTCCTGAAAGAATCTTAATTCTCTGCTTTGATTATAAATGTTAATGTTCAACTCGAATACTTAAATTCACATTAATCTTCTGTTCAGCAGGCATATTAAGATAACATACTGATTCTATTGACACATATATGATATGCTTATTAATCTTAATACATTTTTGTGAGGTTCTTCTATATCTAGAAATCAATTATAAGAGTATTTGGTACATACCCACAGACACTACATGCTGTGCCAGTGTTGAAAGAACTGAAATAGAAAATAATTGAGGTTAAATGAAAAATTTTAACAGACAACAATATAATCAGAATGTTAAGTTTGATATATTGTGAAAGAACTGAAGAAAACTCACCAAGGAGTGAAATGACCGTGTCCATTGTGATTGCTCTGTTTGTAAGAAACTAACCCAGTGGGGTGCATTTATTTCCAATGAGGAAGGAAGTGAAAACATGTTTTTTCTGAGCATTAACACATCACGCAACACAGGATATCCTCTTTTCCAAAAATGCTGTCAAATCCTTTCATTTCTAAAGTAAGGATTGTTTTTTAAAATGAAAGGGCAGCAAAACAGTAAACAAGGGATCATCATCTTTTGTTATATAGAAGTTAACAGAAATGATGTACTTATAGATATAGTGCAGTAGTAATAATGTGGCAATCCAGTATCTTCTGTTTTTATTTTAAATGCTTACAAATTATATCTATTACAGTTTTTCTTTATTTCCTCAAGCCTTTCTAAGGTATATCTCAATCTTGGAAACTTTCTAACCAGTAAAAAACAAAGGGGAACTGAAAGTAGCACACCCATTCTCAGAATTCTGAATATCAGCTGAAATGTATCTCCGCTCACGCTGAGAAAAATAGGGTAAAAATAATAGGTGAACAAATAATGAATGATAATAAATGACCACAACGAACCACAGTTTACAGTGTCGAAAAATTTAAAAATAAATGCTTAGTCAAAAGCCCACCACAGTGAGATGGGGGTATTTTTTTTTAAATATACAGAAATTATTATTATATAGAAATTCTTCTAGCTATTTGTACTTACAAAGCATTATTTAATTTTGGTGTACTTGTTGTATTGATAGCATTAAAGTACAGCTTGAGGAATATGTCTCAAAACAAGCAGTACTTCTAGATGCACTACTCAGTTTTGCACAAGCACAAACCTTTTACATGGCCTAAGGTGTATAATATATATAAAATAGTTTTCAAAGTCTTTCCTTAAATTTATCTTTTCACTTTAAATGTCTTCTACCTCTCAAGATTGTTTTGTGCTGCTGTAACATTTAAATTTCCTCTCTAGACATTAATCAAGTCTCGTATTTACACTTCTTGATATAAATACAGCAAATCTGAAATTACTTAATTAATTAGATTATTAATTATATTAATTATAATTATGTTAATTATATATTAAAATGCATATATAATATAAAGAATTGTATACTTAAATTCTCTGTGCTGACTCTTTATTTAATCCTTACTTGGAAATTCATGACAGTCATGTGAAACAACATGAACAGGAACTGCACGAGAGCACATGCATTTTCTATTTTTATTAATCATCATCACACACCCATAGATGCAAATATACTAATACTGCCCCAATAAGTTACATTTAAATAAAAGACAGTATTAAGTTACCTTCTCCCATGTGATACAATAACAAACCTATAAGGTTACAAACATGTTTCAAATTTTTTAAAATACCTCATAAATGGCTTTTGCATACAGTGCAATGAAGTTATTCAAGCTGTCATTTGCATTAAAAGCTTTTAATCAAACTAAAATGTGAAAGCAACGGCACACTGACTACACTATTGCAATACGAACTAAAAAAAGATTTGGCTCTAGCAACATAAGGAAATGTCAGCTAATGAGCAAAGGGAAAAAAACTGTCCCTTTCACATTATTCAAACATACAACTCTCCCAGACATTTCAAGAGTGCCAAATACAAAGATTTGGCCCAAAAACGTGTGGCAAAAGCCCCGAACACTGTTTTCACCAATCCTTTATCCTTTCAACTGAATATAGCAATTACTTCCTTCATTAAATGTATTTCTGAATTAAGAGCTTTAAAATTAAGCTGAAGTGCTTTAAAATAAATCAAACTCGTATGGGGCTGATTTTTATGTCTTGTGTTTACAGAGAAACTGTGTCATCTTTGCCTTTGTTACCTAGTTAATCCTAAACTCTGAGCGAGCCAAATAATATCATTAGTCTAAAAACAGATTTTTTATTTTTTGATGGGACATGCTTATGACACCCTCTTGAGAAGATGGGTGAACAGATAAACGTTTTACTATCCAACCATTAGAATTCATGTAACATGTCTTCAAACAATTTAACAAGATTACTACTGTAAATATTACAGGATTAATGTCTCCTATTGCATCCAGAAGAATTGATACCTGCCATTCTATAGAAAAATAACATCACTGTACATCCAGCTTACAGCTGGAGTGAGAGGTCTGGCATGACAACGAGACTACAATATCTTCACGCACAGCTGGAGGACTTCATGATTTATCGACATTAACGGAACTTGTCCATGCAACACTCACTCACCCACACTTGCCCGCATGCACAACTGCCACACACATGAACAGCTTTTCTCTCCGGATATTTCTCCAGGGGAATACACAGTAAATACAGCAAAAGTCATTAGCATGGGCTGGAGGGTTATTTTAAGAAGGGGAAGTTAAGTGTTGAATCATTCAGATTTCTCCACTTCATTTCCCAGAAATACATTTTGCTGAAATATACTGTTATATAATTATATCTCACTTGGGCAGTAGGGCTCTATCTCCTCCACTTAACATTTTACACCTGGAGACGTCACAACATAATGACAAAAACCTTGTCTGGAAAGTTGTGAATAATGACAGAAACATGTTTAAAAATCACATCCCACCATTTATCCTGTTTGCACAAATGTAACAATAATAACAAGGATGAAGAAGTACTGAGGTACTGAAAATGCCATTGAGGTGACTGACTCAGATGTTTTGGGATGGAGTCAGTCTGCTACTTTGCATGTAAAGGAGCCAGTTCAAGTGGTCCCGGCATCTGATCAGGATGCCTCCTGGACGACACTCTGTGGAGGGTTTCTCTGCACACCCCACTTAGAGGAAGCAACAGCGATTAATAGCCTGGGAACACCAATGGACATGGTAGGGTTAGAGATACCAGTACAAGCTTGTTTATCCTGAAACTGCACTGAAACTGTACTAGAAGCAGAACGTCAGGGCTTCGCCATAGAACCAGGACAAAATGCTTGGAGTGTACTTGGTCCTGGCACTCTTCCCAAAGTTACCTGATGTTACAGGAATTTGACATTTTGTAAAATGCTTGCAGATAGTTAGATGAGAATATTTCTGCCACTCATTTTTATCCGTTAAATAAGAAACTGGAGCCAGGAGACGGTTAGCTTAGCTTAGAAGACTCTACAGGTAACTCTGTCCACAGGTAACAAAATCATCTACTATCACTTCTAAAGCTCACAAATCTGTACAAAAAGTGAAGCGACTTGTCAATTTTACACTTCGGTTGCTGTACAAACAAGATATGATGTATTACCTGTTGAGCTTTACAGGTGCTGGTAGGTGGATTTTGTGACTTTCTGCTGAACAGACACAAGTGGCATTAATCATCTCTTTTAACTATCTGCAAGAAAGCTAATATGTGCACTTCCCAAAATGCCAAGCCATTTTGCTAAATCAGTCGTTCCATTACTTTTCAAGTTATTTTCAGGGCCTCTGGGACAATGGATGGAATTAAGATGGCTGGAGTGGAAATGGGATCCATATCAAATGGCTGCGGTATGTGCATACGAACAGCCAAGTTTAACACTAAGGAAAAGGGGGAGGGTGGAGTAAAGCCTCTAGATTTTTTTCAGAGCAGAGCTCTTCATGTCACCCAGCAAACACTTGTGGTTGCAGTGGCGGAGGCAGGAGCTCATTCTCAACATTATCAGAGTCTATTGCTGATGGTGCTGCAGAAGTCCCACTAGCTGTGGTTGCAGTAGGGTTTTGCGTCTCTGGTGGAAAGCTCTCCAGAACGCTGTGCACCTTCTGTTCCACTTCATCTGTCCAGTCGATGAGGTCGCTCTCCAGTTGGCGAGCCTTCTCCATGACGCGCTCCTGCCTCTCCCCGAGCCCTGTGAGCAGGTCCAGCCTTTTGTGGACCTGAGTGAGAGCTGCGCTGCCTGGGGAGCAGGAG
Organism: Trachinotus anak; assembly: GCF_046630095.1. Classification (NCBI taxonomy): domain Eukaryota; kingdom Metazoa; phylum Chordata; class Actinopteri; order Carangiformes; family Carangidae; genus Trachinotus; species Trachinotus anak. The sequence goes on from NW_027273865.1 coordinate 13,482,943, forward strand.
GAAGCTCCAGTGGCCTGTGGCCAGTGGGGGGACGCCTGGCCTGACATGTACAGCTCAAACTCCTCAGAACTGAGGTTCAGAGACTGACCGTCCAGCTTCTCAATGAAGGCCACTGCACAGCACTGAAGAGAGGGGACGTAGAGGTTCATTAAAGAAAATCTGTCTGTTACATGATACTCACTTAGACTGGAGTGGTGAACATGACGAACAAAAATATGATAATAAAAGAAGGTGTTGACCAATCAGAAGACAGATGACACCAGACCAACAGCAGAGCAAATAGCTGCAACATTTTTAAGACTTTTAAAATCAAGATCAAGGTGCTAAAACTAAACCGTCATGTTGGTGACCAACTGGGGACCTCTCTCCCCTCATTTGCTATTATCTCCATTATATTTTTTGCCAATAAATAAATAAAATGCCAAAAAACAAAATGATTTGTGTTCAAGACCATTCAAAGTGCCTTTTTTTTTTTGGAGATTTTAAGACTTCTCAACTGACTGACTGACTCACCAGGAGGTAATTTGTAACAAAGGGTTGTAGTTGATTTTTTTAATCTGTATTTTCCCACTTTGCTACCACAGCTTGCAGTAAAGCAAGAGTGTTCAAATTAAGCTGCAAGACATGTTTCACAAAATTTCGACATGTATGGGGCTGGGTACATTGCATCATGGTCTACAGAGACCGAGAACTTGTAACTCTGCTGCCTCTTACATCAATTTTTATATGAGAAGGATTTCAAGATGAGCTAGACTGGTACCAACATCTGACATCTAGGGTTTATGTTACATACACTGAGATGCCGGTTTATTGGGTACACCTAAATAAAACTACTACTGTCTAATACAACAGTCCTGTAACTTAATGATCAGTTCAGTAGATGTAATTTGTGGTGCTGTTACGCTGTATTGCATCACACAGAGAAATGTTTGTTATTCAGCTTAGGCTTGTTGATAAAAACTAAATGAAAAAACTAATATAAAAGACTTGTTAGAATCACAATATAGAATATAGAAGCATGTACTCATCTCCTACCAAATTAGTGAAGTAGTAACCATCCTCTCCAGTCATGAGTCTGCTGGGGTTGCAGAAGCGGGTGATGTATTGGATGTTGGACTGCAGTCGTGGAGGGTTTGCTTTCAACACAATGTAGATGAGTGTGGGGAGGAAGTCATCTGCAGACGCGGCCTCTTTCTTGCTGACTTTGATTGCGTTGAAGATGTGCTTGCTGCAACGAGTGATGCACGCCAGCTTGTCCTTCGGCACACGCTTCGAATCCATTTCAATCACATCTGGTATGATGCAGAAATTTTAGGAGATAATAGTGTTCATCTGAAAATCCCACTGGATCGCTACCACTAAGATAATGAGGTGATGTCCTACTGTGGGGCTCTGGAAAATAAACCTAAAGAGACTTACTTGTGATGGCTTTTACTACACTGTCAGAAGCCTCAGGGATCTCCTCATCTACAGGAACACACAGCATCTCAATGGTGACCCAGTGCAAGGCCCTGAAACAGAACATGATAACATTTTCAATTTTAGTAACTAGATGAAATCATTTTACCTGCAAACGTGTTTCCTTGTGCTCTAAGGAAATGTAGAGAAATTAATGACAACTTGCACAGAATATTTAAGCATTATAACAACTTTTGGTTGCTGACCTGATTCTCTTCTGAATGGCCAGGTCTTTCTTCTCATCATCTGTGGTCTCGGGACAGAAGACTTCCTTGTAGAGACGAGTCATCATATACTTCTCTACTTCATCCATAACGCTCTCTACATGATCTGATGAACCTAACAAGAACGAAGAACAATAATATATCAGACAAAGACATTATTCACTGTATGTTAGTGACATTCACTGTTTATGGCTGGTTAATCTTGAGTGTTAAGCGAGACGCATCAGCAGCAGTGTTTAAAACAGTGAAAGAGTTAAACAGTACCTTTGAACTGGGTCTGTAGACGTTCTGAGAGGTTCTGGTAGAAGTCTTGCACACACTCTGACAGCTCATCAGCACCCATGTCCTGTATAAAGGGAAGGGAAATACACATTTCATCTCAGATTAAATTTCATTTCATTTTAAAAATATGACAATGTTACAGGGACATATCAAAATCAAGCCCAAATATGACAATATAATACACTGTGCCAGATTTTGATATTGATTGTGTTAACAGTTTAAATGTAGCAATTACTAGACAATTTAAAATTGACAAATACTTAATACGTAACAAACAGAACTTCAAAAAACTTGATAGCATAAAGAGCACTATTATATAAATATTTATTATTATACATTTAATATGATTTTTTTCAGTTGAGGCAACAATGTGTGACAGCCAGCATCTAAATGAAGCAGTCAAGGTTTCACCACCTGTAGGACAAATATTCAAATTAACTGTCATGCAAAAAATAAATATTGCTGTTAAGCACTATTGCTACATTTTTAGCATTTCAGGTGAAGCAAAGAAAATTTCATTCTGTAATTGTGATGTTGTAAAGAGAGACGTGTTCAGTAATAAATCAGGACAGGTGGTAATGAAACAGTATAACAGATAGCAGACACATGGCACACAAGCTGCCAGCGTAATGAATTGAAAACTATCAGTGTTGTTATATCTGCTAACTGTCTGTCTTAAATGCTGTTTGGACCTGTGAACTTACATGGGTTCTAGAAGTTTATTTCACCCAAAACACAGAAAAACTATTATTAATACACTTAAGCCCTTTTGAGTAGAAAAAAAACCCTGCTAACACCTGACTCTTGTTGTCAAATGACTCAGAAGTACTCAAGGGTATTTACTGGCTCTAGCTCCAATCAACAGTGATGCAATGTGACCCCGAGGTGAACAGGCTATGTTTCGCCCTTTTCTGTGCTGTGACATCTTTCAGAGCACACAAACACTGTGAACAGACCTATCACTGGTCTAGCACAGTGATATTAAATCAAAAGTGTGAGCTGTGCTCCAGGCTGCAAGAGTGAGCACAGCCCCAAAATAAGTTTTAAATACACACAATCACTGACCGAAGCGTCTAACATGGAGGTCCTGACACTTACAGGAGGCACCAACATGGGGATGCAACTTATCCTATTCACCAGTCTGCACGGCAGCTAGCAGCTCACGCTTTGAATCTGTGAAGATATTCCCACCCCTGCGTCTGTATGTGTGTATATGCCGTGTAACTGCATGTGACAATGTTGCTCCCTGCAGTTGTGTGTCTGTGTCCTCTCAGTCCAAAAAGAAATGGCAAACTTGTCTGGCAGTGTGAAAGGAGTCAATCGCCTCTTTTTATACTCACTCGCTTATAGACCATGCTTTCAGTGAAGGCCCGGCACTGTTTGAAGATCTCCCTGCCAGACTTCAGAGGCTTGAGAAAATCAATAAACTCTCGTGTTGCGTGGTCACTGTCCACAGAGGAATGTTGGCTTGCAGAGGAGCTTGGGCTGGGGCTGGACTGTGTGTCAAAAGGACCACCATCTTGGGGCAACATTTAATGTTATTTTAATCAAAGCTGCAACCACGAGCAAACAACAAACACAAGCTGCTGTCTAATAGTTTCTTTTAACCCCTAAAATTGGTTCCATAAAAGTGATGAACTGACATTGAGTCAAATTAATGATGAAGCTAAATTTCTCAGCAGTAATGGGAACTTTAAAGACCATAAGCAATATATGTTTAATAACTGCCGTTTCTAACAGCTGCATATGTGATAATATAAGTACATACCTTTTTTTGGTGGTGTTTTTGTGGAAGGAATAAAAAACTTTGTGACTGTGTTAACTTTGCTGGACTTTTCCTTAGTTTTTCTTTCTTCAAACTTGCTGAAGGGTGTGATGGTAGGCTGTGATTGGGCCTTCTGATGTCTGCTTGCATATGCTTCCTCTTCCTCTCTCTGCAGCCTGGGAGGGAAAACACAATACAGTTATAGTACTTGTCAGACAGACGAACACCAGAGCAAGGCAACAAAACGAGGAGGTGAAAGAACCTAAGACACAGTATTTGCCATTTAGGAATGATTGTGCACAGGACACAAGAGAGACAGACAGACCTCTCAGCAAGCGCCCAGTCTTCTTGAATCTGTTTTTGCCTTTCTCGCTGATTTTCCTCTCGCCAGCACTTCGAGCACAGACCCTGCCAACCAGTGTTGCCATAAAAACCACATCCTTTCTTGCAAAGCAGCTCTGATTGGTCGAGATGGATCCCACGCCGCTGGCTCATCATTTTTCACCTAAATCAGGAGGACTGCTGGGGGGGAACAGAGGACAGAAATTACAATTACAGCCAAATCCGTGAGTACCAACTGCAAATCAGGGACCAAAACTATGTATTGCCTTGTGTACAAATAAGAAAGCAAGTCCCGGTGCTCACTAATACATTAACTCATTAAAGCCATTCACGGTTGTTGACTAGTTTCTGCAGCGTTAACTTGTGACTGAGGTCAAGTCCAAATGTCAACACATAGCACTGATCAGACTAACCTGCTAATTTGGGTAAAACAGTAGTTTAATGTAGCCCAATCCAAAGTGCTTAATCAAAGCCTTGTCTGTTCTAGTTGAATTTATTATTCAGGGGTTATTAGTTACATCTGGTGATAGCGAAAGGCATATCAACTGGTTAGCATTAGCTAACTAATAGCCAGTGACTGCCTCTCACAGACGTCGACTGACAGAGCATTAACGCTATTCTTGAAACAGAATATCCATTCAAAACAGCGTTGTTCCTTGGTTACATTTACTGTCTATAATTTCTGACAGATGATTAGACTGTTCTTGTCACACATAAAAACACGATATCAATCAGCTAATCTACAGCTAGCCACCTAGTCTATACCTACGCTAATTACAGAGCTAAGCTAGGAAACGAGTGAAATTAACACTTCGGTAATGAAGATACTCTGGGTTATGAATTCTGTGTCAACATACAGTCTCATTCGCAGTGTCAAAGCTGTCGAGTAACGTTATCGTCGCTCCAGCTCCAGTGTACTATTGGTGGATGTTTACATTAGCCAAGCAGCTAGCTTCATCGCCAGCCATTTTGTCTGGCAGTTGTTCTTCTTCGCTGACGTGTTTTCTTCTTTGGAATGTTATAAGTCAGGTGACGTGCTTTAGCGCCGCCTAGTGTTACCATGGTGAGGGAGGGAGGCGGGGCAGCTCTGACTCCCATCCCGTCTCCTGTCAACATCTGGAGCCAGTGTTGCCAGATTGGGGCGGTTTTCCGGTGGTTTCCACTTGAGTGATGATGTGAAGATGCTGTGTGAGGTGAAAAGGACAGGTGCGTGCAGGTGAACAAGAACTTAAATACTGTAGTTTGGCTGCACATCATCAACAATAGAAACAGTGGCAGTTCACACAGCACAGCTCATGGAGGAGATTAGGGCAACAACTATTAGTAGGAGTCATATCTCAAACCTGAATAGCCTACATAAACACATACAGACATCGCAAATTCACGCTGTTAACCCGCTTAAATGACAGAACCAGACGCTCCTTACACCAGCAGAACTTGCCTGATAATCACGGTGGTTTTAAGTTTTCTTCAGTTTAAAAGTGATTAATTGATCCTTCCCGGTGCATTCACGGCTACTTTGCAAACAATCAACTTCTAATAGCGATTTCGGTTATTTAATTTCCCAAAACGAAAGAAATAAATGCTATAGAAACGGATCAATAAAACCCACAGCACATTGAATCCACGGAAAAATAGCCTATATCTTTTAAAAATATAAGCCTATATCTGTTCATGTAAGTGATGCAAGTGAGGACTTTTAAAACCATTTAAGCATACTGATATTTAAGAGCATTATATAGATTATAGGATGGACTAAATGAAAATAAAAAATTCGGCCTGTTTGTGTTCAGGACTGCCATTTCAGCCAAATCTGGCAACACTGAAACCGCCTACTGGCAAGAGGGTTGTTTTCTAAATGAACTTTGCAAGCTGACACATATGAGCCACACAGCAATAAGAAAACAATCTACAATGACCATGCTCTGACCTAGACCTGAGTGAAATAACACAATCTGATTATTAAGCATTCCAGTGAAGTCTGGGTCGACAAATTTAAAAGACTTTACAGTAGAAACAGAGTTATGCCTCGCTTTGACTCATTCCTCAAGTACGAATAGGGGAGCAGAAAGTGTAGCTATAGGAAACGATGGATGGATAACAGAATACACACAATAGTGATGATACATAACTTAAGGGAAACTAGAGGGAAATTAATGCAATATAAAATTCTGCATCAGTTTTATTGGACACCATGTTGGCTTTTCAAAATAGGATTAACTAATACCAGTACATAGTTATGTAAAAAAAAAAAAAAGGATAGCGGGGAAAGGACTGGGGCATTGGGAGATTGGAGGTATTGGTTGGTTTGATTTCCAATCAGAAGCTTAAATGTAAGACAATACAATACATTCTTTACTGAATTATCTAGTTTGATTTATTTATTCATTCATTGGTTTTTCTGCATCTTGTCAAATATCAAAGAAAGTGTGTTCACAAAATGAGAATGACTGCACATGGTCTGGCAGCTAGGTCCGTCCTGTTTATGAAGAAAAGACAACACTGTAAATAAAGACTGCCCATAAAGACTGATTTAGGTTGACAGTTTTCTTCTTTTTACACGGCCACAGGAAGTGTTTGTTGAAGATTAGGTGGCAGATTACAGGTCATGTAATGTCAGTAACACCTAGTTTCATTCTATCTCTTGTACTTCATAGAGATTGAATGAAACTAGGTTTTACAGACCTATTTCCTCTGGCAAAAAAAAACAAACAAAAAAAAACAAACAAACAAAAAACAAAAAAAAAAAAAACCCACATGTTAAATGTCCTGAGAGAGTACAAATTATACCATGATGTCACATCCATGGATCACATATGACATGTAAGTTTCATTTTTACACTAGAAGGGAAACACAGCAAAGAAAAACACACTCACACTTTGTAGGAGACACGCTGAGTAGTTACAGGAAGTCATTGACCATTTCCAGAGAGAGAGAGAGAGAGAGAGAGAGAGAGAGATACAGGTGTTACTCTACGCCCTCTATGGATGTTTCAAAAGCCCCTGGTTCAAGTTTGAGTCTCGACAACTTCAAGTGTTGTTGAAGATCAGCCGACTTTGCGCGGCACCACCGGAGCAGCAGCTCTCACTTTAAGCCTCACTTTGTCAGCCTGCGGTGCTGAAAGTCTGCAGTGTGTCGGAGGCGTGAACCAGGAAACATCCGTGGACTGGTGCGCATTACGCACGCGTTCCCGACTCACAAGCTCCTGGGAATTTGAAGCTGGGAAGTTTCCGTCTGAACTTTGAAGACTCCTGTTTCAACAGTGCTGTTTGAGACGCGAGAGCAGTGCAATGGCAGGTAAGAGTTGACGGTCTAAACGCACTGTTACGGTGTTATGCATGTTGGCGGCAAAATGCAGGCGCTCAGTGAACTGAACAGGCTACACGAACCGTGTCTACTGACGCTGCTCTGCATTATGAAGGCGCCGAGGAGGACAGGGCTGGCACATGTGACTTCTTGGGCTTTCGAAGCTTTACAGCGAATATCTGTCCAATTAAAGTCTAAATGAGGATATTCTACATTTTCTTGTGTATGCCACGTACCCGGCCAGAGTTTCACTTCGCTTTCGCTCATGCCTGCCCTGTTGGTGCTATTGTTTAACACTTGTTAAAAAAAAGACAGACACAATAATATGATACAGCCTCTTAAGGATTTCAAAATAACGATTTACAAGCCTTTTGTATCAGATAAAACCTTTGTGATATGTCCTGTATTGTATTCATGCCCGCTTAGTGTCTGTCGTTTAATTGTTTGTTCAGAATGAATGCAGATCAAAGTGAGCAGGTCAGCCCATGAGGCCCATTTTTTTATTTAATCTAAGATGATTTCCTCTGACTATAAACCATACGTTATGCTGAAACCGGATCATACTGATGGTATAATAGCCATAGTTTGGAAAACCACGGTCATAGCTGACATGAGGCTTCTTCTGTACAGGAGGGGCACCAATCATTGAAAACATGGAAAAACATCAAACACATAGAAATATTAAATATATTAATTATTATAAATGGCCAAAGGTCAACTTCGCTGTGACATCATAAAATTCTGCAAAAACACCTCTGGCCATTATTCAGTGCTGTAACTCAGGAAGGGAAGTTCATGACTATATCTCCTGAAACTTAGCTGGTTGGTAGAGGCAAACAACTGCAAGGCAGTGATTCTGGTTTTGGACAATGTGGTTTGTATTGTTGTTGAATTGCATCACCCTACTCATATCAATATGTATTATGCAATACAGTTGAACAGCACCACAAACTACATCCTCTGAAATGATCTGCAGTTGAATCAACACCTCTCTAAAACTGTTTTAATGAAAACTCAACATTATAACCTTTGGGCTGTTCTATTAGACTGCATTAGTTTTAGTTAGGTGTTTAAGTGTTGCTGAAATCACAGATTTATTGTACATAATTTTTTGGTTTCCAGCTTATAAACGTTTAGACATCTTTGCGTCACTATCCTGATGTGTGAAAAACATGTATGTCCAAAATTGGTGATTTTGAATTTTGCAGATGAACTGAAGTTAAATGTTGCTGAAACTGCTTTTCTTAGCTTGTGAAAAATTGATGTTTCGGTGATGTAAGGTTTTCACTGACCAGCAGCGTTTTGTAAATATTTCTGATATTGTCTTAATCATAACCCCAACCATTTACTAAAAACACCTTAAGAGGTACACAATTAGGTTGTGTAATCACTTTTGATCCATATTCCATCTTTAAGATGAGGAGCTTGTAAGGAAAACATTTGTGGATAAGGTTACTAAAGAAGTTAAGCTCCCGGATCACATTTTAGAGGAATGTATGGTGAATGATGGGGAGCAAGAGTCAATACCTGATGAGGACAAATTACAATATATTGCTTCATATTATTTCCCCTAGATGAGGAGCTTTCCAGGGTGAGGACTGAGTTTGTGGAGAGTGTTTCGACTGATCTGATTAGGCAGCTCCTGGACGACCTTTTGAAAGATAAAGTTGTGAACGATGGGCAGAGAGAGTCAATACTTGAGGAGAATCCTACCAGAGGAGAAAAGGCGCGCTCCCTAATTGACACAGTGAGGAGGAAAGGAGAAGAAGCAAGCAGGAAATTTATCGCTCACCTTCACAGAAGAGATCCTGAACTTTACTCTAAACTGGGCCTGGACCTGGGGCTTCTTTAAGCAGGTGAGTTGACATATTTCAACCAGGGAGAATTGCATCCTATTTTCATTCAAACCAATACTGTATTTTGACATTGTCATGATCCCCAGGTCTTGTGCACAAACACAAATACCTCATTTTGTTGTGTTTTGTTGTTTCCAGCTGCAGAGCCACGGACTAAGGAGGAATGGTCAACCACGCTCATCACTACCACTAAGGAATTCTGGGAGAAGAAACAGAAAGATAGAAATGTTAGTCATTCCTAAAAGCCATTATGAATTAAAAAGTCTCATTCTGTCCACTTAAACATTGGCTGTAGGCCATATCTCTGTGATTGTGTAATGACATATATATGAGATGCCTCTTTTTATTAAGTTATATCAATACACTGGTGCTACACTTCATTTCAATAGCCTTTTAACATTGTCCCAATTTACCTGAAACATACTGACTGCAAGAAAATGTCTTAATTTAAAAAATGTAAACATAATTTCAGAACAATTTATGTTTATTTTGGTACAGTGTTACACAATACATGTTTTCATATTATTTTTAGTCACAGTATATTAGTATTTCAAATTTCATACTCTTATATTGAAGCCAAGCTGAAACACATGTCATTTCTCTTACTTTTTGCTTTTTGGGGTACGCTTCCTGTTTGATGCTGACCACACCCCCCCATGTGATGTCAGGAATTATGTCAAGTGACTTTGGTCAAGTGCTTCTGTAGCGAGGTCTCAGCACCAATTACTTTGACCTGACACTTATCAAGGCATAAGTTTTCTGCTGTTTTCTTATGCTGTCCCAAATTACCTGATGTCCCAATACACCTGAATTCACCCCAGTCCCTTTTGCAATAAAATAATTCTGTAATTTCTTTTCATTCATAGATTTTATAAGAAAAAAATAAACTTGCGTGCTTATTACTTGCTTATATAATTCATTTCTGGTGATATCATAATGAAACTCTTTTAACATTTCCGCTGTTGCTTAAACTGAGTAGGAGTTACAGGAAGTCATTGACCATTTCCAGAGAGAGAGAGAGAGAGAGAGAGAGAGAGATACAGGTGTTACTCTACGCCCTCTATGGATGTTTCAAAAGCCCCTGGTTCAAGTTTGAGTCTCGACAACTTCAAGTGTTGTTGAAGATCAGCCGACTTTGCGCGGCACCACCGGAGCAGCAGCTCTCACTTTAAGCCTCACTTTGTCAGCCTGCGGTGCTGAAAGTCTGCAGTGTGTCGGAGGCGTGAACCAGGAAACATCCGTGGACTGGTGCGCATTACGCACGCGTTCCCGACTCACAAGCTCCTGGGAATTTGAAGCTGGGAAGTTTCCGTCTGAACTTTGAAGACTCCTGTTTCAACAGTGCTGTTTGAGACGCGAGAGCAGTGCAATGGCAGGTAAGAGTTGACGGTCTAAACGCACTGTTACGGTGTTATGCATGTTGGCGGCAAAATGCAGGCGCTCAGTGAACTGAACAGGCTACACGAACCGTGTCTACTGACGCTGCTCTGCATTATGAAGGCGCCGAGGAGGACAGGGCTGGCACATGTGACTTCTTGGGCTTTCGAAGCTTTACAGCGAATATCTGTCCAATTAAAGTCTAAATGAGGATATTCTACATTTTCTTGTGTATGCCACGTACCCGGCCAGAGTTTCACTTCGCTTTCGCTCATGCCTGCCCTGTTGGTGCTATTGTTTAACACTTGTTAAAAAAAAGACAGACACAATAATATGATACAGCCTCTTAAGGATTTCAAAATAACGATTTACAAGCCTTTTGTATCAGATAAAACCTTTGTGATATGTCCTGTATTGTATTCATGCCCGCTCAGTGTCTGTCGTTTAATTGTTTGTTCAGAATGAATGCAGATCAAAGTGAGCAGGTCAGCCCATGAGGCCCATTTTTTTATTTAATCTAAGATGATTTCCTCTGACTATAAACCATACGTTATGCTGAAACCGGATCATACTGATGGTATAATAGCCATAGTTTGGAAAACCACGGTCATAGCTGACATGAGGCTTCTTCTGTACAGGAGGGGCACCAATCATTGAAAACATGGAAAAAATATCAAACACATAGAAATATTGCTAACACCTTATAATAACAAACACATGTTTAAGTATGATTTCATGCATGAATTCATGCAGGATGTATAATGAGTTCCTGTTCCTCACTATGAAGAAATGACCAAGTTCATGTGATTAGTTAATGCTTAATGTATCATTAATTAATGGTTGTTAACTCACAGTTGCTTCATTCACATTCATTTCTGTGCATAGTTTCAACATGTTTTTTTTTTTAAACATTGCCATTCATTCAGTTGCCTGTTTAGTAGGTACACCTGATTAAAGCTACTGCAGTGATGGAACTTAAAAAACAAAGTTTACTGTGGTATAAATCATCACATCTATGTTGTAGCCAGAGCTGGAAGCAACACGGTTTTGGCTTTGTGAATATGATATCTCAGTAAGGCCTTGGGGGAATTTCTTCAGATTTGGCACAAATGTCCCCTTAGACTCAAGGATGAACTGATTAGATTTTGGTAGTGAAAGGTCAAAGTTCAAGGCCACACTGACCTCATGTTCTTGTCAGTATAATATTTTAGGAATGCCCACAGGGAATTTAATTACATCTGGCACAAACAATCACTTGGACTCAAGGATGAACTGACTAGAATTTGGTGGTCAAAGGTCAAAGGTTAAGGTCATGTTGCCCTCACAAAACATGTTTTCGGACATACAAATTCATACACTAATTATGACACAATTTAACTCAAATGTCTAAGGATAAAATGAAGTGATAACATTTTCAATCCAAATGGTCAAAGGTCAACTTCGCTGTGACATCATAAAATTCTGCAAAAACACCTCTGGCCATTATTCAGTGCTGTAACTCAGGAAGGGAAGTTCATGACTATATCTCCTGAAACTTAGCTGGTTGGTAGAGGCAAACAACTGCAAGGCAGTGATTCTGGTTTTGGAAAATGTGGTTTGTATTGTTGTTGAATTGCATCACTCTACTCATATCAATATGTATTATGCAATACAGTTGAACAGCACCACAAACTACATCCTCTGAAATGATCTGCAGTTGAATCAACACCGCTCTAAAACTGTTTTAATGAAAACTCAACATTATAACCTTTGGGCTGTTCTATTAGACTGCATTAGTTTTAGTTAGGTGTTTAAGTGAATGATGGAGAGCAAGAGTCAATACCTGATGAGGATAAATTACAATATATTGCTTCATATTATTTCCCCTAGATGAGGAGCTTTCCAGGGTGAGGACTGAGTTTGTGGAGAGTGTTTCGACTGATCTGATTAGGCAGCTCCTGGACGACCTTTTGAAAGATAAAGTTGTGAACGATGGGCAGAGAGAGTCAATACTTGAAGAGAATCCTACCAGAGGAGAAAAGGCGCGCTCCCTAATTGACACAGTGAGGAGGAAAGGAGAAGAAGCAAGCAGGAAATTTATCGCTCACCTTCACAGAAGAGATCCTGAACTTTACTCTAAACTGGGCCTGGACCTGGGCTTTGACCAGGCTGCTCCACCAGGTGAGCTGACATATTTCAACCAGGGAGAATTGCATCCTATTTTCATTCAAACCAATATTGTATTTTGACATTGTCATAATCCTCAGGTCTCGAGCACAAACACAAATACCTCATCTTGTTGTATTTTGTTGTTTCCAGCTGCAGAGAGACGGACTAAGGAGGAATGGTCAACCACGCTCATCACTACCACTAAGGAATTCTGGGAGAAGAAACAGAAAGATAGAAATGTTAGTCATTCATAATAGCCATATCAAATATCTCATCTGGCTTAATTGATAGATTGACTCTCTGCTATATTCCAGCAAGTTTGTTGTTTTGCATCTCAGTTTACCTCGTCTTGACAGAAAGGTGCAGTTTAACAAGTGGAAATAAAATAGTTTTCTGTGATCTTACATGGTAGAAGACATATGGTAAAATTTTGTAAATTTTTCTTCCTTTAAATTTATTTTTCAGATTTACCCTGTGACCAAAAATAATATTAGGAGCCGTGTGGCCCTGCTTATCACTAATATAAAGTTTACACATGAGCGATTAAACAGAAAGGGAGCTGAGAAAGATGAGGAGAACATGGAGAAACTGCTGAAAGCTCTGGGATACGACGTGATAAAGCACACAAACCTCACTGGAAAGGTACTTGTGAAAACACCTGTTAAATCAGAACATTTGATTGAGAACTGACAATAACTGATGCCTGACTTTTTGTGTTCTCCCAGGAGATTAATGATGCTGTAATGAAGTTCTCTGAACATGAAAAAGTCAAAGCCACAGACAGTGTGTTGGTGGTTATCATGTCTCATGGGAAACTGGGAGCTGTCCTTGGTGTCAACTCAAATGATAGTGATGAGACCCCATCTACCCCAGATGAATTCCCCATCAACGACATTTACAAACACTTAGGCCCAGAGAAATGTCCAGCACTGCTGAACAAACCCAAAATCATCATCATCCAGGCCTGCAGAGGAGGTGATTCTCATCTGTTCTTGCTGATATTCCAAACTTAGTTCAAATTAATTTAAGAGTTTGCTAAATTAATGTAATGCTGAAATATGTCCTGGTTTCAGCTGAGCGTGGATCTGTGCTTCTTTGCGATGGTGCAAAACCAAGTGTCCCACAGCCACGTCCATCTGCGTCTGCCACTGAAGAAAACATAGAGGATGACGCTTTGAAATTTGTACACAAAGAAAAAGACTTCATTTCTCTTCTCTCCTGCACCCCTGGTCAGTTTAACTGAAATATCATCAGATCATATTGTAAAGATCATGACATAGTGAAGATCTTTAGGGATAGTTACCTCACATAGTAAAAACTAAAGGTATTTTCTGTTTGTCGTGCAGATACTGTCTCATATAGACAACCAGAACACGGGTCTATTCTTATCCAGTATATCGTTGATGTATTCAATACCTCGTCCCATGAAGATGACATTGAGGAACTTTTCAGAAAAGTAAGTTTTGCAAGTCTAAACTGTTGTAAACCTGTTCTGAGTGTAAAATATGCATGTATAATGAGTATGAATGGCAAGTAAAATCATTAATGAGCGAACATCTCCACAGGGCAGGCAGTGATGATGTTCTTTGATTTATTAGAATGTCTGTTTCAACCACACAGGTCATGCAACGTTTTGAAGATTTTTCTCCTGGCTGCAAAAGACAGATGCCGACCAAAGAGAGGTGCACTCTTACAAAACGCTTCTACTTCTTTCCAGGTGTCTGAGACAGGACTCAATCCTGTTCAACACAGATGTTGTAACCACATTTAAAATGATACTTTCAATTCTTTCAAATGTTCTACTCAGTGAATAGATAGCCGGCAAGGGGTCAGGGCCAAAGCCACTGTATGAACTGTCTCATAAGACTTCTTGTTGGAAAGCTAATCAAAAGACTACAAAAAAAGAGACTGGAAAATGACCACATATAGATGCAAATGACTGCAGACGTAGAATGATTACAAAGAGAAACATTTTGCATCTCTGTCTTGGTGTTTGGCCCCTTGGTAGGAGCGCTGGGGGCCTTTTACATAGTTTCATAATTTGAGCAATGATAAACCTGAACTTTGTACGATTTGGACTTAAATCCTTGTTTTTATATGTTTATGTGTTCTGCCAGTGTGTCCATCTTTTGGAATAACTGAACTTGGACATTTTATCAGCTTGTAGTCTGTGCTTCAGCAGGTTTGCTCACTCATGAAGTCCATGAAAGAGCAAACCTGTCGACAGTCAACTGTGTCCTTTTGAGAAAAATAAGAAATTGAATGATTACGTGCACAAAGCTCGTAATTCAAACAAAATTTAAAGCACATATTTTTAAATTGCAAAATTATGAAATCACTTTGATTCACTATGTTGCCAAGACAACATGTAAAACTGCTTTAGTCACTTATCAACAACAGAAACTATAAGGCAGAGACCAACGGCATAAGGTATATGATAGCTGCGGTAGGTAGTGATAGTGGTTATAATTTTATATGCATAACCAAACGAAGTATAATCAAGCTCACAATTAGGTTCTTTAAAACATCTATGCTTAACCTGTTAAGGATTTTTTTAATGTCTGAACTTGGGCCAGGATACAATATTGTTTCTTTATTTTGCTACGATACCCACATTCAGTGCACTGATGAGTCAGATGGGATGTCTTGAAAATATTTTGTTTGCCATGCTAAAACATTTCTCAGCGGTGCTGTTGTGGGCCTGTTATGCTCTCTGAGTATGTGAGGCAGGGCAAATTCCTCGTAGCTACAAGTTAATGTAGTGAAACACACTGTAACTTGGTTAATCAGCAACCAAAGGACAAAGGTCTCAGGCAAAGACATTAAAGTGCTTGGTGCTGTGAAGACTGGCACTGGCCACACTCACACACTGTGAGCAGAGGCAGAGCAGGGGAGCAAAGTCTGGACACTTTCCTCAGGTTTTCACCTGATTGTGCATAAATCGTGCATATTTTCTTCAGACAGATGTAGCCACATTTGAAATGGTGCTTTCAATTCTTTCAAATGTACTACTCAGTGAATAGATAGCGTCTGATAAGACTTCTTGTTGGAAAGCTAATCAAAAGACTACAAAAAAAAAGAGACTGTAAAATGAGCCCAAACAGATGCAAATGACTGCAGACGTGGAGGTAATTTTAGCACTTACTGTCGGTTTTTACATATTTTTTACATTTTCTTATGACATAAAGTTATTTTACTGTTTCCAGCCTTTATTGGATTTGAATTAATCAGTTTGTGTGGGGCCCACTGCCTGGTTTCTATTTTATGCTATTTATCTATCTATGTGTGACAGTTATTAATCTCAATTACTTGTGTTGCATTTGCTTGCTTTGTGGATCAACGCTGATCAAGGGGCTACAATAGCTGTGTTGCTTTGGATTTGATTCTTATTCCCATCTTTTGCAATTGTGTATCATATATTATTCTATTTTTAAGACCACACTAGCATAAGCATTGTCCTCCCGCTGCACATTGTGCATATGACTGTCTGTGTCCTTCAATAAAACTCATTGACCTATGGATTCTCTCTCCTGCCCTGATTCTTTTACCAAAATCATATCTGCTGACTCAAACCAGTTAAAATCTCCAAAGGCCATTATCATTTTCCTATTATCCTTGAGAAAATTCTTTTCAAAATAAAATTCTTGTGGTTACAGGAAATACCTCATTAACTGTCTTAAAGGAGATTACAGTATTTGGACTAATCACGTTTCCTTGACAAGAACTGAATAAAAGTCACTGAAGGCAGCAAAAGACAGCAGAGGAAACCATGCCGGAGATAACAGTTGAACTTGGCCTTGTACTTAGAAATTTATCTGATGTTACAACAGTTTCAATGCCTGGAAGAAGCATTTCCACTGTGTGCGTGTGTGTGCGTGCATGCGTGGGTGCGTGCGTGTGTGTTTGTGTTAAAAAGCAGCCAAACAGGAAAACCCAGCATTACCTGCCAACATACTGTGAAAGCAGAAACACCCTTTACAGAAAACACATTACTTTACAACAATGATTTTCAACAACTATGACCCTATTTCTGTTTTACATTTATTCTGTATACATTTATGAAATCTGAATTTATGCCCTTAAATAATTTTCAGATTCACCATGTAACAGAACAGTCCATTAGGAATTGTGTGGTCCTCCTAATCACAAGAGAAGAAATGTAACTGATAAGAGATTGAACGGAAAGAGCTGAGGATGAGGAGAACATGGAGAAACTGCTCACGACTCTTTGATACAAGGAGTTGAAACTAAAACATGTTTTTGTCGGTTTGTCTAATCATTTGAGCGATACAATCACTGATGTCTGACTTTTTGTGTCCTCACAGCAGATTGATGAAGCTCTATTAGATTTCTCCAAACATTCTCAACTCAAAGAGACAGACAGCGTGTTTGTGGTTATTTTAGTTGACATATATGAAGGTATTTTTGGTGCAAAACATCTGAGTACCTGCGATAGTGGAATTATTGGTTGTTTAAAATAGTCACACACGTGTACCAGTAAATTTGAGGTCAAAGAAAAACATTCGTACTTGTAGATCTTTTTTTTCTCTCCTGCAAGTACAACACAACAGTTACACCTTCTGAAATTTTCCATTGCAGGCGCACAAATCCTGTTTTACAAATCACAGATAAAGAAAGTCATACGCTCATATTTTCGCTACAGTTGCTGCAGTGAAAGTGGTGCAAAACACATTCACACATCCATATCAAATAATGTGAAGTCATGGACAAAATTTGCACATCTAAAAATCAGAATGTGAATTTGCATGGAGAGTTGCACATCTGTAAAATATTTTCTCTTTTTCTTGGATATTTTTATAGCACAAACACAAGTCAAGAACTACGACTGCTTGAATCTTCCGTTGTGAATCTCAAATGGCAAGTTCTGCACTCTGACTTCTTCATTTAAAATATCTCTGAGAAATGTGGAGTAAAAGTGATTTGTACCTGTGGCACCTCAAGCCACGTGCACCTCATAGTAAGGCTGCATTAAAGGTACAGTTTACAGCAATATGAATACACTTATGAATACTGTAGTATATGTTAACAATGCTCTGAAAATATTGACAAATATGTTTAAAAAAAGGCCCTATCTGGCAATGGTAAGGGAAGTGATGAAAAAATTATTTGATCATTTTTGATAAATTGATCAATTCACTGGATCAGCACCAAATTGCAATGGGATCTTCCCTGGGCCATGTCCCTGGGCACCCTGCCACCAAGTTTGGTGCAAATCATCTGCTGATAATCTGCTGACAAATGAACAGACAAACAAACAAACAAACCAACAAACAGACCTGGGTGAAAATGTAACCTCCTTGGCAGTGGTAATAATTATAATGATATTGCATTCAGAAAGTGGCCATTCTGCAAATAGAGTACTTCCACTTTTGATACTCTCAGTACATTTTGCTGAGGATACTTGTGTACTTTTACTTTAGCAACATTATTAGCGTAGGACTTTTACTTTTAGTTACATATTTTTACATTGTGGTACTTTCACCTCAGTCAATGATTTGCACAATTAATCCAATACTTTCCATTAGAAGATGACAAGAAAGAAAAGGGAGTGAAACTTTTACTAAACCAACTGTGTTTAGTAAAAGTTTCACTACCTTTTCTAAAACGCTAGTAAGAAGGATGTTAATTGCATCTGTGTGAAATAATAACTATATACACATGATGGTAAGTTGTGTTGATGTTGATATGATGGCAGTTAAATGTGTTGAGCAATAATCTGTAATGAACGATAAAGCTTTGAAGTATTGTGCATTGGTTCTATCAAATACTGTAAAAAAATGCAATTTCTAATCTTGGTAAGTAACTAAAAGTGGAAGTAAATGCCCTGTGTTTCCTTTAACTTCGAGGAAAAAGGAACTTGACCAGATGAGAATGGGAAGTAAAGTCCGCAGAAGGACATAATTGCTCTACAAAAATGGGAAATAAATGACTGCATTGCAAGCAAAGGTGTCTAGAGATGAAAAACTCTGAGTTTGTGAGCTGGACAAAACTTTTTTTCTTTTTTTTTTTTACAAGAAATGAATCTGTTTCTGTCATTATCACTCTGTTCATGTTGCCCTAAATGGGTGATGTACAAACAGGGACAGAAAAAAAAATAGACTTAAAATCTGTGGCCACAGGACGCCAACAAAATAAAGATATAATTTATCTCTCTCTGAGGGACAGACAGCCTTCAAAATAAAAGAGGAATTTCTGGTCCAATACAACATAATGTACAGGTTCAACAGCTTTACTAAAGAAAGGAAGAAGACACTGGAGGGTGAAGACTGACTCATCTTTAAAAGGTTGGACTCCTCTTTTTGTGCCCTTTAGGTAAGTGCCTTATTGTTTTTAATTATTTTGTCCCTTCAATACAGCTCTACTCACCACACACTACATCCGCCAAAATGATCATAGAGTTAAATCAACACCTCTCTGACAGTTTCAATAAAACTGAACATGATAACGTTCATAAAGGAGGATTTATTGCAGGACTGTTATATTACAATGAATTAGTTTTGGCGAGGTAATAATGATGACGTAATAAGCTGCCTACTGAGTGTATGTTTGGTTCATGAAATATAATACAAAATAATTTTATAGAACAAATTACCCAGCAGTGTGTACGGTGTGTGATACATTAACCTAAACAGCATGCTGCTGCTGAGAATACCAAGTGGAAAAATACCAGAATTTCCCTTTAATGGACTAAGAGGAACATCCTGTTCCTGTGAATGCACATATGCAAATCAAAGCACAAACTCTGAATGTCATTTTCCAGACAAACTTTACTTGAAAAAACAAAACAAAACAAAACAACAACTCAGATTAAACAAACAAAACCATATCATCACAATACAACACAAAGGCAACAAGTTGAGTAGGCAACATGGTAACATGGTTGCAGTCTGTGCATGTCTGATGTGTCGTCAGAAAACTGTTATGAAAGTCTTTCACAGGGCTACTTTGAGTTCATGCCTACACTTTCTTTGACTCATTAAGTTCATTCATAAAAATAAACAGAGAAGTAGCTTGACAAGGATATGCTCTGTTTAAAGCTCAGGCTTTATAAAAAGACAAAAAACAACAAGGGTTGTCACTCACAGACCAGAATTATTAATCCAACCAGACTAGACTCCATTTTAACAGCTTATTTGAACATACTGGCAGTGTTAGAGAGCTTTATGTCAGTTTACACTTGAAACAAAACAAAGACACAGGTGGCTATCAACAAACACTCATATTCTCATCCAGTGACTCGCACTCTGCATGTTCAGACACGTAACTACAAATGAACATGTGCATATCCTCTTTCACGTTTACTTGAATGCATGCACTCACTCACACACACACACTCAACGCTGGAGCCACAACTGGTAAGGCCAGATGAAATTAAGTACATTAGCACTGCTTCTGTGAACTACGAGAGATGACATTAGAAAACGTTTGGCAGTGTGATGATTCTACAAGCAGAATATCCCACATCAGGACAGCTGTCTTCATTCCCTTTTACAATAGAATACAAAACACCACTTTACAGTGAACTAAATCATGCAGGGCTTTTGAAGGGAGGTAGAGGACATCAGAGACATAAAGTGAGTAGACTAGAAAGGTAAAGTAAATAAACATGTAAATAAACAGGTTTATAGATAACGTGGCTTTGAAAACACTGCAGATTAGTGGCCTTTCACTTTGCCTGTACAACACAAAATAGACATTACAACTGAATAAGTGTCATATTTGGAAGTTGGAATGTATTAGTATAGCGTTACATAGCATTTAGTCACTTTTTCATTCAAGAATTCACTTTTGGAAACATCATATCTTTGACAACACTCAACACTTTTTGCAGCACCACACATTTACAAAATAGCAACTCATGCGGAAACACCTCTGGCCCTGTACACTGTGTTTAAAATGTATTGTACAGTAGGTAATGCACCTTGTGCTAAACATTTAATAGATTGCATTCATGAAAACCGGAAACTGAAAATCTGTATCTGCTCTGTTTTTGCTCTGTTGTGTGTGTGTGTGTATACGTGTTTTTGTGTCTTGTAGTGCCACTGCGGCTGAGGTTTAGGCCAGAGTGCCCCCAACGATAGAGGCAATGACGATTCCCAGAACCACACAGCATATAAGGATCATAATTTTCTTCTAAATAATGTTAACAGGAACAGATAAACAGTCATCCAAGGCAGCAAATGGAGAGCAGAGGAAGACATGTTAGAAATATGACTTACAGTTTTCTTTAACACATATCACAATATTTATAATAATCACAACAAAATGCAGGTTGGATGCAGTTCATTTAGACTCAATGTATCTGGTGATGTTCGAGTGTGGAGAGTTGTTTAGGCGCATCTCCACATCCTCCACCTTTAAAGGAGCTGTTTGTAAATTTTGCTATTGCCACATAGCCAATGTTAGCATTAACAAATGTTTACTTACCAGTCTAGAAGAAACGTGAAGACACGTTAAACTTCACTCCTTTACTCACCTAGAAACCTCTTGTTTTGCTTGTATTTCAATCACTTTTTTTCTTCTCCTGAAGTTAGCATGCTAACCAGCTAGCTTCAGCCCAGTCGGTCTAGCCCCTCACTTTTACTGTAGCGTCCAGTCTGCCCTGAAGAAGTGGACCTTTTCGGAGAGCTTATTATAACCTCTTGTGTTGTAAATGCAATGATAGCTGGAGCTATTGGGAAGCAAACATGCTAAGTAAACCTGCTAACATGGGCTATGTAGCAAAACCTGCAAGTAGCTCCTTTAAAAATATTTTATAAATATTTTATTTTTGTTCCAAATAAGTGAAACAACATACAGTATATTCACACATACCACAAACATGAATCACTCTGGTGTTTAAAGCCACTGTGTGTAGGATATAGAAATTGTCAATTCTGGTGACATGTGGTAGCATAAAAAAGGATAATGCGTCAGACAGCAATACAATTAGGTATTTCTTGAAATAAACTGAAAGCAGTGTGTGGATTGCATCAATGTCCACTGGGATTTTTAAATTTTACTGTAAAAATACACACAGTGGCTTTAAAGCAAACTTAATTTGTCAAACATGTCTTTTACCATGCATTCCTTCACTTGAGTTCACAAACATCCAACGTCTAACACAAGGGAATACACTTATTCACGTTCAACCGAGAGCTAGATGAGCGGATCAATGCCGCTCTTGTGTATAGTAAATATGAAGCTGAAACCAGCAGCTGGCTCTGCCGACAACCAGCTCTAAAGCTCTCTAATTAACACATATAATAATGAAAGTTTGATATTTGTGAAACTTTCCCAAAGCCTGGAAAAGTTATTTTCATGTGCGCGACATCATCCCAATGTAAAGTCTGGGGGAGAAATACTAATGTGCATGTCCAATGGGCTGCACGATGCAAACATAAACCTGGATGCTAGAAAATGTTTTTTGGTTTGATTGGACTGAGTGGGCAGTGTCTTGGAGTCTGGTATACAATTTTTATAATAGATCCATGGGGTTTATGTGCTGGACTATTTCTTGGCCAGGTACAGTACTTTGGACTACCTTCATCAATGGGATCTTGTTAGACAACCAGCAGCAACTCCAAGAATTTATTGCACTATATCCCAATCCATCAATGACAGAAAAAAAAATTGGTTCCCCAAATGTTCAGGGATGTTAAAAACTTTATTTTCACTTGACACCGTGAGTGAATTGTTTTAAGACAACATTTTTACGTGTTAATTTAACTTAAACTTATGAAGCCAATACAGCCTAATTGGTTTAAGACAAATTAACAACACATACACCGTGTTACTGTATGCATATATTTTGATAGATGAATGAACTATGTAATATACTGTATGTACTCGATGTTTTTCTCTTCATGTGACAAGTAGTCACTATCGTATTCAATAAAATGAAAAATCTGTGTTCACTGTACATAACAAAAACACAAAACTAGAGTTGCTGAACACAAAAATGTTTTGCTGTTTTAACATAAAACTGCCACGATTTTCTTTGTTTTTACCATCTCATTGTTTTCTAGTACAAATCCCTTGGTAAAACTTCAAAGCAAAGTTGCTTGAGTTGGTTGAGTACAACTTCAATTTCTTTGTTTGACTTAAAATTTTTGAGTAGACACAAAACCTAAATTCAGGTTATGATTCTTAAGTCCATACAACTTATTGTGTTAAATGACATATATTTTTAATCCCAATGAATTGAAATTGTCCACTACATACATTTTTGTAGTTGTTTGAACTAACAAATTAGTGTGAAAATATCTACTCAGTTGTTTATTTGACAAGTAGTTACTTTAAATACAATGACAAATTTAACTTTACATAACAAAATTTGAAAAATGCTGTCAAAGCAACATTAATTTTAAAGATTGATTGTCACTACCATGTCATTGTTTTTGTAACTTCAAATCTTTGAGTAACTATCAAGATGGTACTGCACAAGTGGCAGATAATTTCTGCAGCTCCAGCTTGGTACTGAGCTTTTTATCTCCTTTTTTCCTTTTAATGCAACTATTGTGTTTGTTTTGCGTTCATGTTTTGTAACTGTGTCACGAAAAACGGACTTCACAAGATGAACATCAAACCTGTGGGATTCTTGCCACCATCTGGACTGTTTATTCTCTGGTTGGGGCAGCCTGAGCTCTGCCTTGCGGCCATTGTTTACACCAGGGATCAGGATGAGCTGGTGGCACTAACCTGACATCAAAGGGATTAATGGAAGTGTAGTACAATGCTGCTCACTGAGACATGGCTATCCAGTCCTGTTTCCATAGATGTTTACCCTATATGAGTCAAAGTCTAAGAACGATTCGGCAACAAATGACAAATTGGCAAACAACCTTAAAGCCAAAAAATTCACACCAGAAAGATCAGTCTGCCACTGACAGGCAGACACAGAGAAAATCTCAGGTTGCAATATGTAGGCATGAGGCAGTGTTTCCCCCTAGAATGCCTGCAGGAGTAGGTAGACAGAGAAAATGGTGTTACGTAACGCCTTTTACTGGTCATTTGTATGAATGGATGAGTGGAGAGTGGCCATAACAAGGTTCTTTTGATGAATGTAAGCTGCAGCTATCTGAGACAAGCTGGAATTTCAAATATACGAGAGACTGTGTGAAACTACGGCAGGAGGTTATGTAACTGCAAAAGGGGCAGAGTGGAGTGAATGAAAAACACTGCGATGTTGCAATATCTAAGGAGCTGGGAGAAAGTATAGATAAACGTGCTTTGCTGCTTGTCCCATGCCTTTGTTAGAAACAATTCTGAAAACCAGAGCTACAGCGATAGAGAACATCACCAAAATTATATTGTTGCAAGTGTCAAATCAACTTGATCAGCAAGCAGTGAAATGAGCTCCAACAAAACAGACAAGTACACAAAAGGTGCAACTGCTCTATCTTAAGTTAAATGAATCTCATGTGGAAAAGAGACAGACAGATGATGGCTATCTTTTACATGTTGTTGATGCTGTACTGCAGACAGCAGGCTGCCCGGAGACAGCCACTGCCAGCTCCAGTTCAGCGCCAGTTCAGGGAACCGCTCAAAAGCAGGAAAACATCCAGAGACAGAGCTCTGCACAGAGCGAAAGCTAGAGGTTAGTTAGAGTTAGAGGACACACACTCATAGCAGCAGGGAATGATGTCATCACATGCAGTTACAGACCGCACACAAACAGGAAGGAAAGTCTACTAAAAAAAATCACGTCCTGTGGAAGAGGTGGAGACTCTGAGAGATACGAAACCCATTTCCTATCGAGGAAACAGATATTTACAGCTCCTGAAATCACGATAGGTGAGACGGCTCCATGTGAAATCATGGACATGGTCAGGCTTACATAAACTCTCCAGGGTGCACGTCACAGGGACCTCATATTGTTAGACAATAGCTCAGTGACTAACACAACAACCAAAAATACAGAAAGAAGCAGTAACTCCGAGAGGATTGCCCAGATCCAGACAGTTCCAGATAGTAATGGTGTGTCAGCAAGACAAAACCAAGACATGTGTAACAATTATAATTAAGACATGAGTTTATGTTTAGTTTCAAGTAAACAAGAAAGTCTTCACACATACATCTTATCTTATCTTAAAACCTAAATTTGTGTATAATCTTTACGTCAATACAATTTAAATATTTAATGTTAAAATGACACATATTGTCAAGCTCAATGGACGGTGTGGAAAATATTATCCTTAGTGTACACAAAGAGAGAATAATAACTTAATACATATTAATTATATACAACATATTTGGTTGGTTGAAAGTGAAACTGACAGAAATATCCAGTCAGATGTGGGTCATGGGACATTTATTTTGGGTCAGGTGTACTTATAACTTTCATGTTACTCTATTGGAAAGTCATGCCATTTCCAAATAACTTTTACATTTAGAGAACAAATAGGGATTTATTGGTCTATAGTCCACGAAACAGTCCAGCAAATAAACCCCTGTAAAACGAGACTATATGTTTTTACCCATCAGTTTTTATTGAATTTTTCATCTGACACTTGCCAAGAAAACAAATTTTTTTATTTCCCCAAATGTCCAACTATTCCCTTAATTCTACAACCATTATCGGAGTGCTCAATGTTTCAGCTCCACATATCAGAGATGCTGAATGTTTATGAACTTATTCTATGCTGAGGTTTCATTCTTTTAAATTCTGATTCATCACACACTTATTGTGATTATCAATTAAATTTCAATCTGCAGTGTTGTGTTTGTCGAAAAAAAACATGCAAAGTTTCTTCAATAGACTACAGAACATGCACAAGACAAAGTTATATGACTCATGACACAAACAGACACAAAACCCAGTTCAACAGTTCATCAAGGTGCTTCACTCTTTTGTTTAGAAAAAACATATATCAAAAAATGCATCTCAAAGTTCATGTACAATATTTGATACACAGAGACATAGAGTATTGGACTGTCTTCAGACCAGCAGCGTAGACCAACTTCCCAGTTAGTGAGCAGTTACTGACGCACATTACAGAGCCAAATACAGTTCAACAGCTGAACAGTTTATTACGTTTCTTCAGCAGTCATACATGCGAGGCACCATGTCATTCCCTGTCTGCTCTGTGGGGATTTCTTATGGTCCTAACTGAGTCCAATTGTAAGGGAAATAATGAGGATGATCAGACATACTGCAATACAACCTCCTATCAGGATCACCTTCTGGACAGGGGAAAATGGGAGAGGAAACAAAAAGGCCAAAGTGTCAGATAACGTTTCAGTGGATGTAGGAGAGAATGAATGAGAAATAGGGACGGATGGAAAGAGAGAAAAAAAGGGAGAGGAAGAACCGAAGCTTTTCTGTTGCACCGTCTTTGAGCGATGACCCGTGTAGTGAATTGGTGTCATGTCATGCATGAAATTCCTCTACCTTTAAGTGCTGTTAGAGATATTAACCAAGAGGTGGCAGAATTGCTCCACTGTGCTGCAGGTTGTTAAATAAAGGAGAGACGTGATCAATTTAAAAAGAGAGCCGAGAGTGATGAGACAGTCGATACCACTCTCATGTATCGTGAATGAGAAGCTGGGGCCAGCTGGTTAGCTTATCTTAGCATAAAGACTGGAAACAGGGGAAACATTTAGCCTAGCTCTGACCAAAGGTCACAAAACCCACCTAATAGCACCTCTAAATCTCACTCATCAACATGTTATATCTTGTGTGTAATCTGTAAAGTATAAAAATGACAGAGAGAGGGAGCTGGAATTTGCATTTGCACCATTCAAATCCATGTATCCATTACATTTAGCTACTGATTCTGGTTTCTTGCTTACTTGCTTATTTCACTGTTTCACTACCTCCCAGCAGCAGGTGATGATCAGATGTTATAGCTATATCCTGTGCGGTCTACCTGGTAGTTCATTTTACTCCTAAACACACATATGTGAGAAGGTTTTGGTTTGGTTGTTTTTTTTTTAATTTTACCAAATCCTGATTTTGTTTTTCAAATTAGCCTAGCTACTCCACGATTTTTCGATGTGCACCTTGGTAACTGCAGAAATACCCCCAGAGGTAAGTGTACCCCCCGTTGGGAATCACTGTTGTAGAGTATGTCAAATACACTCACAACACACATCCTCCACATGCAGAATACACGACAGGTGAGCATGCACACACACTGACGACAATCACTGCACCACACTGTACACGGTACATGCAATGCATCTCAAGTTATCAATCAGTTTTACTTGTGATAGCATGTTTGTGCACAAGCAGAGTTTTGTTGCGTATGTGACTCACCCTTCGGGCTTTACTCTGGTATTTAACCGCCTTCTTAGTGTCTGATACTGCCCTCTCCACATAGTCTACTGAATGCTCCACATTGTACTCTATGCGGTCTATCATTTCCCCCTAGGAGAGGTTAGTTACAGAGGGGGTGTGGAAGACATGCAGACAGGAGGAAGAGAGAGAGAGAGACAGATGTGGAGGCAGGTGGGGGAGTGGATACAGACGAGGGGGGTGGTGAGGGAAAGGAGGGGAATAATGGGTGAACGAGAGGGAGAGAGAAGCAGGAAGACGGAAGGAAAGAGAGAGAGACAGGGAGAAAAAAGAGACATAGTGGCATGAGAGTCAGTTTGAAGACTGCATGTATGTTGCATCTCACCCTCCTGCTGGTCTTTTTGAACTTTTTGCATTTTGGGATGCTCTCCTTTGCCTGCTCCACGTACTCCTGAGCCTCCAGCACACTTCGCTCAATGTTGTTCACCAACTCACCCTGCACAAAAACAAGAGGAGGAGGTAAAGTGAGCAGAAATATGTCTGAGCTCACATTTGGTACCACCTTTAATATTAAGAATTAGATTTCATAGATGTTTTTAAATAATAATTACAAGACTCGTCTAATGAATAAATAAATGTTTAATAATTTTTTCCTTCAGTTTCTTTGGCTCTATTATTCATATACTTTACAATGATGCCTTGTTACATCAACTTTATCATTAAATGAGCATCTTAGACTGTATTGTGAAGGCTTTGAGAAAGATACTAATAGATCTTTTCCTCTCTTTATTTGTATATTTATCCATTTTCCTTTTTACTGACACTTTAATTTATGAAGGCAGCAGAAGTCATGTTTAAATCAGCATTCTTCAACAAAGAACACAGAATTGTACATTTAGTATTAATCCATGATTGTTTAAAAAAAATAACAAATCAATAATTTTCCCTTTGATTGGTTGTTATGGTGAACCAGCAGATACAACTCTCCATGTGTGCACTGCAGCAATTATTTCTCAAAGAATAAAAAGGAGAAAATGAGGAATCACAGGAAAATTACCTTGCAAAATTAGAAGGGGAGCGCTGTTCTCTGTTCTCTAGAGCTTAGAGTCATTGTTGTGGTGACAGTTGTGGAAAAAGAAAAAAAGAGGGAAAGGCAACAGAGAGAGTCGGGGACAGAGAGAGCAAAGCTGAGAAAGGCAAAATTAACAAACAGACCAGACTTATCTTACGTGATATGGCATTCAGTTAATAAAGGAGGTGTTAGTTAATTGAATTATTTCCATTTAAAGCATTCATAGGAATGACAAGAGATGTGGGTAAATTAGTATACACACAGAAACAATTATCACTCCCACATCAAAATTATGAGGGAAAGCCTGTTATTGCATTGTGCTCGCATTGTAATTCATATCACTTACATACAACAATTTAATTCCATATTCATTATTTGGCATATTTTCTTATTCATTGTATTCTCTTGCTCAGATTTCCTTTTGCATAATTCAGACTGGTTATTTCTGATGAGGGAAACAGTTAATCTCTTTGGGGGTTCAGCCCACACACTCATGCAGTAACACATGCCGGCAGCAGGCCTTCAGATTTACCTGAAGCACCACACTGTACTGAGAAGAGCACAGGCAACTCTTACACTTGAGGATTATCTACATATGTGGCTTTGAATGTATGTATGTTCACTGCTCACTGGATGATGTAAGTTCTCAGCGTGCACCACATAACATTTCAGTAACAGAATCTAATTTTTAGTGTGGGGACATGACAAACTAATTCTGAAAAAATTGCAGCTTACAAAGTTAAAGCCCCTGTAGCATTTAAGGGTTGTTGATAATTTAAATATCTGATACAACAGCAACACGGTTTAGATGCCAACTCAGAAGTCTCAGATGTCAGATTTTCCTTCCTGCTCATGAACACAGCATATTAGTTATGTCTAAAAATTGGTCTAATGCCAGAAAGTCCAAACACAGATAATCACCAAATTCTAATCAACCGGTCACTGAGCCAACGCTTATCTGTTCCCCCAATTCTGCCTATATCTAGTGAGATATTTTGCAAACACACAACCAGATGGAGCTGAAAATGTAACCTCCATCCAACTCGGTTGGCATAGACGAGTAGGCCTTTATTTATACTAATACACTCCACAGCTTGCATGTAAAGTAAAACACTGCCAGTGTTGATGATGGGTGGCTGCAGGAGTCTAGCAGGCTTAGCTGATTAATGATTTTACTATCGTGAACATCATACATATTACATATTGTGTCCTGAACCTCTGCATTAGCCAGGGCATCCAATCAAACCACAACTCTGAATCTACAAAACTGAATTTTAACTGTTCTTCTTAGTGTCCAAGTTGGTATATGGATCACCAATTTATGGATACATATTTAATATTTTCAGGTTTGTTTTCACAGATTTCGGCAGATTTCTCTAGGTACTGAGAGTGAGAGGATCCACGTTTTCACCTGGCTCTCCACCAGCATGGCCATGTCCATGAACATGTCGTGAAGCTCTCTGATACTGTTTTCCAGCTTGATAATCTCATTGTGTCGCGTCTCGATCTCATTCATAGCTTGCTGGGTGATGTTGTCCATAATGATCTAAGGTGGTATAGCAGAGGGAAATGGTAAGAGAGGAGTAACATTAGATTTAAAAACAAGATTTGTGTGCATTTGCTTTGCATTTGTTTGTATTACTCACCCCTGAGGTAAAGATGGCTGGGTTGTCACTCTCCAGCATGCTCTCCAGCTCCTCATTTGTTGTGTTTCTCCCAGCTAAAAGGACAAACACAACAGAAAAGTGTGCTTATGGTACATGTTAAGAGTGTGTTACTGTTACCCAGGAATTAAGAAGTGTAGTGCAACACTACTGGATTTAAATGGTTTTCCAAATTACAGTGGATGACAACCATTAGGAAACATGAAGAAAACCCACTGAATGGTAATTATAGCCATCCCGACTCCTGCTTCATGTCTGACTGAGGATTAATTAAAATGAGAGCCGTGTGACTCTTTTTTCCAGAAGCTCATTTTCTCTACATCCATCTGTCTTTATTGTCTACGCTGTATTTTAAACTCTGAATTCTTCCATGTCTCTGAAAAAAAAGTGGGTGTGATGGAAAAATTATTTGTGCCATAATTCAGGCTGATCATCTATTGCACAAGAGTAATTACATAACAGTTAACAGTCTATACGATCATGTCCCTAGATTACAAGACACCCTGAATTTTTACTTTCTGCTGACCTGACTCTTACAGGGTGAATGGGGTGTTTGGGGATTTTTTTCAGTTTTCAATCAGGCATCCCAAATGTTAACTTGAATTCAATATAAAACACAAAGCTCAGTTAGAAATTGTGCTGACCCAGGACCACTGGCCTTTCACTCTCAACACCAGACACAACCTCAGTCAGGTAAAACATTTCAAATACTACTATTTAAACTTAAAATGACCTGCTTAGCAGTTCAGACATCTTATTGTATCTTGATCCCACCTCATTCACATTGGCCAGTCAGGTGTGATGATTCATCCTGTGTATAGCACAAGTGTTATTAACCTTCTAACCTATTTAGACTTCTATTTAGACTTCTCTCCACTTTTTAAAATATACAAGCTTGATTTTCTTGCCTTTAAAAAACATGACCAGTAACATATGAAAGTGAGTCACTGCATTTTGGGGTGTTGAGAAGACAGGTCAGGCGCAAATACTGAGTTGGAAATGTCAGTCATGTAAGATCGTATCAGAACAGCCTGGGTCAGTCTGCACATCATTTGTAGCGGTTACGATTGAATCTCATACTTGCAGATAATCTTTTGACATTTCCCATCCAGGCCTCATAATCTTTGGGTGTGTAGCTATTTTAAGTATACATATAACCACCTACTTATTCAGTAGCTTATTAAATTTGCCTCAATACTCTGCCCCCCCCCTCCCCCAAACAAACTTTCTATCTCTCTATCTACTGACCCTGCCTGTGCGACAGCAATCTTAATCTTACTGCTTCTTCCTGCTGATGTGTTTGCTCCATGTTTATTTCCCCCGACAGAGTTGTCCTACTTCATAACTATTCCCCTTCACCTACATTAATATCCTTGTGTCTGAGTGTCTGCAGAGCTGCTTCTCTTGGGCTCCATTTCTGCCCCACTGTTACTGTAAGTCAAAGTCAGACTCTGTCAGCATCATCTCCAATCTTTCCTTTGCACACTATAAATCCTCTGTGGGACCGTATACAGTACGTACTATCTCTTCCCCATGATGACATCCTGCAACCCAACAACCAGCTACATGATGTAGAGAGCTGAGCAGTTAGTCTAACTTCTCCCAGTTGTTATGGCTATGTTATATTGATGATACTAATATCCACGTGTACAACATACATACATATAGTTAACAAGACAAAAAAAAAAAAAAAAGAGATTTAAATGAAAAGTAATTTAAAAGTACTTGTCAAGGATGTCAAGGACCAGACGGCTGATATGAAAGAGAGAGAAAGCAATTTTAAATCTGAGTAGCCCAACTATGTAAAATTCAACCATTGGGAGCTAATAAATATACAAGCAATTTTTGACATCACAACACTAGCTGAAAAAAAGAAGAGATCTTTATCTGAAATAAAAGTAGCAATACCACAATGAAAAAATACTACATTACAGGTAAAATTTCTGCATTCATCGTTATTATTATCAGAAAAATGTACTCAAGGGACCGGTGTGTAAAATTTAGTGGCATCTAGTGGTGACGCTGCAGACTGTAACCAACTCAACTGATTTGGGTTAAAATAAGTACTTCCTCAACATTAAATTATCTCTGTTGTCATGGTCACAATAATAATGTACTCAACTTTTTTTGAATGGTCATGGATAAAAGAAACAAGATAAAGAGCTACTTTCACAACACTGCTCTCCTGTGTCACATCACTGTGTTTTGTTGCTTCATCCATTCAGCCCAACCTCCTCCTGATGTGGATTTTGTCTATAAACTATGTCACTGCACTTTTTCTTTTACGCCGGTCATAATTACTACGGCCACTAGATGTCTCCTAACAACAAAATGTACCTATGAGTCATAATAACCTGGTGCACAAACAACCTATGGGCTTGTCCTATTTGGTTTGTCCATTCTGGGCTACCGTAGAGACATGGTGGTGCAACAAGGTGGGCTCCGAGGAAGAGGACCTGCTCCCGAAACTAATGAAAACAACAGTTCTTAGTTTCAGGTGATTATACGTCAATGACAACTTCATTTAATTAATAATAATATGAATACTATATTAATCTTCTACCAAAAAATCCCCATAAATCCAATACACTGGTTCTTTAAATGATCAAAATTAAAAGTACTCATTATGGAGAATGGACACATTTAGAGTGTTATTTTTATTTTTATTTTTTCAGTATCGTATATTGTCTGTAACAAGTAGCTATATTTGTGGAATAAATGCAGTGGAGTACCAACAGTGGGTCAGCCTCAGTCTCAATAAATCAGTTAAACCCAGTATTTACAGTATAGTCCATGTTGCCATGCCGACTAGATTACTGTAAACTTTCTGTCAACTACTGCATCAGTCTGACTGTTTGTGCTCTCTCCTCCTGTTGTTCTCTGCAGGTCTTCTCCCCTGACAAAAGGTACAGTATTACTTATAATATTGAAATTTTGTGGAACAGAAGTATAAAGTAGTATAAAATGGAAACACTTTTTACACACAAACACAAGCAAGGTACACAAATTTCAGAATTGTATTAAGGTAAAGTAGTTGAACAAATGTACTTAATTCACCACTGGGTTGTGGCGTTAATGTTAGAGTCATAAATGAGTGAAAAAAATACTTCCGTAACCAATAGAAGTCCTGCGACCTGAACGACCATATAGGTTGTTTGTCCCTGTCCTCGGATACAACCCAATGGGAGCGTACCAGTGACAGGCATACTGGCCCTTTGTTGTCATGGTAACAATAATATGATCTCTTCATCAAGAAAGCAAATGAATGTATTTCCCAAAAATGTCAAGCCATTCCTTTAAAAAAACACAAGACTTTTGGAGGCAACTACAAAACATCTATTCATGACCTAATCAGAGCGCGTGTGTGCGTGTATGTGTGTGTATTGTGTTTACGTGTGATGAAGTCTGGTGGACGGTGTGGGGGCCTCAGTGGCAGTGCAGGTAGTTGATGGAGAGTGATGATGGTCGGGAGTGAGAGCCAATGATTGCCTTCATGAACAGAATACTGATGAAGCTGCTCTCTAACATTTACCGGGACATGAACGTGTGCCCATATGACTTTTTGTTCATTTCTCAATTCAAACTTCATATCCATATCACACAAATGAATTTCATTTAGTGGTGGTTAAGAGGTTCTGCTGTTTCATTACCATGCTTAAGAATCTACTCATGTTTAGCAATGACATTTTGCATTTTGACAAATGAGAGGATAAAGACAGCATACGGAGGAGTGAGAGAACACATTCACCACATTACTATGATCAATCCCCTGTTCTCCCAGCCTCTCTAATAATAAATAATCTCTCTATCATTAAGGCTAAAACTACAACACTGAAGAGGGTCAGAGTTAGAGTTGAAGGACAGAGAGGAGCGACAATGAGTCATGGATAATTGTGAAGAAAAAAAAAAAAAACGGTGGCACTCTGGTGCTACCCTACCCTATTTATCTCACCTCCCACACACACACACACACACACACACACACACACACACACACACACACACACACACACACACACACACACTCTTCTCATTGGCTTTTTTAAAACCCTGACAGACTCAGAGGGAGGCTCTTATTTGTTACCATGGAGACCCAAACCCCGAGAAGCCTAATATGAAGCCAAGAAGTCTCACTCCACCCTCAGTGTTTTACGGGCTATTAAATCATTCATACTTTGTTGCTACCAGTAACAGTATTATTTCATTTCCTTTGTTATGTAACACAAATGAAGTGAGACCCCCAAGGAACAGAGTGAAAAGACGAACCACACAAATGTTCATGCATGCAGAGCAACACAAGAGAGTGATTTTCATGCTTGTGTTTGCTGCAATTTCACCTACAAAGGAATGAGAAAAGCCTGTGTAGCTCATTTTCACACATATTGATCAATCTGTTTGTTATACAGGAACAATCCATTCGTGTACATGTCTGTCTTTTTCTCTGGCATTGTTGGTGCGTCTCTACCAGCGAATGGAGCGTCCGCTGGGAAATAAAACATAACAGTCAAATGTCAGAGGCCCTGCAATGCCTGTGACCAACATCCCCTCCATCCTGCTGAACCACCTGCTCATGGAAGGAAACAAACGTGTGATATTCAGCATTCTCAATCAACACTTAACTAAAATGCTACAGAATTGCTATTGCACTGGCTTTAAATGTGACAGTCAAAGAGATGTGCCTTGAACTTTATAGTTTGACATTTTGGGAAATATGCATATTTGCTTTCTTGATGAGAGTTAGCTGAGAGGATTGATATCTGTTGGTAAAATATAAAGCCAGGAGCTGTTAGCTTAGCTAAGCACAAAGCCTGAAATCAGGAGCAAAGGGGGAAACAGATAGCCTGGCTCTGTCCAAAGGTAAAAAAAAAATCTGCCAGCAATAACCTCTAAAGCTTATTAATTATCACACATTTTGTTTGTTTAACTTGTACGAAGACTGCAGTGCGAAAACATCACATGGTTTTATGGAGGGGGGGGTTATGTGGGTGTGTAGCTTATGTGCCAGACTAATTCTTGGCTGAGAGAAGTAAAATCTTAGAGTCTTCACTGGATGCCATTCATGTTTTTACACCTAAAAATATGGATGAAATAAACCAGATACGTTGCGTTGATTAGCGAGCTTTAGAGATGTTGGTAGGCTGACATTATCACTGGAAAGAGCAAGGCTATGTGTTTCCTCCTGTCCAGTCTTGGCCTGTGGTCTTGGAAAGATGTTTGAACTTTTCTTTTAAATTCACAGGCATAGTGGGCTGGATAACAAATCGATCAGTTCCAACTACTATTGTAGTTTAAAACAGTACATGCTATTGTTTTTTCTAGTTGCTTAGCAATGACTTGACTAAAACTACGAACAATGAGAAAAAATGAATTATGGTCAGTTTACTAGTGGTGGCATCAAACATAAAAAATAGAAACAAAGTGTTTTATTGGAAACGGAAGGGCCTGTTTACCTAAAGTACAACTTGACAGCATCTGAAGACCTGTAGTGGTTTGACCTCTCACCTGACTGCAGTGAGGTAGATGTGTACTTCAGAGCGTGTCAGTACACTGTGACATCACTATTGGCTGTGGTTACAGGTTGAACAGTCTTGAAACCTTCGACCACAGAGGGCAGTAAGGCGACACTTTTCAGCCTGGTCATAAGGTATTTTTAAAAGACCTGAGCTAAAATGGATTTTAGAGGAGAGGCCTATCAACTGCCAACAGTATTGTTTTTTTTCCTTATGTATAGAAAGAAATCACTGTTTATTAAAGTGCAAGTCTCGATATTTCAAAGATGTGACAGAACTATCAGCACCATCCTAAAAGTTATTTTCAAGCCCAGTTTTGTTGCTGTGCTGCTGGGAACTAGCGCAACAAAAGAAATCTAAAAGAATATACTGCATGGTAAAGGCGATGTATGTATTTGGACTTTGGGTTACTGTGGGGGCAAGAAATGCTATTGTCCTGTCAATGACATGCTTCCAGTGTGTTACAGTGTTGCCTTCCTGTTTCTTTTATCTCTGTATCCAGCAGGTTTGAGTAGAGGTGAACAGGAGAGGGGAAAACCAGCAGAGGAAACATCGATACTCAGTCTGACAGACCAGACTAGATTTCCCTCTGTGTGTGACACACTCTTATTGATTCACACACAAACAAGTCAAAGGGGTTGGCACAACAGAAACACAGCTCTCTTGCTATACAACCTCAAAGGAATTAAATTGTATTTAAACATATCAAAATTTAGACCAAATGTAATCTGAAAGGAAAAATTTTACTGGAGACTAGCAATCTTATTTGTTTCAAAACAAAAAACTGTGCTCCTTCCTTTTCCTCTCCACTTTCATTCCATCTCCAAACTCTCCCTGTGTATCTAATCCCTTCCTTGACGACAGGTGATATCAGCTAAGGCCTCCTGTGACTCCACCAGCTGACAAATCAAATCCAAATGGATCTGGACGAGCTCAAGGAAAAAGTGAGTCAGGTGTGTTTAGCTCCATGAGGAGGTTTTGTGTTAGCCTTTTGATTAACTCCAGAAAGTGCTGTGTGTTGCCACTGCTGTTCTTTTCACTGGACCACTTTTAGTGTTGATATATTGGGTGGAGCTCACACATACAGACTCAAGTGCATGTGTCCACTCTAAAATGACAGATGGGCAGAGGAAATTATGTCTATGCCAAGTGTCCTGCAATATAACCACCCCTACTCTCCTCCCCTGTTATTTCTAAATAAGTCATAGAGTTCTTCCCTGTATACAAGTGTGTGTGCATGCCTTTGTGTATAAGGTGACTCTCTAACGATGACTGTGAGGGCAGCTGGCATAGTGGCAGAGGCCATGTCAGTTGCCTGGTCCAGGAGCCCGGGGCCTGCAGCTAATACCTGTCAAATCATATTACACATAGAGTGTGACACGAGTGAGAGGAGCTCAGATCTCAGCTGCAGCGACCTGGCATGTGCATGCATATGGGTGTGGGTGTTGATGATGTATGTGTTTTGGAAAGTGGTTTCAGTGTGAGAGTGGTTGTTTTGTTACACTACACCAGACAAATTCTAAATAAAATATGGACGATATAAACTTACATTTCTCTAAATAATTCAATACAAATGGAATAAAGGACTATTTTTTTCTTTTTTAGGCAGCATAATAACAGTTGGATGTACTCCAGGTTTTATGTTATGTTATCACTGATATACATTGTTTTATTAGTAAACCTTTGTTTTACATATTTGTATTAGTTAATTTCCCTTTGGGGACAATAGAGTTGGAGTCCTTTAACTGTCAACAGGTTGGAGCTGAGGTAGTTTATTTTCACACGCCAAGTTAAACCATTGTTTTTCATTAATAATAAATGTAACAGACAGTGAATAAGTAACATGACTGCAGGAGAAAATGACGCACTTAATGTTTTCAAGTAAGTATTATATGTGGTTTTATAAATCAAACTGCATGTCAGGAGAGTAAATGGGTGACTGTTTGAGGTTATTTTAACAGATGTTTTACTGTAAATCAAGGCAACGTGGCTCCAGTACTCGCTGGATAAAGAAGTTTTCTTCTGCCAGAATCCACAAAGCAAAGGCTTCAAAAATTCAAAATGTAAAAAGAACTTGCTTCTCTTATCACCACATGAATTTAACTGACTGAACAGTTGTTGTTAACATTTTGGGCAAAAAATAAATAAATGAATTGAGGCAAAGCTGTTTGCATGTCCATAATTCTGTCAGGGACTAGTCTAGTAGTTGTGGCACATCTTCACTTCACATCCTCACACTTTGATCAGAGTATGTAGACGTAGTAATGCTGACACTGATTTACTCTGCAGATGTAAACTGATTGGGGTTTTTACTAAGTGGTGGAGAATGTGGGTACGGTCTGTATTTCTAGACTAATTAACATGACACTAACATCTGACTAATAACAGAGGGACGATGAAGATGCAGGAAGAAAAGCAAGCTGACCAAAAGTTTCACCCAATTTACCACAGGATGGAAGGTATGTAGAAAAAAAAACCAATTTGCACATTCTGTGTGTATAGTGACAATTACCGAACATTTCTCCACATCAAGACCATAACACTGGTCATGATTACACATCATACTGTGTATCACAGCGGCAGATCCAACCACTAAAGGTGGGATCAGACTACATCATATAAGACTGATCTGCAAACCTGGGGAATCAAAAATAAAATGAACATCGAGGACAACAGTTGGTCATTTTATCCACTGTTGTGTACGTTGATACACAGACACACAGATTAGCATGTCATGATTATTTTACCCTGTTGTTCTCCGAATTTAGATGATGTTCCCCCTCTGCCAACAGTGTTAATTACCAGTCCCTTCCTCCTCCTGTATAGAACAGGACTAAAAGTGTGTAGCGTGTACTGTCAAGTGGCCAGAGCATGTAGAGAGGTGATTGTGTAGTCTCACTTATGACAAGTGCCCACTCATCAGCTCACTCAGTCTGTGCAAATGTTCTCATGAATCTCAGTGTTTAAAGAGCCCTGAAACACCATGTGACTGAAAATAGATGCAGATGTTTTGGATGCATGCAGTGCTAACATATGCACGGTTAGTGTGAGGGGTGGCGGAGGGTTTAGTCTCCCAGGTTTACTCACTGATCTCCAGCTGTCTCTGAATGCGTCCCTTGCAGCGCTCCCTGTAGTCCGACTGGGTGGTGTTGTATTCTGACATCACCTCGACAAACTTACGGGAAAGTGTGGAGTGCTGGAGGCACAGCGAGGAACAACAAAACATTTCACTTAAACCTGCTCCATGAATTTGTAACATTTCAAGTTACAAGTTAAGGTGAATATTTTTATATACATTGGTGAGCATTAGTTGAACATGAAATACTCTGTAAACATTTTTTTTTAATTTTAATTGAATAATAAACATTTAGCATTTTTGTTTCAGTTTAATCGGCAGCGTTTCTCCAAAATCCTGAACTGTACCTGTGTTTTACGTATCCTCAGGTCAGCTGATGACCTGTTCTGCCCCTCTTCTTGCTCAATGGTGTGCTGGATACCTGGAGGGATACAAAAAAAATATACATTCAATCACCTGGTGACAACTGGTTCTTAAAAATTAACCTTGCCTGCCTCTAGAGGTTCAAAACACTACACAAAATAAACATTTTGGATGAAATAAACAACATATTCAGGATTTCATTGTCCCTAAGAGTCTTAGCAGTAGGGGGCTAAAAGTATGAATCAGAGGATGACATACATGCACCAGAGAAAAGATGAGGTTCATAAAATCAAAAAGCATCAGAACAGAAATGTGCTCAGACAACCTCATGGCAGTCTGACAAATAGCTTATGAAATACAGAGCTTTATTTTGCGTGCACAGTTGACAATTTGACGTGAAGTGTGGAGTAAGAAAAAAACGGATTCAATCTCAGGAGACAATGAATATGCACAGTAAACTTCACAGAATTCCAGCCATTTATTGTTGAGATACCTCGCCATGTGTTTTTAAGGGAACAATTGAACAGATGGTTGCGTGAAAGAAAAGGCTGGGGGTAATAATCATCATTGATAATCCTCTGGAGAGCATGATTATTCATATCAGATTTAATGGTAATGTGGTCAGTAGTTGTCATGATGCCTTGCTCTGAACCAAAGTATTAGATGCAGAGAGAGACATCGTCTGACCACGTCAACTTTAGGACCTGATCTATATAAAACCACAATTATAGTCAGAAGGGCTTATTATGTTGCAGTATAATAATATAAATATTATACTGAGAGTGCCATAAGTGTATGTGCCATAAGTACAGTACATCTCTGTGTAACACAAATATTAACTAATCACACATCAAATCAGTCACTCAGATGGAAAGGGCAACTGGAACTGTGGTAGAAGACTGACTATTAAGAAATAGTATAAAAAAGTATAAATGACTGGGATAACTACTCTTTTATTTCTTCTTTTTTTAAGAGAAATGCAAGTTTTGCCTGTATTAAACACCTTTCGGACTGCTGCTTCAAAGTCACACCGGAGGAAGTCACTGCTGAACATAATAACATAAATCAAAGACACGGTCAACGTGAAGTGCTCAATCAACTACTGAATTATACAGACATTTAAGAGCTGGCTCATTTGCATCCCCATTTTCTGTAATTTCAAGTGGAATGAAATGGCTGTGCCAACTCCTGCACATTCAGGGACATTGCTTTTACTGTATGTACCATGCACCTCTCTGTTTATGCAGAAAGCTTGAGATGGCAGGTTAAATAGGTTCAGTTACTGTACAACAAAATATCACAGCTGATGAGGCATATGAGGAAAGAAATTTCAAGTTCAGGAATACGAACATTTGTCATACATGCAACAGTTCCAGCCGCTCTGAAAGATGTGAGAATTGAACGTTACATTCCTCATTAACATCAGTGTATTGTTCCATCTAGTTCAATACAGCTTTTTTTTAGCACACACATCCTTTTAGCCCCTTAGCAACAACTGTATATAGTTCGAATTTCATAGAAAAACTCAGGAGCGTCCCTACATTTCAACAGTCTAAACTTTGTCTCTCACAAAGCAGATATTGTAATTGTTCCAGGGAAAGACACAATGGTTTTGATTCACTTTAATTTGTTTAGTATCAGCACTTGAAATAACATCGAATGGGATTTATTGGATTAATATCATCCTAAAACATTTACACAAACACACACACACAAACACACAACCAGCAAGTGGTTACACAAAGGTATCCTGTGGCAACTACTGATGTGAGCTGGAGCGCCACAGTTAGAGGCCTGTGATGCAGAGCCTGTTCTGCCTGATAGCACTTGTGTCAAGTGTGTGTATCAATGTACATACGGTATATGTGCTCATACCACTGTGTGTGTGTGTGTGTGTGTGTCTGTGGGCATGCAGGATGAGGGGTAGAGGATATTATCTTCTAGCTCCCTGCAATGAAGTTGTGTTCTACTTTCCTGCAAGATACTGTATAGGGCTACAGGCATTTTATCTCTGACCTGTATTGGACACCTGAGCCCTGCAGGGAGGCACAGCAGAACATGACTTATGTGAAGAAGTTTTCATGCCACAGGATTTCAGGAAGGGCACATAAATATACAAAAAAAAAAACAACCATATATGCCAGAAGAGGAAATTAAAAAGGGATTAAAAACTGTTGTCAAGCTTACAGGAAAAGAAAAAAGGGTGGGAGGACAACAGAGAAATCAGAGAATAAGAAGATTATAGGACTCACACAAACATATACAAATGCACACGCAAGGACTGTCTTTATAAATGTTGTGGGTGTGACCCAGGACCGGGCATAATGGACACATCCATTATGCCCGCACACAGTATATGTTACAGTAACATTAGTCAGTTTGTGTGCACAAGTGTGAATAAAACTTAGTGTGTGCTTGTGCATATGAATCACAGCTAGCACCTCAGTGGCAAGTGACACTAATCACTCGGCCCACTGCAG
The DNA here is from genome assembly GCF_046630095.1 of Trachinotus anak. Taxonomy (NCBI): domain Eukaryota; kingdom Metazoa; phylum Chordata; class Actinopteri; order Carangiformes; family Carangidae; genus Trachinotus; species Trachinotus anak. The sequence continues at coordinate 13,524,106 of NW_027273865.1, forward strand.
TACAGAATCGTTGAGTGTAAACTGAGTTGTCTGTTAGCCGCCAAATGCTATGCAGTTCACTGTCTCCTTATGTCTCACTTGTTCCCCTCTCTCCTCTGCTGAGACGCCACCAGTGCCATCACATCACATAGGAGATAAGCAGCTGTGCACACTGGTTATGGATATAGACGTAATACTGCCATACAGACTTCAGGGCTAATAATCGTTTTAATGAATTAATCTGCCATTTATTTTCTTAATTAACTGATTCATCATTTGGTCTATAAGACATCAGAAAACAGGGGGACATGCCTGTTACAATTCAGTTGATGTCTTCCTGTTGTTTTCTTTTGTCTGACCAACAGCCCAAAAGTCCTAAATATTCAGTTTACCATGATGTGACACATTTTTACATAAAAAATAATCACTTAATTGTTTATCGATTATGAAAACAGATGTCAACTGACTGACTAATGGTTAAACTGACAGATTTTTTCAGCTCAGACTTGTACAGAAAATCCCTCATATGGGATCTGAAAGAGCACAAAGTGATTAATCGCTGCAGGTAGTGATTATGTAAAAATACCAACCATTTGCCAGTTGCAACTTTAAAAACAAAGATGAACTTTGTGTTCCTGTTTTATATTATTACAATCTTACAATACTGTTTGAGTGCCGATCAGGAAGAAAGAAATAAAGCATCTCGCTCTGGTAACTTGTGACAGGCATTTGTCAGTATTTGAAATCTTAATTAGTTGAACAAAAACACACAAAAGGCTTAATTTGATACAGAAAATAATCATTAGTTGCAGCTCCAGCAGGAGGAAAACAGAAGAACTGTACTTACTCTTTAATTTGGAGCGTACTTTATTGGCCAACTTCTTGATGTCTGCCATAAGATCCTCCAGCTCATCCTTAGTTTCTAAAGACAGGAGAGGAGAGGAGAGGAGATGAGGGGAGAAGAGAGGAGCAGAGAGGAGAGGAGAGGAGAGGAGAGGAGAGGAGAGGAGAGGAGAGGAGAGAGAGGAGAGGAGAGGAGAGATTACTGAGCTTGTGTGGAAACTGTGTGGCAGCCAGTTTCATAGAGACAAAATTAATAGAGAAAGAAGCAACTCTGTGTCACTCCCAACAGAGACAAACAATTCATCAGCTTCAGTCCACAGCAGCACAGCTCGTCTGTCTTTGTTCTTTCTCTGTTGTATAGAGGTTACCAGCATCCTTCAGTTCACTGTCCACTGTCCTCTTTCTATCCCGGCCTACACCCTAAAACACACACATACACACACACACACACACACACAATAGGGGGATAAAGATGAAACCCATGTGGGTAGCTGGGCACATGTGGGTGTGGACAACTAAGATTAGTTATTTTGGTGACCAGAGGAACGAGTGAAATCACGATGGACTGCAGCACAATCTGGGCTACAACAGGATGAACGGATTGTTACCAGCAGGAATATGTTGTCAGAAGGAGGAACTGGGCAGATTTCAATGATGACTAATCGAAGCAGCAGCTCTCCTCGAGCTTAACATACTGATGGTTTTCGAAATAGAATTTTTTCTTGTCCAGGAGGAGCAGTAAAAATAAATGAAGAAAAAGGGTCTTTCACTGAGGTCAGGACACATCTTGAGGAAACCTCCTCTGCTCCTGATGATTTGATTTGTATAAAAAAATGAACCAGTAAGGGCCAGTTTACCAGTATGGGAAGTATTTAAGTTTAATATGGGTATGCTTGCAGAAAGGTTTGTACTAAGTGTCATCCAAACATGTCTGTAGGCTAAAGTGTTGACAACTGTTCACACACACTTGAATGAAGTGCAAAAATCCTGCTGCCATAGAAAGGGTGTGACACGATAAATGTTCAAACTCCAGAGATTAATCGATTAATCAATCGACAAACAATTAATCTGCAATTATTGTGTTTTAGACATTTTCAAACATCAAACATTTTCTGGTCCCAGACTCTCAGATTTGAGGATTTGCTTTCCTTACATATCATCATAGACTGTATATAAAAATATAGTAAAAGTATAAAAGTATACATACATAAAAAACATACATACATAAAAAAATATGAGTTGATAGCATTAAACTGAATATCTTTAAGCTTTGGCCTGTTGGTTGAACAAAACAAGCGAATGAAATGGATCACCTTGGGCTGTGAGAAGATTTAATGGGTATTGCTCACTTTCTCACATTTCACAGACAAAATGATTAGTTGAGAAAATAATCACTAGTTAGACTTGTGGCAGTCTCTCCTTAAAGGCATGAAAAGTGAAAGACACATGAAAAGTGTCAGAAGTAACTCCACGAAGTATGAAAAAGAGAGCTTGAGAAAAGTAGTTTAAGCCCTGTCTACTGTCACACCTCCGCACAGATGACCAATCATTAATTAAGTGGTTGGGTTTGTCAGATTGTCAGCCACAGGTGTGGCAGACGAGGTATTCAGACGCTGTCTAATGATCTGACAGGTGCCTTGTTTGAAGCAGACTGAGTTCTTCGCTAAGCTAGACTGTTGCAGTCTGCTCTGTGCTGATATCATCATTCTTGGCCGAAAGTTTTTGTGAGTGATTAAAACCAACCTGTAGCCGTACAGGAGAAGACAGTTTTTCTCATCAGTGCAATCTTCAAAAGGCAGCAGCACTGAAGGATGGTTGGAGTGGTTGTCACATCATGTGACCGTCTTGAAGAAAAACTGGCTGACTTATCCTTTTAATCTTTTCTCCCTTCTGTTGCTCATTACAGCTGCAGCCAAACCAGCAGTTTCCTAATCATATTTTACAGACACTTCAGGTTATTACATGCATTTTATCCAATGTTGTTGGTCACACATAGACTATAGCTATAACCTGAACATGTGAGTATATTAAGCATGGTGTGTAGTATTTGAGAACCATCTATCAACCATGTTTAAAAATGTTGTATACTGCTTACAAATGTTAAATACAGGTGTTGAACTAAATTGTTGCCCACCTATTTAATTTTCAGTACACAGAAACAAATTTGAGGGCGGATGAGAAGAACAAAAAGGAGGAAAAGAAGAAAACAAACCAGCTTTTTACAAAGTCTCCCTCACAAATTCTCCCTGGGGCATTACTTGCCATTTTTAGAACATTGCAAAGGAGTGAGAAAGGCATTTATCATCTTAATGCCATAAGAGAACCAAATCTCCGTATGTTAACAAGCCCCTAGGAAGCCAGCAGACATAAGAGATGGTCCTTACAGTCAAACTATTCCATCAAACCAACCTGCCTGCAGAGCTGCATGTTTATTTCTGCATGGTACCTGCTACTTTAAAGCTGCATAAATCACAGAGATCAATAACCAATGGGGAAGGAAGGTGGGGAGGTATGTGGGCAGGATGGGGGGAGGTACAGAAACTCATAGTAAACATCTGCACTGAATCACAAACACAGCCACAATAGATAATTTGATTACACAGCATGAGGAATACTTCAATCACTGCTAGATGTTCAATTATCAAAAAATAATATTTGCATATATTTTATTATAAGAAAGAAGCTTTAAATGATGAGATAATTATATCTTCTCTTTCTCTGCAGCTGCACAGTACATCTATACTGCATTATGCTCTTCATGGCAGTTTGAGATGTCACACGTTGATGATTGAAAACACTGAGCTGAAAACACAAACAGACATTAAAAGTAAACTAACCAGCTTGTACGATAAGATAAAACTGTAACAGCTCAGTTGAGATGGTGAACCTATTACAAACTGATCAGCAAAGCTCTGCAAGCTTTTAATCTGCTTAACAGACCTATTTCCATATCAGCAAACATCAGCCTGTGGTACATCAGGCTCAGTGGGACAAAGCGGTGGACATGCAGAGCGCTAACTGATGAAATGACATCATTTTATATCCAGATGCAAAACACCGGCTCATTGAAATGTAAAATGGCTGGAACCTAAGAAGATGTTTTTTTCCAACAGTATTCTCTCCATCTCTCTTTTATTTGTTTGTTTGTTTGGTTTAGCGACAAAATGATTAAGAATGAAATGATTAAGGACGATATAAAGATCCCTGACCAGACTCAAGCCAGGAGAAAACAAGCTAACATGGTCAGCATCCTAAATCCCTCGTCCACTAGGATGCCTATGTTGGTGTTCGTGATGTTTCTTAAGGCCAATTCATGGCTGACATTTGTGTGCAGCCCAAAATTTGACTCCACATGGACTGTCCACAGACTGCGCCTGCCCCAGAAATGTTTATTGGATGCTTGATTCATGCACCTTAAGTATGCATTGCTTTTTGTGCCTTTATTACAGTGCAGTGGAGACTGACAGGAAAGGGGGTAGAGAGAGGGGAATGACATGCAGGAAAGAGTCGGGCCGGTCGGGGCCAACAAAATTGGATAAAGTGCATGTAACAACCTGAAGAGGAAACCCTGAACTGGCCTTTAAATGTATCCTGTTGAGTTTTTGACCACTAGTTTGTCAGGCCTCAAAGATACACACAAAGCTTGTTGGTGATAAGCAGTGAATGTTAGCAAAATGTTGTTTGTTTACAAAAAACCCCACAAAGGGTGCCTTTAAATATTTAAGTAACATATAGGAACCATTACTGTGGTGGAAATCTTTGTGAGCTGGAGAAAAAGAGAATCCCCAGCAGTTTAGCTGTCTTAGGCAGAAGTATTTATTGTAAGCTTGGCGCCAAGGAGAAAATGATGAGCAGTACGGTGACAGTGAGTGAACCATGGTCGTGCCACACCAATTACCTGAAGATATCTTGTCTGACAGCGGGTACATATTCCCAGGTATCACATGGCTGCAGCACTTGACCACACCTTACGCCAAATAGGGCTAAACTACAGTCTAAACAATGTGTGAAGATGCTATTGGACACCAAAATTCACACTGTCACATGTTCTTACCTAATTAATATGACAAGTGTCTTGTCCTTTCACCTACTTAGCTCATCCTTGACACTAACTAGATCTGAACAATCAGTTTATGCCTTTCTTCTACACTCTTATCTATAAGACCTTGGGTATCCCAGCCATGGAGGATAACAGTGGCTCCATCTAGACACAAACCGTCACAATAGAAGCTAAACAGTGAAACACAGAAGGTTGTTATAGCCTGAACTCTCGGAGAGTGAGTGAGGTCTAGGAAAATAAGAGGAGCACTGAAAGTGAAGAAAATTTCCTTCACAATTACAGTATAAAATACAGTAGAGAGGTAACATTAGTGTGCAGCTGAGTTAGACAGATAAATATAATACCATAGTAAAATGACACCAGGCCCATGAAGCATATACAGACAGAAGACAATCTAATTGGAACAACAAGAGAGGAAATGAACAGTAATTAAATTAAGTGGGATGTGAAACATGGGGGTATTAAATTCTAAAGAAAGAACTAAATGTGAAAAATATTTTTTTCCACCACTAATCAAAAAACAAACACTCGCAGCATTACCATTTCCTCAGTATATATTTGAATAAAATTGTATCTCTGGTCAATAATTTTCCTGCCAAGGGCAACACGTACGCAGAATACAGTGGGTTTGTCAGGGTCAGACACTGATCTGAGGTGGTGGAGTGAGACCCTCAGGGCAAAATGGATGAACAGTGCTCTGTGGTGTGTGTGTTTGTGTGTGTTTGTGTAATTTGTATTACTTGGTAAACTGAGATACTTTTAAATAACTCTGAATGATGAATTTATTTCTGGATTTTTTTCCCCAATCATATCTTTGTGTGTTTGTTTTTGTGTCCACTTGTGCAAGTTTGCACAGCCTCAGAAACCCATAGAGGTGTAAGGTTATGGAAAAGCAATTCTCCCAGGTGTGTACGCAACCTCTGGAAACCTCTTTGTATCTTCCATGATGTCAGCTTCACTGACATCACAGATACAACAACACAAAGCTAAACTTAGTTTTGGGCCATGCATGGTGTGTGTGTATGTGTGTTAAGGAGCTAGATTAGATTTCCCCCTCGTGGTTGCCAAATAGAGGAGGCCAACCTGCTCAATCAAGTGTCTATTCAGCCTCATTATTGGCTGCCTGAAAAGAGGAGGAGTACAGACACTGATGAATAAGGAGAGGGAGAAGTGAGAGGGCAAAACTGAGGAGTCAATTGAGCTGTGGCTTCACACTCCTGCCCTCTCCCAGAAGCTCTCGAATGGAATCTTCAGGTCACGCTTGTTGCCATCATTAAGACTGTGTTGCTATGGCGATGTGTGCAGTCGGCCCTCTCGCCAGCTTCAGATTCAAAGTGGCAGAGGGAACGAGAGAGCCAGAGAGCGAGAGAGAGAGAGCGATACGCCACGAGGCGGGAGGAAATGGAAGAAATGTGGAAGAAGCAAGAAGAAGAGTGAGCAGAGAAGATGAAATAAATGGCGTTCCGGGACATTTATTCAACTGGAAGATTACTTTCAAGACCTTTTTACCTTTACTTCTGAGTTAGAAGTTAAGACAGCATGACAAGAAATATAGGGAGAGTGGAAAGAGAATTAATTATAGGATAAATCTGGTGATAGTCTATATTTTTACTGTCAAAAAAATGGATGAAATCAATAAAACCAATAAAGAATTCATGCTACAAACACGTATTGCCTGTAGCCAAAGTCTGATATAACTTATTCTTATATGTCATAGACTTAAAAAGCAAGAAACCAAGCCTGGAGGTGACATGATCCTTTGCTATAATGAACATGAGCATTTTAAGGTCCCTTTACACTGGATGATCTTGGGCCATCCAAGACGTAAGCTGAAAGTCTTGGGAGAAATGTGGTGAAATCTATGGTTATGCAAAACGGCGGACCTGGATGTCACAGTGAGTGAGACGTGTCCACAGGGCCGATGTGGAGCTTTGGTGACCAAAGACTGTGACAAAATTCAGAGTCAGAGTTTAGGATCAGGTTCTGACAGTGTGTCCAATCAGTATACAACATGAAATATTGCAGAATACACCAGCCAATTTAGTCAGTGATAGTTTTAAATGAAGGTTTAGGATAAAAACAAAAAACAACACACTTTTCCCTAGCCTTCATTAGGTTCACCTCTAATCCTGCTCTCTTGTGGTTCTTCAGTGCATAGAGGTGTCAGCACTATGGCCAAAGCTTGTTTATTGTTTCCTGCATTTTCACAAAAGTAAGAGCAGCGCATTTGCCTGATATGAGCTGATGACATGCCTCTGTTTTCATGTGCTTTTTTCTATTACTACGATTGAGCACACTCTCATTGCACAATCTGACAATCTTCAAATTCATATTGTATGGTCTGTAGTAACCAGTATTTTATTAGACCCATCCCATAAAGTGAGACATACAGTAAACTTACACTGCTGTTGTTGGACAGTCTAAAGGCTCTTAAGTATCCAAATTATTTAAAGAAATGACTGAGCCACAATATGTTTGTCACCTGTTTTTTCATGGTATTTTTTCATAATATGTAAACTGCAGAATAACACCAGACTTTATCCTTTAAATTCAACAAAGGCCCTTGAAAAGGACTCAAAACTAGGTACATGCACGCAGCATGCGCCTTCAACCACCAGGTCACATGACGACTTTGAATATGATTATTCCCACAGTTGTCGGTTTACCGGGAACAAATTAAATTTTGGCATATTTGCCCTGACAAAATGAAATTGGAACGACTGAATAAATCCAGAGAAACAAAGCAGACCAGACAGGCACAAGCTCACTCAGCACTTCACACTTTCAAAGACACACACACATTGTTTCCAGTTTTTGTGCTAAAGTTAGCGGGCTGCGGGTGATAGTTATATTTATACTCAGTGGTGTTGATTTTTGCATTTATCTTCTTAGCGATACTGTGAAAAAGCATATTTTCTGAAATGTTCTTAACTAGGCCCTTTACCTTAACCATCAGTCTAACACTGCACCTGAGGTTCAATATTACATCTGGCTCAGTGAACACCATTTACCAAAAAGTGTCTAACTTGTATGTACTGGTTTTGCTAACTTGTGTTGGTACCCCTTTGTGAACACACCAGATTTGATTTCACTTGCCCCATACTGCCAGCCTTCATGTCTGCTGATCAGGATGGTACTGGGACCTCATTGCTCTTCAGAAATATGAGGATGAAAGCATATTAGCAAGAGTTTATAAAAGATAAATATCCTGAACACCCGGGTCAACTCTCTCCTACATTAAGCTTCATCACTGCATCAGCTTTGGTTCTACAGCAGCAGCATGTTTCCACTTATATAACAACACAATCCAGGTTTTTTCTTGACTGACGAAATCAGCAGTCTGCCTCTCACACTGTTAATAGAGATTCTATTATTATAACGACATAATGTGTGTGTGTCTGTCTGTGTGTGTGTCTGTGTAAATCTGATGTCAGGGTACCATGACACCGACAAGACACCAAGCCCACTCTGTTTCCTCCTCTCTAACTCAGGGTCAATTGCTGCCATTCTAGTCTCTGACTTGCAGCCATTTATCTCCTTTCTCCATCTCACAGCCACTCTGTGTCTCTCCCCCTGCTCTCTCTGTAAATATATTACTAGTCCTTTGTGTGTTTGCTCCGCTTATTGATCGTCTAGAGTCCAGGTGTCTGATGTTTCAGAGAGACATAATCTGAGCTCATCCCTCAAACATGACTGATATTTGCCTTAGTGCCAGTCTACAGTATGCTTACAGGTAATGACAAACTGACAGCCGAGATAAAGTCTAACTGCAAAACGATACCAGAGAGTGAACATGCTCAGCCCTACCTTTCCATTCCAAAAGCTTGTTGTACAGACTTGCTGCAGTGAATAACAAAATCCTGGTTATGGACTTGTAGACTTTGGACTTTCTCTACATTGTATGATGACCTCACAGTTACAAATAAAAAAGAAAAAATAAAGGACAAAGACAGTTGTTAACCAGTAATGGACAAATACAATACAATAAATACAAAAATAAATGAATAAATATACAAATGAGAAAACAAGCACACTCATAAATGGTAAATATTCAGTAGTTATTAAGCGATTATTATTTTAACAGGCTTTATAAGATTTGTTAACTTTTTGACAGTTTTATTGTTGAATATTATTTTAAAAATCCAACAGTGCTTGGTATAATTCTATTGTAAAGTTTCAATAATGTATTTCACATAACAAAAACCAGGACAAATAATATTCAGTGGAACTTGTCTCCTTGATCTCCTGCTACAGATAAAGTACCCAGTCTTGGGACATTGTCACATAAACATCTCTTGTTTAAAATTGCAGGTCATGGCTACACCTTATTCTAGATAAGGTCTATACATTGGGGTCCACAAAAAAAGGATAATTTTCAAATACAAAATTGTACTTAAAGGTGCAAAGATTTTAAACATCAAAGTCGAGTTTATAGGGCTTGGTGAGTACTACTGCCCTGTTGTTGTCTTAAGCAGCTGGGGCTTAAGACAACAAGTTTGAAAATGAAAGAAACCTGTGGGTGTGTAGTTAGAAAGAAGTGAGCTGATCAGACCTCTGGCGGTACTGCATCGATTTTGATGTCCATTGTGAGTCTTACAATGTAATAGGACTGCAACATAATAATCAAAATGAAACCTCATCATGACAATCCGGAAATTTCATATCCTTAAGCCTGGAGTTAAGCTGAAATTTTATGTATTCTGGATGAATTTCTCCTTAATCAAGCCCTGAATATGTTAACTCTCATTCATCAAGAATGTTTTAACACTTTTCTTTTTTTCGTGCGTCACTTAAGAGCTGATGTGACTGTTGTATCTGATTAAGTCTCTGTTAACAACGCCCTTCTTCTCTTTAACAACTTCTCTTTCTCCTGCAACATCTTCCAAGACAGCATAAAAGTGTTACTGAGAGCTCACATTGCTGTGTTACTGTTACTTTGAAACTTCCCTCTGCCCCCTGACACTTGACATTTCAATCTACATCAGAGCAATAACGCTGCACACCTCTCGCTGACCGCTGGCTCAGAAGCCAAGAGGACAGAGGGCAGTTAAACTGATTTATCTTACATTGACCTCCACTCTGTGCCTCTCTGTGTGTCCTTAGCCTTGGACATCTCATTAACTTCACTTTAAGAGGGATATTATTATTCCACAGTATAAAGCTGTGTCCTCAGTGGCTGTAACACTACATCAGCTGAGGCACTATGAGGGGGATGTAAGAGAAAAGGACATAGAGGGAGATAGAGGACAGAGACACAAAGAAAAAGATGGCTGAGGAAGAACAAAGAGATTACAGAAAGCTGGGGGAACTTACACAACACTTTCAAATTTTGGTGGAGGGTGGAGGAGCTTTGGCAAACCGTGCTCGGAGGGTGGGAGCGCACTCAGCCAAAATCTGACACTAGAAATAGTAACACTCACAGGCTGCAATTAAAACAAGCATCTCAAGCGCTGCAAGTCGAGGACTTTTAAGAGTCAGAGGAAAGATGCTCTTTAGCTGGAGGCTGAGGTGTCAGAGGGAGCAAACACAACATGGTTGGAAAAACAGACTGAGAAATGTTGTTAAATAAACTCTCAAGTTTCAGTGTTAAGGAGCAAATTCTCTACATCTAATGAACTTGATGTCACACACATTTTTTAATAGTTTGGTGGTAGTACAGCAAAATTCAAACTGTGTTTATTTTGTAGTAATTCTGAGGAGCAACTGCACCACTCATCATTTGTCCTCATACTATACTTTAAAGTTAACATTACCTCCATTTTTGTGGCTTGCTTTGAGTCAAAAACTCTGTTTGCATTAACTTGTGGACAAATTTTCTGGCAATTTAAATTTTTTTTTTTTTTGTTAGATTTGTATTGATTTTCACATCCTCTACGTGGATAGAACTGCAAGGCATCACTTCAGGCTGCTTGTGTCAAATGGGTTTAATGTACAAACAAGAGGTGCTTTAAGTGCACTGGGATCAGTTGTTTATGATCCCAGGACACAATCACTGCTCAGGTTTCCTCCTACAGTCAAAAGACACACATGTTAGGCTAATTGGAGACTGTAAAATTGCCCATAGGTATATTTTTAAGTGTGAATTGTTGTCTATGTATCAGATGCCATGCATGAATGGATTATCTCCTTTAATGTTATTTATTTTGTTATATTAGTGATACTGGAGCTGTAAATATAGATTACACATTGATTTTTAAGATGCAGATTGAACCACTTATCTCATTAATATTAAACTTACAAAATGACATTTTTGTGCTGTAGTTCAGCTTTTTCTAATGAAGCTAAAAAGTAAGAGGATATAATGTTATTGCTCTTCCAAAGGAACAATATACATTTTGACAACTACAGAGAACTGCATCGAGGAGCAAAAGCTGACCTTGTGTTTGTGTAAGGCCGATGAATGTGTATTTTTATGCTAGTGTCATACTCCCAAAGGCGTCTGGCTCACATGGGTTTGTAAGACATTACTCACAGCACATACAGAAGCAGGAGAAAACAGAGGGAAAGCAAGCAAACCTATGCAGAAATGAAATATATGACATGTCCCCATAGCAAGAATGATGTTGCCATATATGTCACCTATAGGGGGGTATATTACAACACATATCGCATATATACATCCTCGGGATATATGAACATATAAGTATGAAACACCAATAGTAAAATTTGTATAAAAATATATATGATGAAATTTTATATGGTATAGCATGTTGCAAGCATATATGTTAACAATATATATTTAATTTATAGATACAAGTGTATTAAAACAACATACATATAAAAGTTCTATATGCTTATATATGTTTTTCTTATACCTATCTAATAGGTTTTATATATAAACTTAACATATAGGTTTTTATTTGATATGTACATATATTTCATGTATGGAAATTCAGTATATGTACATACGTTGCATTTGCATATGAGAACACATGGTACTGTGACTATACAGTATGTGTCAAAATAAATACATAAGTGTTAACTCAAATTAACATACAGTACGCTCATGCACTGATAATAAGCTTTTGACAAAAACAGACCTAAGTTGGTTTTTACACCTAGTACGTAGTGTAGTATTCATTCATCTGTCATGTCAAATACTTCATCATGAAAAAATGGAGAGTAGAATCTGAACTCATCTAAATCACATGGTGAAACTTTCTGTCGTCCTCTGGGACTGACTGGATGTATCCAGTTTCCACAGCTGAGTCTAACGAAATACTATAACGCAGATTCAGCCCATTCAACTACTCTCTCCCCCATGGGGACCATGATGATAGGTATCTAACCTGCACCTAATGAGAGGGGAAATGACAGTTTGGAAGCGATAAGCTGTGCCTACAGTAGTTATCACACTACAAAACAGAATCGGTGTGTGAATTCACTATCTAGTACTGTAAACTGCCCTTATCTGGAAGCTATCTGATACGATACATCAGTCACTGTGGGAAAGAGGTGTTGACGGCAGAAACAAATTAGAAATTGACAAGGTTAACATGGGAAAATAACAAACAACATTGTCTCACTGTCACAAAGATTTATTTCCCAATACGACACTACTGTAATGTTAATTAAACAAGTATTCTTACAGGTTTTAATACCTCTTCCTCTCCAAAGGCTGTGTTTCATTTGATCAACCTCACACTCTGCTGGGAGTAGCAGAGTGTAAAGGCCACTGATGCTTCTGCAGAAGCAGCTATCATCGCTGACTTCTGACCTTTCATTACGAAATCTATCAAGAACAGTCTCATCGATCAAAATAATGAGAAGCAATGCTGCACAAGGCCAACAAACAACACTACAAACTAAAACAAATAATGCAATTATTTAATGGAAAATGTGAATTCAATCTTGTTTCTAAATATAGAATGCATTTGTGTCTTCCCTTCCTGCATTAGAGGAATGTGCTCATGAGGAAACAAAGGTTCAATACCCATTATGATCTGATGGCTATTACCTAATCTATCATCATTACTGAACCTACTACTGTACACCGCTGCTGAGCATGCCCACACAAACACACAAATCCTTAACACCAACCAAGCAAAGACAAACACACACAAACAATGTATATTACAATTCCCTGGTGGAATTGTGCTATGGTTCATTTAGGGGGGTGGGTAAAGTGCAATATGGGATAATGTGTAATGCAGGATCAAGGTAATATCACACAGAGACTACATGTGTGTCAGTGTGTGTGCATTAATATGGGCTCTGCAAGTGGGCTAGAATTAACCCCATGGAAATCAACAGGAAACGTCTCAGTCAGCGAACACAAAAGCTCCCACAGCAGAGGGGGAGGAAGGGGAGGAGGAGGACAATAAGTAGGGAAACTGATAAACTGTGACAGAAACATAAAATATATTAGTCTGTCAGTTACCAGTCACAGCAGAAGCAGAACAAGCTCTTCTCACCACAGGGGAGAAATAAAAAAGCCATCAAACACTTTATGATGCAAAAAACTGACTAAAACAGAAATAAGACAAACAGGATATGAGAAAGAAGAAGCAATTTTTTTTTCTTATAAAAAAAAAATAAAAAAGATCACACTGGCCTTTTATGTGAAAAACATTTTCAATACAACAATGAACTGGTGTAGATCTTAAAGTGCATTATGTTTTGCATTGAAACGTCATTGTGCAATTAGGTTTGATGACACACTCCAGTGCAAGCTGAAGCACAGAAATGTCGGAATCACAGACCATTACAACACCAGTCACAGAGAGAGAGAGAGAGAGAGAGAGAGAGAGAGAGAGAGAGAGAGAGAGAGAGAAAGGGGGGGGGACTATACACACTGTATAGTTCACCCTATAGTTTACCCTATTTTCTACAATTTAAATTCATACATAACACATTAGGTTTTGTGTCAAGTCAGTGTGCCACTTTGATCCAGATTGAAATATCCAGCTAACTATCCTCTACAGGTTTTTGGCTTTTACTGAATTATTCTGATGACTATTAAATCGATTGCCATGAAATTTGGCACAGACATTCATTGGGACTACAGGATAAACCCTAATGCCTTTGGTGATCCCCTGACTTTTTGTGTAGTGCCATCAGCAGGTCAAAGCTTTCACTTATGTTGTGAAATACCTCAGCATATACCAGATGGCTTGACAAATTTGGCACAGACATTGATGGTTCCCAAACAACTCATCAAAATTATCCCCTAACGTCTTGTTTCAACAACTGTAGGATGGATTGGCATGAAATTCACATTCCTCTCAGGATGAATTGTAATAACTTTGGTTATACTCCAACATGACCTGACACCATCATGTCATAATGCAATTCGTCCAATGCTTTGGCTTATGACCAAATACCAGCTAAACTAATGGAGGAAACTGAGGAAAGGAAAGGACTAGGAAAGGTCAAAGGATCACCAAAGTTATGACAATTCATCCTGAGGGCAACATGAATGTGTTCACTAAATTTCATGGCAATCCATCCTAGTTTATTGAGATATTTCAGTCTGGACCAAAGTGGTAAACAAAGTGGTAAAGATGCTATACAAATAACCTCGATGTCGCGTAACTTTTTAAGTATCAAAGCCGGACCCTGGCATCCTCTATGTCTATTCCTCTGTTCACATCGACCCCTGTGCTCAGTCCTTTTCCTTTTGCCAAGGTTCCTTTTTGCCTGTCTGCCCTGCCCATCTAGTCACCTGTTCCACAATCACCTGGGCCTCTCTCCTCACTCACACCTATGTTCCTGTTCATGCCCCAGTGTGTTTTTCCTGTGAACCTCATAAGCGTGTGTTTCATCCTGTTATCTCAGCGAGCCCGTGCTCCCGTCTGTCTGCTCATTTATCCATCTACCTGTAAGCCTGTGTTTTCACCATTGAAACTATTTTGCTGAATCTGCCTGCATGTGAGTCTGCATTTGGGTGCACCCTGCCTGCGCTGATAACAGCAAACCATGACACTAAACATCACCATGAAAACACTAATCATGTGTTAGTTGCCAGCAGCGGATATTGTAAGGAAAAGTAATGAGAAACACTGACAGTGAACTTTCTGCAAACACGTTTAATATAAACACGTCTGTGTTGTGCTTTTTTAAAATTTTCTTTCTCACAATTTTTATTGTGTACTGCAATCCTGGTCGTTTTGCTGTAATGTTGATAAAAATGCAATCTGAACAGCATTATGTTTCCAAACTAAATGTCAATGCAGCTTAGTTGTATATGAATTTAATTTATAGGAGAAAGAGTTGCACACACATAGACGCACACATTCACACACACCTTAGGAAGTGTTGTTCAGGAGAGTTTTCTGGATGAGGCTATTCAGACGACTTGAGTTCCTGTCAGTGCCACAATGCAACACTGGCAGACAGCAAAGAACATACTGACCTCAGTGTAATGAATGACTCTGACATCTACATCAGCTGATGACTAATGTGCATTTATCAGGGAGACATGCACACAAGCATGCACACTGAGCATTGATTTCAGTCACAAAGGAGATAGCTTGTGGAAAAATGTAATCTTAAATGCAGCAACTTGCCTCATTGCTGCTCCGCTCTGTGTCATACGCACACCTCAGCTAGTTAAAGGGCTCGTCTGATACCTGCTGCTGCAAGCACATCGCTGCCTTTTCAGGGAGGTGGGAGGTTGGGAATCAGGGAGAGGAAAAGGGATGGTATGGTGTTACTAGTATGAGTAACATCCCCCTCATGAGAGCAGGGGTCTAGATCAATGCCCCGACATAAATGAAAGCAGAAGAGGTGTGAGAGAACACAGATGGGGGGTAGGAAAACAGGAGGAAAGATGGATTGTAGTATCCAGCACAGACTGAACAAAAGCAAAAAAAAAAAGGAGACTGGCTGAGAAGGGTGAAGGAAAGAGGGCAAAACTGGCAGACGGAGCCAACAGCAGGTGAAGAGGTAAAGACAGGGCTAAAGAGGAATGGACAGGAAGCAGAAAAGTGGAGAAAAATGGACAAACAAGGATGTAAGAGATTTCATGGTGAGAGCATAAGAACTCAAAAGGAGAGAGAGGACTGATTGGTGGAGGGTATGGCTCTCAACGTCTTCAAGATCCCCCGACTTTTATTGCTTTTCTGACAAACTGTTCTTTATTTCCAATTTCTTTTTAAGGATGGAGTAATTTTTCATCCTTTTGTTGGGTGGAATGTGCCCCTATCATCAGGCTTTTTTTCTGCTGGCATATAAATAAGTGACTTTTGGCTTTATTCTCTTTCTTCCTTCCTTTAAAAGCTTCTCTGATGTATTACTGAGTCATTTCTGAATAAAACATTAATGTTATCATTAAGGAGGGTTGGAGGGAGTATAAGCGTGCATGTCACAAATAAATCCAGTAGAAGTAGAAAGGGTGCCAATACATTTAACGGCTATAGCAGAATAAATGCCGGCCACAAATAGTATCAACATTGGGCTTGATATGATGGCACATAGGTTCTAGTCTCAAGTCTCTTGAATTGTCCTGGAGGGATGAACAGGATTTCCCTCATTTGCTGTGTTGTTGATGCTGGTGGAGAGCACTGTGTTCACCCTGTTGCTCTAAATTCTCTCATAGGTGTTCATCTGGGCTGAGATCTGGAGCCGGTTTCACAAAGACGGGCTTTGGCTATTCATTCTAGCAGAACATTTTGCCTTCTGGACGAATTCAACAGTTTCAAAGAAATTTTACTGGGATAAAAATCAGCAAAGGGTGTAACTGTATAAAAAATGTCTAGAAGTGGAGTACAGACCTGCAGCAGGGCTGAGATGTAGCCTCTGCTAACTTGCTCAGGACAGATGTCTTTGACAAATTAAAATGACTGATGACAATGTTGTATTTTCAACAGGTGACTCTGCTCTGTTTCAATAACTTGGTAGCAAACCAGAAATTATGAGCTGTTCTGTTTGGTGCCACTGGCCAACAGGAGTCACTAATCGTTACCTTGGAAACATGGCTCTAAATTTGGAGCCTGGGGGTCGGTGGCTAATTTTTTGGGATAGAATACATCAGTTTTTATTTTCGTTGTATCAGACTAATCTAAATTAAAGGAGCTAAGTTTTGAGATTGCTGCAAAGCCAATATTAGCATTCACAGTTGTTTACTTACCAGTCTTGCAAGTTCAGCATGAAACTTCATCCCTTTACTCACCAACAGCTGTCTCCAGCAGTGGAGAGCAGCGCAGGTATTGACGACTGTCTTGCCTCGATTTCTATCACTTCTTTTCTTCTACTGAAGTTAGCATGCTAACCAGCTAGCTCAGCGTGGGTGGCTCATGTGAGTCACAACATTCAATGACCCTTTGTTCCACATATGGAAGATTTGCATTCATCATGTTTCTCCACTCATTAAGCCCTTTTCAGCCTATTGGTTCCAGGAACTATGAAACCAGAGGAACTAAACCCAGGTACTAAACTTGGAACTTAAAGCCTCTTTAGTGTAATCCTGTGCTCATTTCCCCTGAATCTGAAGAACTGTGAAGATGATGGATGATAGATTAAAATGGCTGTTTTTTGTATTTACCATTGCCTAACTCTGATGTTTCAGTTCAGTGTATTGAATTAATAAAAAACAGAAATGCAGAGGTAGAAAAGGACACTGAATACGAGAGCATCTGTGTCCTCCAACTTACACAAACTTAGTGTTTTATTGTTTTAGATCTCTGTTTTAGTATACAACTGTCATGAAGTAGTAGTAGTACTTCCAGTTCAGTGTAGGTTAAGATGAGTTTCTCAAAAGGTTCTTTGTCCCCTGTTAAAGTTTTTTCCCTTATTCATTCATTCTCTCATTAATTCATTTTATTTATTAATTCATCTATTCATTCCTTTATAATCTAATGAAGCCAGCGAAAAACTCCACTTGAACTCCTTAGATACTCAAGCCCTATCATTATGAAAACAGTATTTTTGGAGTGGTAAGGCTTGTAAAGGTTTGGTTATGTTGAACATTTCATCCTGAGAGAATTAAACAAGAAGAAACAAAAAAGACAGACAGCCTTACTCTCATCGGGGTTAGGTGAGGCGAGGATGGCGCTGTGCTTCCTCTTCACCTCTTCAACCTTCTCTGCCAGAGATTCGATAAAACCCCGGATTTCTTCCACCTGTGATGAGAGAGAGAGAGAGAGAGAGAGAGAGAGAGAGATCGCAAAAGATGCTTTGAATGGGCTCAGTATACTGAGGAAGGATGAGTGTGATTAGTGTGATTTTGATAGAAGCTGATCTGAAGATGTTATTATCATACCAGAGGCAGAATGAAGAGGCTGAGTGAAGCAGGTTTACGTAAAAGTACACAGATGAATTTATCTGTGACTTTACAAACACTGAAACACTCTTATGTATACGTGTGTTTTAAAGCAAGCATTGTTCTACTTTTGATACTCAACCTGTGATGTACAGCGGAAAAGAAAAAGTAAATGAACTTTTTGGGATTACCTGCATTTATGACTACATTTGTCTGATAATATGGTCAGATCTTCATCTAAATTACAATAATGAACAAACACAATCGAGTTTAACTAATAACACACAAATCATAGCATCGTTCTTGTCTGTATTGAAAACATCATTCAAGCATTCATAGAGTAGGTTAGAAAAAGTATGTGAATGAAAATGAAACCACAAAAGCTGATTGGAGACAGCGGTTAGCAAACCTGGAGTTGAATCAATGAACCCAGATTGGAGGTGTGTGTTAGAGCTTCTTTGATTTATAAAAAAACACTCAAACATTTTGAGTTTGCTATTCACCTTACAAAAAAAAAGATCTCAGAAGACTTAAGCTCAAGTATCATATTAAGAGTTTGGATATTCATCAATCCACAGTCAGACAAACTGAGTGGGTGCCCAGCTGACTCCAAAACCACAATGGAGATGCTGTGGAATGACCTGATGAGAGCCGTTCACAGCAGACATTTTAAAACATGGCTGAGCTGAAGCAGTTCTGTAGGAACTATATTTGATCGTTGAATATCTGATTACAAAATCATGTGCATTAATCTGAGTCTCTGCTCTGCTCGGGGGGCTTCCCACTAGATTCTGGAGCCTGGCTGACGGCAGGGATTTGCTCTTGTTCATCGACAACAGCATTAGTGAGGTCGGGCTCTGATGTTGGGCGATAATGCCTGGCTCACAGCTGGTGTTCCATTTCATCTCAAAGATGTTGGATGGAGTTGAGGTCAGGGCTCTGTGCAGTACAATTTTTTCTGCACCAAACTCAGAAAATCATTTCTTTATGGACCTTGCATTGTGCATGGGGGAATCTTCACGTTGAAACAGGAATGAGCGTTCCCTCAACCATTTTAACAAAGTTGGAAGAGCACTGCTTTCCAAACTATTATTGTGTGCTTTAGCATTAAGATGAGATGTAACTTTGGTACTTTAGTATCTCTTAATACTAAGAAATCATCTAACAACAGAAAACACACATCAAAATCACTTCATCACTTGTTTCTTGTATAATCAAGCTTATTCTGCAGAAATACAACAGGCCAATAAATATCTCCCAAAATGCAGAGCTATTCTTTTAACCACAATGTTAAATGCATTAAAGGAAACAGATCCTGGAAGTGCATCATATGCATATCCTCCTTTGAACTCCACACTTCACCGCATCATCTGTCCCCAAGATCCAGGTTCGACATTCTACCCGGTCACCTCCCTCCTCATCCCCGCTGCCTCGTCACCAGCTGTGTTGCCTGTGGCTCAGGTAACATCTGGACGAGCAGCAGGTCACATCTGCCAGTGACTTCATCAATCTCTACTTTCATCTCAGTCTGTCATCTACCCCTGATCACTTTCTCCTCCTCTACGCCTGCTTCAATAAAGGCCAGCTCCAGCCTGTTCTCCATTCATTCTTCTCTAAGATACATTCATGGTCATTCCCCCAAGTGCATCTTTGGTTTGACTCTTCCATTCCTCTGAAACTTCTCACAGCTCCGCTCTCTCTCTGTTCCTCCATCCATAGATTCCTGAGCTTTCCTCCTATTGGCCTGGGTCATTATTCTCTCATTATCTCTTTAATTAGCTGCTGATTGGATCTGTTTTTTAATAACAGCTTAATTTGCTCTGGAGGACCACTGGGGAGAGACCAGGCAATACAGGACGCACAGTGACGTCAGTGCAGACTTAAACAAATGCAAGACAGACAGGTGGAGAGAGATCACAATGTTAAAAAGTAGCTTGAAGTAAAGTGAGCTGGGAGAGAAAGAGACGGTAATTGAGCAGGAGATGAAACCACTTTAAGCTCTCTCGGTTTAGAGATCATGTGTTATATGGTGTGTCTCTCAGCTCTCATAAAACATCAGGCAAATTTTATTGGTGTGGGAGAAGAACCAATATCAGAAACTGCTGAGAAGCTCACACACACACATGCAAAAATAAATAAACATAAACACTTGCAGGATCACTTTACTCATTTTAGAACTTTTCTTTGTGAACTTGACCTGCTGGCAGACATGACATTTGTCACTTCTCCCTGTATCTCATACAAATAACCTGTCAACAAATGTCCTGTCAACCATCCAAGTAATCACAGTGGAGTTGCAAACATGGAGTTTCCAGTTTGCACTTTTCCTTCCTTAGTCATTATTCTGGTATAAAAGTCTAATTTTGATCTGGCAGGGAGAATAATTAGAAGCTTGAGGCCACAGCGAGTCTGTCTTGCTGTTGCTCACTTCACTCTTGCATCATCAGGTGAAGGATTTTGGGTGCATGAAATGAGCCTTGCTACACAATATAAGAAGAGTATTGACAAATGTAATGGTGCTTATATGCATGTCATAGTGTGACAAATGCATAAAAATAAGGTTAAAAATCTTCTTATTGACTTTATGAATTGTACGAAGTGAACAAGTTGTTTATGATGGTTTTTAAAAATGCTATTAAAATGACCCTAATTTATTATAATCAACACAACTTTATGGTAGATCAGTTTAAGACTTAATGACAGAAAATCCAAATTGATCTTAATTCAAAATATAGGTCTGATCTGATTTATCACTTGATAAAGATGGATGCAAACAAACATTTTACCAGCGTCATGAAAAATAACTTTTAAAAGATTTTAAAGATTTAATTGTTGTCTAGTGTTTGTCCTCTATGTAAAACTATCAATCAATCTGAGAGAAAGAGCAGGTTTCAGTCTTGTGTTATTTAAACATCCACAATATATAGCTTAGTTCATGACCACATAAGACTGAAGCCTTAACTAAGCATCACATTATGCAGACACATGCACACACTTCTATCAAGGTTGCGACACATACAACATATGGTACAGATTCGTTCTTACACTGAAAGTGTGGTGCTAAACAGCCCACATCAAATGTCATACCTGCTGTTAAACGGCATAGCAGAAGGCGAAGACTTCATTACAGTTACCATCTGTACCGCTTCCTGTCAGTACCGATACAGCATGTACACGGCGGAAGACTTCATCATTATGAAAAATGTGTGGATTCTGCTTTGACATTGCTTTGCTAGTATAATGAGCAGGGAGAAATAAACTATAAGACAATCTTCATAAAATGTCACCTGAATGTAAACTTTTGGCTGGACCGCAACAGTGGGGGCAGCTCCATAATGTGGAATGTCTCTGACTGACTGAGTGATGATATTTCCACCACTGGTTGGAGTTTCTGGTGCAAACAGGTTATATCAGATATTTACCAACTTAGCACACTGTTGCTACTGGGTATAAACTTGGAACTTAACTGGACCGTGTATGGATGCTGACCGGGGATCTAGGGCTACACCTCTTGTTATGGGCAGTCTACCGAGCCGCTCTAGTTTCCCAGCTGCTCGGGAACTGCAGGGAAGCAGAGGAGCAGTTCCAATACACTGAGCACCGCCTCTATTATGGCAAATAAACTACTTTTATTACATTATTATTGCTAAAGGAGACAGAGAAATAACTATAAACAAGACACACTGAGCAGACAGAGCAGGAAAGAGGGAGAAAGAGAGAGAAGTCATCAGAAATTAGGCTTTGTACAGCAATGACCAATTCTACAAATCAAACAGAGATCAAACAATTTTCAGATCTTCATGTCTACAACAATGTTTCAAAATTACTAATAAAGCATATATAACCTACAAAAAATTAATGTAAACACTTGAATTGTTCATTCAGCCCCCTTTTCCAAGATTTGTAGACCACGTTGATTTCTACTTTTGGTCTGGGAGGTTCTGGATGACAATGGAAATCTATGGCACAGAAGCAGGAGCTGCTTAAGGGTGAGAGACAGCCTGAAAAGTTCATGTCTTGTGAAAAAGGATAAATTTATCGTTGGTGTAGGTTTATTCATGGAAACTTTTGACAATGACAATAATCCTTTAATTGCCAGATTTTATTTATAATAATTACAATGAGGTTTTTTTCTATAGCACATCAAAATCAGAGATTACAAAGTGCTTAACAGGGGCAAAATGAAAAACAATATTCATGTTACATATGAATTTTACACATAAACCACCCTGCACACACATAAATACTTGAATAAAGTTTTAATAACAACTTCCAATAAAAAAAAAAGCATTGCCAGGAGCATTATGAAGAGAATAAGCAATTTTAAAGAGGTAAAGGCAGGTAAAGATTAAAGCGCATGGGCAATTACAAATACTCAAACACACAGATCGATACCAGACGCAGTGTAGTACATGATACTTTAACACATTATGTAGCAAAAGCAGAAACAGACACAAATGTTCACACAAATGCCACAAACTCATTATAAAATCAATAGTCACTCTCTGAGGGTTATGTTTATGGTGTGAGTGAAAGACAAGGGGCTGCAGCTGTCTCTCCACTGTCGGCTTCCCCTGCAGATCACCACTGAAAGCTTAATTAACGCATCCAGTCAGGGTTAGAGCCTGATTACACCTTCACTCCCTCTGCTCCCTTAATCTGCTCCCCTCACTATCTACATCTCCTTCTGTCACATGTTATTAGCTGGTGGTCTCAAACTGTTCTCTGCTGATCTCCCTGTCCCCCAATTTGACTCAGACTCCACTTTCTTAACTTTCTCATTTGAGACAGATGTAACAGACTAAAAAAAACCGGACGCTTCATTATCTACATGTGGATATAGGTAGTCTGTCAGAGCCGAGAAGCAGCAGGAGAACAGAAATAAAAGGAAGTGTTCCCGCAGTGCTATATAAAACATCCCATAATTACAGTGTTTTAAGTGTAATTTTCAAATTCTACCCTTTATCACTTCTGTCTTGATAGTCACCCTACTTTGTCACCCCCTCTTTTTGGATATTAATGGACAGGATATTGAGACACAGCAATGGGCTGCAGAGTGTCCAGTTTGCTGATACTCGGGTAACATCTCTTCTATTTACATATCGGACAGATCAGAATTGGACTTTGAACTCTCACATGCATTGCCACGGTCAAAATGAAGATCTGCCACGTTGATCTGACAATATGCTTCTCTCCAGATAAATGGTGGACTGCTTGGTCCAGGTGATGCCAGATCAGCTGCCCCATGTGGATGAGTTTGGGTCTCTTGTGGTCAAGAGATGGCATTAAGAACTGACCACTGCTCAGGCAGAGAAACTTTCATCAAGGACATGAACATTTATAGAAAATGTTTGAGACAGCTTTACTCTCAGTCCACAGTGCTTGTTAGACGGTTGGTCAGCACGTCTCACAAATTCATAGACAGACCACAAACCATGCAGCCCCTTCACATTTAGCTTTGGCCGAAAAAGCTCTGCTCTTTGATGGAGTTCTCAAATAATCCAAACCGTAACAAGAATCCTAATAAAAGGATAATAAAACACATAAAGATTAGATCTCAGTAAAATTAACAATACCAAAAATTTAGGGTGGTGGAGGAAGCTTCAGGAGCTACTGCAGCAACCTGCGTTGGCTGCACACCAACAGTACGTGAAATGCAGTTGGACATGACTAGTCAGCTGGTGGCCAGTGAGCTTATCAATGAGTCACTGAGTGTGAAGCATGAATGAAGCAGCTGATGCCAATCAGTTAATACAGGAGCAGCTTCAGTGCTCTGCTGGCACTGATGCTATGTTACAATCTAGGGACCATGCTGGTGATAAGCTGGTCAGTCTTCCTTACCCTCAACCCTCAGCTGTGGTTACAAGCTCTGGATTGTGTGACGGTCCCCGCCTAATTGGCCTTGCAGTTGCCGTGGACAAGTTACTGCTTGTGTGTTCTTGAAGGTAACAGAGGGAGGTGATCATGAGAGCCAGATTTGGAGCACCTGGGCTGCGTGCTCCCACAGCTTAAAAGCACGGGTCAACATCGCTCTACCCTCTCTCTCACTCACCTTAATTCATCCCCGCCAGCATTGGTCCATTTTCTTTTGTTTGGTTTATGTCTTTATCTTTACTTCACACCACTCCACAATTTATGTTCAAACATGCACATTTACATCACATGATGTGACTGACACACCCCATATTTGTATTGGTTTCTTCAGTTTATTCATTTCTTTGTAATAAATATTCAGACTAACTGTCTACTAATTTGTTTCTCCTTAGGACCAGTAACATCAGATAACATTACTGACCGTTACATAGCACCATTCTCTACAAGATGCTTCTGTTTATCAACAGCAGTGATATAGGCCAAGTGGCTGAACCATCTCTGAATAAGAGACATTTTAGGCAGTGGAGGGAACTGTTTTATTAATCAGGAGATAGATGCTACAGTGGCTGCCTGTAGGTTGTTGTATAATATTTTGAATTAAAACAGTAATTAGTCCAGTAATTTCTCCATCTTTCACATTGTCATTTTCTTTGATGAATAATGTAATACATTTTGTCATAAGGTCTCATTTTAAATGTTACTTTTTATTTTTTGTTTGTTTTTTGTTTTTGTCATAAAAATAGGTCTTTAAGAAATACTGTATTTGTAATCAGAGTTTTGTTGGCAAAACCAACACTGGGTTCAGGCAGATCTCAGAATCAAGCCAAAGAAAAACAAATTTTAGACCCTCAAATCCATGGCTACAACACAAAAGAAACATTAGATAAAATATTATTATACGCAGATGATATTCTATTGTACATTGTGAAACCACAAGGCACAATAACCTATTTGGTACATTTTCAGGATATCGTATTAACTGGAATAAAATTATATTGATGCCAGTCCACTCTATCCCTCTTAACACTTTCCATTTAAGATATCGACAAAGAAATGTACTCTTCTCTTTTACAGGTCAACATCCAACTTCCTACCTAGTAGATGAATCAAAGAGCAAAATCCAATTCTGGAAAATCTCCTTACTTGGCAGAGTGAATTCAATAAAGATGATCTTCTTACCTCAGATATTATACCTTATTCAAAACATCCCTATGTTGCTGACTAAGTCATTTTTAAGAGGCTAGAATCAATAATAATGTCTTTTCTATGGAATTACAAGACCAATGTGATTAGGAGAAAACAACTTCACAAAAAGAGCAGGAAGAGTGCCACCCTCATTCATTAGGTGAGATACTTCTAGCTCCCACACCAACTGATAAGTCAATCTACAACTACAACCCTATCATACATAACCTGACATGTATATAGAAACAAATTAAAGCCCATTTCTCATTGCATGGGGATATTTAGGCAGCTGTGTTTGTTTGGTTTGCACCACAACCTCCATTAGGATAACTGACTTGAAAATTGATGGATCATTGGATAATGCAACGCTGAAAACATTTACATTAAGCTGGGTTATATTAGATTGCGTGACCATTCAGTCAGGATACTCATTCTAGGTGTTAATTGTTCCAAAATTTAAGGCACATTCTGGTTTAGCAGTGTGACTCCTGCTCCTATGATACTCCCAAATACGTCTGCACAAGTGTGACAGACTTGTCTCTAAGGTGCCAGGCAGAGTGTGAGATACACTACAGTGAAATTTACATGAAGTCAGACTGAATGGGGAAATCTAAATGCTAATGCAGGAGGAAGTGGAGGTAGTCAAACTGCTGAGAGGCAAGCGGTGGTTGTAGCTGCGTGAAAGCAGCACTGAGCGAAATGAATGACTGCCATGTCTATTTATGTGCTGCCCAGTTGCTTGAAGTAGTGGTTGTGGTCATATATGATTGAAGGTGTATGGCACACATGAATTTGAAATTACTTCTATTCCTGTCTGAACAACTACTGTCAAACCCCTATATTTTATACAGTATTTCCATAATACACCTGATGTTGTCTGTCTTTATTTTTCGTACGTTGCCATGGTTGTTGAGACCATCCCCCTTGATCTATACAATGTTTTTGAGTGATGCACCTGCAGCTCAGTTACAAATGATTTAGCCACTTTGATTGATATACACAGGTGTTTTAAAAAGATGAAGGGACTGGCTGATGAAACATAAGTAATATAGCAGTGACAGAAAAAGAGATGTGATAAATGATGATAAATATGGATTATATAGAAGATGTAAAGTCTCCCTCAGCCCTCTTCTGATTTAAACTGCCTATTACTTCTAACCTACTCACTGTGGGAGACGTATGTAGTGGGCCCATTAAAAAGGCATTACAGAGGCCGCTTTACTCACAGAGAAAGATGTCACAGAGTCAAGTCAGCCTGGCCCCATATGACTGATGATTCACAGCAGGTCTCCATCTCTCTGGGGAAGAGATGGCAACCCCGCCCCCCTCCCCACCTCACCTCTGAGAGCCATGATGATGTTCAGTTTGTGCTCCCAGCACAAGTGCACAGCATGTACAGGAAAATGCACTCCTGAATGCATGAATAGATGCAGTTGTACACAGTCATGATGCATACAGAGTATCTGTCATGCACAAGAGGAGAAACTCAGGAGAAATAAGTGAAATCACCGATGTTATTCAGAGCCGGACAAACAAGGAGAACATTGTTGTGTTGTTGAATCGATAAAGTCGTTTTGATATGAAATAAAAATACATAATGATCCATGCCACACCAGCACAACATCAACAGCTATAAATCATATCAATGCTCCCCAGGGAAGAGAAATGGCATGAGATTGATTGCAGTGCTCTGAAAAACCAACACGATTAGATTCAATATCGAGAGAGGAATGATATCCAGGCAGGCTGTAGTGTAGCAAATGACCTGGACTTTAATCTAAGATGGCAAGTTATTAGCCTACTATGAATCTGTTAATGTGTGAATGGGAATAATAGGGACTGACAGAGAACGAGAGACAAAGAAGGAAAGATAGGGACTGTGGAATAAACAAACCTGCTCAAAGAATTCGTCCATAAAGCCTTTCTCCATCCCCACAGCGACTTCATCCTCCTCCTCTGTCGTCTCCTTCCCCTGGACAAACAAATATACAATTAGGAATTATATGAAACAGCTAAAAGATAAAAAAGTAATGAACATTTCCACTGAAGTTACTTAAGGCACATTTGCACTAAAATAACACTGGTTATTGTTTTTTTTTTTTTGGTTTTTTTTTTTTTTTGGATAGTTCAAGGTTAACTGAAACAGTATTAACACTCTCCCCAACCTCTCCACCCATCAACTGATTAGAAACATGGAGCACTTAACAACACTTGTAATTAAACCCACAGGTCGAGTGATTAGCAATTTATTATTGAATTAGGACCTAGAGGCAAAGAAAACCTTGATTTTTACACTCTTATACCTATACAGACACACAAACACACACACGGTCACAAAAAAGACTAAATAGGCATTTAAAGCCTGTTTGATGAGGAGGAAAAAGCTGCCAACATCCAAGAATAAAACTTTCAACTGGTTCATCCTATGAAGTTAAAACGTCTCAAAGTTTTTAGCATTTTGCCAATGATTCATTAAGAAATATGTGCTCTAATCACATATTAGCCATTACTCTGCATTAGCAGGGATCTAATGTGGCTTCATAACATTTGTCTTTCCACTGTCAAACTAATTCAATTCCCTATTAGCAGCCTGTGACTTCCATTTTCTTATCAGCACTGTGGAGTAGTTTTCATCTTTTTCTGGCTGAAACAGCTTAAAAATTCCCAACAGCAGGAAGACAATCTTATATATTACATATTACATATGACAAGGACTTTCCCAGCTATGTAAATCAAAATTATGATTTTATATACTGTATTCCTGCCTCTCAACAAGAGGTAGCTCAAATCTCAAGCCACCCTCAGCCTCCCCAACTCTACATGTCCATGTGGCGCACTGTGGATCACAGGAATAGTGTTAGGCTGAGTTGTGTATCGGTGTAGTGGCCTCAGTCAAAATTAAAGGTCACACGATGCTCTGAGGCTCAGACAGACCTCTTACTGCAAACCTCCTTTGGAAAGGAAACGGCTGTAAAGCTAAGAAGACGATTTCCTGAGTGCCACCACATTTTAAAACAACTCTCTTAACAATTAGGCCCAATTAATATTTTAAAACCACCAAGAGTCGCATTAAGATTTTCATGCCATCCATGTGTGTGGGCAGTCGGCCAGGTTCATCCAGACAGAGACACTTATGCGCTTGCAATGCATTATACCATCAGGAGAAACTTTCCCATCATGTGAGTTGGGTGAGCAATTGACGCAATTGACTGCTGCTGATTCCTCTTCAAGTGTTTTCCACGAAGGCTCCAGACAAGTGAGAGGTCCATCAGCAGGTAAGTGAGATCTGTGTCTGTGCTGGTAATATTACTGTTAACAGATCGCACTGCATGCACATCTGTGTTCTGCAGAGGCTCTGTGGAGCTGAGTGTGAACACTGTTTTTATTCTTAAGTTTCTTAGTGTACATTCGACCCAGCAAACACAGACGCAGAAAGCAACAAAGACAGGAATACCGAATGGGAATTTCATCTGTTCATACAATACGATGAACAAAACTAGGCCATCTCTACAATGCTATATGTTACATAAGGAAAAGCACATGTATAGATAATGTAATTGGTGATGGCTGGATATAATTGAGCTGCATCAGTTTCAGGTTCCTGGTATTGTTCTGGCTCTGGCTCACTGTCACACTGTCACACTTACCGTGACACTCAGATACAGCGGAGCCATCATGTAATAATAATGTTATTAGTAACACCTGTGCTTTTCCTACCATGACAACTGAAAACGCCTGCTGTGTAAAAGGTCTACTGAACACAAGTACGAAAAAGACAGGAGTCAACCCACAATTGAAAAGAGATTAAGAGTCTTATAAACATCTGAAAACAACCAAGTCTCTGTGAGGAAGTATAAGTATTTTATTTTATCCAAAACTGACCAGAATCTAACATTAAACAATCCAAAAATAAAGTTCCTTTCTTTGATTTTAATGTTCCACAACACGACTTTTGTCGAATGGAACCTGTGAATAACACTGAACTGCATTACTCTGTGTGTGGTGTTTACCAAAAACAATAATGGATACGAGCTGATGCATGTGTGTTCGTGTTTTCTCAGACACAAAGTCATTCTGTGGAGTGTTAGCATGTGATGTGCCGACACAGAGGGGGAGGACAGACTTCAGCGAGAGATGGCAAGGCAACTGGCACAAATCGAAGTGAGAGGAATGCAGAGCCACTGTGATCACACTAATATTATGTGAACCCACTCAAACTATATTTAATCCGACAGAAACTTGATTGTTTTATGCTCTCTGTATCAAGAGTTTATATTTATTATTACTAATATTCATCAGACAACTCCTGGAAAGTGTTTAATGTGCTGAACTGTCATGACAGATATAACACCCAGTATGATAGATGTCATTTTTTTCTTGGCGTGTGTGTGTCTCATTGGAACATATTTACATATTTTTTTAGGCATATTGGAACAAAACTGGTATTAATAAATAAAAGTGTGGTAATGAGGTACATTTGAGGAAATGCAGACAATTAGAAGTAGAGAGAAAAGAGGCAGCAGCAGCAGGAGGCAGAGGAGGAGGAGGAGGAGGAGGAGGAAGACAAGCAGGGAATCAGAATAAGTCCCCAGAGCACCCGTAGTGCGTTCAGACTCTACAGAGAGATGCTGTATCTCCTGCAGAGAGAGGAGGGCTTTGGTCTGATTTTACTTTGAGTGGTCAGGAGGGGAGAAGACTGAGCAGTGCACCCCAAACCTCTGACTCCCACCCAGATCTGAAGTTCCCACTGAGCTGCTGAGCTGCCGGGAGAGGCCTTTAGTGCTGCACTCTTGACTCAGCCTGCAGTGTTGGACTTAGGTGTCCACACACAGCAGATGCTCTGAGCCAGACACATAAACACACATGCACACTACAGCTGACATGCTGATAATATATAACAGACAGTAAACACACAGAGAGAATAAGGCCTACGCAAGCTGGTCCCCATTACCCCATGCACTCTGCCTCTGGGGCCAACACTCAGGTGAAACACCCCAGCAGGAGTAGTGGCCTGATTAAGCTGTTTATTAGATTAGGGAGTTGTTCTGGGCACCACGCCAGCAGGGAGTCGCTCTATAAAGACAAAGCTCCTGCACATCCACAGTAAACAGGAGAAGGAGGAAATATAGTCCGAGAGTGAGGGACCAAGAGATAAACCAGACATCTAGTGAGCACACTGGGAAACGGAGGAGGAGAACAAGAGCAACACAACAGTTACTGAAAGCTGTGAAAGAGTAATAACATGTGCTATAACAGGACACAGAGTGTGTGTCTTGATGTATAAGTAGTCAAATGGAGAGGGTCGGAATAAAATATATTTGCAAGTCTTATGCATTAAGACCCTGTTCGCTCTTTTTACCTGAGAATACAGGAGATGAGAGCAGTGAGAGACAGTTGAAGTAGAGATGGAAACCCATGTGGGCAGTACTTTATTGTCTTTTTGTGTTTCCATATTAAAGCAGACCTGTTTCCCGCATCTTTGCATTACACTCAGTTAAAGCAGTTTCCTGCAGTCGCATTAGAAATGACTCATAAAACCCTGTCAGCTGCACTGAGACCATAACCAGATTTATTATCATTATATAGCCACGTAACATTCATTATGGATGTGTGCTCGCTCTTATACACACAAACACAGACTTGGATTATTTATTCATGTTAAGCAGACAAATACAAAGATATGATAAACAATAAAAACTGACTTTTTTTTTTTTGCTCCACTTGCAAAGTCTTACTGCTCATATGTAAATCCACTGAGAAGATGTGAGGAGGAGAGTGTCCAAGTGATGTTTCAGACTTGGGTCAGAGGTTCAGTACACACACACACACACACACACACAATTATTCTTCTCCTGTATTCTTTTAACCCCTAACCCTTGCTTTATGCAGTGTTCATGTTTCCAGTAATTACCATCATTACCAGTTTCTGACTTGTAAATGGTTCTTGTATCAACAAAGTCATGTACACTTTTTTCAGATAATGTGACTTTTACCATCTCTTTGAGCCCATGCAGTTAAAACCTAGTTCTAACCTTACAGGGTCAGTCTGCCAAAATGAAAAAAAAAAACAAACTTAGTTTCTCACTAGAGATAGCACGTTTCTGCTGCCACCTCAAAACCATGGAAGAAAATGAGACTTCATTCATGGCGCTCATAGAAATAAAACATTAGATTCAGAAAATTTCACAACATTTTATTCCAGAGTCAGATCTCGCAGTCAACACTTTTCATAGACAACATCATAAACAGCAAGGTTTATGAATGATGCAAAGTGAGTAGAGTTGTTGTTTCTGGAAAGACATGGCGCTGTTTCATTTTTTAAATATAATTCTTTGATGCAAGGATGCAGCACATTTCCATATACGTCCATTGTATTTGAGTAGTGACACAACTGTCAGGGACAGATATCCCAACAAATGGGCAAATCAGATCAAAACTAGAAGTATATGTGTGAACCGATCCATTAGGGTTAGAATCGGGCTAGCGTTAGTGGTTGGAGAATGTATTATGTCAGTTACAGCCTTTCTAATGTTAGAAGACAAATATCTTTCTCTAGATCTTTCTGTATGTTGAGATACTGCCACAGGCGTCGAAAACAAAACAGGCCAACCAATGTCCTCACATTTCAAAGACGTCCTCACTCTCACTATCTAAGACTCAAACTGGTCCTCACAAAGATACACATACAACAGCACACATACACACAACCCCACTTATAATAATAGCCATGGACATGCCATCACCTGCTCCCATGATAAAGCCCTCAGGACATTCAACACCTACACACCAAGAGATCTACAGCATGCGGGAAACAGCTGGCAGCACAATCCCAGTGAAAAATTAATTTTCACTTACATTTCAGCAAGAAGGCTCATACCCAGTCTTGTTAGTAATGCAGGGGTTCAACTGATCACCAGAACAATCAACACAAGAGTCAAGAGTATGAATTGCGATATTTCTTGGACCACAGAATGATTATGTAACTCAGCAAGGATTTAATCTTCTGTTTTGTTGTCAGAGAAAGATGACAAACGCTACACAGCAAAACCACAAACCAACACACCAACCCCTCTGACTGATTGCCCCCGTGGTCAGCTGACTGAATGACTGTCAGAGTGAATGACCGGCTGATGGCAGTGCAGGGATATCGAGACAGGATAATTACACATCCAGGGCGCAGTGTGGGTGACGAGGGGACACAGGAAGTGATGAACTGAGCCAAAAGACAACCAGCCAAATGTAAAACTCATTCACTTCCTTTCACATTACTATTCCCTCTCCTCACTGGCAACAACATCAGGAGCAGTGCTCGAAGAAAATCAACAAGTCTCCATCTTTGATTAAGAGCATTAGCATGAATTTCAGTCGATGCTTTTCCAGCTGGAAGAAGGATAATGTCTAATAATATAAAGCACTTTATACACAATTATACACGGCTAACTGCTAATTCCCTTTTATTGCTGATCTCCATTGAAGGCAATTACACAGATTTAATTGTTACTCTTTATGGGGCCACATAATCAGGTTGGCAGTTTTGGCTCCATCAGCACATCTGTTGTAACCATGATTCTTTCCCTGTTATTTTTCCTTAGACTTTTTATATGAGATTTTCTATTTGATTTTGTCCAAATAAACATACGTCTGGTTTCTCAAGCACAGATGCTTAGCATAACAGTGAAAAACAGATCTGTCCGAGGTTAACAAGATGGTTTTCATCAGCCTTGCCCGTGGAGACCAGGGTTCCGCAGATTCACGAAGAAGAATGTGGGTGGGAGAAGAGACGAAGCACTGCCACCACAGCGGCTCAGAGTCAAAGTGTGTGCATGTGCAGCAATTTCCTTTGCCTAACAATCCTCCTCAATGTCCTCCCCCTTTAATCATCTTCCTTTTTCTGCCTCGTTCTCCCTGTCTGTCATTCACTCGCCTCCTTCTCTCTCGCTCTCCTCCCCCCAGATTTCAGCATCACTACAGAATCCTTACAACGGCAGGCCCACACAACTTGGACTCAGTTACCTTTGTCTCTCTCTTCCTAGTCATGCCATCTCACGATCCTTCCTCGAGACCACGTCAGCATTCATTTAACCAACCAAATCCACACTTTAGATGTTTTTATATTGTGTTTATATTACCTTCTCCTCAGAAAAAATATCTAATTCACATGTGTGTTTTTATATATATGAATGACAAGTAGCTTAAACTTGATCTTGAGCTTCCTCATTCAGCCTCTTCTTCCTCAGCTCATTTTATCCCGGATTTGATCTCTCTTTCCATTTTCCTCTCTCAGTCTTTCATCCTACTCCGCCCTCTGCCTCCCTCACATCTATCTGACCTTTAACAGGGGATTCATCAAAGTGATGCCATTTAAACACGACTAAATACAAATTTACAAACTGCCAGACTACGAAAGGTTAAATAATGACTTAGAATGTGATAATAACACGTCTTTCCTCAAATCAATGAAAATCAATTTCAGGACAGAATCCAAATGTCTGCAGTTGCCAGCTCTCACAGAGATAACTCTTTCTGTTACAGGGACTCAGATAGGATGATTGACCTTTTAGACTAAATAGTGGATGCTTACTTCCAATTTGGCTTATTAGCACATAATTTGCCAATAGATATGATTATATAAATTACACGCTGTTGTGGATGTTCATACACAAACTTGTCGGCCCTGGGCATGCGTATAGGCAGCAGCGGGTGGTCGGCCAGTGTTCAGCATTGCAGGAGTGGGTGAGAAAATGTCATAGAGCTTCAATTGAACTTTAATGACAGATCACAGGCAAGGAAAAGAGATGTGCTGTCACCGCGTATGCCTTTTCCCACCCCCAGCCTCAGCCGCTTATTCCCCTGTGGGATATACACCGAGCGCCTCACTGTGTAACCCGCTGACCAAGAAGGATCATCATCATGACAGCACCAATGCACCACTAACACAATTACGTTGTAGATATGGGGGGAATGTAACAGAGAGTGAGAGGAATGTTAAGGAAAGGCAGGATGTGTCGAAAAAGAATCACGGCAGTAGAGAAGAAAGACAGGAAGAGAAAAGCCAACGAAAAAATCAGTGAACAAAGGTGGAAAGAGGCAGAGACAAAATATAAAAAAAAAAAAAAAAAAAAAAAAAATATATATATATATATATATATATATATATATATATATAACTTGCTGCCAATTAATAAATAATTGATTTATTGATTAATAATAATTGTAGTGTTAGACATAGCAAAATCCTTTTCAGAGAAAGAAGCGTTAAAAAGAGATTGTCCTCCCAAGACAAACAACAGCATCAAACATCTCAGCTTTAGGACTTATCTGTCCAAATGATGTTGTCCTGCTGAGCTGTCCTGTTGAAGCGTTTATGTATGTCATTCTGCAGGGCAACCGATGCCAAATAATGTATTTTGTTGTTTACTTGGGAGGACTTGTTAGTTAACATTTAGCCTCAAACTGGCAAGATTTAGCATATTATTATTCTGCAAGATTATCACTAAACAGAGAGAGCTACCTAGGGCCTAGTGAGGTCAATGACAGTTTAATTGGTTGTAAATTATGTTTAAAGGTCTTAATCTCCAACAAGAATCTGTGATAAAAGGAGTTATCTGTGCGGCTACAGAACCACACTGCTGCCTTTGATTATGAGATGATGTGAAAGGGGAGGTCAGCACATTACAAATTCAATTTTAGCAGCGGTAACAAATATGACCTGAAGCTGATTCTCCAGCAACAGATGGGGAAGGTTTGATTACAGAATCATCTTTATTAGGATCTCTATTAGCTCCAGGAGCTGCTACTCTTTATGAGAAGCAAGCAAGCAACAAGATTTTGCCACGCAAACGCCACCACAAATCCAATCAGTACCACAGCATAGTAAAAATGACACTGGTCTCACTTTGTCTTGCATGAAAACTCACTGGCAGGCACCATCTAAAAAAATCTACCTCTACTGAATATGAGTGTTTATTTCATGCTTTACTATGAGGACTGTGTACTGCTCAATGGAACGTCCATTCACACAAATATAACTATTAGCAGCCAACAAATATCATTGCAACTGTCTCCTCATTTGCAAAGACAGACAAGTCCCTGGTGAAATGCCAGATCGGTCACACTCATTTCATGGCTCATTAATACAATTATGCAGCCAGTGTTGATGAATAATGTGTTTGAAAGTGTGTAAGTGTGCACTTTTTTCACAGTTAATAGAGAATACAGGACGAGGACGATGCATTTTACTGCTACTTTATTCGCCCTACCACTGATTTTAAGGACAAAGGCTCATCTGTGGGTCGGAAGAGAGCAGCCATAGATCTGAGAGCTCAGAGGCCCGAAGCTTTGAACCAGGAAAAATAAAACCTCTGAACCTCAGAGGATCGGTGTTCAGTTCAGCAGCAAGCAAAGTGGCTCTTTGTTCTCGCTGTTGTGTGTGTCACTGAGGAAGTGTCAATAGCAAAGTTCAGGTCAAGGACAGAAGAAAAAGAGGTAGAGGTAAAGATATGGAATAAAGGGGAGATGGATGTGAGCAGTGAAAAAAGAGGAATAATAATCAAAGGAAGAGGAGAAACAAGAGGGTCGAAGATGCACACACAGCCTAGGAGTCAGTGCTCTGTATCCATCCTATTAGTTAATGTGTCACTCTAACACCAAGCTGGCAGTGACAGTGAGTTCCACCGCCACACACACACACACACACACACATACTTGTACTTCTATCTTTGTGAGGACACTCATTGACATAATGCATTCCCTAACCCTGACCCTAACCTTAACCTAAACCTAATTCTAGCCATAACTCTAAAACCAAGTCTTAACCCTCAAAATGTGATTTGAAGGTGTCTCAAAAAGTGAGGACCGGCCAAAATGTCCTCACTTTCCCAAACTGTCCTCACTCTGTTAGTAAAATACTTTTTTTGGTCCTTACTAAGTAGCAAGTACAAGTACACACACACACACACACACACACACCTGCCTGAACCAATACTAACACTGACTAACAAGGCTGCAGAGAGAAGAGAAGAGGGAGAAAGGTGAACAAAAAAAACGTAGGGGTGGACAGGAAGCCATCTGATAAATAACTGATAGGAAAAGAGCAGAGAGCAATAATGGAGGAATTCAGCATTACACACAGGATGAAAGAAAAGAGAGGGTTATTATTAAAGAGGTGGAGATGGGAAAAGAGGCAGATATAGTCAATCAAATGACGAGACAGAAGGAAAAAAGACAGAGCTGATACAACGTCAGGACAAAATAAGGAGATATGAAGGCGAAATGACCTGTTGCAGGTGCAGTGTTCATAATACCTGCCTAAATAAATAACTCCCTGCCACAAAATGACAAACAATCACATCTGATTGATAACAGTCCCTGTGGCGTGTGAAATCTGTAATAACCTCATCAGTATGTTTCCCCTTAGGTTTCAGAGCTTGAAGAAGGCTGACAAACGCATCATATCTGCGCCATCTGTCACTAAATAACTGCTGGGACAACTGGGAGTGATGGGACGAGGTGAGGGGAGAGGAGGGGCCATATGACCATTTTAGTTATCGAGACTGGCAGCCTGAGGCAGCAGCCCAGTGAGAACAGAGTCATGGGCGGGTATTGAGCTCATAAAGTAGCTTTATGTGCATATGGGCAATGTTGGAACAGAACCTGCACCCTCACACAAAACTCAATTTACTGCCAAAATGACACACAAGCACATGGGTGAGTAAACTTGTGGTATGATTCTACAAAAACACATGAAAAGACACTGAAGAAGATCCTTCTTTTTGCTGCTCCCATGCTTGGTCTGTATGTCAAAATGCATTTCAGCAAATGTAGCACAAAACAAATACTTTCAATCTAAGTCCAAAAAATACTTTTGTGTTTTTACGTTAACTGAAGGCCACTGGAGTTTCTCCTACATGCTTGGAGAGGAAGTGAGAGTGAAGGGGTAGTCAGTTGGTTGCAATCTGCAACCCCACCACTAGATGCCACTAAATCCCACACACCAGTCCTTAAACTAAGAGAACAAGTATTTCAAAATGAAATGCAAAAACCTATTCAAAATTCCAAACTTAACAAATATGGATTAGGTATTGGTGAGTCACGATTCACAACAACTGCCATTATAAAATCAGTGACATTCACAGAGTCACAGTGGGCTGCAGACTCAGATTTTAGTGCCCCAGCAATCCCTGCGCTCACGTTATTTTACATGAAAATGATCCCAGTGACAGATTTGACAGGTGGGATTAACATTTGAGTTAGAGGTATCAGAATCAGAATCGGGAGAAAAAAGGTTGCACTGGTGCATCATGTCAAGAAAGCCTGGAGCTTTCTTGGAGCACTGGATTGTGTTTGGATATATGATGTCCATGTAAAGTTTGATTTGCCCTTTCTCACTTAGTTTGACCCCTCCCGAGAGACCACTTTGCCTTGGGACACCCTACCAGGAGCTGTTTCCCTGGCAACATAGGGCGCCTAAATCCCCACAACAGTGAGGAGATAACTCCTGGAGAGACTCAAATTTCATTCAAAACTATTGACACTATACAACAGAGATAGAAAATGAAGCACCAAACCAGCAGCTGAACGGCCTGTTTCATGCCACAGCTTTCTTCCAAACCCAGCTGTGCAAAAGGTTTTAATCTGATGACAATATTTTCAGAAGAGCAGCCAGCATTTCCATCTTGAAAATGAGAAAGCACAGACTAATATTATCCCAGCAAAGGTACGTGGAAACACTAAGTCGTGGGTTTGTGCAATCAGCTCTAGGGTTCAAAATGATGTCTGAGAGAAGGAGAGAACTATCTGTCATACACACGATTTCAGATGTTCTGTCACAAGTTAATTCATCAACGGCTCTGCAGTGAGCAAAGTAAAAAGTGAGGGTTCACTTTGTCAAATGAGCCTCAGGTGTTGTCGTGCGCTATAACCAGATCACTGAGAACATCTTTAATGTCAAACTCACTGTTGGTAGAAACCCACTGAGCTTTTGTCACCAAATCTAAGTAGTGTCAGTTTCACAAGCTTCAACATTTCTCCAAATAGAAGCTGGAACTCTGCTGAACTCTGCTGAAACAATGAGTAAATTCATTGATTTTTTATCAAGCAAAATGTGCTTATTCCAGCTTCTCAAATGTGAGCATTTGCTACTTTTCTTTGTTTCCCATCACTGTAAATTAAATATCTTGGTTGGTCAGACAAAGCAAGATGTTTAAAGATGTGATCTTGGGTTCTGGGAACTTGTCGTGAGCATTTTCACTATACATTTGATTAAAATAACTGACAGAATAATCAATATTGACAGCAATAATCACTTGCAGCCCTTGTCCATTGCATTACACTAGTTCAGAGCTGTTATACAATTGCACGTGCACCCTGCAGTGTGGTGTTATAAAGTGTGGTCCGCTGCGACGTCTCCATGAGACTCAAGAAGCTGCATTAACTTGGGGCTTTAAATGGAAAACAATATTAATCTATTGCTGATGGGAAATAACTGTCTGTGACTCGCAATTTACTTCGATTTTATTTGGTCTGGATTGCCTGAAATTGGTCTGGCTGGAGCCGCTCCAGCTGCCTTTTCTCAGACATGAAAGATGTGATAAAAAATAATAAAAGAAAATGGAATCAGCTGACATATAATTTCTGTTGACCCAGAATGGCTTGGTTGAATATTGGTTGAAGCTGGTGAGGAAGATTTAGGCTATTTCTGTCTCTCTTGACAACTGCATCTTTCTTGCACTGTGAGAAGGCACCATGGCAGACTGGAGACACGCCTATGCTGAACGAACACACAAACACACACACACACAAATATAATTGGCAGGGCTGGGTTGTTTCCCTGGAGGCCAATTCATAGCTAGATCTTCACTGAAAACTGAGGAGCTGCAAATTGTTTCCCCTCTTCGTCCTCAGTTTAACTGCCAATTACCCAGATCTGACAATGGCCACTTTAACTCTCTCTCTCTCACACACTTATACAATAGCCTTTATCACGCTGAAATCAGCATTCCTATGGAGGATAACACTCAATGACTCCTTTTCTGTATCTGTATCAAGCCAAAAACCCTTAATCAGTCATGAGTCCTCCATATTCAACAACAAATGGCTTTGAACATCATTAATAAATACTTAAAAAAAACTAAATGGTGTGTGTGTGTCTGCAACTGTAACCACGTCAAAATGTAAAATGCAAAGATTTTATTTTCATGATTGCAGAATGTGGGATTGGAAATCGGATTTATTTATGTTAGAATAAACTCCCTTTCCTCTCACAGAGCACTAATACACTGTGAAACAATTGTTAGAAATGGACAAACCTTTGTGCTGGTTGTGGGTGGAAATAGGGTTTTTTATTTTTTATTTCTTATTTTTTGGATAAGACCGCCTGTGACGCGCAGAGGGTGGACATTTAAGGGGTGGAATGGGCGAGCTGGGACCAATTTCCCACCGCAGTCACACAATCACAGCTCAGGCCTGATCGATCAGACCACACACGCACACACACACACACACCAAATCATTCACTGATGACATATGCACACAAAGCATACACAATTTGAAATTCAACTTTGTCTGGATAACTATTAGATTACAGAAGACGCAAAAATTTAACAACGAATATTCCCTGAATGAATTACATAGCATTAAGAGCAAAGTGTCTATCCTATAACTCCCTGGGATAATCATTTAAGAACCTATAAATTGCTGGAAGAAGATAAACTGGTGGGTCACAGTGATTATTCGCTGGGAGACAGAAGAAAATGACTTTTGCTTTGATCAAACATCTGAACTCCTTTATCTCAGCTGCGTTTTATCCCTCTTTGCGGCAGCATGCGCCTGTCGCCTGTGATGAAACAACATTTCCACCTCCATCAGACCCGAGAGTCACAACTGTTGCTCAATCAGCGCACCCAGCTCCGAGGGTCCGCGCTTCCTCCATCCGCTTTCACATCACCTGAAAGCATCCATTCACAGAGCAGCTGGGCGCAAACCCACCGGCACAATCACGCAGTAACTCACATGTCTAAGTTCTTGCATGCGGTCCTTCATGGCTCCTAGCGAATCACTCCTATTCCTTCAGCTCCCGGTGTCTCTGCTGGATGTGTGTGATGATGGAGCGGCGGGGCGGAGACCGACGGGGCGATGCGAGAGCGACCGAGGCGAGAGGCGGTGATTTCCCCCCCCTCCTTCGGTGCGGGCGCTGGGATGGTGGGACCACTTTACAGAGCAGGGTGACGCGCACGAAAGGTAAGGCGAGGCCTTCCGCCGTTAACCCATTACACACCCGCAACTTCCTCCTCAACCCGCGTTAATTGACCTTATGGCTCCTTTTCCCAAGTTTCTTTCTGCTCTGTAAACGCCCGTCGAACAGACTGAAGACTGGATTTACAGAGGAATGAGCACCCCAGAGACGTCGGCTGGCTGAGTGGTGAAATTGTGTTGAATTTGGTTATTGATTGAGCAGGTTCAGAGATAACGCCCAGGTGGTTTGTATGGTGCCAAAGCGCACAGCGACCCCTGTCGGAAACATGATGTGCAGACCCTAACCCTCAACTATCCAGAAATCTTGTGCTTTTACACATTAAATTGCAAATACACTAGTGTGCCTGATACAAATCCCGTATAAATCCCAGAATATGAGGATACAGTTATGTTCCTGTAACCGGAACAAACTAAAAGACCTCATTAATAGCCTTTCTCCTTAGATTAAAAAGAGTGGTAATGTGCCGCTTTACTGATAGGAACGGTCTGCGTAAAACATCACACATACAAGAAGTTGCATGGTAGTATAGATGGATTTATAATTTTCATTAACTTAATGAACTGCAGGGTTGTTCAGGAGCATCATACACAATTACCAGAGTGTTGTATATGTAGTGAGTCATTTTGCACATAATATACCCTCTACAGAGCAGTTTTTGTAACACTGGATTGTGGCTCAGTGACAGTTTCACAAATGCATATGAAAAACAAAAAAAAACAGTGCGCCAAATGCTTAAAAAAAAATCTTTTTTGTTTAGTTTCAATTGAGAAAATATTGCAGATAAAACAATAAACGGCTGATCAGAAGTGGAGAATGACATTTCATAATCTATAAAAAACTTCATGACAGTGTTGCTGTCCACATGTCTGTATGTGTTCTTCATATGTTCCAGCTGGCGTGAACATGGAGAGTGCAGCCTCAGCAAATTGCGAAGACTCGACCAAATATAAAAATGATAGATTGTGATAGCATTTCACTCTCTCCTCCACTTGAGTTAAAGAGTTGAGAAATTTACAGAGCCCGAACGCTCTGCGGCTCCAGAGGTGGCTGACTGTGTGCGGGGCGGCGCAGACGAGAGCTAATGAAGGCAAAGCTGCATGAGTCAGAGCTAGAAATGAGGTCTTCTCTGCCGTCCAGTGTATTTTGTGTCGGCTCTAACCTCCCTGCAGGCCATCAAACACAGCAGAGAGAGGGAGAGGGAGAGAGAAGGAGAGAGAGAAGGTGTCAGTGAGGAGTACAAAACACAACTAATCAGAGGTGATTCAGTTTCAGATAAACTTTAAATTATATTGTATTATTTAGAACAAATTTCAGCACAGGATAATGAATAAATCAATTTATTTATTACCGCCCCTGTCTTCTTCTCCTCTCCTTCTTCTCAAAGATCCAATCTCGTCCCTTCTTCGCTGATTTGCCTTTCATGTTTTTGAACCGGCATCTGCACAAAGACAAAGTGTAGCTGATTAGCTTTGTGACAAATCTCATCCAGACTCTGTGTCTGATGCAAAAAGTGTCGCGTATCCAGTCTCTTTGTGTGAGGAGAGACTTGATTCATTATGTGAAAGGGAGGAAAACCTGCCTGACAGTGTTTTAAGTCAGGCAGGACAACGACCCTTTTAGATTTCTCTTGGTCTTTTGGCTTCATCTGGACAGCTATGACTGAGCCTGCACTTATCAAAGCCAAGACCTGCTTACTCTGCTAACGGCGATATTTCTAAAACAGTTGTTTTAATACAATTCGATAACAAAATAGAGATTATCCTAATCAAAGTAAATTAGGGTAACAAGGCTATTTCCTCAGTGTGAACACACTCAGTATCTGCCTAGTGTGTGACTGTCTTTACCTTTGTCCTGAATACTGGACCTGGTTTGGAACAGCTCTGTCTGAAGTTTCTGATCCTAATCCCTGAAACGAACGAGTCAAGAGCACAGTTACCATAATGTAGCAAAAACAAATCAAACAGTCCACAATATCCACTAATGCTGACTCCTTTGTTTCTTACTTTGGGAAGGACTCCTGTTACTCCGGCAAAAAGGCACAAGAAGAACCTGGAAATAAACAAAGTGCGAGTGTGTGAGACAAAAGGTCAATCATTTTAACGTGTAATAATCCATCACAAGGCTAATGTGACAATATGTGAGTCAATGTGGACGTCGTCCTGTTCTAATTAATGTTGCGTTGTAAGTACACTGGTACTAATTTCACAGGTTATTAAGGAGTAATCAATTGCAGATGGCTGCGGCTCAACATGTCAAAATAAAAGCCCCGCTTCTGATAGGTACTGACTTTTTAGCTTTGCTGCTGTTGGGGTAGTCCACCACCATGCCTCCACTGAAACCTGCCCTCATGGCCTGCGATGTGATCAGCTCAAGCTTTAGAGAGGGAAGAAGAAGACTGAAGGTAAGTGTGAGAATCTGGAAAAAAAACTTTAGATTTGACATTCACAGCAAATTTTCACCTGCTCTGAGTTCTCTGGATAAAGCTGAAAAACTGCACGAGAACCTCTTGACTGAAAGACAGAGCACAAGAAAAGTTAAGGTCTTCATTGTAAAATGTGATTTATGGACGTCTAAATTTTTGTCAACAAGAATGATTAAATCTTACCAGAGAAGAGTAGAGAGTACTAAAGAAGGTATAGAGTCTCTTTGGAGGACTATGTGTCCTCTTGTCAGCGTTGCAGAGCCACTGCAGGGCAGAAATACTGACAGGGGGTAAAGCATAAATGAAAAATCTGAAATTAATCCAAGGAAAATTCTTTTTTTTTCTTCTTTTTTTGGTTTAAACACCAACATGCTTCGTCTTTCACCTGATGCAACCGTCAAAGGTGCCAGGTCGGAAAGGCATCCCATGGCCCATGTCCCCCAGTAAAAGGTCTCCTTCTACTTCTCTGTCCAGTGCAACATCTGTCACAGGAAGAAGATTACATTTGATCAGTGTTTCAGCAATTTATCCAGATCTCTTCTTCCACTACATTTATAATAACAAACACACCCTAAAAAATACATGAGAAATTATTTTTATTTTTTGAGAAATCTCTGCTCTGATCTCTTTAATATGCAAAAGCATCAAACTTAAAACAAGTCTTGCTTTTTGTCAAAAGTGCAAAAACTGAGTACCGTAGTTTCACCTCATTCAAATTTAAGACTTTTTAAATACCACATGGAAAGCTTTAACACCAGTCACCGGTTATTATGTACATGAATACATCAACACTATATCCCATTTATGTCAGTGCTTCCAAGCTGTTTATAACAATAAATCTTAGTATGATTATTAATCATTGAATGTGAACTGGACCCCTACAATAGATGGTGCTGACTGACGCTCAACACAATACTGTAATTAAAACGATGATGATGATGATCTTTTATACTGATCTTGTACTTAATATTTATGGTGATTAATAAGTCACATGACTTATCATTGGATTGTGTATAGGGACACTGGAATAAGTTTTCTTCTTATAACTGGTCAAGTTCCAGATTCTGTGAGCAGCTTTAGGGTTTGTTTGGAATTACTTTCTACTTCTACCACTATATTGTAGGAGAAACTATTAATGTTCCTCCTAAAATATGACATGCAGGGTTTTGAGAAATCATCATCAGTGATATCAATATGACAACGGAGCAGGTAGAGGTACCAACTGTTCAGTTTTTCTCAGTTGAACCATTTGAGAAAGTTACATAATTTAATTGTGATTTAACTTTTAAGACCATTTTAACTAGGTCACATTATTAAGATCACCAAAATCCCAGATGACATTTAGTATAATATCAAAATTATATAAGTATATCCACTAGCTCCATTTTGTTTGTTCAGATGTACCAGTGTCAGACTAACCCAGCATTGCTTTGCTGATGTCGACTCCAACCCAATAGTGTCCCTCCTCTGACAGGTAGTCTCCACTGAGACCAGAGCCACACCTGAGAGACAGAGGACAGACATCACACATACAAGGTCACTGTGTTATTCTGGATCTTACAAGGTCTGATGTTAAAACTTGGAATAAAAAAGAATCACAGTGGTGACATTCAGAAGAAGAGATTCTCAACCACCAGATGTTTACCAGATGTGTCATCACTTCAAATATAGCTTTTTCATAATCACCTTTTCAGACAGTAGAAAAAGCACCACTCCTCTGTAGTGTCATTACATCAGACAACCTCAAACTCCATGTTTCTGCCATGTTGCTACCGTTGTGGTACGTGGAAAACTACTGTATTTACAGAGGTTCTTTTTCCAACTATTAATTAAAGTAGAAACTGAATGGTATGTGTTCCCCACAACTTCCCAGCAGTGATGCACCCATAATAAGAAAACAGTAGTATGGCTTGTTGGCTTGATGGCTTGATGAGATTATGTTTACTCTGAGATCTTATTTATG
This sequence comes from Trachinotus anak, assembly GCF_046630095.1. NCBI lineage: Eukaryota > Metazoa > Chordata > Actinopteri > Carangiformes > Carangidae > Trachinotus > Trachinotus anak. The sequence goes on from NW_027273865.1 coordinate 13,568,886, forward strand.
TTCAAGTGAACAGAAAAACTTGTAAGAGCGATGAAGTTTGTCTCAAACAGATTAATAGTGACATCAATGTAAACATAGTCAGTGTCACTCACCCCACATCCAGCAGGAAGCATGGCTGTCCCTCTGGCAGGTTCAAAAGCTCGACAGCTCTCTCTGACATCTGGCTCTGGATCTCAATCATCCGAGAGCTGTGGGACAACAAAATTGTTGACAGTGTAAAGGCATTCTCATGTGAAGACACTCAACCTTCACACGTGGCAAAGTGCAGTCAGATTTGATGTTGGATTTAGTAATCTCTCTTCAACTATCACCCTGCAGCAGGTCCACAGAATAAAACTGGGAATTCTGCAGCTCGTTACTGATAGTCCAGTACAAAATACTCCAACTGCGCAACACTATAGGAACAACATATTGATTTAGAGCTGTAACTAATGCAGATACTTTTCTCAATTAATCATTGTCAATTGTTAATTGTTTAGCATAAAAATGTAATAACATAATGAAAAATGTCCATCACAAGATCCCAAAGCCTAACTTAACATTTGCAAATGTTTTGGTTTGTCCAACCTACAGTCGATAAACCAAAGCGATTCCATTTACGATGATATAAAACAGAGAAAACCAGCAAATCATCACATTTGTGAGGCTGGGACGTCACAAATGTGATGACTGGCTTTACAAACTGACTTTGTTGATTATCTAAAAAGTTGCCAGTTGATTTTCTGTGGATTACGGCAGTGCTCTGTTTGTCGGCTCAGTTTTATTCTCTCCAAAAATAACTTACCTATAACACACTTTTCCACACATTCACCGAGAAAATGAACAAATAAACAAAAGCATGATTCGATGCAATGGAAAACATGGACTTGCAGAAAATGAAACAAACCAAATGAAACAAACTAGAGCATGACATCCAAAGCGATACACATAAAACTGAATTACGTCCTCCAAAATTATCACACAACTGAATCAACACCTCTCTGATGTGTTTTGTTATTTGTCCACGTCTAGTCCACCACAGCTGAGAGGCAAACACTGTACTTTTACTCCAATGCACAGTGAACAGTATAACATCCAGACTCACTTCTGGGAGTATTTCTTTGCCTCCTCTTCATTGTAGAACTGCGGAGATGAAAGCACATTAAATTAAAACCTCAACACACCGCTGCTGTTAACTTTAGACAATCATTCAAGCCGCTTCTCATATGATAGTTAAAGGTCCAAAACAACGTTAGCCTAGCAGCTACAAAAACACAATAAGACCAGTGACTCACCACATCTGGAGGAGCTGTGTGTTCAGGCCGTCGACAGCTGGATGCCATGGTCCTCTCTGTGAGTGTGTCTGTGTCTGGAGACGAATAATTAATTAGTAATATCAGGTTATAGACAAGCTAAACGTTGTGGTGGCAGCAGGTCCACATGTGAGGCGTCTTCTTCTTCGTCGAGCGTAATACGAGCAACCCTGTGTAAATACACGATATCGCCACCTACTGTGCATCCAGTAAACTACATATTATAATAATAATAATAATAATAATAATAATAATATGTTACATGGTGCTTCAAACAGGACAGCAAAAATCAATCAGTATATCTTACAGTAAAATAATATAATAACTAAATATAATATAATAAATAGATAAGAGCAGTTAAAGGTAAAGGTTAAAAGGGGTTAAAAACTGAAAAAGGACAAGAATAAATATAAAAATGTTTTAAAAAAGGGATTTAATATACTGCCATATCTTACACAGTGTCGAGGCATTTTTACACTTAAGTTTTTAAGTGAAGTTGGCGCAGTCTTTAAATGTATGGTGGCCAACCATCCATATCTTTTCAAAGATTGGATGACATCAAATTGAAAATTGAAGTGTCCTTTATTACACAATTTAAATTACTACACAATTTAAATTGAGACACGGAATATCTTTAAGAGAATCTATGGTAACGTATAGATAAGTGCAAAAAATATGAATACAACCGATCTTATTATTATCATTATTATTATTATTATTCTTATTATTATTATTTGCCATGTATTTGTTATCCAAGATATTAAGACGCAACCTTTTTCCCTGCAAAATTATTGGTCGGCTGTAAGTACTTCCTGTACACCCTCACTCTTATTGGTTCCTGGCTGATGACGCAGCCGGATGCCGCAGCTGGTTTTCCGGGCTGCTCGCCGGCTTGTTCTTGGTAAAATGGCAGAGGTCGGTCAGAGACTGGGGAGCGGAGTCTACCGACTGTCCGCCCTCAGGAACAGCCAAGGTCGACCGGTGTGCGCCGGAGACAGTCCCGGGTCTCTCCTGGTGAACAGCCGCGTTAAAGAGGAGTCAGCCCGAGATCACCGTGAAGTTCAGCCAGTGTCCGAGAGCAGAACAACTCAGCGCAAACCAGAGAAACTTTCCAGAAAACATAAACTTCAACCGGTGAATGGGAGTTTGCTTTGTGCCACGTCTCTGGAGCTTGATTCATCCCGTTTTGTCGAGTTCAGTCAAATCAGAGAGCGCGTCCAAGCTCATAATGCAGCCCTTAGCTTTGCTGCAAGGCTGCAGCCTTTCTTCCAGGAGAAGCTGCTACCTTGCAGGATGACATGCTGGACCAGAGGAGCTGTTTCCATCCCCCCTGACACCTTCAGATCCCCTCAGCAGCTCCGTGCTCTCTGCACTGCCATCTTCATTCTGGCAGATCAGGGATCAGAGAGGCCAGGTTGTGGACAGAGACGCCTGAAACTACACCTGGATTCATCGACAGCAACTAGAAACTACAGCTGGAGGAGTGCTGGGAGCTCAAAAGATGCCCCTCTGCTGTACAGAAGCAGGACGGCCTATTACGACATTCTCAAAGTTACCCCTGGTGCCACACAGTCCCAGATCAAGACGGCCTACTACAAGCAGTCCTTTATTTACCACCCTGACAAGAACCCAGGGAGCAAGGAGGCCACCCAGCGCTTCTCTGAGATCAGCGAGGCTTACACCGTGCTGGGCAACATCAGCCTGAGGAGGAAGTACGACCGGGGCATCCTGAACCAGTCAGACATCCAAAGTGCAGGGAGACCGTCCTCCAAAGAGGCCACGAGCAGATCCACAGGCTCCCCACACCAGCAGCAGCAGCAGCAGCAGCAGCATCAACAGAGAGCCAGGCGGTTCTCCCAAGCAGGCGGGAGGCCCATGTTTGATTTTGACGCCTTTTATCGGGCTCACTATGGGGAGCAGCTACAGAGAGAGAGGGACATGAGAGCCAGAAAGGAGCACATGCAGAGGAAGCAGAGGGAGCAACTGAGCAGGTGGAGGCAGGGGAAAATGTTGGAGGTGACTGTGGTGATGCTGGTGGCCATGGCAGGGCTTATATTTGTGAATCTCAGCAGGCCCTGAAACAGAAGCAGCTACCATATGTGTCCCTATGGGATTACATGTTACGACTCTCGGGGTGGAAGGGGGTGGCGGTGCAACCTCAGACTGTTTTTCATGTCTTGGGTGTTGACGAGGATTATTTTAGCGTGTTGCAGGAGTAAAAACAAAGGCTGGCTCTCTAAAGCAGCAGCAAGGCTTTCACTCATCAGATGAATCCCCCTCCACCCTGACTGTATTAAAGGACAGGGTCACAATCTTTCAAGTCTGTCTTAAAACAATAGTCAGGTGCCCATGTGAGACTTGAATCAGGTTTTGCATACAGTCACGTAGGGCAAATTGGTTCAGAAAAGAAATGTCTTTCTCAGGGATTGTTCTTTAATACACTTTGTTGTTGCTTTGAGCTCTGTGTTTTTTAGGAGTCAAATTAACTTGGTTGTGATTTCCCCCTTTTTGCATGCAAATTTAAAATTGTTCCAAAAGAAACTACTAATGTATATTCAGTAAAGACGAATGCTTTGACGAATGTTCCAGGGACTAGAATCATTGTACTGTGATTTTACGCATCGAATGGTTAAATCAAACATTTCTGAACCGTTTTAAAGGAGATTTGAAAATATTGACATATATCATGTATTGTGATATAATTTATAGGCTATATCGCACAGCCCTACTGTCACCATCCTCCTGTTCACCCTGGCCACTAAGATATCCTCTCCTAATGTGCTTTCATTGTCAGTGATGGAGGACAAAATCCCATCAATGCAAAAATGTTCTCCAAAGTTTTATTTACAGTTAATATGAGGCTTCAGAAGTCTGTGTTAGACAAATCAAGTGTATATCCTCCAGATATAAAGCCTTTTTTAGCAGCTCAGTTTGGAAACAGTGCAGGGAAAGAAAAAGTACAAGTACTGCGATTTTGTTAATACAAAGTACTGTAACTTTGTTATCCACTTAATTTGTCTAACATAGACTGCTGAAGCCTCATGTAACCATCAGATAAACTTACTATAAAATAAATAATATTAAATTAATATCATATAATATAATATTATATATTTTTGCACAGAATAAGGTCTGTGGATTTTGTCCTCCATCACTTAAGCAGCATTGGATCTGAAAGAAACTTTATGTTTATCCAGAAAGGAGTGACAGATTAAAAAAACTGTAACGTCAAGTAGAAATGGCAAATCTCCAAACCACATAGCGACAAGTGGAATTATGATTTGAGCACGGAGCTCTTTCAGGAATCCTAAAAGCACCCAGTGAGTGGGTGGTAAGATATCATATTTCACATTTCATGTACTGTCTAACATCTTATTTATTATAAAATAAAGATGTTGCACCGTCTGAAGGAGAAAACTAGAGAATCTGATGTACCGTGCACATGTAGGTTTAGTGTTTGTGCTGTCAGCAATTGTTCTACTAGTTGTGAAGCTACTGTCTAAACCTATTACTTCATTTACTTTCTAATAGGAGTGACACGTCTGAGGCCAAACAACTTTACATGCTGAACAACGCACAAGTCCTCCACCTCCACCTACACACTGCTGCTGTAACGTAGAGAAATCTAAGAGTAATGTTGAGAATTACTTTGAAGATAATTTGCTATTATTAGATTGATGCACATGTTTAAATGTGTATACATGTATATAATGTACATACAGGATGCCACATTATGTTTGGTGTATCATTAGAAATTTTAAATTGTTTGTGTAAAGGAAATGGTATTTGAGCAAATATAATAAAATAACATTATTTTTCTTTGTTTTAATTTAGTTTTATTTATCAATGGTCATAGTAAATGTGTAGTTGTAATTACCCAGCATTTGTTTTTCCGCAGCATTATAAGGGCTGACCTCTAGAGGGAGTCTGTGCATCTCAAAATGATCTCTGGGTTACATCTGGAGGCCTGAGCGGCTCGGTTTTAACTCGGTGTGGGGTGAAACTGACATATGTCCTGGACGTCTCATACTCTTGTCGACAGTGTATCTGTTTATTTCGTACAGTTTCACTGAAAATGCGACAAATTAGAGCAGGAAACCAGGTCACTGTCTGGGATTATGTTATCAGTCTTTAAACTGACTGAAGTTATAACTATGATTTTTAAATCTGATTCAGTAGCTGTCAGATATATTTATGAGCACTGAGTGTATAACAGTTCAAAGTGTGTGTGCATTAGTGCAGTATTATGGACTGTGTTTTATTTAAAACAACTTGAAACAACAGAAAACCACAACCCGTCTCATTTTACACCTCTATCATTACTAAAGATGGAGGATAATTTTATCTCAAAATGACTGTTTGACTTTTGTGAACCTTTTCTGAGCCTTTAATCTCCACCATTTTAGCCTGAACCTGCAGACTGTGACATTTATGAGCGAATAACTGCAGAAAATGTGCAATAATTTGTTCACATTTTATTCACAGAAATATAAAGTAGTATGTCAAGTACATCACTTTGTACAAAATTGCACAGACTCTTCAAAACTCAGTCAGACAACAGAAAATTCAGCCTTAAGAAGTGTTAAGAAAATAAAAGGGCGACATGAGCAAATCTGTGATATGTGACAGGGGCTGTTGCAACAGACAGGTTCCACTGAGGATGTTTCATCAAGAAGAATCAATCAATTGTACATAAATAAGACTCAATAGGAAAAATGTAATTTACAACGGCTGAGGAATAAATATGTTTCAAAAATAGGATTCAAATTGGCACATGAACTGCTCCATCCGCTCCTCGACCGAAATTGAAATTTCACCTTCGAAGTTAAATGGCCATGCTTGACAAGACAGATGCTGAGTCTTGATATGTTTATTCCAACTGAACAAAAGTGCTGCATATGTTCTAAATACAGTGGCCGCTTGCTGTTTTTATGCTGTGTCTGTTTTTATGTTTTCAAGTGCAGCTACCATGCATTAAAGGAAAAGTTTAACATTTTGGCAATTATGATTATTTGTTGTCTTGCTGAGATGGATGAGGAGATTGATAGCAATCTAATATCTGTACGGCCAATATGAAGCTACCACTAAGCTCACCATTTAGCTTAGCATAAAGACTGGAAATGGGGAAACAGCTAGCCTGTAAAGTACCAAAATCTACCAACTAGCACCTCTAAAGCTTATTAATTAACACATTATGTCTTGTTTGTTTAATCGGTGCAAACATTAAAATGTAAAAATGATAAATCACTGTTTTATAAGGGGATATATGACATACAGGAGCAGTAATTTCTTGGAGTCTCTGCTGGCTGCTTGGAGACTGATCCCAACCAAGAAATAGTCTGGCACACAACCCCCCCATAAAACAGTTATTTGACATTTTTACACTTAGATTTTTTCACTCTTGAGATGCTTGTGGACAGATTTTGTTACCATTGCCCCTGTTTCCAATCTTTATGCTAAGCTGCTATGAATTAGCCAACTGCTGGCTGCATAGCTTCATATTTGTTACAGACATGAAAGTGGTATTTATTTTCTCATTTAATTTAACTCTAAAGGAAACAAATACACATCTTTTCAAAATGTCTAACTTGTCCCTGATATTTTGTATTATTCTATATAATATATCTGCATCAGTTCCTGCAATAACAAATATTTTGTGGTCAGAAAATTTGGTTTTCTTTTGATTGATTACCATAAAAAGCTTAATCTCAGTACTGTGTTGGTATAAAGTACATTTCTCTGCTCAAGCATGGCCATCTAGTACGCTTTATATTACAAACTGTACCGTTTCAGTTCAGACAAGTTCACCTGCAGGTCGCACCAACAGTACACAATCCTGCCACCCTTCTAAAAAACAAGTCCCAAGTCCCTCCCTCTGCTGGTTTTGGTATGATAATATCTTCAAGGCATTACTTCAACGTGAACTCCTATATGAACAGCATATCTAATCTACAGGTTATCGATATGATGAGCTTGAATACAGAACCAGCACCAGACGGAGGGACCCTGAAAACCATGTTTTAGAAACACTACTGTAGCACACCGATCATTGAAAAACATTTGGACTCTAATACACCACCACACACTCATAGAAATAACCCAGTATGACAGCAAAATGGGAGCCACCCTGTCATATTTGTATGGACTGAACTTGTGTTATTCATCTTCCATTTTAACATTTTGAAAGTGATTTGTAACACAACATATGACCACCTGTGTGTATGCCGCAGCCACCGATAAAACTGTGAGAACAAAACCATTTCAGTAGGCAGAGATATGCGTGTTCAGTATGTTTTAAGCAGAAACCGACAGTAAAATAATCATCCGCATTTAATTTTTGGGCTGTTGTGAGTATGTCAACACAATCCTCCTCATCACTATAGGCAACAGTCCGTTCAAGTCCAAGGTAATTGTCAGGCACTAAGACCCTTTAGGCTGTACATATTTAAGAAAAACATCTCCAGGCTAACACTAACACACCCATGATTGCTGCACTGATGTTAGTGTAGAGCAGAGACCCAGAGCAGGACTTTGTAGGGAAACCCCGCAGGGACAGTGAGGATATCCGGGACAGACTCAAAGCAGCTTTACAAACATTAATGGGATGCTCTCAGGAGCTCTGGAGGAGCTCTGAGGGGAGGGACTGTTTCTTTAGGGTCATTTCAAACTCTCAGTCCTTCAGCGGGGTGGTGACAGAGGCTCTGCTCCCAGGGAACTGTGGGCAAAGGTGAACAGGAAGTGGTCGAAAGACGTGAATCAAAGCCACATGACTCCACTTGATGATTTCCTCTTGCTTTCTCCACCTACACTAATCTATGTCTTATCTCCCGCTTCATCTCAACCTCTCCTTGTCTACCTGAACCTCTCTGTATGTCTGTTTACTCACATCCTTGACAACTGAGTTTGAAAGAAAGAGCCTGAGGGATTTATCAGTGTGGACAAATGGCTCGGCATGATCTCACCTCCTTTCTCAAATCAGAGAGACAGGAAATTGCCTTGAAACAAAAACAAACACAACAAATGGTGACCCAGTGATTTGGACCGTTTTCATCATCTGCAGAGCGTCCCATGTCACCTCCAACTTTCTGCGTCTCATCCAATTCAGAGAATACATGACTGAACCCTGCTCTGGGTGGTTTAATAGAAAGAGTACTGGTTCTCCACTGCTCGGGCCCTGCGAGTCCCATCAGCATCGTGGTAGTCCTCAGATGCACCACTAGAGGCCTCCAGCAGGCGCTCAGAGCTGTTGCTCCGGCTCTGTAACCCTCCTCCTACTCCTCCTCCTGTACCTGGGTCACTGCGGGAGAGGGAGGGAAGGGCGGTGGGTGAGGAGGAGGTGCTCGAGGAGAGTGGGGCATCAGGAGGAGGCCCTGCAGGCGCTGCGATCCCAGGAGGGTGGAGGGCTGGCTGGGCTGAATCTGTCCGGCAGCCTGCATCCCTGGGTGGAGTGAGGACTGGAGGCACGGTCACATCTGCAGAAGATTGTGGGAAAAAGACAGAAATCTTTTTAATAGACGACACATTAATAATACAAATGAATCTGTTCTGCTGATAATTGTTTGTTGGTTTCCCCTGGAGAGCTGTGAGCAAAAAGCTTCTTCATAGAGCAGCATGTAAACACAGGCAGTGTGGGCCGCCTTTATTATCCTTTCTCTTGGTGGGCAATAACACCGACAACACTGATGCCAAAGTCACGCCTGACCAGTGTATCAATAAAGCCTTTTACGCCTTGAATCAAACCCTCACTCTATGTGCAGTGAGTGAGTGCATGAGTGTGTGTAGGTCCAGCATTTGGAGAAACAGAGAGCCTCTTTGTGACCACCAGGGTGGGATGGGGCCGGAGTCTCGGCCTGCATGCAAAACTCCTGCGGTATAATCGCCCCCTCACTCTCCTGTACAGGAGGGCATTCATCCCATGCCAGCAGGGCGGAGGGCAGGAGCAGTGTTAGTGTGGAGGAGGAGGAGGGGAAGGGCAGGTTCAGTGAGTTTTAGCAAAGCTTCCTTCATGTGTAAGGACAAACCTCTGCTATCTGTCAACATATCTAAATTTCTGGAAATTTTTAATCTTTCACCATTAATCTCTGGCGACCTGAGGGGCAATTGTCAAACTGAAACACTTCTCTCTCCGAAACCACCAACTGTAAAAGCTCTGTGAGTCAGAAGTGACTGAATATGGTCAAAGAGACAGTTACAAGATATTGGTAAATGCTAGCACATGTACAGCATAGCCTTAATATCAGTCACATAGTAATAGCAAGCTAATATCTAGGAAGTTTTTAAATATTTGCTAACATTAGTCGCCACACTAATGGTCTAACCAGGCCAACTAAGGCTGTAGATCTAAAGCAATGTAATGAGAGGTAGAGGTAGATATACACTGTATATCTGCTGATAGAAGCTAATATCAGACACATTGTGTCAGTGCAATAAGGAACAAGAAATTACAGAACATGAAATGCAAAAGATATGTTTGAGGAGATTGAGAAACAGTGTCTCCATTATATAGTTTGTCCACCAGAGAATACGAACATGTTTATTTTTCAGCTGCAAAATTTCCCACTCCAAACAGAAACGTTTGTTCTTTGTTGTGCATGTCAAAACTGAATGATCTTATCTTTCATTTCAACTGTCAGATATCAACAATCCAGGATCATGTGGGCTATAGTCATTGGAAACTTACTGGAAACATCCTAAAATGATGGAGGAATAGGTTTAAGCAAACCTACCAACCTGCCTTTTTCACAGCAGACATTTTGACTTCTCACAGTGGGAAAATCACAACATTAACAGTCAGAGTTCATTAAGATATAAAAGTCTGAAAGTGATCTATTATGAACAACATCAGGACCCTGAAACTAAAGCAATGGAATGCAGCCAACATTAATTTTATTATTGCTAGGTCAGGACAACTTACAGCTCTGCCAGTCTTATTAGAAGATGGACTTTGATGACCTCAGGTAATTTCCTCCATAGCTCCACCCAACAACCTGAGCAGAGCTTTAATCTGCAAGAATATTTAAAAACACCTGCGTTGGTGTGCAGGACCTTTAACTTGGTCCATATGGTTGAACTCTCCAGCAAGTCTCCTATTATTAAAGCACTAATCAAGCATCTCATTAGGACCTGGGAAAGTACAGAGCAGTATGAATTACTTTAGGTTTATGTGTGAGGTTTTTGTGTTGTGTACCTGTAGTGGAGCTTCGCTGCACTTGTACATAGGAGCGTAATGTGATGTCAGCTGAGCCTCCAGATTCAAGGGGGATGGGATGGGCGTGGAAGTGTCTCAACATGTCCGACACAGTGTGGAACCACAAGTGGTGGACGTGGCACTGCCCATTCTCGTTCACAGACAAGCGCAAATGCTGGGAAAGAAAAAGGAAGGAGAGTCGTGGGGGTGGGTGGGTGGTTGGGTGGGGGGGTTGACAGGGGAGAGGAAAGTTTGTCATTCAAAGGAATGAAGGAAAGGTGAATGGAAAAAGAAAGGGTAGGGAAAGAGGGAGAGAAAGACAGATCAGGACAGAGGTCAGGACATTATCTGAGAGGCGTCTCACTGTGGGAACAGAGCAACAAGAATGCCAAGGCTGACACCAGAGGAAGAGGCGGTAGCTGACACTTCCTCAACACCGCCGGCTGGCAGGATGCGATGTGCAGGGATCACGTTACATAAGAGAACACGAAACATTGACATTACTGCATCTTTTCCAGGGCCAGAACAACTTGGTCTTGCTGTGAGCTGCAGTTGCTGCATCCCAAATGTCAAGAGAACAAGCCTGAGTGAATTTAACGCTACTGCAGAGCAAGACTGCAGCTGGGAGGAGAGATTAATGTATTCTAGTGGAGAAACAACAAGTCGTTTCATTATTTAACACACAATTCATCAGTGACAATTTTTATAACTGATTACTTGTTTAAAGTCTTTTATTGAGTAAAACTAAAAAACATTTCTGTTTCCAGCTTCTCAACTGTCAGAACTTGTTTCTGCCTGTTTTCATTTCGTATCACTTTAAATTCAGTACATTTGGGTTTTTCACTGTTGTTCAGACAAAATAAGCAAACTGAAGACACAACTTTTGACTATGGTAACTTGTAATAGGCATTTGTCAGTATTTTTTTTACATTTTCTGAGCCAAACTGAATATGTAAACAAAAAATCTATACATCAAATAATAAAAACTATAGCTGTACCACAACATCATGTACACAACACAGTAACATCACAAAACATAATGCTGTGTCTCATCTCTCTAATCATCTCACCTTGGCTTTACCCTGGAAGTTGAAGGTGAGGACATACTCGCCCGGCCGGGTCTCACTCTGACGAATCACAAAGAGCCCGTGGCTCCTGGCCCCGCCTGCGAGCACAAGCTGAGCTGCACGCACGCGAGACAGTGTACCATGGAACCATGGGTAACCTGCCAAGCTGGCATCACCATCTGAGTCTTTCGCTCCTTCACTGCCACCTGTGCCACAGTCACACACACATCCATGATTTTATTTTCACGCTAGCTTGGACACTGATTTATCTGGAGGAAAAAAAGCAAATGCATGTGTTGTCACCTGCAGAAGAGTTGGAGCCCTGGGCCTCTGGGGACTGGAGGAAGCGCTCTAAAGGCATGTGAGATGGGTGCTGGGTGAAGGGGGGTTCCCTGCAACGGACTGATGGGGCGCTGTAATGCTCTGCTGCTGTAGGACACGACCTCTCTGGAGCACGATACACACCTAAACATTTTTTTATACATTAACATATGAATGTGGATCACGAGATCCGTTTGTTATCTAACAGTGAATGCTGCAAAAAAAAAAAAAAAAAAAGAAAGAAAATGACAAGAGTCTTTGCTCACCCTCAGAGAGCAGCTCACAGCTGCAAGAGGCCACCATGGAGCAGTCTTTGGAGGCCTGACCATGAGGACATGACGCCAGCTCAATGTCATCGCCGCTGTCACTGTACACAAGCAGGCGGGTCAGGAGAACCGCAAGAACATAACAAACAACTCTACACACATCCTCATCCTACAAACAAGGACACAAATAATCCTTCTGTTTATGCCCTGAGCTGCACTGACTAACATCCACTAACTCAGGCAACTGAGGAGGAATGTCAGCTCGCCCATGTTTGTGCTCAAGCAACCTGTCAAAAACTCCACTAATTTGATGATTAATGACTGTGTGTGTTACTCCCCCCTTCCCCCTTCTCATCCACACTTTCCCCCTCTCTCCATCTTTCAGCCAACAGCAAATATTTATCTGGTGGTTTACCCCGGGTCCGTGCAGTCCTGAATGTCAGCAACCCAGGAGTTTTTCTGCAGCGAGTCGATGGTTTCCAGGATGTACTCTCCCCCGTTTTCCACCTGTGGAAGCAGCCAAACACTGCGATCACACACTGAGCTCTGTTTAAAGGACCGCATCAGGGCACAGAACAGGGCGAATCCAGTGTTAACTCAGCAAGGGCAAAGAGTTTTATCATAAAACTGTTATCAAGCTTTCAGGCGCTGTCTTCTATACTGTGAAAACGGATTCTTCCCATCAAGCATTTCAGCTAATGCAGGTGCATTTGTGTAAATGTAGCTATAGGTTTGTGCAGATTCTACCTTAAGAACAAAGGTGTTGTCCTTGTCGGGCATCTCCAGAGGCATGGTGGTCCTCACCTCAACGATAGCTGACAGAGGGATGCTTACTTTGGGCTTTGAAGACTAGGAGCAACATGCAAACAGACACATAAGAGCTCATATTAACCATAGTGTGAGTTTTTTATGTGATGTGATAACCAGCACTGTATCAGGAGCGCATTCATGACTGTACTATGTTGCATTTTACATCACTGGTTCCCAACAGGTCAGTCGTGACTCTCACAAAGTCCTAAGATAAGATAAATTCTGCCACACCACGGTATGTTTATGTCTCTTTTTTCTCTAATATCTGATTTTTCTAACTGTGTGGTAAGAAAAGGAGTAATACTGCTAGAGTACTACACTATAGTTTTGCTTCAAATGGGCTCTAAAAATGAAAAAAATTAAATTGTTTAAAAAGGGAAACTCTTGGTTTGAACTGGGGTCAGAAGTAGTAAGTAACATTGTTTTTATTCCTTATGCACTAGAAAACAAATAATACAAAAAAAGAAAGAAAAAAAAAAACACTCTGGGTGGCATGACCAAATGAAATCCTTTGGGAGGCAACTGCACCTCTTGTAAAACTAGAAGCTTTACTTTTTACTAGAAAAAAGCCCTACATAGAGCTTTAAGTTAGTGGTACAGGTTTAAATACTACCTCTTTTTATTTAGTACATTTTTAGTATGAAACCCACCCAACTTCTCCCAGACCTCTAACTTCTCCTTCACACAGGATAATTAAGGGGCAACGTGCAGTCTGAATTACTGGTGCAGTCGTAGCAGTAATGAACTACACCTCCTCGCTCCTGAGTTTAAATAACTCATTCCAATAAAATAAGGCCAACAATAAAAGAGCAGGCAAAAGTTTAAAGATTGCACAATCTGCAAAAATAACTCTCAAGCACTGTTTTACGCAGTCTCTTATTTCTCACTGCGTTTCTCAGTGATTATTCCTGCTGACTGACTAACAAACATAAAACATGAAGCGTTTACAAGAGGGTGAGCACAGAAAACAACCTGGCCTCAGTTTGCCCTCTGCAGAGAGTTGGATCCAGGCCATAATCTTAACAGATTCAAAGAGTGTGTTTGAGGCAGTGAGCTGTGTGTGTGTGTGTGTGTGTGTGTGTGTGTGTACGTATTTATTTCTGTGTGTGTCAGGAGAGGCTGACTGATGGTCTGGCAGAGGCTTATCAGCTGATCTGTCTGGAGTAACACTGTTCTCATCTCGATCTGCCTGCGCAGCTGGCTACCATCCACGCCCACGATGCTTTTCTCTGGATCGGATGTCAAAAACCACTTCCTGTTCAAGACCATTTGACCATTTCCTGTACCTCTCCGCTGCGAGCAGCACAAGCCCAATGTCAGGGTTCAGGGGATGCAAACCAGTATGAAGCAGTGCACACGACAGTATGTGTGCAGGAACATAATGTGCGTTAGAAATACGTGTGTGAACACTGTTAGCTGTAAAAGCAAAAAGGAAAATTCCATCTTCAGACATTCAAACATCAATCTTTCTATTTTGTGGTGAGCTGTCTTTTTGATAAAAACTTGGGTTGTTCCACCCAAATGACAAAAAATCCTATTCACTTAGCCTGCCTCTATCTAGCCACAAAGAGTGTTTTGTTTTTATTTGTCCAGTTGGCTATGTACACATTGAGCAAAATTTGCATTCATTTGAAGTCCAGGTTAAACATTCAGTCTCATTTAGCTCTAGTTTTGATGCCCATCAACTCCTTAGGGAAATATCTTTAATTGCTATATGCTCCACAATCTTCACATGCTAGTTGCTAACTTCATCTGTCTCTTGTTTGAAGCAAAACGAGTTCAAAGACGGCGTGGAGCTCCGTAGAGCAGAGGGAGAACAGAATAAGTCGGTGATAATTCTCTGTGGGTTAATCACTACGAGTGACCCCTTTCGCATTACACATATTAACATGATCTATTGTCAGTATGAAAATATTGAGTGGTGCAGCTTTAAATTTGATATTGTTGCAAATGAGCTGGAAACCTGAGACGTGGATATCTCAGAGCCGCAGCAGATAAAACCAAACCTATCTGCATGGTCAGATACCGCTAGAGATGAGTTTTTTTAAATGAGAGTTAATCTACCCTTTAAACTAGTGAAGCCAACAACTCTGACTCACTGAGAGACAAGTAAGTTTTGTTATGGAGGAATAAAAGAATTTCCTCTTCAGTGTTGTAACAATGGGACTTAAAAGTGTCTTTAGAGACAGTGATTGAAACACACCAACAATCAGCAAAAGCAGAAATAGCGTTTTTTGTTTTGTTTTTTTTTTTGTTGCATTTTTAGGCAATTTAAGATATTTTAATTAAAGCTAATTTCTTAAAGCTGTCTGATGTTATATTAGTGTAACAAACAATTCCTCTAATGTTGCTTTGGATGGTGTGAACCAGAGAGTGGGTCGTCTCGGGGCCTGCTGCTGTGTCATAATGCAGGCAGTTAGCATGCTGCAGTGTGGTGTCTCTGCCACACAGAGCAGCCGGCAGATTGATGACCCTGACAGGGACGGAGCCAGAGCCAGTCAGCCAGGAGCAGGCAGGAGTGAGATTTTATGAGTCAGTTTATCTTTCCGACAGTGTTGACTCTGCACTGTTATGATTTGTAAGATCTGAATAGGATGGCAGTGATAAAACAACTCAGAGAGTGTCTGCAGGGCAGGCGTGTCGAGATGTGTGCGTTTAATTAATGTGTCATCAAGGATGTAACTGGTGCTCTGAAGCCCCTCGTAATCTCAGCCTCGTCCATAGCTGCTAATAATTTTTCCCACATGTGGACGTTAATAGAACATAACAGATGAAACTGTTAAGGAACAATTATTAAGTTTCATTTCATATTTTTCCCTTGCCACTAAGTTTGGCAGAGTTTCCAAGTGACTCACTAAACTATTTCAGTTCCTATTTTCAGTCAGCCAGTTTGCCAAAGATCAATACTTATTTTTTGCACATGAAAGGGAAACTCTGTGATCCCCTACTCTTACAGAAATCAATGCAAAAGCTTCCTCTCTCTCTCACACAATCTCCGGTTTTCTCAACCAGCTCCTTCACCCCTCCTCCCTCATCTGCCTCCTATCCGTCCTTACCCCTCTCCCCCTCTCCGCACTCTTATCCCCACATTCCCACCAGCCATGATCAAAGGACAGTGGCAGATTTACACACACTCAGCTGCACAGCCTCACAGCCCTCTTAAGGTCAGGGGCAATGATCTGGAAATCCCATACAGACAAATGTGAAGTGTGCATGCATGCACATGAGTGTGTGTGTGGTTCGACTTCCGGCTGTATCACTCAGGGTCAGAGAGGCTGGATTATGAGGCTGAATTTAAATGTGGGATCCATGGGGGGATGCGACTAATGATTCTTTTCATTATTGATTTGTGTGCCAGTTCTTGTTTCAACTCATTTTTAAGTATAATCTTCAAGTAGACTTGTCATGAGGAATTGAAAATGTGCTTGTGCTCCTGCTTTTAAACAGCAGCGGGACAAAATGACCTCCTCACTAATTTTAGTTTGTTTATTTTAATTTTTGGATGTGTGGAAAGATCTTGTGTTTGATACACACGATGTAAAAACTTTGAAATCAAATAGTTGAAAAATATAGAAAAATGATGGTAGAACATAAAAAACTGTAGGTAAAATTATATATGATGAGAATGATATAAAACAGAGAAAAGCAACAAACCATTGTAGCATTGTAAGCAGCAACTGTAAATTTCTTGAAAACATTTTTAAATGAAATGAATTTTCTGTTGATCAGCTAATCTAGACCTGAAATGATTAGTCGATTCATTGATTCATTTCAGTCATTTGTTCAAGCAAAAATGACGATGATTAGCTGGTTCTAGCTTCTCTCATGGTTTGAGGATTTGAGGAGTTTTCTTTGACAGTAAGTTGAACAACAGTTTTTCTCTGTTGATCGGATAAAACAAATTCATCCATTGATCAACTAACCATTTGTTAGTTTGTTTGTTTGCCTGTTTATTTATTTGTTTGTACAATAATGTGTTGTTCTGCCCAACTGTTCCTCTATCTCTGTGTGTGTTTGTGTACCTTGGGTGGTACGTAGAACTCCAGCAGGAACTTTTCCCCTCCTTCCTCCCTCTTCGTCTTCCTCAGCAGTAGGCGGCATTTCTGCCACTGTGCAGCGCCCATACAGTTAGTGTCATCGGCCACCATGTACCTCAGCGCTCCCTCCCTCTGGATTTCCAGCAGCTCAGCCTTGTGGCCCTGGGAACCCCTGGGAAGCCGCAGCTTTTGAGACCACTTTTCTCCCCCTGCAGCCTCCCCCCCTGCCCCTCCTCCTCCTCCGCCGTTAACCTTCCTGGCTCCAGAGGGAGCGTCGGGCTCAGGGGAGGCCCGTCTGTGCCACATCTCCTTCACCCCGTCCACCACACACAGGCTCATGTTCCTCAGGGAGAAGCCCTTCTTGAAGCGAGCCTTTGGGTGACTGACCGACACGTCCTCTGAGCTGCGGGACTGTCCCAGAGCAGACACCTTGTGGGCCGGCTGAGGGCCTCGGGAGCCAGTGGTGCCACTGCCTCCCCCATCTATCCCTCCCCCTCCGCTGTCCATACTGTCCAGGGATTCACTTGAAGCCCCAGCGTCTTTGCGTCTCTGGTAGAGGTCGTGACCGTAGGACAGTGGGCAGCCCTGGATTCCCAGGAAAGGAACAATGCTGTACTTGGGTGCCGCGTTAGAGCCGTCTTCCCCCGGCGAGGCTGCCTGGTTCTCCCGGGCCTGGGTCAGCACTGCAGAGAAGCACTCCAGGAAGTGGTGGGCAAAGTGCTGTGAGAAGCTGGCATCTGCACCGGGCGAGTTGTAGCACGGGTTTTCTGACAGGAAGCGCTGGAACTTGTCAGCGAAGTCTGCAGCGGAGGCTCGAGCATGGAGCTCACAGAACTCTCGCCAGTCAGGCAGTGGGCACGAGGAGAGCTCCGGGCTACCGGGCACCACCGCTCCGTTCATCACTGGGCCATGCCAACCCACCGAGGAGAGGCTGGAGAGGAGGAAGAGGAGCACAGTGTTAATACAGTGTGTATTTGTAACTCCTGGTCTTGGATCAGAAAAACAAAAGATGAGTGATTGATGAAAAAGACTTTGAACCAGCTTGTGTTATAATATTTACATCATGATGAAAAATGATGTGAGAATTGAATCTAGTGAATCTAGTGAATCTAGTGATTTTTTCAATCACTAGATTTGGAGATACACAGGTGTCAGAGGATCGTCCCTGCACACTGCCAGGAAATAATGAATCTTAGATTTGTTTAATGGCCTAAAAATAGTGAAAACTAAACACACTGAAGCTAAAACACACACAAAAACTCCCTCCTGGTCTCTAAAACCCCCAAATTCTCCTAAAAGTTCTGATGCCACAGCCTGAGTGTCGTCAGTGGCAGCTACAGCCCTGGTGACAACAAGCACAAGCAACATCCTGTTTCACTGTGGTGAGAATTTATTCCCTTAGAAGAGACAGCTCAAGATTATGCACAGGATTGGCCTGTCGTTGAAAGTTTGAAAATAAAATGACTCATCATCAGATTCAATGTGACAAAAGATAAAAAAAGAAATCATGCAGAAAGCTGGGGTCTCCATCAGTTGCCAATTGATGGTTTATGACAAGCACTGATAAGATTATCTGAATTATCTGTCAGAGCAAGTTAACAGCAACTTGGATGAAACACAAACTGACTGTGTGGCTCCTCTTTATATCCCATCTATCTCACTCACTGTTGTTCTTCTAAATAATTAGTATTTAGTGTATTTAAGGCCACAGTCGGGCTTGTTCCATTCATCCTTTCATGCCTACGCTCTGTCCTGCGCATGTGTGTGTGTGTGTGTGCGTGTGTGTGTTAGCATGACTCAGCTCTGCCTCCCTGTCTTGGCCTGAGCAGTGCCAAACCACATCACATCAGCGATAAAAGTCTCTGCACTCTGGTTTGCTACAGTGTCAGTGGCAACATCCAAGCACAGTTTTAACCCCCCTCCTCTCTCTCTGTCTCTCCCCCTCGCTCTCTCCCTCCCTCTTTCCCTTAGCACATCAGTGACTAATACAGCATCAGTGAATAGCATCAAACAATCAAACACATGTTGGTTTGATTATTGTTGTCTGTAACTCATCCAGATAAAAGGAAATCATCTGAGTGGGCAGGCTGGGCAGCATACGCACAGGGACGGCCAACACTCCCCCAAGCTGTGAAAGCTTATTCTCAGAGCTGCTGGGCTTCTCTTGGCAGTTCACTCACAATATGCGCTTGAACGTTTGCTTTCTGAAATTGCACTCTTAAACCAAATCATGCATACTTGCATACATTTGCACTGCAGAGTTTTCTCCTGCAAGCAGCTTTATTGTCATTTTCAAAAGCATCAGTGTGGGTTGTCTTTTCATAAAGGATTAGTGCAAGAAACTCTCCACTGGAATTAAGTCTGACGCACACATTCAACTACAAGCCACTCTCTCTCATTCCCTCTTCCTTTCCCATCCCCACAGATCTGAAACAAACAATATGCCAGATTAGAGAGAGGACATGATAAGGGGAAAGTACACAGGAGTGCCAGCTCTTTGAAGGACCATTGCTTAGCTCATCTCGCGCAGAGGAACTCCTGGATGCTGAGAACTGGTGTCAGAAATTCAGAGGAATGCTATGATGGATAGAGACATGAGAGAGTAAAGGAAATGGTGGGATTAGAGGGTAATAAATCTGCATGGATGTCCCAGAGGAATCTCAAGTGCCAATACTCTGACCATTTAGCTTCATTGTACTTCTTTACTTCATATGGTGTCCAGAAGTGTGTGTGTGTGTGTGTGTGTGTGTGTGTGTGTGTGTGTGTGTGTGTGTGTGTGGAGGGGGGGGGGGATTGGACGCATGACATTTCTGAGATTCTCTCTGCACTTGAGCTGGCTGAACAGGGAAGGATCGTGAATGAGCAGCATTGTGTTGTTGTTTCCTCCCATGTTACTGTCAAAGGTCCCGAGATGGGAGCATTTTCATAACCTGTCATCAGATGACACAAAGACATCTTAACAGGTTTCAGAGACAGAAAGGTGACAGAGCAGTTCAATTTTGTGACTATGTTTTCATTTACAAAAGAAAAAAAAAGAAAGAAAAAAGAAACAAACAAACAACTGGTACCACTCTCTCGTAAAGAACCCATTATACTGGATGTAACTAATGGCTTTATTAATAGATAATGAATAATTTACTAACGCTTCATAGAAACATTACTAACAACAACTCTAGGGGTTTGCAAGTTCCTCAGTTAAGTCTCTAAAACAAAGACTGGAGACAGGGGAATCAGCAAGCTTGGTTCTGTCCAAAAGTAACAAAATATGCCTCTAAGTACCTCTAAACCCCACTAATTAATATGTTATAACTCATTTGTTTAATCTGTACAAAAACTGAAATGTAAAAACAACAGTTCACAGTTTTATGATTGGTAATCTACTTGAATATTTCTGTCCTTTCCTAATTGTCTGTCACATAATTTAATACAGAAAAGTTCTTTTGAGCAACTTCAATGGAATTTTTTGATTAATTTTCTTCTGAATTTGTGAAGCTGAAAAAAAAAAATTATATTCCTAAACTTGAATGTGGTGAATTGAAATTTCAAAGATGGGATTCCAACCACACAAATTCAGACTAAAAGGTAAAATATTTCAGTGCTTTAAATTCAATGGTATATAAATTTCAGTGTTCAATAGAGATTAGATTAATAATTAGGTATCTGTTGCTAATGACATTCATATTATTATGGTCTCTTTTCCATAGCACACTTATCTTCTGTAAAAGGCTGCAGAGCATCTGGACCAAATATCTATTTATTACTAACTTATTAGTATTTTTAAGACTAGATTGATCAGGACTCCTATATTGAGTTCACATTTATAACTGAATGGATTACCAACATTTATAGCTGCTTTATTACCAAATAGTGAGGAGAAACACCTGCTAAAGGCATATTTACAACCTGGCAACCCAGAACTGTTCTTATAATGGCATAAAACCAATCAATAAAGCATTAGAAAATGTTTTAAAAACCATTAATAAAGCTGTTAGTTACAACCTATGAACCTTTTATCAAGAGTGCCTTGTAATAAAGTGGTACCAGTTTTATAAATGTGTGGATCTAAAGGTAAAATCACTTTGCACTTTCATTCATGAATCCATCACTTCATTCATCCAAACATTGATCCACTCATTCATTCATGTCACACAACTGCTAATCACCAAGTGTTGTTTTAATAATTATCTCGCTCCCCTTGTAAGTGTGTGTGTGTGTGTGTGTGTGTGTGTGTGTGTGTGGGTGTGTGTGTATGCTGCTGCTGGCTGCGAGGAAGTCAATACCCATTCAGCTATTTAAAAACCTGCACTGGGCCAACTTTCCACTCATTCAGCAAAAAAACGAAAGCACACAGTAAGGTGCACTTCTCAAACTCCTGCCCTTCCGCAAAGATGAGGATGTGCCTCTTTCAAGGATACTGAACTGACTGTACGCCGCACCCACACACTCACACTCATTCACCAAGTCAGCATGAAACTGAAGCCATGAGATGCTGGAGGAAGTGGACAGCAATCGGGTTTTCTGAGGCTCAGCAGACTGAAGCAGACTACATACTGCAAAGCAGACAGGGGTATAAACCAAAAGTGAGAACAAAACTTCTGTGTGGGGAATGAATGAACGAAAGCACTGAGGAGAGATTTGGGTGGGGGGATCGTAAATATTCAACTAATTTCCAGAATAAATATGTTTTGAAGGGAAGTTTTCTATTAAGGTTTTTATACTTTAATCCTGCAATAACTGATTGTTTTGGCCACTTAATGGTTCTTATGGTGACCTTGTTAGAAAACAGCTGCTTATTTACACAACCAGCAGATATGCTGATTCTGAGTCATGTTTCTGGTGACTTGATGAATGTAAGTCCAATATTCACTCACTTTTCGCTCTGTTTACCAACTCCTGGGGGAAATATCCGGCTCTTTAGCTATTAATGTTCCACTATGTTCACCCTGGCTGCGTAGGTCTAATGTTTGGTGCTGAGTATGTAGTGCGCTGTGGAGTTTTAGAGCTGAAAACAACCGCGAAACAAAACAGTCAAGTTACAGCTGGACAGCGAAACAATGAGCTGAAACTCACTATATATAAAGCTGCATAAAGCCGAGGGGAGCTGCAGATTCAGGAGCTGAAGGTTCATCACTACCATCAGCCCCTTTCATGTTGTCACAATGATTTCACACGGTCATTTGATCTTATAAAAATAACCAGTACAGGTGCAATTACATTTCAGTCTTAATAATTCTGTGCTTTCACTTCAATGTGATTTTGAATAAAGGACTTCTACTTATGATGGAGTATTTGTACATTCTTGCATTGGTACTTTTACTGGATCTGGATCTGTTGGATCTACTTTTAAAGGATCTGAGTACTTCTTCCACCACTGGAGGGGGGCATGTTTTTGCTCTATAAGCCAGCTGCTAAAACAATCAGTGAGTGTGTGGAGGTGGAAGAGACAAGGGGAACATAAAGAAAGGGAGACACAGTGTAGGACAAGGAGGAGCAGAGGCACCATGTAGATTCTCACATCCCCTCCAACTCCCCTCAGCCATTTTTTTTTTCAGGTCCATCAAGGGGAGTCGAGGGGAATGTAAAATGTTTACCTCCATCCTTCAGGCCTCAGAAGCCTTTCTCCTTCCTGTCCCTATCTGTTGTAAAAATCTACCACTACTGTGCCCCCTCCTCCTCTCGCTGTTTCTTTACCCAGGGGAACAGGGCTGATAACTCTGTCAGATGGTTGGGAGTTCTGTCTGTAAGAGAAAACTGACCGGGGAGGAAAGAGACATTACTGTGCAGGGAGATGCCTGCAAAACACATCGTGCAAGATCCGTTCATTTCATGTACTTTGCAGAGGCCTCACAGGACTGAACTGTGCAGAGCCAGGAATTACATGTGTCTGATTAATAGTTTGGTGTTGTAGGTAGTAATATAGATCCACCATGGAAATGATATTCCGGCCAAGAATAACAGATGTACAAGAATTTGTGTTTTTAAAACTGTGGGTACACATACTTTACCTCCGTGTACTTATAGAGATAAACACTCTACATGTAGTTTTACACACACACACACACACACACACACACGGTGCTGTGAGCGGTTTCATGCCAGCAGCACACCCTCAGTGACTGGCTGATGAGGATGATTGGTGATGTTGTGCTCCCACCCCAGGGAGTTTGGGCCCTGCCATGTTTTCTAAGATTAGCCTGCTCCACAGCACAGCACACAGCTGGCAGCACATTCAGTACAGTACAGCGCTGTACATACACATCTTCAACTCTACGTGAATCCATTAATTACGTGTTCTTATTTAAGATGTAAATACTGCACCAGTTAGATGTGGACTGGGTCTGTCATGTTCATGACGCATGCTGGATATAGATCAACAAAAAAAGACAACGCTACTGTATTTATGCTGGGTTCATGATGTGATTTTTCACATGTCCAAGTATTAATGTACAGCATGTATAATAAGTAGAGCTGACATGATTAGTCAACGAATTTATTAGTTCACAGTCACAAAAATCATTTAATAATCAAATCAATCAAAATAATCCAATAATCAAAGGCTGTACTCATTATTTTCTAGCATCCATTAATCAGTTTTGTTTTTTTTTTGAATATGGCAATCAATCATTTATTCTATATGTCAAAACAAAGTGATAAACAAGCAATGAGAGCCCACAGTGACGACTGATCCAAAACCAATGATGTTCTATTACAGATTA
The DNA here is from genome assembly GCF_046630095.1 of Trachinotus anak. NCBI lineage: Eukaryota > Metazoa > Chordata > Actinopteri > Carangiformes > Carangidae > Trachinotus > Trachinotus anak. The sequence goes on from NW_027273865.1 coordinate 13,592,582, forward strand.
TATAACACTGAGAAAAAAGTAAATCCTCAGAATTTAGAAGGTGGAACCAATGAATAATTTGTTAGCAACAGCTTAATCAAATAACTGAAATGATTGACTGATTATCGAAATTGTTTTTTAAATCTATATGTCAGCATTTGTTTCTGTGAATCCTGAGCTGTGAATATCACATGCACATAATTTTGTACAACCAACAATAAATTTGTTAAACTAGAGGTTTAAGAATACAGTAATAGCAGGAATATGTACAAGATAAAACTAACACTGAATGAAAACAACCCAGATGTGCTGAGTAAAGTTAACCCAATATTGCATCTGTGCTATATTGATTTAATACGTGATCATCAGGGCTGATGACAAACACTAAAACTAAAATTTAGACTCCATGTGCAGGTGACAGAGAAGCAGATATCAGCATGAACATGATGCCTGTCCTGTTTTATTGTTCACACACAGGAAGGAAGTCCCACTCACAAAAACTGATTCACCTAAAGGTGTGTGAGTGTGTGTGTGTGGGTGTGTGGGTGTGTGTGTGTGAGACGACGTCAAGAAAGACAGATGGAAAGTATGTAAACCAGCCACCTATCACTGAATAAAAAAGAACGGTAGTAGTGGGAGGAAAAGCAGAGGAGATGTAGACACAAGATAAAAAATCCCAGGAGGGAGAGACGGGAGATAAAGAGGCAGACTGAGGGAAGAGCACCAGCCGCTGTCGTAGGAGAAAGAGCAGAAATAGGGGTCAGCAGTAATAGATCCCCACCTTTAACCACTTCTACCCACATTTTTTGTTATGTGTCCACTTCAGAGCAGCAGGTCAGTGACCTTTAACCCCTGCTCTGATAACCTTGTCCCTCTCTAATGCGACTGAGTGTCGTCTGGAGAGTTTCTCTCAACATGACACGGGACCACCAGAGAGGAGAGACCTGCAGGGCTGATGTCCACACAGACGGACATACAGTCCTGATCCAGACACTGACACGCCCAGCTGCATAAAGCGACCTGTGTGTGAGTGCGTAGACGCAGACAGATGCAGATGGAGATAGCAACCCAGACATGTTGAGAGGATGGAGGACAGACATTCCTGATCGCCAAACTGTACCTGCACACAAACAAACGGAGCAGTGCTCACCGGGGCTGTGTGATGCTGCAGGTAGCAAGGCCTCATCACACAGATATTAAACACATTAATTAGCGTGTCCTCTACCAGCAGGCTCTCCTCGCTTTCCCTCTCTCTCGTAGTTTCTCTGGCAAGCAGCAACAATGTAAATATTGAGTGAGCGCAGGCGTCCATATGGCAGCCAGTGATAAAGGACGAGGCGCGTGGGAGACGCACATACCGCCACTGACTTCCATTTCCTGTCTCTCACCCACCAGGTCTAACTAATTTCACAGATGACCACAGGCCTCTCACAGAGATGTGTGTGTGAGAGCTGCAAGTGTGTTACTTACTAGAATAGATGGGCTTTTAATTTGGTGTCACAGAGTGAAAATAGCCTGATGATGGTACCAACAGGACAGCAAGTACACCTCAATATAGGGCTGAATCTTTAACAACAGTTTTTATTATCTTTTACAATTATTCAGTCATTACTATGTATCTGATTAACTCAGAACCAAAATGTAATAAATGATCAAATATAGCAGGAATAAGCAAGACAACATGCCTATTCAAGTTGTGCTTTCCTTCAACGAACTTGCCATACTCAGTTGTGCAGAGAGTTTTTAAATATTTTCAGTCTTTGAAATTTCAGATTATAGTAGAAGAAAAGAAAATTTCCAAAAGCCTAAGATAAGGTCTCTTTAGGTTTTGTTATCCAACCAATAAAACCTTCAGATACTCAGTTTAGTAACACATAAGACAAAGAAAAGCAGCAAATCCTCACAACTGAAAAGCTGGAATAAAGGAGTGTTCGGCATTTTAGTCATTTTTGAAAAAGGACTTTGATTATTTTTCTGTTGATCGACTAAATGATCAGTCAACTAATCATTTTAGGTCCAATCATAAAATGCAATTTACATTCGGACATGCATGAACAGTATGTGAAAAAAAATTAAAATAAAAATGTGCATTAAAAGATCCCAAGCAGGTGACCTCAACTTACTTGTTTTGTCTGAGAAACAGTCAAAAAGCAAAAGTAATGTACAACCATACAAACCAGAGAAACACAACTTGTTTCAGCAAACAATGAGTTAAAGAGGAGTATTATCAGAATATCATAGTGATGTTAAGACCTGTATAGCACATTTTCTATGATGTTTTCCGGGTGTTTCTGTTATTCTGGCAATCCGATACAAAATATATAGCCTAGTATGGGCAGTGTAAGGTGACTTGGCTGGGGGCCGCTCTGAATAACTTAAGTCTCAAAGTAAATCAAAGCAATCAATGTAAAATGTCTAAGATTCATATTAGAACATTAAACAGCTAATGGGAATAAATGCTGGACCTATATAATAAACCACTGCCTTCGATCAAAATCATAACATAGTGTCAGAGATGCAAAGTGGCCTCATCACACCTGCACTTCTTTTGAGGTGATGTATTGATTTGTATTATACTGCCAGGTGTTCTCGTTATTCTGTCTACCCCCTCCAGAGTACATCTATCAGCCAAATGAGCTTGGGTCAGCAATATAAAGCTTAACTTTTAGTGAAGAATTATGTGCATTTTGAAAAATTTGATTTTAGCCATTCACACAACAAAAACATCTGAATAAGAATATTGTAAAAATGAGCTGCAGGATGAGGAAAACAACGAGAATCACAACAGTGCCAGAGCAGTGTAGCCTCACGGGGGTATTTTCAGAATATTATGGTGTTGTAAAAGCCTATAAAACAGCAGGGCTGCAGGCCTCTCCTGCTAAAATCATTCTCATTAAGCTTCATATTAACCGACGGTGTCCTGTATCCTACAGAAAGACACATGAGAGAAAGTCAATAGCGGGCCTACACAGGCCTACCGCGGGCCCGGAGAGCCTGTTTGATGCCAGCAGTGGATCGCTGTGCACGCTGCGTGCTGGACTTCATGAATGGGAATCGGCAGCAGCCTCCTGCTGAATGGCTGACAGACCCTGGCCCGGAGAGAAGGCGATGAATGGGAGCCTGCGAGCGGAGTGACGAGTCGGTACCTGATTTTGGGTCATCTCGAGTGGGCCTATACATCAAATCCCATCCCATCAGATCCCACCATATCAGGCCCCTGAGCCGTCCTGTGACTGACCAGACTTTACTCCCTCAAGGCTATTAAATGGATTATCGGAAAAGCCCCTTTACACCGCGACACCGTCCACCCCCGAAGTCCTCCAGGAAGCCTCACCTACAGTCTCTGTGCTCATCAGCCGACTGCACTTGCTCTCTACCATGAACCGATTCTTAACGCAGGATTCACCTCGGAGGCTGACTGTGGAGATGAAGCGGGTTTTAACACCACAACACAGCAGCCTCCTCTCCTCCTCAGCGCCAGGAGGTTTGTTGTTGTTGTTGTTGTTGTTGTTGTTGTCATCCTCAACAAACCTCGATGCTGCTGCCTTTCTCCTCTCATCATCATTAAAGGGCTCTGCAAAATATGTCTAATCATACGCGTCAGGATGGTCCAGACGCGCTAAATAAGAGATAAAACGCAGCAGCGGCGGCGGCAGCGGCGGCGGCTCTCACCTCAATGCAGGACTGGTTTCATGACGCTGGTGTCTCTGGGACGAGCCTGGCTTTGCTGTGAAGATGTTCACTTCTCAGGTCCAAACATGGTTTAATTCCCTCTCTTCATCTGCTGTTGCCCTCCCCGGTTTATACGAGCTCACGGCCGGTCAGCGCTCCCTCCATCTCTCTGCTCGACGCACTGTGCCGCCGCCGCTGCTGCTGCTCTACCTTCTGCTCTGCTGTCCACTAACCGCTGACAAGCCAGGAGGAATGAGAAAAACATGCTACTTCCGACTTAAGCTTTCAGAATAAAGCCCCCGAGTTCCTCAGCAAACGAGAGGCATGTAAATATTTAACGTTGTGGGCCCCAGAGTGAGCTGTTGTGAGTGGGGGACCAAAATTTATAGTCGTATCAAGGCTGGATGACAAATCAGGTGACTCCTCTGGGCCCCCAAAAGTCCTTTGTTCTTTGAATGCAGTTCCTGTCTACTCAGACAACTATTTTCACTTGGTAGTGCTTTAGTTTATTGATAATTCCCCAAAAATTTTCAATAAGTTTCCTGGAAATAACTATGCAATCAGATACTGATTAGTTTTAGTGGTAGTATGTCAGAATTGTGCGTTTCATTGTTGTCAGATGAGTCTGTTCATATACATATTAATTGCACATTTGTTAGAAAATCTGCACAACTAAAGTATGATAACACCAAAAGCTGGTACTGCATTATTCACTTATTTTGTCTTGGAGAGTGGTGCTGTTTAATTTAACATTGTGCTCACATGATGCTTATAGCTGCATATTTCTAAATGAAGCTGTCTTTGATCAAATCACCACAAACTAAATGACACGGAAACCTTTGGGCCTGGTGATGTTTTTGCAGGAGTAGTATCAGTTCTCTGGGTCTTAATAATGGCGCTGCAGTATTCTTCTGTACTGCACTGCACATGATGGGAACTTGAAGGAACAGGGAACATCAAAAATGCACAAACGGCAGAAGGTGGTAATAGCCTATGTGCATTTTGTGTGGCCTATTGTTTTGTTACAGTTACAGTCACCTCTTACTTTCACTACCTCATTGGTTTACTGCACATCCCTTAGTTTATTTGTTGTGCTGGTTTCAGTTGTATTTGAATACCATTGTCTATTTTTTTTCTATTACTGCCATTGTCATGATTTCCTTGTTTGATGTCTGACCTTTGCTGTCAATGAAGCTAATCAAATCTTTTTCTAGCCATGGTTGAAAAACACATTTGAGAAAATCACAGAGTTTGTTGCACATTTTTTTAATAATACAGTTTCACTATTTCCTAATACATGAGCCACTTTTATTTTGAAGGCACACTCATGTGCAGGTATATTTTTGCGTGTTTTAGGTTGAATTGACCACAGCTTCTTTCACTGGGTGTGTGGGCGTGGGTGTGTGTGTGTTTCACTGATCTATTTAACAGCCACCATGACTGCCCTTAAAGGAGCCACGCCCTTTTATCGTTGCCATCACTAGCCACTGACACAATACAAGAGGTCCTGTGTGTGTGTGTGTGTTAATGAAGGAATTGGTGAATATGAAAATGAGGGCATTTAATCCACTGTTCACACACATACCTGACACAGCCTAGACAGTGCACACTGAAAATACACACACACACACACAGACCAACAGTATGAATGAATAGGTCAGGCTCCTCCTCCTGTGTTTTCTGACTAAGATTGTTCTTTCAGACTGTCCCCAGAAAACTTGGGGCTTTTAGGGGGAGGGTGAGACCAGCTGGACCAGGAGAATGTCTCTTGAACACTTGATCACACTCTTCTGTGGTCATTGTGTTGTCACAGCTGATGTTGTCGATTAGAGTGGTGTTAGGTAATTACTTCAAATTTTAATACCAATATAAAAGACAAACAAAAAAAAAAGATTGATCTCTGATATGACACTCTTCTGTCGTGACTGACGAAGAGGTGACGTAACCATGATGTCATAGCAGCTTGTAAAAAGCCTCTGCTCTTACAACATGGGGCAGTAACAAAAACGAAGCAAAGAAGGAGGACAATGTCTCACTGAACCCTGGTTGGTCAAAGATGCAGATGCAACAATAAGGCAACATTTATGTAATTAATGCCTTACCTAAAGGTTAATAAATCATTTACTTGTGCTTTATGAATCAGTTATAAGCCATTAATAAGAACAATGTTTGGGTTGCCAGGTTGTGGAAGGTCCAGAATGACACTTTGCTTGTCTTATTAGCTCTTCATTAGTGAGACCTCTCCTCTCCACTGGACTGTTTGACAGTGCTACAGGACAAATGGTCCAAAATCCATAAACCACAAATTTAAAAAGACTCTTGCATCAGTGAGCTCTGTGCAAACAAAATGTTTTGGTAATAACGTGGCTATATGCTTAAGGGTTTTGAACTTTCTAATAAGTCATCAGGTTTGCAGTTATACGTATGACATTAATAAAGAGTCACAGGTTCCTCAGTTTCTAATGAGCCATAAGCAAAAGTTAGTCAGTCATCTGCAATTATAAATGTTAATGCATTTTCTTCAGTTCATCAAGTCCACAGCTGCAAATGTTAATAAGCAATTTAAAAATGGTGCAGATGTCCTCTCCTTCTGTTTACCTCGAATTTGTTATTACCTCTCAAATTCTATTTTTACTTATGTTACACTTCAGCTTATTTTCTGAATTTTACAGTTATTGAGATTATGATGGTGGCAGTGGTTATAATGATAATGGTTGCTATTCATTTCATTAATTTATCCTTTTTAATTGTATTTTGGTACATACATAGTTATAATTTTTCACCTCACTGAGGACACTCAATTTTGTAATCTAGCCAATAACAATATCCCCTTTGTGAGAGCTCAGGCTGACACCATTTACTACGTGTTGTTTGGCCAAATGAGTCTTTTCACGTGGCTCACTGATGTTTACCTCTCAGTGAGAGACAGTTGAGAGAGTGAGAGAGCACACCTTCACTATAATCCTCTCTGAGAGGATTGACTGTGTGGCTTCGTGGTGGGGTTAAGGGCTAAAATAATAACCTGGTCAGGCCGCAGACAGGTGGTAGTGGGAGAGGACGACCTGCTCTGGAAGATCTGATCTGGGTGTTTCCTCTGAAACCCGGAAGCTCCACGCCTGCTTCTAGTCTGAGCTGTCACTGTGATCTTGTTTTCCAAACTCTTTCCTCAGCTGTTAAGCAGCTCTAAACAGTCCATGTAATCAATCATGATTTCACAAAAGCATGTGATTAAAATGTTGACACCATTTTTCAAAGACTGTAAGCAACACACAGCAAACCACTGTGATTAAATACATTTGGATAAAGTACTTTTAAACTACTAAAAGCTGCATTTAGAAGCACAAAGGTCGGTTGGCAATATTTTGAAATAAGATTACAGATTGACATAGTTTAATCATTTCCATTTGGATAGTATGATCAAAAGGTGTCACCGCTTGTTATTTCTGTCATCAGTGATGACGGTGATGATGACGACAGAGACCTCTAAGATCATTATTCTCAATCCAAACCCAGAATAGAGGGAGGAGCTTCTTAATGAAACAAAAAGAGACCTGGGCTGGGAAAGGGCTCTCTCTCTGTCTCTCTCTAGAGACCCTCGCTTCGTATTGATCCTCATACGCTTCCTGCCGGAAGGATGAATCGACGGAAGCCTCGAGGGGGCAGGGGCCACTTCAAGCTCCTGCTCATCCACAGACCAGTCACTGTCTCTCTCACATCACCTCTGTTTTAGTCCTTTCCTTTCCATGTTTCAACCCCTCTGTCCAACCATCAAACTTATCACATTGTTCCTTCTTAATTCCTCCCATCTCACCTCAAAAGTTCATCGTTTTCAGTCCTTCAGATAAACTTTTCCATGTACTCCTCTGTGCAGACATACAGTACAATTCAATGGCAGAACAGGAACTCACAATCTAAGGCTGCACACAGACAACCCAGTCTCCTCAGTGGGTGTCATCGATCAGGAGTTCAAATATATACCAAATTTAGACTTCGGGGGGTGAGACAGAGGCGGGTGGGGGGAGCTGAAACACAAAAGGGAAAAAAAAGAGAGATGCTTTTGAGTTGATTTCCTGTGAAAGCATCTAAAGTGGTTGGGATGGAGATTGGCCTCCTGGGGCTGTTTGAGGATCAATGTGTCAAGCAGGCTTTAATAAGAAACTATCCCTCACTGTCTCCTGACCAGGAAAACACACAACGACGTGGGATAGACTCCGCAGTCTGCATACATGAATTCCTGGTGGGGACAATTTAAACAAAGATCCAGGGAAAGCACGGTGAGTTTGCTGCCTGAGAGGAAACAGAATCATCAGAAAGAAAGAATCTGAGGGTGAAATGATGTAAAACTGAGAACAAAATGACATTTACCTGAGAGAAGTTGTTTCCATCATGTATAGGGGATGTCCATAATAGTCTCCTCAGAGAGGAGTTATTGATGAACGCCCCCTCTCCCACCATCACTACAAACCTGCAAATCTTTTTGATTTAACATTTTTTGAAGATGGGGCACTTGACAGAGAGCTAAGTGGGGATTCAGACCAAAACCCGGGTTAATGAAACACCATGTAGAAAGTCCACTTGGAGTGACACATGAATGCATTTAAAGACTTATCAGACATGGGAAGGCTGTACAATGGTTTGTAATTTTCACACACATGATTGTTCAACTCTCAGTTGATGTTACAAAGTACTGTATCAAGAATATCTACAACCTCCTATCAAGTAAAGTGCAGCAGTTTGCAGGTTTGGTGTGTATTTGCAGTTAGTCTATGGTAAATTGGGTTACTTTTTACTTTTGCACATGCTAAGTACATTAACATTTGAAAGGAAGCCTCCTTTTTAATGTTTGCTTGCTGCACAAATATGTAATCTGATTGCATAAAATCTACAATTAATCAAATTATGTGCAACTTATTACATGCACCTGGGGCTACAGTGTCTGGGTCTGGGGATATTATTACACATTGCTACATACACATTCCTGCTTTAGAAGTCCTATCTGAATATGAACCAGGTGTTTGACTCCAGACACAAGTCATGTCTTTGCTGTGTGCTGGGACACTGATTGGTTACAGAGCTCATCACGCAGCGTCAGAAGTGTCAGTCTGCCAGCTGAGTCACACCCACTTTCACTCGCAACTTTCACAGAGGTGACAAGAAATTAGCAGCACTGATCCTCAGATGACCTGCTGGTGAAATGCAAGTGTGTGTGTGTGTGTGTGTGTGTGTGTGTGTGTGTCTGTGTGTGTTTTTTGTGTCACCCTGTACCTGAGGTTATGTCTCTCTCGCTGAGCTGGCAGGAGATGATGCATGATGTGTGCAGCTCAGCCCAAGATAGCACAGTAAACTGCACTATCAGTGACACTGTAAACAACACAAGGAAACAACAGCAGGAAAGAAAGCACGTCAGTAAGTCATGTGCTGGAGAGGCTGTGCCAATAAACTTAGTGGTGCATCAGGAAACATAATGGGCAGCAGTGAAAAGTATGGCACTGTACAAATTTCAGGCATTTGTACTATTTATTTTGTGCAATTTCTACTCCCCCACATTTAAGAGGGAAATATTTATCTTGTCACTTCATTGCATTTAATACACAGCTATAATTACTAGTTACTTACTTATAATTTACAAACAAAACACATTTTGATCTTATAAAATAGGATTCATTTTTATAGATTATCCACCCAACAGATAATAAATTCAGTAATTAAATTCAGCCCCACCTCCACGAGCTCCATCATTAAAATGTAGCTTATACATTGATGCATTAATATTAACCATCTATATAATATAATTCTGCATGATGAGTGCCTTTACTTTATACTCCCTCCACCACTTACTGAGGAATGTTTGCAGGCAAATTGAGATTAAAATGATTTGAAGATCCCATCCACACATGTTTTAAGACATTTAAAAGATTATTTAAAACTATGTTTTGAATAATAATTTGTTCTGACATTGTTTTTGCACAATAAAATATCTACCTCATTAGAAACTCTTATCTACTCCTTGTGCCTTGTTGAAAACTCCAGTATATATGAAAACATTTCCCCCTGAAAAGTTTCACTAGCGAACACAGGAAGTCTCCTACTCATTGTGTGTGCACTGGAGGATTCAAGCTTGCACATCAAATTTGGGGGAGTCATATACTGGACCATGATAAGCTAGAAAAATAAACTAGCTGCTTTTCAACATGTCTTTACACTCAGATTTAATGTGAGTAGAGATAAACTTTTCCCCTTCAGCAGATGAATTTGAAAAAACCTTCTTGTGTCACTCTCTGCACATACGTCATATGTCATTCTGCACCTTGAAGCTCAAATATTCTGTGAAGTAACAATTAATGAAACACATGTTTGAGTGGAGGGAGACATTAAAAAAAAAAAGTGTTATGGCAGCAAAACGCCACACAAATTGTTTTGTTGACATGGGCTTTACTTCTTCAGATGTCACAGGCCTCACTGCTCTATGTGTATAATAATAATAATAATAATAATAACTGCAAAATCAAACATTTTTATCAAATAACCCATGCAATTGCCATGAACCTGTGATGAAGGTGAAAAAATGACCTTAAAGCATTGTATTTCACCAAACACAGAAATATTTCATGTTTTAGAAGTTATATGAACCATCCATGAACAGATATGTGCTCCTTTAGTTCACTAACAAGTCATTCAGAGACAAAGAGATGAAAAGTATGTCATCCTGTATCGTTAAATTCTCTATGTTTTGGTCAGTTAGACACAGCTCTCAGCAGATCATTGACTGTCAACTCCAATCACAGACATATAGCATATTTTACTCTTTCTCTGAAGTAATGTGTTGTTAATAAGCAATAAGAAGTTAAGAATCAAGCTCATAAAACAATGTTATGTATGTTTATTGAGCTGGTAATAATGGTCTGGGGTCTGCAGGAGCCCACACAGAACATCAGGTTCAGTCCATTTGTAACTGAGGCTGTGAATTTTATCTTTTGAATATGTTGGGTTTTTTTTTCTTTGTAATGACTGTTAATAAACATGATCTAAATCTAGCTGTCACTTCCCATCACCTTCCCCAGACGAGGTGAGAGGAAGGCAGGGTGGGGAGAGGTAGGGGCGCAGGGGTCATAAGAGATATTCAGCATCCAGACTGGCTGATCCGGGGTCACGTGGCTGAGTGATTCAGCCAGACGATGTCGGAGCAAATCAGAGCGCGGTGGGAGCGTTCAGCATGGAGCCACCTGACAGAGGAGGACTGTTTCTATGGCAACACTCCTGGGGGGGCGGGGTGGGGGGTGGGGGGGTGATAAAAGGAGGGGGGGGGGGGGGGGGTGAACCGAATACATGCTGAGCCAGAGGAAGGGAAGAAAGACAGAAAGGGGACAGGGGATTATGGGAGGCCGAAATGTTGCTGAATGATTTATCCAAAATAAAATGAATGACGCCTTCAAACACAAAAACAAACAGGCACCAAACTCCCTTGGCAATCCGCCCTCTTCAAAACACACACCCACACATGCACACACACATACACACACACTCCCACTCCCACACACTCTTTGTATCCATGCAACAGTCCTCAGCAGTTTATGGCCTGAGCTACTTAGCAACACAAAGGAGAAAAATCCTGAATGGTGTGTTAGCTCAATGAGTGCACTGAATGAGATTTTCACAGCCACAGAGAAATGAATGAGGAGGATGCTGCTGAATGGAAGAGATGTCTGGGAGGAAAAAAAAAATCTTACCTGCCAAGCTAAAGCAGGATTCATTCTGATCAGTCCTCTCTCACCACGACTGATCTGCAGCCCAGGAGGCTCTGCTCTGACAACTGCTGGGACTGAAATTCACTCATTCAAGACACAATAACAGAATCAAAGCTCATAAAGACCAAAACTGGATGATGTTTGCAGTGTAGGTGGAAATCACACACATGTACAGCAACTTTAGTCACCTTAAAATTAACCAACAAATTGAATTATCATCACTCATCAGCCTGAAATATGACCTTTCACTGCTTTTCTCTGGTTTATATCATTGTGAAGTGAATATTTCTGGGTTTTGGACAGCTGGCAGCAGCACTATAGCTGACACTAAAGCAAGAAAGACATTTTTGACCATCAACAAAGCAAACTCTCTGCAGTTACTACAGAGTATTTTCAATATACGTTACACATTTTGTTTATATGTAAAGTAAATTTTTAGAAATACTGGTGTTAATATTGTTTAAAGCAGTGTTGGTGCCATGGGAGGTGGCCTCCAGTTGGACATGCGCCCTTTCTATGGATAATTAAAGCTATATAGGCCTAATATAATGTACACCTGAAGAAAAATACTCTTGATCAAATGAAATAAAAATAGAAAAGTCAAAATTACAACAATATGAGAGTTTTGCATTGAGATGACATAATGGTGCTCATTAAAGTCTGTTCAGTTTTTTATGTGCATTCATACTGTGAACCTACAATGAGTGCCGAGGTGGTTTATTCTTCTCTTGTGTTGGCGAACATCCTGTTAAACAGCATGTCACCTACCTGTTATAGAACATACTGTGGTTTTCATGTGAATTTTGTCACTCATAGACTCCTGTCGTATTTGTTTGCACAACCATGTATATAATTCTGACTGAGAACATTAAACCTGTTTATATATTTTCATTTACTTACTTTTAGACATGAAGTATAAAATAGAATAGAATCCACCTTGAAAAATACCTGACTTGGATAAACGTAGAAGGTAAGAACCTCATGTGTTTAAAATGCCCAAAGTCCCAAAAATATTACAGAAGACACAACCTTGGTGTGTCCAAGTGGGAACCATGTGTTCCTGCCTGAAGAGCAAAAAATATGTAACTGTTGAAATATGGTTGGACTGGATGAGGATGCCACCTTGGGCTATGGCAACTTGCAGCATTTACACTAAAAGAATAAATCAAGGAAGAAAACAGACTATGTCATAAAAAGTAGTCTATGCCATCTTTGGGGTCAGTGGCTTCACAGTTGATGCTAGAGGAAGACAACAGGAGTGACATTCACACAAATGCCCCATTAAGAAAGTTAAAAAGATACAGTGGAATATGTTATAAAGTGATTTCAGTTTAGAAAAAATAACAAAACCAAAAAAACAATAGGGAAAATGGATGCGGTGATGCAAGCAGACAGAGACAAGAGGGACGACAGTCAGGGGAGTCAGCTAAATAATTCATGTTCATAATAAAACATAACTTTACTGCCCTCTACTGAACCCAAGATGGAAATGAAAAATTTAGACTATGAAAGAAAGATGAAATAATCCAATTTTCTCCTGTTTCTCCACTCCTGCCATACACCCAGTCTCCTTCACTGCAGCATGACATTTGCTCCGAGAAACAGTCTCAAAATAAACATGACAGGACCAAAAAATAAAATGCTGACCCATCAGTGTGCTGTCATTACAGAAAACTCTCGGACCAAGGATCAGTCTTGGTGAAATGACCCGTCCACTGCTGTAAAAATAACATCAGGCCATTAGGCTTACTTAAGACCTTTGTTATTCTACAGATGGAGGTTGTTAATATTTATGGAACAGTCGATGGGCGGCTGGAGAAGCTGAGACGAGGGATATGGAGGAAAGAGAGACGACGACCGGCGAGAGGGGAGGGTAAAGTAAAAGGTGTGTGTTATCCAAGTTCAGGGTTAAAGGTGAATATGCTCTGGAGGTCAGAATGAGGCGGTAATTGTGCTGAGATAGCTCAGGGTCTGCTTTGATTGATAAGAAAAAAGGGGCTTACGATAGATGGAAAAGAGGAGGAGGAAGAGGAGGAGGAGGAAGTGTGTGTGTGTCTGTCTCGTTAGTCTTTAATGGCTGTGAACTGAGGTGCTCTTTAAGAGGAGGCCTTTCATGAATAATGCAGTCTAATTCAGTCATACTCAGATGCAGGCAGCTCTCAGTGGGACCGCTCGGGCCTGAATCACTGATCAGCACATTCATTCCCTGTGTGTGTGTGTGTCTCAGTGCAGACGTTAGTCAGTCACTTCCACTTCTTCCTCCTGGGTCAGTTATTAAAGACACCCAAGAGTGGTTACTAAGCCTGCATTAGACTCTTTACCATCCTGACATATAAAAATACAGCGACACCATTGTAATATTACTGTTACTGTCAAAAATTCCAATGCAAAGACCAAAACTAACAGTGGATCAACTGTGGCTCAGTACTTATGGACTTCCACAAACCTTTAAAAATGGGTTATGAATATATACTTATATATTTTAAAAAGGCAGAGTAATTTCCTACAAACCTGGGAACTGTAGTTTTCTAGCAAACATTATACAAATTGGAGTAAATATTGCATTTACTGCAGATTTCAGCTGCAGATTAATACACATCTGGTGAATATTACCAGCAGCAGGATGTTATGTCTGGGATTGAATCAAAATATACCACAGAGCCTATGTTCAGGAACATGTTATCCAGTAAAGGCAAGCGGCTCATTGGTGTGTTTTTAATAGTTTTTGGAGAATGGAGCTCTATAGTACTGATTTTATCTGACAAGAACAGATATCATCAATCAACTCCTCCCTCCACTGCCATCATCATCCTGCATCATCAACAACTCAAGTAGGGACTGTGTGCTTGCATGTGTATTTAGACAGTGTCCTGTCTCTCATAATTTTTTCTGAACATCAAAGCTGAGTGTCCCACCTCCTGCCAATAAACAGTGAACAATTTACTGCCTGTTGGGATCACATATTTTAAATATGAAGTTTCCTCTGCTGTCAGCCACAAAAAATCATCCTTCTTGTAAGGGAAAAAAACACCATTCATGTGTCACTGACAAATTAGTTGAGTCAATTCAGAATAAAATCAAATAGCTGCCCTGCAGGAATCAGCTATATTGGGCTTTGGCAACACAGACAATACATGTTAATAGGATGAATTCATTCATGGTTTTGACAGGAAGAAAAATGTAGAATATCAAGAGACTTATCCCAAAATGACACAACCTTGCTTCAAAGTGCAAACCAACTTGTATTAGAGGATTCTGTGTAAGGACGATTCCCAAACTGTAAACCCAATATATTATATATACAACACAACACAACACACACACGAAAATGAAAATTCAAGAGAAGTTACTGCATAGTCTTTATTTGAATATATCTGCAATATCAGTCAGAGAATGAAAAAGTAAGCAGGTAAACATGCACAGTAATTTGTCTTGGAGTAGAATATTAGTATCATAGACTCAGCAAACGTTGGTGTATTACTGCTGTAACCCTCATCTGTCAGCTGAGGAGCAAATCGTCTCTTAATAGCCAGTAACAGTAAGAAGCTGATTTTTCTACGAAGCAGCACATCATTAAAAACTCTATTTATCAATTAATCAATCATATTACTCATTCTGAAACAGAGAAAATCCCAAAAGGAATGAAAAATAACCTTATAACTACTGTATGTATTGTTCCACCACCATAACCTCTTCAAAAAAACGCCTTTTTCTCAATAACCTTCACGGAAAAGACGATGCTTTCAAAGTAAAGTTTCCAACCAAACATAAATTATAATGTTGAACATATCACCTTAAATCTTATATCATCTATCAACCTTACTTTTTTTTTTAAATTGGTTTAGAGAATATTTGTGTGTGTATGTTGATATGTTATACTCAATAATTTTGTTACATAATAATATGGGACTCTTAAACAACCATTACTTCCTTGATTAAATTCCCACTTATTCTAAATTCCAGTATAACTCACACAGCAAGCCCCAAGTATTGTGGTCCCTTTGGTACAGGAAGAACTAAATCTTAACTTCATTAAATTTGTGCAACAACAGCCCACATTACACGAACTACTAATGATTGGTTTTCAGCATTATGTTAATCTAAGAAGGAACCTTCAGTTATAGTTTTGCTGGACATCAATTACAACTCATCAAAAGGTCAAGAAACAGGAAATGAAAACAGAAGAAATCTATTTTGGAATCACTCAACCCTTTGATTTACAGTTTACAGCCCTAAACTGCCCCCTAGTGGCGATGTTAGCTACTGCAAGAACAAAAGCAACGTTCCGTTTTCTCGGGGAGCGCAATTAGATAAACTTATTTTTTTGGTGGGACATGCATGCTGCTGAACCAGCCGCATCTCACAGGGACGCGATGATGTCACAGTGGGTTGGACGGCTTAGAGGTTTTGGTCGTTCTCATGGAAACGGTGAAGGTGGTCAGCATACCTTAGAGTAACAGAGACATGGAGAAAATTTAGAAACATCAAGAAATGGTGAGGATTATAAGGTGATATTCAATTCATACATGATGTAGGAAACCAGACACATCGAGCTTCACTTTCAGCTGTGGGGTGCACACTCACTTTTTAGCACAGAAAGCTGAGCAGTCTCTGCCGATACTCTCGCTCCAAGCCGTCTTGTACAGCACCTGAAAACCCGCAGGTAACAATTCAGTTCAGTTTCTCTACAGCTGAACACACAGAACTATTACGGGTGTGCCAGAAGCTCCTCGGGTTTATATAAGAAGACCTACCAAGAAGACCAAACAATGCAGGAACAGGGTGTAGAAGAAAGCAACGGTCCTGGCCACCTTGTTGGAGAGAATCACACGTCCCTGAGAGACACAAAAAGTGTAGGATTAGATGAGGAGTTGCACCAAACACATGAGCAGAGTCACTGTGTATGTGTGTGTGTGTGTGTGTGTTTGCAGCTTACCAGGCTCAGAGTTGCCTTATCCCAGGGGCTGAGGCTCAAGTATCGGCGCTGGCGCTCCTGCAAACAGAATACTTAGCCTCAACAAAAACATGCTTTCTTTGCAAAGTGGAAACACAAATACTATTAAAATGTAAAAATGTGTGCATAGTGAAGGTGTGTGTCTTGTACCTTCTTGCTGAAGGAGGCAAACGGATCCAGTCTCTCCTCGTACTGGGAGGAGTAGCGCATCACAGTGTCGTCACTACCTCCGGCCTACATGGCGCAGAGAAAACAGACAGATCTAAATATTCCTCCAAAAATATCTTAGGGTTCAGATTCCACAAGATCAACATAACAAAAACACTAATGTCATCCATGCAGAGCGGAGTCATTCATGCAGTCATGGAGTCACACACACACACACACACATACACACAGTGACGCACTTTGCTGGGGTAGCTCTGCAGGAATTTGATTTTCTCATAGAGTTTGATGTTGTCTGCTCTCAGGCTGTCCAGTTCATTCTGCAGGGCCTGCATGGTTTGCTGCATGGAGCGATTCTCCTGCAGGGGACAGAAGAAACAAATGGATGAGAAAGTAATTCTCCCAGAAAAAGACACAGGGATATACTGTGTGTGTGTGTGTGTGTAAGATAAAGAGAGATCGTGACTCACAGCTTCCAGCTCTTGGTTGCGGGAGCGGAACCTCTCCCTTTGGCTGGAGATGATGGAGAGCAGAGAGTCCATCTGGCCCTGAGGAAGCTCAGGATGGGGGGTCACGCCTGAACCTGAAGATCACACAGATAGCACAGATAAAACAACGCTTCAGTGTCATCTATACTTTTCTCTAATTATATGCATATATGGTCACAGTGTTGTATGATCAATGCCATGTTGAAAATGGGTTCATTTAAGGTTTGATTTGCATACAGGCAGTGCGAGTCTAACTCCAGTAACCTCAAAACTAGACTCAGTCTTGACTGGAACATGTAGGGGAAAAAAAACAAAAACAAAAACACTTAAATCCCTCTCATCAGGCTAGTTTGTAGTATTTAAACAGACAACTCCCCGCGCAGAGTCTCCACTCAGCGGGTTTACCTCATTTCAATTAGAGAAGTGTGCTGTCGGCAAGTCAGACTTCAGTATTTTCACCTTTATGCCCATGAGGAGTGACACTGCAATCGTGAGCTATCACCTCTATTAGAACAAAGAATTTTCAGTGTGGAAATTTCACACAAGCGTCACAGCTGAGAGATTAAGTCAGAGAGTCTGCCTTAGTTTAATAGTTATGATAGGGTGGAAGCTAATCTTTCGATACAGAGGGAAACAATATATATAAGATGTGACTAAAAAGACAGTTATTTATGGGTGCATCAAATGTTTATCCTGAATGTATAACTTATCTAAAGAAAAACACCGAAATTCACAAAATCTTTTTCTGTCTTGTCATGATATTTTGTATTCAGCAGCACAGGAACATAATGCTACTGAGCAGAGAATTAAAATGAGTACATTTACTGTGAAAGGCCCCAGAAACCTATTTTCCCATTTGGCTTCTTACTATGAGTAATGGTGTCTTACATGGACACTATATTCTGTCAAAGTTTATATGTTTTTGGTTATTTCATATTATAAATGAGCAGGGCTCATGTTACACACTTTTGGGTGTGTAACATTTTGGGCCAATTGATCAACCAATCAGTATTTTAATGCAGTAACTGGGTAACAGTTACCGTTCTCCTGTAGGCCGTTTTCTTAAATGTCATGTGAACCAGTTCAGTAACCTGGTTTGTGTAATCAGGGAAGGGGACTGGAGAAAACAGGTAGAGAGCTCTTATTTCTCTGCCATGTATACTGTACGTGTAACTGGGTTAGTAATTGTTTTTTTTACAAATGTGCCTGTGCATTACAAAAGACTGCAGACAGAAAGCCTCAGAGGAGACCATTATAAAAAGATATCTCCTCGTATTTAAAACGATTCCATCCTAAGTGCTACAAAAACTGAAACTAACACAAAGCAGCCTTGACTATTTGTAAACCACACACACTTTTGTGTTGTGTAGAAAAGCTGTGAAACATGATGTTCAGCTCTCCTCCCCACACCTCAACTTTTTTTCAGTCCAGGTACGTACCAGCAAACATGGCTGTGGCCTCTTTGATCGGCTCCGGGATGTTCCCCATGTTGCTGACCTCAGACCCGTCTGCATCGGGGCGTGGCACGGAGGACATGGCCTGGATGGTGCTCAGGTCGTGCTCCAGCTTCAGGATCAGCTCCTTCTGCTCCGCGCTGGTCCGCACTGCAGCCGAAAACTCCACCTGCAGCTCTGCATAACGGCCTGTTGAGGGCAGAGAGGAAAGATGAAGATAATTCGCAAATTATTTTTCATGTAGACATCTTGCTTATCTTTAGATTGTATTTATAGTTCCCATAATAACTCACCTGTAGCAGCTGCAAATGGCAGAAGCAATCCAATATCCACATCCCTGAAAACCCCTGTGGGATCCCCTTTTCCACCCCACAATCCTACTCTCGGAGTATTTCCTATTAATCTCTTTCTCTGAGAATACTTATTTTACAGTTTAACAAAGTAGATTTCCAACAAGGTTTTCAGGAAAGAAAAAAAAACTACCACAGCACACTTTTAGTATTTGTATAAAAGAGATTTACTTCAATTATCACACCTAGGGTGCATGTGAATAATAATGATGATGAATCAAATGTCAATCATAACAAATACATTGTGAACGTTTCATACAGTGATATTGCTTTTCAATGTTGTAGAAGGGACTGTTTTACAGTGCTGAGAACAAACAACATGATACGTTTAGTAAATAGAAAGATAAAGAAACAATGATACATGAGGAAAAACGAAAGGGAGGGAGACCCCAAAGGACAAAAAAGCATCTCAGGAGTGACAGAAGTGCTAGGGAAACAACTTTCAAAAAACATCTTAACCATCCCTTTACAGTCATGCAGCCTTTTGTACTACAACACACACGTACGCGCACACACACTCACAAAATAAGCAGTGGGAGAAGTTATGAGAATTATTACTTCCACATTGTTGATGACAGGTTGGAAAAAAAAATCATCTAAAAACACTCTGAACTTGCTAAAGCCTCAACAAGCATCTTAAAGCTTTCCAAAAGTGGGTGGGGTGGGGTAGGGGGGTGGAGGGGTAGGGAGGGGGTTTGAAGATCTCCCCAGGTCATTTGGTTGTCAGACTACACTGTGGTTTAAGCTATAGGTGAACTGAAGCGACAACACTAGGTAGCAACATAGAGAAAACTGTCAGCAACCTTTCAACAGAGGTGGATAACTATTTCACTATTTGGCTTTTTGCTTCCTCTTTTAAGTCTTGTGAGTATTCACTGAAATGTTCATTGTTCCAGAGTTGATCTCTGAGTGTTGAAATTGTACAGTTAAGCATGAAGTAACTGAGAAGATGAAGAGGAAATGGTTTACAACTTAAAACTGGAACCAATGAGGGAGGTGAGCGAAATACCAAAACCACGCGAGTAAATTGGAGGGTGGGGGGTGGGGGTTGGGGGTTAAAAGGATGAGTGTATTGTGCTGTATTATGTGTGTATGTATTACTGAGTGTGCTATGCATACAGCACCACTGATTCGGAAAGTGTTTCCTTACAAAACCCACTTCATAAGATATATTTTAAAAGTATTACAAAAAACATCTGAGGTTTTTTTTCTTTTCTTTCATTTTTTTTCCTGAATATGGTGACCAGTGCTGCTGTTCGGGCTTCCATTACAACTAATATGTCAAATGAATAACCACTACTTCAACAGATCATACAGTAAAGCTTTACGACTTCAGAAAACATGATATGATATACAGCATCTGTTACACCTTTACAATGTTATTCAACAGTGTATAGAATCATCTGATTTAAATTTGTAGAAAAATATCTGTGGATCATGGAAAAGTCCTGAATCGTCCCTTCTCTCCTCCTGCCTTCAAACAAAAGCATACTGTGACAATAGTGAATCAATAGCTACTTGATCGACTGTATTTACATGTCTCTTTTCCAAATAACCATTAGAATTGGCACACGTCATTTATCAATACCTGTAGTGCCGTTATTAATGTCACAGCAAACCTGACACAAACAGAAAAATACAAAATGCCCTATGAATAAATTCAGTGTTATTACAGTGTACGCTGTTTCTGCATGCTTCCTCCTTCATTCAATGCTCTGGCCTTTCGCTGCTAGTTATGTTATGTACAACGTAAGAAATGCATTGTGGGAAAACAACTGTCTGAAATAAGACCCGGACCGAAACGCGTCTGCAGGTCAGTCATAAGAATGCACGAGTTTCTCTTCTCTTTTTTCTGTTTCACTGCACTCCAGCAATTATATACAACCCTCTCCAGAGAGCTGAGAAAAGTCAACTTTTAAGTACCACTACGAAGTGTATGAGAAATAAAGTTGGATCAAGACGTCGGACAGATTATGAACAAATCAGGTGAAATCGTCTACATCTAATGACATCACTAGTTTGGTGCCCTGCTTGGCAGTTAAAGGCACAAATCTGATGATCTCACATGGTTTAGGTGAGTTGATGGATCTGGCTATAAAATGGCTAATGGGTTAAGTGCTTATACTTTACAGTAGCTATTCATCACCATAAAACATACTGTGGTTGTCCAGTCCAAGCAGTCCAACAGAAGGCAATAGGCCTTCAGTATTCTGCAGAAGACAGATGTTTCACATCAGTCATCCACAGGAAGAGCCAATGTGTGAGGAATTTTACAATTATTAGATGCATTAGAAAATCCAATTTTGACCAACACATCTTAGTGCAGTGCAATGAGGTTATCAGTATCTTTTGACAGGCTGCCAATATATCTGGATGTAGATTCAGGGAAAGGGGAGGCTTGAGGATGGACTGAGGAGATTTTGGATAGAAACCCAAACAGGCGTTTACTCATAATGTCTACATATGTACAGGACAATGTCTTTCTGTCACACAGTCATCTGTAGTTTATAATAAGGGGCTGCTGTGTAAGAATTCAGTTCATTATGTAGAAAACAGGGGTACAGCTATCTTATGCTTTCATTGTTTAGTGTTAGGATGTGGATAAGAGTCTGTGCTTGGTTCACAACCACTTTTAAAAAAGGCATACATTTCCCAGGATCCCGGGACCGTACTCTGCTGTAGTGTTTACAGACCCTGTCCTAGGTTAAGTTTTCAAAAAAGACCCTAATAAGTGCTTTGTTATGGACTGCAATATAAATTCTGCATAATCATAGGCTGGCTATCTCTGTTCAATCTGGCATAGCACACCTTCTAGCTGGTACACTTCTCTAATCTCAATTTGGCAGATATGACCTCTTTCAAGTTAACATGTGTTCTCAAGTTCAGGTAATTTCATTTGACCTATTTGACAAAGTGTATACATTTGGACCTGTTAATTATGTTAACATGATTAACGAGTGGGCGAACTCTATCTAAAGAAAGCTGCATGCCCTGCCGAGCGTTAGTGTTTGGCTTGCCCAAGAAACAGCCAAAAAAAAAAAACATTATTGGAGAATAGAAAACAGGAAAAGAGATATGCTATCATATATTCACTGATCTTGATATGTCCTTTGATTCTCTAGCTAGCAATTTAAGAGCATAACTGATGTGGTAAAAGCTTTATGCTTACGGGAGCATGAACTGTAGCAAACACATTTTTCAAAGCTATTGAAATGACACTAAACTTTAGGATTCATGAATATACAAACAAATGAGAACTAGTACATCTTTGTAAATATTAACCAATACTGCCGGCAGTCTATACGTCTAATAAAAATGTTACTTGCCCTCAGGAACAGTATAATCCCTTAAAAAATAGACAACTCAAATGATAAGACATTAAATGAAAAATACAGCACCTATAAATAAGCAGAATAAAAACCAAACTATAAATGCAAAATAGCAATAAAACCAAGCTACAGTAAATCATAGTATTACACTACTTTGTGAGAAGATTAATGTAATGGTAACGCATCAAACAGCTTAAAGAAGGGTGTCAGTTGTGCACTAGTAGTGTGTGCAAGTAGATACGAAATATGACCCCACTCATTGGAAACACTGAACACTCCTCAATCGCACACATGTGTGCACACGCATGTATTGACAAGCATGCGTGTACATGCACCCACGCAAACACGCACACACACATACACACAAAGGGGAGGCAGTGGGCTGACAGGCACTGAGGGCTTGTGTGGGACAGGGAGGAGGTGATATGCCTTATAATTTGTAGTGTATACAGTAGAATTCAATGCAAAAGACTTACATCCCTGGATACAGGATAGACTGGAGGAGAGTGGTAACTACTCACACCAGGATTGGGGTGAATTCACTTCGACAGCAATCAACAGAAAGTACAGATTAATCAAGTACTGTACATTGAAATTCATTCGCTAAAACCCATTTTTTCAGTCAAGAATTTCATTATTAATAATCTACTTCTTAAATTTAACTCTGAGTGAATTGACCTCGACCCTGACTTACATGCAGGCAAATACAAATGCACACAAGACACACAAACACACACGCAGACACACACACACACACACACACGCACACACACACACACTCTTCCTGATTTGGCCTATAAAAAGATGTGTGTTTGTGAACAGAGAAAATTTGTCGGTGGTGCAGACACACACACCCAGCAGGTCCAGTGCTGGGTAAAGCTGTGGCGTGCACAACCTAAAACAACAAGAGACACGTAAAGTATCACCATGTCAGACAGCTACAGTACTACGTGAAATTCATTGTATCGTATTTCAACAATGCAACATTATTCCATTCTAATTTGTTTTTTTTTCTTTTAAAAACAGTAACTTGTTATTCTCTTATTTTCTGTTCTTATTTTGTACTAATTAAAATGCTTCCTAAAATTCCCTATTTTGTACTCTTTAGAGTCAATAGACTGTGCAATCTCTTATTGGCAACCAAATTGCAATATCAAAAAAAGAGATCATCCTTCATCCTTAAAAGAAAGGTTTAAGGAGGCAAAAAGAGGGTTCCTTCCTTCCTTCCTCTTCAGATGAGTGCGTGTGTTTGTGAGGAATTAGAGATCCTTCTGGCCATCTCATGGCTGTCAGCAGGATAGGTTATGGGACACAACAGGTCAAAGTTCATCTTTCTTACATCAGTAACCATGGCAGCTCAGCCGGCAGGCCTTCCACTACCCTCTTAAGAGTGTAGGAGTGAGATAAAAAAGAAAACATGCTGCCATTGAGAAGAGAACACACAAACACACACACACCATTTTTTGGTGTGTATACACATACACACACACAAACAGGTGCACACTGACACAACCCCTAACATACAAACACGCACACACACACGCAGTGAGTGAAAAAGGCAAAGGGTTTGTAACAGTCACTCTACAGTGTGAAAAATGAGGCGTCTCACTGAGTGAGGGGAGGTTTGTGGACACTTGGGAGGTGAGAAGAAGAGCGGAAAAAATCTCCTTTAAGAAAGTGAGAGTTCTTGTAAGAGAGTTCCTGTCTCTATCTATCATCTATCAGTGTCTATCACTGTGACAGCTGCTGTGTCAGGCCTTGCCTGTGTTACTGAGTCCAGGTTTCAACCCCAGCTGTGGGTCAGACCCCAGCTCAGGACTAACCAGTCTGGTGCACCAGTGGCTGGTGATAGGGGGAGGTACAGCAGGGCCGGAGGCCAGCAGGACGGCTAAGTGCTTTTCTCAGTACAAAAACAAAACTCAGTTAAAAAAAAAGGAGAGACACTTAAGTTCTCTTATTTTGTTCTTCTAGGTATTCAGTAAATCTTCTTTTTCAGGGTTTTGCCAACCACTCTTTGTTTCTTTCCTCTTTTCGGAAAGCTTCTATGTAATAAAAATGGCTGCTGAGCTTGACTTTGGCTGTGTCCACTCTCCAACTGGAACAGAGCAGGAGGGGTCCAAGGTTAGAGGTCGTGAGGTTATGAAACGAAAGGGATGAAGGATGGTCAGGGGGAGCTAGAACTCCCACTCTGAGGGATCCTCTTTGCTGGCAGCCTTCTCCAGCCTGTGGATGATGTTATTGAGATTGGCTGCTTTCTTCTTGCGCAGATTGTTGTCCCTGGGGTTTCTGGCAGGGCCAGAGGCTGGGATGTTAGTACTAGAGGCATGGCTACTGGAGGATGCCTCTGTGAGGCTGAAGAGCCCTAGTCCACCCTGTCCACAGCTGGAGCCTGGCCCGGCTAAGCCTGAAGTGGTGCAGTCTAGATGAGCAGGGGAGTTATTAGAGCCCCCTGCCTCAGACTCAGCCTCCATGTCGTGGTCTTTGCAAGCTCCTCTGTGATCCTCCAGGCCAATGCCCAGTCCCTGGCGTGTCTCCATTGTGCCCTCAGATTCTGTCCCATCACAGCTGTCCCCCTCTCCTGATTTGGACCCTCGGAGGGAAGGAGATCCCCCCTCACTGCCAGGCCCTACCCCTCCAGCTGCCTGGATCTCCTCTATGAAAAGCTCTCGCCGGATACGTGACCTAGTAGAGACACATGGGTTTAGTCACACGACCCAAACTATGAAATTATATTTGTCAAACATAACATGTACTGAAAACAAATTCTCAAAATCTCTAATTATTGTTTATGTGCACTGATGTCCTTTTATTAGGAACAGGTCAATAATAACAGCCCTTGTGCATTGTGGTAATTTTCCGAGGCAATGTCCAAAATAATCCACAATGTAAAAAAAACAAGAATTGCTATGCGGAGTCAAATACAAAAACCTTTCTAGAGAATTTAATTATGCACAGATAAGGTTATGATCTGCAAACCCAAAAATATTTTTCAATAAAACAAACACAATTGTATAGAAGCGCCCTTTTCTTTCACATGCTGACCTGTAGTTATGGAACCAGTTGATGACAGTACTGGTCTTCAGGTTGAGCTGGGAGGCCAGCTCCTCAATGGTTTTGGGGGAGGGATAGGGTTTCTGCTGGTAAGCCTTTTTCAGGGCCTCCTTCTCCTCAGGGCCCAACACCACCCTGGGCTTCTTCAGATGCTGCTGTCCCGGGCTCTGGGACCCCTGCACGTAATCTGTCCCCACCAAGCCTCCATCCACAGAATGGCTGTCACTCAAGGAGCTCAGTCGCCTCTTCATGTAGGCTGTGACAGTGACACAAAGACAAGAGGAGGAAGTTAGTACCTCAGGAAATACATTTATGTAATGAACAAATATGGGGAATATCAAACATAAAATCATATCTGCAGCAGATTGCTGGTCTGGTCTAGAATCTCCAACTTTGAATTGTGCTGTAGTTCATAGAGGCAGGTGTTTGTGTTAATGAGCATGAAATGACAAACAGTATTTCTGTTACGTGGAGCTAGTGCAGTCAATTTCAGTGCTAAGCAGACAGTACATAGAAAACATTTTAAAGGTTTTAGTTTGACCCACTTCTTGATCAGGATTCTGTCACAGTGGCTGTTCCATGCTTGAGAAATGCATCCATCCAGGAAATGGTTTGTGTTACCGGCTGTGCATTCATACAACGTTTAAAAAAATAATCCTGGTAACATCAACAGCCACTAGGTGGTGCAGTCGCCTTACTCAGGAATTCTAACAATGAAATTATCTCTTCCATTTTACAGCAAACAAGTAGCACCATACACTCCGGGCACCAGCAGCTGAAAATGAACAGCTCATGGCAGCTTCACATGAGGTTGACATTTTCTCAACCCCAATACACGCTGCGAGATATATTAGTGTTGCAGGGAAAAACCCCTCAGAGCAAGGTTAGAACCACTCTGAAAGTTGTGTGCTGCCTCCCAGGCTTGTACCACAAGGGTGAGAGGTCAAATATGGTTACTCTAGACTAGGTCCATGTCTTTCCTCTGGGCTCTGCTACTAGCCAGGTCTATTCCCCATTACTATTTGGATGCATTACTTTGGGGTCAATAATCTAAAACGAAGCTGAATGGGCACTAACCCCTCACATCCAACCCCTGAACACACTGGTGTAAGGTCAGTTTTGTTTTTTGCCCTTGTTTGTAGTTAGTGATATCAGGAGGGTAAACTGATCCTGGATGCTTGTGCCCACTGGCAGGTTCAAATATGCATCTCCACAGAGAGAGAGAAAGCTTCAAGTGGGCAGCGTGGGGTCACTATGAGGCAGCGAGGAGGGTGAGACCTCTTGGCTGAGCGGATTCTTAAACGCTTTGTGCGCACAGAAGGGAAAACAGAATGATGGAGTGATAGAGCGGGCTGTGGGTTAACAAATGATAAAAATACGAGCTTATAGACACTGATGATCATTATGATGATAACGATGATGAAGAGGAATGCTGATGACTGTGAGTAAGCAGGCCCCCGGCAGTCCCCTAGCTGTCACATCTAATACAGTATGTGATGTCTGCAGTCCTGATTGGTACTGACATCACACCAAGATGACTGTGATCTGCACAACATGCTCTGCTGTCCTGCACAAAGGATACTGTGAGTGCAGATGTGCATGTGAAATTCAAAGGCTGCTGTTTGTATTTTACTGTGAATGTATTAATAAATAAATACATGCTTAAGCAGATAACATAAATGTTTTTCTGTCAGTATTTTATTATTTCTGACAGCATGCTGCACTGTATGGGGTGTGCATTTGTTTCTCCTTAATGAGCTTCTACTACACACCTTTCTTCTCCAGGCGTTTCATGTCCATGAGTTTCTCCACGCTGTGTGGGTCCTGGAGCCAGAGTTGCATGCGGACAAAGGGCTCCCTGCCCTTCAGGCTGAGCTTGTGCCAGGGTTTGGGCCTGGCCAGCAGGTCTGAGACAGAACCCTGAGTCAGACCCAGGATAGTCTCCCCAAACAGACGTTGGCCTGGTTAGGAAAGAGAGAGCGGAAATGAAATGGTCATTACTGAGAACTGATTCAATGGCTTAAACATTCACCAATGGGAGGCAAGGGGAAAGGAAATATCTAAACTAAACTGCACAGACAGCAACAAAACCCAGCAGGCAAGAGAAAATATGACGCCTGTGTTTCTTACCAAGGTTATTATCAGTCAGCACCTCCTTAACCTTCTTAGTGATGGCATAAGTATCGAGCTCAGGAGACATTGCAACCATCTCCTGGATGCTGAGACCCGAGTGACCGGGTAGAGGCAGCGGGGTGCCAGGCTGAGACTCCCCACCTGAGGGATCCTCAGACGGAGGTTTGAGACTGGAGGACTGTGAAGCGAGTGGATCCCCAGCGAGACCGTTGACAGACTCTTCAGCTGAACTGAGGGGGGACTCTGGAGCAGGACTGCAGCTTGCTGATGTCTTGGGAGTACCCTCTGCTTGAGCAGAACAGACAGGGCGAGAAAGATCACACAGGTTAGGAGACGTGGTACTGTGTAAGAAAACAGTTTCATCTCCTCTTCCTGCTGGGTTTGGGAGGGACTTCAGTCATATTACATCAACTAATTTAATTCCTGTTAAACAAACAGCAAAGGTGCTTAAGTTTTCGGTTTGAAGCTTTTTTGGCTTCCGCCTTCTATTCCTTCATCTCCCTGTCTCTGCCTGTGTAGTACTGCTGTGCAGCTCAGCAGGCTGGAAGAGAGCAGTCATGAGGAGCTGTCAGTGTACATTAGCTGCTGTTTACACCCCCAGAGAGAAAGAGAGAAAGAGAGACACGCACACACGCGCACACACACACACACACACAGAGCTGCCATCTGGCGCTGCAACACTAACTTGTCTATGACATGACAAACCAGCAGCTTGCTGGCTGACACTGCCACAGCACTGGGGATGGGGGGATGGTGGGAGGAGAGGAGAGGGAGGGGAATGGTGAGAGAGAGGGAGTGGAGGGGGAGGTGGTGGGTGGGGTGAGTGACAGACTGACAGTAACAACTAGCCACTAGCTCTAATCAGGCTTTCAGCGTAATGCTCTAGCCCAAGGAGCCTGGTTGTGTGAATCCAGATACTCTGCGCTGGTGTGTGTGTGCGTGTATATGTTGTGTGTGATTTGTTTACCTTGGTTCTGAGCTTGCTGGATGTGTGTGTTTTGCCCTTGGTCTCCATTGAGCCACGGCTGCATGCGGAGGTATGGCTCTCTGCTCCTCTGGTTCAACTTGTTCCACGGCTTGTGTCGAGACAGACTGTCACTCAATATTCCCTAAAACACACACCAGGAGAATGACTCAGACATGCAAGTGCTGTAGAGTAAAAACAGAGTCATAAAAACAGAAAAAGAGGAGATAAAGCACACACACACACACACACACACACACACACACACACACACACACGTTTCCCTGCCCCCACCCCCTCACCTCTTTGGAGTCCTCCTGGTTGTGGTTCTCCTCTCCTGTCTGGTTGGATATGTTCCTGCGGATGTCTGTGTGCATGTTGCTCCACCACTGCTCTCTCCAGTAACCCACCCCCCCAGAGCTTCCAGAGCGGGCCGAACCCTCAGAGCCCCGACCCAGCCTGAGAGCTCCGTCAGCAGACATGTCAATCCCTGAAGAGGCCCTGCCCTCTCTCTTCACGCTGGAGCTGAAGTCCAGGACTGGAGATGGGGATGAGGGCGAGGACAAGAGGGAGCTGGGAGGCTTCTTGAGGGAGAGTGCCAGGGGGTTGTAAGGGGGTAGGGGGGCGGTGAGCGGAGAGTTCAGGAGGTCCCTCTGAGATAGTGATGCTGAGGAGGAGGAGGAAGACGAGGCTTTGAGGATGGGCTCCAGTGCAGCCTGCTGGGCCTCCATCTCTCTGCGAGCTTGCTCTAAGATGGAGCGGATGGCCTCGTCTGATCCACTTCCCCCTCCACCTCCTACTCCGCCTCCGCCCCCTCCTTTCAGTCCTGCATATGAGGGTTGGACATGGGACAAGTCTGTTGAGGGAGGGAAGAGAAGGGCCGTCATGAGAGACTCAGACAAACGCACACAGCCACAATATATCATCCTCAATGCTTTGACTTCTCTAGAGATGAGAAAAAAAAAAAAAAAAAAAAATACGACTCACCAGCTTTCTGCACCTGCAGCTCTCTTTTTGCCTGCTCCAGAATGGACTTGATGGCCTCATCTGAACCTGCCTCTGGGGTGCGGACGCGGGCAGTTATGTTACCTGGAAGGAGGGGAAGAGGGAATGGGAGGAGATGAAACATCTTGTCAGATTTAAAAGCAGAGATAACCAACTAAAGAGCAGGTAAGGAGAACAACAACGCAGCTTATAAGGACATCGAATAATTACACCATAGCACAGGACAAAGAACAACATTCCCACCATTGAGCTACAAGGCAACTACACTGGAGGGATTGTCATAATTTCTCTGGTCCCTTTGGAGCTCACACATGCACACGTGCTACAGGGTTTGTACTGTAAATGCTCCCCACAGAATAACAACTACCAATAAAATCCCTAAATACACATGCTGACTTTTCCTCTGACGCAAGTCACTGGAACTGTGCGGTTACCTTCAAGGCACATTTATATCTGTATGCCTGCTCGCAAATTAATAAACGCCAACACACTCACACACGCACGCACACACCATAGAGACAGTTCACCCCAACACAAACATGCCACACAGACAGAACGTGCTAGAATCTCTGTGTGTGAAGGGGACAGACCTGTGTGTGAAGCTGTATCGGAGAGGGCTCTCCGCTTCGGAACATCCTGAAACACTCGGCTAAGCTGGGGCTGGCCTGAGCCCTCTGTTAAAAACAATATACCACACACTATGTTACAGCACTTGTGTGTTTTTTTTCTTTTACTGCTAGACTATATGGTGCCCTATAATGCTCTGTAAATATATGGGATGTGTGAATACTTCCATCCAATGCATATTACAGTACCTTAAATGCATTGATTTTTAACACCTGTGGCCGCAGTTGGAATACAACCTCTACCTCTACCTCTAACAGGAATATTAAACTACTACAAAGACTGACTAGTGAGGGATAAATTATTCAATAGTACAGATTAAACAGTGGCATATGAACTGTGGCCTTATTTTTAACATGGACTTGGACCAGGTGGTAGACTGCTATATTTATTTGTACCACTGAGACCACCTTCAATCAGAAATGTCCTGATGCGTTAACAAAAGCAGGCCCAGGCTAATCGAATCAGCCCGTAGTTAACAGTACCCCTGCCTTCCTCCTAGTTCCCGCCGATCAATATTATTGATGTGTGAAAGGTTTCTGTATTGACCACAATGGCTAGGAGAGGCTCTTGGGATCAGTGCGTGACTAGGAACTCACTCAAAACACACAGGTGTGGCACAGGATGGGAGTTAGGAAAGAGAAAGAAAAATAAAAAGCTAGTCCATATTGACAAGCTAATCAATGGCTCTGTGCAGGGCTGTGTACACACACACTCACACACACACACACTCACACACACACGCAAGACACACACACACACACACACACGCACAGACACATTAAAGATACACAGACTCACCTCTCTGCCGTCCCTGGATGCTGCGCAGTGCAAGGATGTTCTGCTCATCGGCGAGGAACTGCCTCATCTTGTGGAAGGGCTCCTTCCCCCGGATGGTTAGCTTGTTCCACGGCTTTGGTCTGGCCAGAATCTCACTGACCGAACCCTGGGACAGTCCCAGCACATAGTGGCCAAACACACGCTGACCAATGTTGTGCTTGATCAGCTGCTCTTTAACCTGTCGGGCAATCTCTGCTGTGTCCATGTCCTCCCCGTCCAAAACACTCCCCGTGGTAGCGTCAGAGTGGCTGGGTGATGGGGATGGGGCGCTGCCAGCGGTGCTGCTCCCATTAACGGGAGCCATGTCTGGGCTGGCTGGAGGTGGCTGGGGGCTGCTGGCCGCCAGAGGGATGGCAGCAGACCCAGAGCCAGGGGTGGAGGTAGGGATGGAACTGAGGGTTGGAGTGAAGGGGGTGAACAGTAGAGCCCCACTGGGGATTCCAGACGACTCCTGCAAGGCTTTGGAGTAGAAGGTCTGGAGCAGCTGCCGCTGGATCAGGGAGTTCAGAGCCATCTTACCACCCACCAGAGGGAACACAGGAGAGTAGAAGTCCTGTCCAATGCCCGTAGGAGTGAAAGGGTGTGTTTCTCCGCTGCTGGTGGTGGTGGCAGTGTTGATGGGGTCCGTATGAGTGCGAGACAGGGGGAGCTGGGAGGAGGAAGGAAGAGAGGGAGGGGGAGGAGGGGGCGAGGAAGAGGGATCGCTGGGCATGGTCTCCTCCTTCGTTGTGGACTCTTCTGTCCCTTTTCGCCCGGCTGACCCTACAAGAAAGGTCAAACACACCATGCATTATGGGGGAGTCAACAAAAAAGGGGTTCCAAAAAGAGAGAGAAATAAATAACAAAAGTTGAAAGTTATCTGATTCATGTCTTTTCCAAATTAGTGAACTTTATTTTCCTTTTTTGCCAACCCCCCCAGACAAAGTGCCCATGCATTTGTGATTTCAACCTTTCTTGTAAGCCACAGCCTGGAAGAAAAAAAGGACAAACAAAACAATTGACACTGTGCCACTTAGGCAGGTTAGCTTGGCCCAGGGCTCAGTCTCTCTCGCAGGCAAAGTGGACAGAGTAAAATTATGTCCTTAGATAGCCAATACACCATGTGAGTCCTCTTCCATGTTGCTGGAATGTGTTCCTAAACACTGATTTATTCCATTGTAGATGCAGAATCATAGTCTTTAGTTCATAAAAATACATCCAGGAGAGAAATTGAAGCAATAAAAAGCTTTTGAAAAACAATTTTTATGGCTGAACAGAAAACAGATGCATGCACCAAAAACAGAGACTGAGCAGCTCTGTTGACTCTGATTAAAGGCCTTATTTCACTTCTTCCCTGAATAGTTGGACTGATTAAATTTTTACATTCACCAAAACAAATATAGACATAAACTCTATTTTCTCAAGCCTTGTAACTACTAGAATCCATCTTGATGGTAAGTGCTGAGAGAAATATTATTCTAATGCATAACCATTGAGACTTAACATGATTAAGTAAGACAGTAAGCTCCCCTTACTGTGAATGTTAATCAATTCAAAGCTATTCAACTATTCAAGCCTAAAGCCATGACATTTCAAAACCATAAACACTGTTGCAGAGGGCAAGAGTCCTGATGTAGGGGGCATAGTATGGTGTCCTTGTTTTTGTGTACTGCAACTTTGTTACTGTTCAGGTTGACCTCCTGCTGGGGTATTCAAAGACACCAGAGATGCACCAGAAAGCAACAACATTTCTGTACCATGATTAAGTTTTGCATTTCTTTTGCATATTGAAGACCCAACGTTACAAATCATCCCAAAAACATTCATAAATGGTTAAGTATTCTCAGAGAAAAAGAGTCTATATGCATACATATAGTATGTATGCACTACTACCCTGATACAGTTTCTTCATAGAAACTTCCATCCCTGAACAGCCTTACCTGTAGCTGAGCCCTCATCTAAGGTCCCATGAACATTTGACTCAGCTTCTGTGAGCATTCTTTCGTTTTGGTTGATCTGAGTGAAGGTTTTTGTGAAGACAGTGTTGATGAACACAGCCCTTATTATTAACTTACATCTGAACAGACTTACCGCTGAGCTCAGTGTTGGCGATGCGCAGAGCAGCACTCTCAGACTGAAGACTACGGTTCCTCTCCAGCAGGAGCACCTCCAGGGGTTTGGAGGAGTCCTGATCAAGAGGACAGGCGGAACGGAAATTAAAATGATATTTTTCAAAATTACTCCAGGCTCCCCCTTCAAATGTTCATTTTTACAAATCTAATTGCACAATTTTGTCTTAGCTTAGCTACTAGTACTTCAGTGCTATGTTTAAGGTCCATCACATTTAGTGTCTAAGGTTTATCACTTTGTCACTTTTTACCTGCACAGATTCGGATGTTCCAAACTCCATAGACTTGAGGATACTGAGGAGAGAGAAAAAAAGATAACTATATGACCCCCAACAGAGACCCACACACATCTACTGTGTAGCAAGCTAGCTTGTCTATTTCTGTCTCTTTAAGGACAAAGAAAGGATAGTGGGGCAGTGAGCGAGAGAGACATGACATACTATGAAGCTGCAGACTTGCAAGCTTCACCTTCAGAAGGGCACTCAATTGAGTTACACATCTTAAATGAAGACACGCATCTTGTTTAATATTATTAAAGACATCAAACGCATGCAATAAATAGATCTGTGCTGGACACAGAAACACACCCACCCACCCGCCCACATAAATGACTGTGTGTGCTCCTCACCTCAGCTCTTTCTTCACCTCCTCATAGTCAGCTTGCTTCTGCAGTTTCTCCTCCAGTTCCTGTGGATAACAAAGAGATGAAATGACATGAAAATGAATTAAATAATAGAATGAATCCATCTGCATGCACCTTTATACGTCATGCACTGTTGGTACCTTGAGAATGGCAGTCTTGCTGCTGAGCTGCTGCTCCAGCTGTGTAATCTGGGAGCTGGTGGTCTCTCGGAGTTTGGTCAGGCTGGCCTGCAGTCTCTGGACGTCATCCACCAGCTGGGCGGTCTCCCTTTCTTTGGCCCTGAGCTCCGCCTCCAGACTTGAGTGAGATGCCACCTCTGCCGCCTGTTCCTAAAGGCCAAATAGGACGGCAGTTTAATATAATGAATGAACTAAAACCTTACAGCTATAAAGGTATTCATAAGAACCCACAAACAGATGTGATGAAAAGTCCACTACTATTAGTAGTTTTTAGACAGGCAGAAACTGCATTCAGACATAATCCAGTCACCACCCAACACTTGAGAGATCAGTGAAGTTGACACTTTGTGTGTCAGTCAGTCTCTAAGTCAAACCTCTGCTGTCTGTTGTACAGTTCAATAAATCAGTTAATCAATTCACCATCACTTATTGCCACTTTGGCAACTTTTTCTTAGAAAACAATAACTTAGTCAACAAATCAATGCATTATTGGAGACAATGCCGGACCTCTAAGAGCATTGACTACAGTGATCCATAAATTGAAGCTTTTATCAGCCATACACCTCAGGCATTAGAAAGGCTAAGATGATCTTTAGTCTATCAATACCTCCATCAGCCATCCAGTGAATCAGTGAATCAGTGAAATGTGTTACCGTGTCAGGGTCGGCCTTGGCTGGGCTGCTGAGCTGCTGGGATTGGTTACTCAAGGACAGCTGCTCTCTGAGTGACTCCGCCTCTCTCTGAGCTGCTTCTGCTCGCTGGAAGGAAAAGGAGAAATCAACTCACTAAGACTCTCACATTTTTTTTTTAGTGCACACACATTTCTTTAACCTGTCTCAACTCCAGAGGTAAACTGAAAACTTATTTCATGCAAGTCAATGGAGAGATCATATCAGTCCAAGAGAGCAAAAGTTCTTCCTGTTAAAAGCACCGTCATGCCCCTTGAAAATTAAGATGATACCCTCTGCCTTGTATTTATGGCCAAACTGCCATGCTCCAGTTGGGAATCATTGGCAGCACTGGCCAACTTGCCATCATTAGGAGTTACAGGGAGCCGATTCCACAGTGTTCCTAATTGCAACCATATTGAGAGCTGTTATTGACTGGGTGGGAGTTGGACTGCTAGTCGCAAAAAGAAAAATCCTGTTTTCCATTTTCTCCTTATAAAAGCATATAAAAAGTCTGCGACTGAGCTGGAGGCCATGCTGTCATCCTCTGTAAACCTCAAATCAGAAGTGTGAATAGTGTTTGTTTGTGTGTTTGTGTGTGGCATTATAGTTGGAGTGCTAACCTTCAGGCTAATATTAACATTACATGCCTATGCTACCCCTTTAGCCACAAATCATACTCTTGGGCTAATAATGAAAGTTAACAACAATGACATTAACAGATACCACAGGAATATTTACAACACAAGGGCAGAGGGCGCACTGGGGGCTTATTTCAGCTGCATGGGTTTAGTAGGTGTGTAAGAGACATATAAAACAAACAGCAGCTCTCACAGTGATAAGCAAGTCATTATTTGTTAATGTGAGACACATTTAACAGATTCACAGCTGATAAGAATATTTGTATTTTCATAAGATAATAATTGGGATGTTCTATGCTTTTCTTATTGTCAAAAAAAAAATCCTATAAAAAATTACCAAATCCAACAGGGTGGCAGCCTGTCTCTCAGTACAACTTTCCCAGCCTCTCTCTGTGCAAAGCCTGTTTGTTCCTACTGAAGATGTTAATCTTTTTATTTTTTAAATTTTGTTTTTTTAAGAAAAGGCTCAGGAATATATATTTACATATATTTTTAGAAAAAGTTAAATATTTCCCTGAAACAGCTGAGCACTGTTGTTTTTAACAAATGTTACTCAAACAGGGATGAATAGTGTATTTGTTGGGGACTATTTTCATTTGGTGCTCTAGTGAATATCTACGGCAGCAGGACTCAAACAGCTGGGCATGTTCCACGTAATGAAGGAACATGTCACCCAGTGCAACAGCATGGCTCATGATGTGTTTTGAATCATTTGGGCAACAGTGGAGCTCTACGACACAGAGGAATAATAATAGTAGCACTTGTAGTAGTAGTAGTAGTCGTAGTAGTAGTAGTAGTAGTAGTAGTAGTAGTAGTAGTAGGAGTAGGAGTAGGAGTAGTAGTAGTAGTAGTAGTAGTAGTAGTAGTAGAAGAGATTCATTGTTGGTTTTGAAAGAAAAACAGAATATCACTAGACTAAGTCCTTTACATCAAAATAGCTTTCATCAGTATACACACTTTTTTTCCCTATGCAGCAATTTTAACAATCTCAGTCAAAGAACTCAGTTGCTTTGTCTGTATTTAAACAAAAAAAAAAACAAACAAACTGTGTTTTTTGGATGATTTGGACAATGCTGTGTTAAAATGTACAGCAAGGATGTTAAGCAGCTTTACCTGATTGGCTCTTTCCAGGTCTGTCATCACCATCTCAATCTCATCGGCCCTGAGAAAGACATTTACTATTACTCCAGAGAAATACACAACAAAGCATGTGACAGTGCTTAAAAGAGCCTCACTGAAATACAGCTCACAAATAAAAACAAGAAGTGGATAAATGGATAGATGATTCCCAGGAAGAAAAGTACACTCTGCACACAACACGTGTGTGCGAGATTGTTCAGAGAGCACACATTTAGAGAATGACAGTGCCGTGTCCATTAAGCTACTGTCTAAATTTCACCTTAATCCATTGATTGTGAACTCCATAACCCAAACAGCTTGTATGTGTGCGTGCATACATGTATTTAAGTGTGTGTGTGCCTATGTGTGTGGGTGTGCACATGTAAGCCCCTAAACCCAGGCCACACTAAAACAGAGGGATTACATTAATAGAGCTCTAAGTCCTAATACAGCAGACTAATCTGCTATGAAGCTGTGTGATTGTGTCTGACTAATGGTCTGGATGGTGGCCATGGTTCACTTCTCACTTGCTAGAGGTCAGACAGCAGGAATACATCCCCATAATACCACCTCTCATTGGACTTTGGAAAAATTGTTTAATAACTGTGTTTCATGAGTGATGTGAATACCTATCACTTTTCTGCAAACAATGAGAGACGTGGAAGAAAGCAAAACTACACTGAATTCACACACAATGAATGTTAATATTTTTGTGTCATATTTTAGGCTTTACATGAACTGTTGAATTGTCTGAATATGATTACCGTCTCTGTTAATTAGTTGTCGATGTGTGGGTTTGTGTACGCACTCCAAGATAAATTTTGAATGCATTTCTTCATATGAGGAAGTTTCAAGTTACAATATATTTCATGGCTGGTGTTCAGTGCAGCCGGTATGCATGCATGTTTATTTAAGACATTACTCACTGATAATAACACATGGGCGGCATCGAGTGCAAAGATGCAAGCGCACATATGTGCACTGCTGCGTGCATTAAGACCTTTTGATTTCACTGCAATCTTTTGATAGTGAACCCAATAACCCACGCAGCTTTTGTGTTTGTGTGTCACAGTATGAGAAACAGTGTTATGTCCCATAGGCTTGAGTACTACTGATTTGAATGTGTTTAACAAAACAGACACAGTTGATATTAGGTCAACGTTGTGCCACAGGCAATGCAGCAAAAAGAATCAGATGTGGGTGGGAGAGCTTTTCACTCTACGCTTTTATTCTTTCCCTAACAGTTAAAAGGATCTAGTATGCATTTAAGCAACATAATAGTACACTACCTCACCAGCTTTTATCCTGTCTTAAGCTATATTGTGCCGGACCCACGTGCACGCTCAATTGTGCTCCCGCACACACAAATGTAAGGTCAGTGAGCCAACAAGCCAGAAAAGCTTGTAATGGAGAGCGTTTATGGGTAGTAATGCAACCCAAATACACCACCGCTCCTGCTCCAAATGTGATCATTTAATCAAAGTACAGATGCACAAAGTCTTCTTAAATAACCTTTGGATTTGGCTGTATTTGGGAATTATAAAGGCAAAGCTAGAGGCTGAGCTAGAGGCTGAGGGCCAAAGCAGATCACAGGGAAGGGATTTTCTGCATATCCTGATACAGTCAGTCAGTCGCTGGGCAGGGCAGTAACTGTCCATGGTTAGCCAATGCACCCAGTGGAATTAATTCATCAAACCCTGAACAGTAAAGGGAGGGTCCTTCATAATGATGAAGCCTGATTTTATGCCACCAAAACTTATCTACAAAGCTCTATGCAGCAGCCACAGGGAGGAGCTATAGAGTAGATGCACAGCTGCACTGAAAAGACACATATATGCACTCAAACAACACACACACACTCACACACACTCTTTTGTACCATGAAAGCCAATGGGTGCACCCAGTGACATCAGTGAGTACTGTAGGACTTCTGAAACAAGCCCAGAGCCTCTAAGCTCCTACTGTACTTCCTCCATCTCAGACAGGCCTTTTCATCTCTTATCATCTTCTCTCTCTTGCTCCTCACTCAACTGCTTTTCTCTTCCACCCTCTGCCTGCCTCTATCCTCTCCCCTCAACCCGTTCCTTTCCCATTGCCCTCCACTTTCTCTCCTTTCATCTTTTTTCCCTCCACCTCCCCTCTCTCATCTTTTGCCCTCTCTTCCTCGGCCTCTGTCCTCGGTGCCAGCAGGATATTCCCCTGATTTAGATTTTCATTTCCCTCCTCTATCACACTCTTATCCCCTCTTCCTCGCTGTAGCCTCCAGCCCCTGGCTCACTTTTTGCCCTCTAGCTTTCATCATTCCATTCCTTTTCTTTCCTTGGCTTTCTCCACATTGCGTTTTCACAGCGTGTTACCTTGGGGATTTCAAGGAGGCTTAAAAAGAAGCTAGCTGTGAGAGTGTGTCTGTGTGTGTGTATGTTGTGCGCCATTTTGTTTGTGTGTGCTTGAGATGGACACAGGAAAGAAAAGCCTATTGACTGTTGCCTAATTATCAGCAATTAAATGGTTTTCCCAAAATGGTATCAAGCGTTTATACACAGATAAAGCTGCACACAAACAGACACTCTCTCACTCACACACACACACACACACACACACACACACACACACACACACACACACACACACACACACACAGCATCCTGTGGGGCTGGGGATCAATATATCATTAATCTTTAACAGGGACTAAACGGGTAAAACGTGGCCAGCCAGACCCTCACAGCGCCAGCACAGAGAGGGGGCTACGCTACATCTGCAGGCCCGCCTCCCGCTGAAGCTCACACACTCCGGGCACTGCAACATCGACCAAATTCTCAGAGAGTGTGTGTACGTCCGTCCGTCCGTCCGTCCGTCCGTGTGTGTGTGTGTGTGTGTGTGTGTGCGCGCGCGCATGTGTGTGTTAGTGTGTCTTTTAAAAGGCAGATTACCCAAATGCAGCAAGAGGATGGGGGATTTGTCACGCAATGTCCTCCTTAGTGGAAAGTTGAGAGCAAGTGAGTGTGTGTGCGTATGGCTGTGTTTGTGTAAAAAAGTGCATGATATGGATGCAATCTGCGTTCTGCAGAGCCAAAATATATGCAGTCAAAGGGTTAAAAGTTGTGTTCAGCCAAACACTGGCGATTTGCTCAGCCAAGCAGTAAACGGGGGAAGGACTCCAAGGACTGGGAGGGTGCAGGGTTAGAGAGGGTTTGTGTGTGCTTTAAAGCGTTGCATTAAAATTTCAGATCACAGCACGCCACATAGTCAAGGACCCTGACTGCCTCAGGCTCACGAGTAAGCGAATGAGTGTGTGTGTATTTATGTGTGTGCGGGGATGTGGGCGGGCATGTGTTTATTAGCTTCTGTAAGCAAATGGGGCCTACTATATGTGTCTTTTCAAAATGCGTTTTCTTCTGACATAAAAGGAAGAGACAAGGACGGAAAAAGGAAGAAGGAAGTGTAAAGAAATGAGAGAAAGAAGAGGAGCAGTGCAATATAGTCATGAGGAAAGAAGGAAAGAAAATAAGGGGGGGGGGCCTCAGATAGACCATGAAACCTATTGATTACATCCATTACACTGCATGTAATATCTTTCTGTGGCCTTTCCTCTGACACTCACAAACGCACAATGCAGGAGATAAACGATAAAGTGTGGGAGTGAGGGAGGCAGAAAAGGGGAAAAAAAGTGGTGTGAGAATGAGAGAAGAGGGATTGATCTGTTTTTAACAGCCAATCAATTTAACAACTCTGTTAATGGAGAGACAGAGAGTTTGGGACATGGTAAATGGGGTAGGGGAAAACCTTAAAAGCCAAGTTGATACTCTGTTGTACTTTGTTTATAGTGATGGTGCAGGATGCCCTTGACCATCTTGGAATTCATATTTGAAGGAAAGAGCCATCAGTTTTTGAAGAACACCAATTACCAATAAAACACCACGAAAGGCTTTCTGAATGCGGTTCGGATGCTGGAGTAGTTCGGGTTCCTGTCACTCTACCCTGAGGGAATGAGGAGTGTGAATGTCATAAAGTGCCACTTCACAGTGTGGAGTGCTGACATGGAAAAGCTTCTGTTCTCATCCTCGCCACTACTATAAGATCAATAATGATAGATGCCCATGGCTCAAGTAATTGAAGCTGCCTTATCTTACAGGTCCTGTTAGAAGCCTTTGTAGCTTCAAGTCTGAGATCTCAAAGTGACCCTCAGTCGCCTCCCCTCTCTATCATGACCCCGATGAATCACAGAGAGCTACAACACACACACATACAAAAAAAAAAAATCTCTATTTTGGTGCTGTGGCTGCAGAATGCATTACAATCCCTGTCAGTATTTACAGTGCATGGGTAATGCTGGGATTTGGAGGCTGTTGAGTGTTGTGGGATACAATCCAGCTGTTAAGGAGAGAAGGGGGAGTTTCCAGGCAAGGATATTCACTAAACAGGATGATTATGTCAGGAACAGACTATGGAGGAGCCAGAGGGGAAAAGTCACCCACAAACACACACATAGATCAGGACGAACATACTTTGCTGTGGATTCCTCGTCATACTTTGTCTTCAAATCAAAGAGCTCGGCCTGAGTTGTTTCAAGTGCTGTAAAAGACAGGAAAAAAAATTTGTGGTGAGTTTCCTCGCTACAAGTCAGAATTCAAACGAAGAACTTTGAATGTTGTGTAATATCCAAGTATGAACAATATTTTTAAAGGTCCAAAAAATACTCAGCTTCTTAATGAGCTTCTTACTATGAGCTGCACTCCTACACAATTTTGGTTATTTCACATGAGAGATTTCTATTTGTGCTTTTGCCTGTGCTTTTCTCACTGGATTTAAATGATAGTTATGGAGTTATTTATTTATGTTGGGCTCTGTCAATCTGATCAAACCACACCCATCTAGTCCAGATGAAGCAGATTAGGTTTTTGAGTGTTAAACGTAATGAATACTTAATAAATTATGTTCCTTTTCCCAACTTTAGCTATGAATGAACATTTAATGAGGAATACTTGAAATCTGAAACAAGTGTTAAGAGGCTTTAAAGCCAGCACCACTTCATTTTCAGTGATAAAGCTGCCATTTTATTTGAGCTGGTTAAAACAGTACCCAGGACTGAGTAAGCTGGTACCTGTCTGTAGGGACTGGGCCTTGTGTTCAGCCTCTTCCAACCTGGAGGACATGGAGTCCTGGCTCTCCTGGAGTTTCCTACAGAGGCAGACAGAAGGCGAGAAAAAGAAAGCAGGGAGCAGAAAGTCATAGTTAAGAGATACTGAGTCAGTAAATCCTGGGTTCACACTTTGTGGCAACTGCAACTATTCTCTATTTTCCCACCATTTCTGAAGTGTTTTCCCCACTAAAATCCTCCCAACACAACCCACTCCTCATTAAGCAGCCCTATTAGGCAGGAATGTCTGGCCACTGGGGCACACACACTGCAGCCAGGGGGAGAGAGAGAGAGAGCGCGGGGGAGAGGGAGAAGGGAGGGAGAGTAAGAGAGAGAGAGAGAGAGTGAGAGAGTTGAGTAGAGAGGGGGGAGGAGGTGACAGAAACCACAAGGATAAAATAGATTCATTCTTAGCATATAAAAAGTTGGGCTCTGCTGAGAAATTACCACTGCGTGTAAAAACATCAATAATCTAGCACAAAGACGGTCTTTATGGCACTCTTTGATGCCCCACTTCTCCACCAATCTCTCTCTCCTGTCATCTCTATTTTTCTGCCCTCTACTTCATCCTTTCATCTCTCTCTCTCCCTCCTTCCCTCACTCCTTGCAGGGTAAAATGCATCAAAGGTGCCATCCATTTACTGCCCCTCTCAGACACAGGAAGTCAGCTCTCTGCAAACAGGAAGGGGCCTATAAAACACTGACGTACAGGAAATACAGTTGGACAATTGATCTTCTACTGTACGTCTGAAAGGGGCAATGAGCTTTAAGGCAGCCTGACGCAGCACACATGATGACTGACATGAGGGAAAACATGAGGTTTGTAATGTGCATTTAATATCCACATATCTTATAAATCAACTTAAAGTGGGCCACAGATTTCTCAAAACCATCACAAGTGTTTTAATGACTGTTTCCAGTTTGTTTCATTAGTGATGCTTTGTACTTTGGAACTACAGCAAAGTGTTGTGCAACAAACCATGTTAACTAAACAAATGACATTTTTTATTGAAAAAAACTGAGACAAATATGCCACATGATGTCCTATCCAAACAAGCAAAGTTGCAACAAAGTGATTACGTGCAATATTTAAAATATTTATTACTATACTAATTGATCAATCAACAATGATGAGATGAAAAAAAAATTGAAGAATATTTTCCACTTTACTTTTTATAATGTTTTTCACTTGAAAGGACATGGACCTTATCTTCTTTTTGTTTCGAAAAAATTGTCCCCATCTTTTAGGATTACATGTGAAATCTGTACTCGTTTTGAGTTAATATGACACTGTCATATTAGCATAGAGGAGTGCGATGTGACACTAAAACCTGCACATTGACATGGTTGGAGAAACTCTCCATACTGCGCTGCTGTGTGCTATGTAC
Source organism: Trachinotus anak (assembly GCF_046630095.1). Taxonomy (NCBI): domain Eukaryota; kingdom Metazoa; phylum Chordata; class Actinopteri; order Carangiformes; family Carangidae; genus Trachinotus; species Trachinotus anak. Next base: position 13,635,218 of record NW_027273865.1, read on the forward strand.
TGAATTTGATCTGTTGCTTCAGAGTCTATTGGTTGAAATGTTTTTTTGTTGTGTTTTCCTTCCTCTCCAAGTTACATCTGAGTTATTACATGTCAATCATAGCCTTTAACTCCTGCTCACCCACAGTAAAAATATGCTGCCTCTCAAAGCCCCGAGGCTGCACCAACTAATCACATGAGTGCTCATCATTTTTGACTCTATTTATCCCTTTAATTCAAAATAGGAGCACATAGTTATCCATGATAACTACATTTAAGATTGATAGGTCAAGTCTGTACCTGCAAACTAAACCGAATGTGGCTTCTCATGATGATTTAAACTGGCCACCTTCATGTTAGTCTGGGTTAAGTAAGCAATGTAGGAGGAAAGGTACCAAGGTCTGCCTGCATCTTAGGCAATTAGTTTAATTGTCTTTATGTTAAATGGGCTCCTTGCTGGGAACCGACAATATCAGAGTGACTCTTGGAGCATTTAGCCTTTCTAAGAGTTAATACATCGTTTCAGTAGTTAGAATTGTTTTTTCATGTTCCTAAAATATCTCGTAGCAATTTTGAGCTGATTTATTACTGCCACAGGCTTCCTGTGTATCTGAAAATCACACACTTCAAAATGCCTATGAAATGGGCTTGAAAAGGAAGTAACCCATTAAATTAAAGTGAATCTAAATAAAGTGACACCTATGCATAACGTGAGGGGTTTCTTTCAGATACTGCATATTTACAGGCACAGGAGATTTCTGTGGCAGCAATTATTCCGAACAAAGGGGCTGAAAAATATTGTGGTAAAGACAGAAAATAAGAGTCTGAGGTGTTGATTCCCATCAAGGGAAGAATGGCAAGCACCCACATGACAAAAATGCTGGCATTGTCTTTTATGTAGGTTATTTTTCATTCCTGCATTCATCTGCAAAAGGAAGGCAATGCTGGAGAATAAGCAAGAATTTGTTGATTAAACTGATAACTATGAGAAAAAGTCTGAGGACTATTAGCTAAGAAGAAATGATTAAGTCGTGAATAGCTCTGCTAAATAAAGTCTGAAATCTTAAACCTATCATTCAAAGATTAGAATCATAGCAGTTCTGCCTGAGGGCAAAATGACCCAAAGGTTTAAAATGGCAAAATAATGTGGCGGTTATTACTTGAAACACAGCTGCAGTGGTGCACACACAAAGACACACAGGGGCACAGTTATACCTCTCCTTCTCTGCATAGTCGTTGTGTAGCTGGAGCTGCTTCTCTTGGGCCAGGTTCTCAGCTTGATTCTTCAGAGACTGCTCGTATTCACGGATCTTCTCCTTCAAGGCCTTAATGGTCACCTCTGGAGGAGGGTTACAGCAGAAAGACGAGTGTTGAAAGACGAGGAGAGGAGAGTTAAAATACAGGCAATTTGCAAAAATATATAGAGAACATACTATAGGGGCTTCATAGATGTGATAGATGGTTGTGATGACGATAATGCTTTTGACGGGGGAGTTGACCTTTACTTAAGGAACAGTGTTTCATATCCTGCATTCTTCCTCTGTCAGCACAGACGAAGGACTTGGCCCCTGTGGCTCCTGCCTAATCTTTACATCCATGACTAGTATAGAATATTCACCATTCACCAACTGTAGATATGCTGTATTCATTAGGACTGCATTAGTGCTGAAACCCCATAACTTGCTGACGGCTGAGCTCTGTATGGGGCAGCCTGAAATAAATCTAACACATAACTGGGGTAATAAATAGGCCTGTGTGTGTGCCTGTGTGTGTGCGTGTGTGTGTGTTTCTCAGAGAAAGATATAAGTGAGTGAGACAATGATAAAGAGCATTGCTGCTTGCTGCCTTTGACTGAGGGCTCTTAGCACTTTGTGCGTGTGTGTGTGTGTGTGATTTAAACTCCAGTCTCACTGCTCTGACACATAATCAATAGAGGAGAGTCCCCTCAGAGCCCTCTTACCCCTTAACTGCTTAACTGAACTTTAAACATTTAGGTTGCGGGGATCAATGGCCCCTGCACTCTTTGTACGTGTGTGTGTATGTGCATGTGCAAGTGTGCGGGCGGGTCCGTGTGTGTGTTTAACAGAAGTGGGAGTTCCACAGTGTGTTTTGGGGTTTAAATATCCCCCATCTATTGAGGCGGGAAGGAGGGATAAAGGATGAGGGAACAGGAAAATCAATGGCAGAATGGAACCCTGCCGCTATCGAGCTGTTCCAATTAACTCTCGCTGAGGAAAGGGGGATTCCAAAACATTCCCCACTCGCTCACTCACTCCTCCTTTTCGACTGAAATTACACCACTTTTATTACTGCTTCTCACTCATCTCTCTGCCTTTGTCAGTTTTTCCATCTTTCTTTACCCTGAGGTAGCCTGTCGTTTTTTATTCATGAAACTGTGCCTCATGTTTTTTTCCCCTGAAAACCTATTTGAAAATGTAAAACCTTGTACATTTTTTTTGTTTATTTAAAAATTTATAAGGCATTAAAATATGTTCAAATGACTTGATGAAAAGGGCTTTAATATGTTTCTTTGACCTTATAATTGCGCTTAGAAGTTGTCTACATATGATTGACATGCAGACAAAACGGTGAGAGTACAGCTGCAAAACTGTGGCAAATGATTACTTGTCTCAATTTTACGCCTTTTGTAAAAATCCTTTTACAAAATGAATTTTGCTGCTTTTTCATAGACTTTTTAGATTTTCACATTTTACTGTCATCTACCTTTTACTTTTTTTGGATTTCTCAACCTGGCAGCAGTAACAAACTCTTAAGAATATTTACACATTACTACTTCAGGTGTAGCTACAACCATCGACATCTTGTTTTGTACTTACAAATGACAGGCAGTTATCAACTAAAACTGAATATTAAGTTCAAGTTCAGACTTAGCTAAATTCTCCACTTGCATACATCCATCCAGCCTTTTCACTTTCACTCCAGGTCAATCACTGAGTTCGCTCAATGTTCACCACCTAAGTTTTTGGTCACATAGGTGTCATAATGGTAGGAGAGATGCCACATATGAGACTGAAATACTTAAACTTACTGAAATACTGAAATTTTGATATGTAATTAGCTATGATTAAATGTGTGGCCTACATCCATGCCCTTCTCAAAGTCAGTTAGCTCCCAAAATGTGTGTGTCTGCATGTGTCCCTCTCTAACCTTGGTTTTTGACCTCTGCAAACTCTTTGTTGTAGTCCTCCAGTGTCTCTCGAAGTTTGGTGTTCTCTGTCTCAATGTCGTGCATCCTCTGGAGCTTCAGCTGCAGCTGCTGAGCCAGCTCCAACACAGGTACAGGATCTGGCAGAGACAACACACCACGTTACCACAATGCAGAGCAGATTACACAAACAATGGCTGCAAGGTGGCGCAGTGAGCTAGGAATAACTACATTCAAGGCCCTGGGAGAGCATGCATTTGCCCTGGTGAAGTGTCCTTGAGCAAGGCAATGAATCTCTAACAGCTCCAGGAAAACTGTTCTGGAGCTGACCCTGGCCTTTGATCCCTCTTAGGAGAATTAATAGGTACTGCAAGGACCAAAAAATATCACAGTTACTAGCTTTATTATGATAAGGAGAGTTATATGTACAGTAACTGATGCATTTGATATACTGGATTAATACAGATTATGAATCAAACAAGATACAGATACACAAAAAGAAACTGTTGTGCAGTAATTTCAGAAACAAACATTTCATAAGATGCATTTTTATACATATTTCCCCTATATTTTTCTTCATTCAGGTTCAATATATTTTTATTCATGGCTACTGTTTATAATTATTTTTTCTCCAGTAAGATTTACTGTCAAAAATGCCCTTGGTGTCGTATCTACCATACTGTCATCTTTGATGAGAAGGTTTTTTGTTCAATGTGATTGGCCAATACGTTGTCATTGGATTTGAATTATTCTCAAATGTTGATATTAACCAAAAAAAAATCTAGTATCAGTCAAGCTCTACTGTAGATACTCAGAAAAACTTAGTGAACTTCACTGATTAGAAAGAGAAGAACAGAACAGAGATTTGGCTTGTGTAAAACACACAACCCTGAAAGGTCATGGCTTGTTTTCACATTCTCTATCAACAAAACTGTATCCATAAAGGCAACTGAATGATACACTATCAGACTTTTTATCAACAGAGACTACTGTTGAGTTATGAGATAAACTTTGGTTTTGTATGTGGAAAAAAACTAATGCGTCAACTGCTGAAACAGCAAGAGAACTGGATAAGTGATACTAAAACAGGACAAAGACAGTAACATAGATGAGACACATTAACAACAGAGATTACTGGGCTATGATCAGTTAAAACGTTTTCTATGATTCCGCTTGAAAGCAAGAAAAAAGAGAAACATGAGAGCAGACAGATGGACAAAGTGAAGCCGTAAAACAGGCAATGCAAAAGGTAAATAAGAGATTAAAGATACAGAGACAGAAGGAAGAAAGACAACTTTCTGGAGGCATTTTACCAACATCTCTGTGAACACACAGCAGGGTTAACTGTCAGTGCAATGAAGAGAGCCCTGTCAGTCAGGCCAATCACATCTGATTGGTGCTCATGGGTGGCAGACTGGTGACAGGCAGCCAAGAGACGCAGGCGATGCTCATCAGCATGCCAGCTAAAAGAGCAGTTTCTGTGTGTGTGTGTGTGTGTGTGTGTGTGTGTGTCTGTGTGTGTGTGTGTGTGTGTGTTAATGTGTATGTGTTGTACAGATAAGAGGAACTGACAGCTTACAGCTGGGGGTAAGGGCTGTGTGTGTGCATGTGTGTGTTTGTGTGTGTGTCTCATGTCTGACGCAGTTAGATATCTTAACTATGCTAATGAGAGATCAGCAGAGAACGATTGGGGAATTTCATGCTGATTTTGTGCTGTCAAGGTGACACACCATGCAGGCCTAACTCACTCACACTCACACTCTCTCACACACACACACACACACACACACACACACACGCACACACGTACCCATACACCTTGTCAAAGACACACAAGTGTGCACTCACATAGAGTCTCATACATACACTCAATACACACAAGTACAAACAAACACTCAGGAACAATAACTGTATACCTTGAATTTCGACTCCTATCTGGCTGGGCGCCCTTGAAAATCAACTTTCTCTCTGTCTTATCAAACCTTTGTCCTTCACATAGGCCCCTCTCCAAATCAACTGTACAGCTTGTTAAAAGCAGTTTGACTTGTGGGCCACTGGTGCTGAACACTCTCGCCAGACACCTTTAATCTAAAGCAGAGCACACTGGGCTGACTAACCAGGCCTTCAGCTGATAGAAGACAGAACAAAACACACTGTTTCCTCTTTCAAGACTGCTGCATTAGTCAGGCTGGTCTGTGTCTGTGTGCGTGTGTGCATCAGGCATTACATCATTGTCTCGCTGCAAGTTAAGAATAGCCCCGTCAGAGCTGGCGCTGACTTATTGGGAGCAGTACAATCCAAAGATATTACTGTAGGTCTATCCATGTGGGAATATTATGACCTCCTTACGCTATAGATGAACTCAACTCCTCTCTCATTCCTACATACGAGGCCCCTCCAGGGCTCCCATACAGCTGAAAATCTCCCACCAGTAGCACTGTGACTGTGTGTGTTCTGTAACACCCTGTGCTGCGTGTCCCTCCTCAGCCTCAGTGTGCTGAACGTGACTGCTCATGAGTGCACTTCGCAGCAGCCAATCGTGGGCGCACTTGTCATCCATATCAGGATGCACCTTCTGTTAAGACCCTCTAAAGGCTACACCAGTGGGGATGATCTCTTGGGGACATATTAAGGCGTTGCACATGCCTGGATGCGCAGTGAAGGAGCACCAGAGGGATGGTGTCATACTTTTTCTCTTCCCCTGTTGGTGCTGTCTGCGTGGATAAAAGGGGTCTCTTGATCACATTTTTGGACTCAGGAGATGTCTAGAAAAACACATACACAGACACGCACACCGCACACACATTAAACAAAGTCTTACCTGGGACATCGATTATTTTCTTGTACACGTTCAAGAAGGCGGCCTCTGCTTCTTTACTTCTCTTACTCAAGGCATCGATCTGGAAAGAGAAAAAAGTAATGGTTAATCGTCAGTCACCCCACCTCAGACCAGAGTGTCACATCCACACACTCCAAAGGCAGGCCCATTAATTTCACAGTAAGAGTAGTCTACATATCTGTCTATCCTCACTATGCATCAGTATGTTGCATGCGACCGCGGTCGTCCTGACAGTGGCTGCGTTGGTGTTTCCTTCCCGTGAAGTCAGTTCAGCTGTTCACCTGATGACGGATGCGTTTCGTTTGCCGCGTGCCCATGTCTGTCTATCCCAAGTCCATCGGTCGGGGTGTGTGTGTGTGTGTGTGTGCGTGCAAATATGTGTGTTCGTTTCCCCTCCAGCACGCTGACATCATTAAACAGCTGGCTCAGTCTTTCCAGCCACAGCAGGGGCAGATTATTCAGTCAGCTCTTAGCAGCAATACAGTGTGGATCCATTACTGATGCAGCCATTAACACAAGAGGGCACGGCATGCATTCCATCACCGATATTATTGAAATGGACAGCATTAGAAGGGATCCATAAGAGATTAATTCTAAAATCATACTGAAGGAACTTTTACACTGTTGTCGGTGCTGCAACATGAGGAAACAAGCTCTACTGTAGTCTCTGTGTCACACTTCAATATGAGAAGCAGACAGAGTAGGCGAAACACATCCGAAATCAAATCTAAATCGAGGGAAACAGATGCCAAATAAAGACATTCAGATGGTGCTACTGTACTGGGCAGAGCTACAGCTGACTACTCTGGCTCACGCACTCAGACTAAACAGCCTTGTGTTTCTCTTCCAACTCCTCCAGCACATTGACTAAGAGAAAAGGAATAAAGACAAAAGCCTATATAAGTCCAAATATAAAGTCTTCACATTCCCAGCCAAGTCAGTAGTGTAGTTGATGGGTGGTTTAGGGGTTCTTGCCACTGTAAACAGAGCAGGCTACATGTAATACTGCCTAGGCTCCTATGGGAACCTAATAAATCTCTTCACATGGCTTTGATTCATCTCTAGTTTTTTAGCCGCAAAACATCTGGCCCCGAGTAGGCTGGTGCCAGCAACCCTCCCTCTCTCCCCCCTTTTATTTCTCTATGTCTTTTTCTCATTCCCTCTCTTGAACTCTCCTTCTTGTCACTTCCATGTTCTCTGACTCATATTTTTTTCTTTCCCTCAATCATTTTCAGTGTCAGTCTTTCTCACATGTTTCTCTGTCATACACTCATGTCTCTCTGGCATGAACAGAGCTCCTGTCTTGCTCCCTCCCCCTCTCTCTCTCTCTCTCTCTCTCTCTCTCTCACACACACACACACACACACACACAACTATATCTCATTCTCACATCATGCTGCATCATGTACTTTACCCTCTTCATGTGCTATGTGACATTGAGCGATCAGGATCCTCAAATGCAAGGCCACTAATGGGAGATTACTGATGCTGAGTACTAATACCTCTCACACACCAACACCAAACCTGTTCATCAGCGTCAAAATGTGTGTGCATGTGTGTATATAAGAGCAGGAGATCGGCGGTTCACATACTACAACACAAACTCATGAAAAAGAAGAACCACACACAGACACTCACTCGCAAACCAACGCAAAAAATGATGTGCCGATGGCATTGAAGGAAGCCAGCTGCGTGACTGTACAATGACTGGGCCAAGGTCAGTGGTACAGCAGCTTTATATAGCCCAACATGGGAGGCAGGAAATAGACATTTAATGTAGGACACACCCTACAGTTAGAGGCAGGTTAACTGCAGGACCAGAGCCATTAGAAGACCACCCAGGATTTGCAAATACAACCCTGCTGTTCCAAACTGCAGCTCTTTCAACCGATCCCAATGACATCTGCTATTACATGCTCCCCTGCCCCCATCCCACACACACACGCACACACACAGACCAAGCCAAACAAATGAAGTGACACAAATGATACCTCACCAGTATCAGTAGGTTACCGATGAGAAGTGCTTGCAATTGCAAAAGGTATCCCTGACACATCCACACACACAAACACACGTACGTACATACGTCAGCACCTTGTGCCACCATCACTCAGCACTGCCTCGCTCCCCTATCTAACCCATAGTGTGTGAAGGGCATCAGGCTGACCTGCGTGTGTTGCCTGCGTGCATGTGCATGTGTGTGTGCGTGTGTGGCCCCGGTGGAGTCTGATAAGGGGAGGCTATGGGAAGCAGAGACTGAAGCCTTGGATAATGGAAAAGCTTATCTGATCGATGGACCAACAAGGAACACTGAGCATGCAACATAGACACACAAACACAAGCACACATACACACACATAACCCGTTTACCAAACTGAGGCCTCATGGAAACAGTACTGTTATTGGTAATAATTATGACCCGAGGGCATCCACCTCTCAATGACAAAGATTAAACAGAGTATCAAGACCTCCAAGTTCCTGGGCTAAAACTTTTTATTGTTCTGTCTGGGTTCCACATTCACTTAGTAAAGATTCAAGCTGCTGGGTAAAATGCTTAAGGATGAGTTACCCTGGGACTTCAACAGGAAGACCCTCTGGTTTCTGGTGCTGTCTTGTCCTTGATCAAAGCATTGAGGGGGTAAGCAAACAAAGCCAGACTAAAATTACACATTCTCAGAGCTACTCATGTTGTGGCATGCAAGTGCGCAGAATAGACGACTGATTGATGGGCTGCTCTAAGACTGGCGCGGGTGTACAGTATTATCTCAATAATCATAAGATAATGTCTTTCTCAGTTCCGCGACCACCCACTAAGCGCCTCAGCATGTTCTGGTGTGCACGCCGTTGAGGTGTGTCAACATGAGGATGGTGGAAACAGCTGACAAAGCCCCAATTATACTGCTGCCGTTTCTATTCTCTAAATAGACTGTGGATCATCAGCAGAACATGGTGGAACCACTATAAATTACAGCATTTTTACATAACCACTGGCTGTGGTTGCTGGTCTAACACAAGAATATGGAAACTAACCCAGTGTTAAACTGTAATATTCTATGGCCAGTAGCAAAGATGCCCTGTCACTATCTATTGAGATGATTTTGTCTGTGCGCATGCGTGTTTCCCTGTATGTGTGTGTGCTAGGGAAGAGATACTGTTGGGATGAATGTCCACCCACTCCAACTCCAAATAACGCCCCAGTCTAAACCAGCCGCTTCCACTCCTACCCTCTGACTTTCACATATGGGAGTGAACTGGAAATGCATGGCTGCCAGTAAGGAGGAGTCATGATGGAAATAGGCCAAAATGATGGAGGAGGAGATAAAGAGGAACGGTGGGAGTATGATATAGCACACGCACAAAATCACCTCTTATAGGTCAAGGTACATAAAAACATAGGGTGCAACACTCAATGGAAAGTAAAAAAATGCGCGACAATGAACAAAAAAGGCTCACAATTCACTAGATCAACGAAAAACAACAAATAACCCTACCGAATCATGCAGACAAACAAAGTCTGAGGAAATAGCATTCGGTGAGTTGTGACTGGCTAGAGCCGGGGTTTTGTGGTGCCTTTTTTTTTGCAGGATGCAATTTAAACACACCCTCAGGCTACAGGACTTCATGAATAGGACAGAAAATCAAGAGCAGAGCAGAGCGAAGAAAAGAGGGAGAGGAAAGAGGGGGAAATGAGATAGTGGCAAGAGAAAGAACAGGAGATGGTGAAGAGAAGAGAGGAGAGAGAGAAGTGAGAGAGAAGAGATGACGATTTAAGAGGAAAGACGAAAGTGGAAAAAGGAGAGAAGAGCACTGAGAGACCAGTCAATGAATGTCAAACGGGGTTTATAAAATGCATTGGTCCAATACTGTGCTGGGGCATGTAAGTTTATCATTATGTCAATATAAATTCCCAAAAACACACTCACCTCTCCTTGGAAGCTCTTGAGTAAAGGGGCAACCTGTTTCCGTAAATCCTGAAAAATATATGAGAAAAGGAGTTAGTCAGTCTCAAAAATGAGATCAGATGATTACTTAAAATCCTACAATAATCCTAAATACACAGGAACATGTGGCAGTGATGTTCAGAAACATTGACAATTTAATGAGTTTTATAGCAGTGGGAGCATGTTGTGATCAGATAAGTCACTCATTATTTCTACCAGCGACCATTTATGCCACTGTCAGTGAATAAAAAGTAGTGCGTGAGTGAGTGATGAACATGAGGGTAGGGAGGAGGCCATGTTTGTAGCCTGAGGTGCTCTGGTGTACTGCGTTTCTCATAAGAACAGGTGCAGCACCACCTGGGCCACCCAGAGGCACCACTAGTGCGTGTGAGACAGAGAGTGAATGAGCCACAGTGTAGGCCTACAGTTAATGCAAATCGTCTCCGCGCACCAAGTTTTTACTATAAAGCAAATGCTTTTTTATCCTGCAAGTCCCATTGCATGACTTTCCAGTACGAGTCAGCGGTTTCAGATTAGATAGCCAGTTGAGTATGTATCAGGGGAACATGCAAATCACCATGCTGTTAGCTGAGCCTACATCCTGACGAACTGAACTGGAGCGTACGGTAAAAAGCACAGCAGAATAGGACATTCTGTACAGGAACATTTGATTTGCACAGTTTGTGGACACACACATACTCACAAAACTGCCTAATGAAGATGTGAAGTAGGGCAACGACAGATGTGTGCTTGAGAGACTCTGCGCCTTTTAGAAACCTCTGTCTAAAAGCATAACCGATGGTGCAGGGAACGTGCATCCCAAACTGATCTGGGACCAGTGTCTGGGCCTGGCCTCAACTCAGGTTGGTCCAGACAGGCCGCTTGTCTGGGGCTGAGGACAGGTCATGACCTTGGTGACCCTGCTCCATTGTTACCTCATCAGGGGTCGTTGTGGCTGTTTGTCTGGGCCAATTCAATATTCCCCCTGCTGGGGATAATGACCCCTCCCCCCTCTACTGCTCTTGCTCACCCTTTCTCACACACATGATAAGCTTGCAATAAAAAAAAAAAACATGAAAAACCAGAGAAGTGTCAGTTCTGTCATTTGCATTAGATTTTGATTATATTCTAATTCTCCACTTCAGTTTCCTTTCAGTTACAATTGAGATGACTTGCACTACTTTCTGCTTGGATTAATAAAAATGTTTGTTTTTTTTCCATATTATTTTGCTTCAGCTTAGGTTCCATCGTTTCGTCAGAACTAAGAATATGTGCTCAAACATATCACATCTGTCTGTATTAGTATAAATTAGCAAACAAGACCGTTTTCATTTCACTATTTTATACTTAGTGGTATATTATCACTTTGGCTTTAAATTGATATTAATATTTATGTATATAGTGGAAGCAAAAAAGGAATAATGTAACACAGTCTAGTCTAGTAGTCCTCCAATAATTACTACCTTTGTTCAAATCATAATCTTCAACTTTTTTTGAGACTGTCTGCACGAGGAGCCAACAACACTACCATAATTTGGTACACACCATCTTGAAGTTTAGCTGTATTAATCTTGTTGATTTTTTTTCCCAGTCAAATTCATTAAAATCCTAATGTCATTTGAGATTAGATGCTTATCTTCCTAACTTGCATTTTCAAGTTTTGAGGCAACAAAATAGCGCAGAAACCTTAATGAGGCTCCACACGTAAAAATATGCACACTGAACACACAAAAACAAACACATTCAAATTACACATAGAGGCAAGCTACTCCTTTTTCCAAATACCCCAGCAGTGAACCTCTTTGGTCCACTCTCTAGTGCTCCGCCCCCTTGCCCCCTCCACGTCCAAAGATTTATGACCATATAACATAACAATGCACACAGACACCATGGTCAATCTGTGTGTGTGTGTGTGTGTGTGTGTGTGTGTGTGTGTGTGTGTGTGTGTGTGTGTGTGTGTGTGTGTGTAGTGAGGGAGTGGAGGGGGCCAGGCAGCAGGAGATGGATGGCTGGTGTGTGAGCTGCCGGCAGACAGCAGACAGGCCAGCCCGAGGAATCCTCCAGGGAGTATGGAACTCACATTTGCTGTCTGTCTACCCTCCAGCTAAACACAAACGTGTGTATGTGCATGCGTGTGCGCACACACAAGCACACACAAAGTTGTTTTACTACCACTGCCTCTGGCTAGCAATCTCTGGGACATTTTACAACCATTCCCACCCTTGCCTTTATAAGAGTGTAGTAGAGAAGTCTTGACTAACTAAGAGGAAATTAAGAACTGGATGAATAATTCAGACAACTGAGGAAGCACAGTGAGAGGTGGTCTCGAAAAAAAAAAATTCAACAGTGTGTCAGTCCTAATGAATTATGAAAACTTTGTTTTCACGCTGCATTTCTTTGCACTACTTTCAAAATGCTACAAAAGCCTCTGTGTGTGTGTGTGTGTGTGTGTGTGTGTGTGTGTGTGTGTGTGTGTGTGTGTGTGTGTGTGTGTGTGTGTGTGTGTGTGTGTGTGTGTGTGTGTGTTATTATGCAGACCATGAGTGCAGTTCACGCCAAGTACAGCTCAGCAGACTAGACACAGTCAACGTGGGCTGGTCTCCTGGTTGTTGAATAATGGATCAGAGACGGACTCCCGCTCAGCCTAATGCAGTCTGATCTGATGTGACTGTGATCTCCGCTGACTGGTGTGGACCACAGAGAGCTCGCAGCCTGCTATAGGCCGGTCAACCACACACACACAGCCTCGCACGAGACGGATAACACAGCTCCACAAACGCACACAAGACGATCGGGGCATTTTTAATCAAGCGCAGACCATCAAACATTATGAACCAGCCTATTTGGTAGGCAGCCTGGATGCTTATACACTTCCAAACGCCGGGAGTTTTAGCGCTGATTCCTATTGAGCCTGTTACAGCCCTGTAATGAATCCTGTCGCTCGTCTGGCCTGGCTCAGATTCCTCCTCCACATACCAGGGAGATGCCAGGGGCCACACAGACGCCAGAGGAGCCTTCCTAAATCACAGCCTTGTTACACTGATGAATGTGTGTGTCCTGTTCTGTGATCTAGGCTATCTGCCTCTGTGTGTTTGTGTGTGTGTGCCTCTGCATCTGCATGTTTTCTTTGTGTGTTCTCTCTCTGCCTCTTGTGTGCTTTTACACCTCTGTGTCTGTCTTGCCTCCCTGTGTGTGTGGCTAGTTATATGGTTATACTTGAAAATGAGATTAGAGTTGAATGTGCAGGGTAAAGTGAAATTAGCGTCTTTTGTATGCAGGTACAGATTCCTCGGAGGTATATTCCTCTGCACTGGTTGGGCTACATGCTGAAGTCAATAGTCACAGTGCTCATCCTGTGGTAACTATAATAGGTCTACTGTCAACTCCACCGAGAGTTGACAATTTTCTATCCACTGTCTACTCCATTCATGCATTATTCATACTGCCATCAATAATTCACTATGGTGACATTACCAATAATAACACAACAATACTTTGTTTTCGCTGTGTGGTTTAAAATGTGTTGCCTTGGTAACAGAGATGAAACAAATATTCCCAGGAGGAGCGATGGGAACACAGGAACAGGACAGAATTCCCTCCTGATCCCACTTAGTAGTGTTGTCACACTCTCTTTCTCTCCCTCCTGCTCGCTCTCTCTCTCCCTCTCTCGCTCTCTCTCTGTCTTCCTCCCTCTCGCATACACACTCATGGACCACACTTTCTGCACACATAAAAAACTAGGTCAGATAATACAAACTCCTGAGGGGTTTTCTGTTTTGTCTCTTTAGGATTTCAGGGAAACTAATGGAGAGACTATTTTTGGGAGCCAAGCCCGCATCTCTGCACCGTCTACTCCTCCCCTGCTTTCTCAGTAAATAATCATGGCTGCAGTTATGAGGAGAAGAACAGACACAGAGAAACACTGTGGCAAACTATGATTGTCAAAAGAACTGTGGGCAATATACACGTTTGTGTGTTGGTGCGTGTCTGTGAATATCTGATTTTCTCACCTCAGGTGTGTTCTTCTTGAACTCGCGGCTCAGGTCGATTAGTTTCTTCCTGGACTGTTCGCTCTCGTCCTGTCTGTTGGCAAGCTGTGTGGCGGTGGCATCTAGTTCTTTCTGTAATGCAAAAACACAACTTTTTTAGATTGCGAAGAGGAGAGCTGCACATATCATACTTATCATTATCGCTACTGTCATTATAATCAGCATCATTGTTACCACTCAGGATATAAAAGACAGTAGACTCCTTGACCCAACTGGCATGTTGCAGACTACCCAGCCTGCCTCAGCCTAACTTGGCCAGTATTTTGCAGCAGCAGAGGCAAAGAACAGAACCACAACACCGATGTCCCGCCAAGGAAAACCCGTCTGCACCAGTAGTTTGATCTGCTACCAGCGCAAGCAATATGTGAGCCATTCAGTCTGTCAGTCAATCAGTTACCGCTGTGTCGGGCATGACAACTTCTGTAGCAATAGTCTACTATACACACAGTTCACAACAATTATTGATTGTCTGCACCAGACGACCCGTCCCCTCCCCACATAACAACAACAGCACAATTATCAACAACAGCAGTGTTGTCAAGGCTGAGGCAGGGCCCGCCTTTATCCACATCCATTTTGCATTGTTATTAATAGCTATTTATGGGACTAGTTCCAGATGATGGGCCAAGTGCTGACATTAACAAGACATTCAGGCCTTGTAAAGATTGTATCTCTTTCTGCTGAGTGTGTAAGCGTTGCTGGATTATGTTTCTGTTGGATTCTTGCCCTCTGTCACGCTCACTCCTTTTTTTTCCCCCTCATTTTTCCGTACTCTCTACAGATCATCCACTCACTCATTTAACCAGCATTTCCTTCTCCTCCATTTAAATCTCTCTCTCTTCTCTCTTTACTCCGCCTCCCCCTTTTCTTCTCCTCCCTCCCATCCACCTCCTGTGAGGCCGCCCACCCCTGAGAGTGATTAAACGCTGCTGAAGGGCCGTTATGCTAACTAACACACTAATCATTTAATACACACATTACCACAGGGGCCCTTGTGGCTCAGTCTGCTGACAAGGTCCCAAAACACACGCACACACACATGCCCACCCCCCAAACACACTCAAGAAAATACAACCCTCTAAAGAAATAGTGTGATCAAGTACTAATTAGGAGATTTTTCCCCCATCAGCATTAAGTTTAATTCCCTGACCAGCCGTGATCTCATTTTATCCACAAACCATAAAAAAATATAACAAATGGACTTGGTCGATTGTCCGCTGCAATGGATTTCACGCAGTAGCACAGGATGTTTGAGGAAAAAAAAAAAAAACTGCTCACTTGCTTACATGCCATCTTGCTCTTGCTGCCCACGGAGCAGTTGATGTAGCAGCCTGTCTGCCCATGGCCATGGAGCAGCTGCACTATCTGTTAGTGAATTCGAGCGTGCGCAGAAGCTTGTGCAACGCTTGATGAAAGGAGGAACCTAATAAATTTTAATCATGTTAAATTAATTGTCAAAAAATGAATGCTCTAGTTCATGAATAGAGGTGTAATTATTATATTGGTAAAGATTAGCTACAGAACAAGAACACAGGGCCCAGTTGGTTCAAGATATTAACATCAAATTGGCAGATATTAATCACAATATGATGCATGAGGCCTGAAGGCTTATTTTTCTGGGTGGTGGAGACATCACCAAAATCATTTAAATATAATAAGTCAAAGTTGAACACTTCAGTTTAAAGCATGATCTGGATTCAGATGGCATAAACAGCAACTAGGATAAATTTAGGTATATCCCCAAAGTAAAGCGATAATGCCGTTAATCGTCCAAGCTGGGCCATTAAACACTAGGAATACATTTTGAAAATACAGGATCTCCTGCTGAGAGTACATCATCACTACACAAGTAAAATACCAAGGATGACTGATAAAGTACAGGTCCATATGTTACACACCTCAGGACACAATTAAGTAGATCAACTTGAAGAAAAAAGTTTGAGTTAGTTCATTAAAAATAAATATAATGAAATGAAGCATGCTTTGCATCAGTGTCTGCACCATTCACAGTCACTACTGCCTCTGAAACACTCATTTTTAATTCTTATATATTTCTTTTCTCAGCTGTGGATTTATAGAAATAAGGACATAACCTTCATACTACATGAAAACACAATTACATTACTCACGACTGTTCATGTTCTAGTCTTTTTAATGATAGTAGTAAACTTACAGCTCATATTACTGTGTATTGATGTGAAATCACTAGCCTTGTAAACCATATGTTTTTGTTAATCTATCACAATGTTCTTTGATATGCAGATTAGTCAAAGCACACTTAGGTAAATTCATTTTCAACTACACAGAATTATCCATGAGTCCAAAAGTTATACAACACATCAAGACAATCTATTGATATAAATATCCACAGCCTTCCACTAGAGTTCTGCTTTAGGAGGTCATGTGCCAATCCCTGACGCCCTTGATTCAGTCCAATCCCTTTTCAATACCCTGCACATATCCCAATGTGTTACCAAATCCCCATTCCGGAAAAAAAAAAATCTCACTGCTGAGCTAAATAAACACATCACACATGAAAGAGGATTGATTCAATGCCAAGTGGGCAAGTAATTATGGGCATGGTCTCAGTTTTAAAAAAAAGGACCCTCAGACCCAGTCAGGTTTTGACTATGCAGCAAACTCTGTGCCCACATCAGCAAACAGAGGCAGACTTTACACTCATCTTGCTGATAGAGCGTAACATCCCAAAGTGCACGATTCCTGCTGCCTGCCCCTTGTTCACACACATTAAATCTTACTGACCATTAAGAGAGCAATACTGCTCTGATTTTAAGCCACACATTATTACACACGATATATTTTAGTCATATTTTAGTATTTAAGTGGAATACTGAATAAATATGTTTAGGTGTTTTCCTCTGCTGAATGCTGTTTTTGTAGATTGTGGGTTCTTAGCAAAATAAAACTGTACCAAACTGTGGTCAGTTAACATGATACAAAGTTGCAGACTTAAGCTAGAAACACACTGAAGATGTCATTTTTCACCTTATGCTTGTGTTCTTTGTTTTCACAAATTAAAGCACACTGATGCATAAAACATGTTTGTTTAAAAGGCACATTGAAGTTTTTTGCAGTTAGTTTTCTTTTTTAAGTTTATAAAAACAGAGTTGAACTTATAAAGTGTTTGACACAGGGTTTTTTCTATGCAACTTTTTTTCAGTGGCCAAATGTGTACTCATGCTGTAAAAACTGACTTTCTACATTTCCTCTGAAAGTGGTTTCAGAACATTTACATGGGAACAACATATTCACAGTAACATATTGCCCCTAGTCCTCCCAAGGTGATATTCTCAAGTTTATAATATTGTATAGGAATACAACTGATTGGCCCATGATTACAACAGGGCGATATTTACACATTTATACACTCTGATAAGGATAACCATGCAGACTGTTTGAATTCCTTGCAGTGAGGCCCGTCAGTGCCCAGTCAGTCCAGCTACCTGATCCTTGCTAGCACCCAAATAGCATTTTATATTACTGTCATGACTAAAGATAGCAGATAGCAAGATTAATAGATAGCTAAATAGAAAGATGAAGACCTTTCATTTTTGTAATGACTGCAATGGTAACATCTGTCATTATCCTTCTAAAGTCATTGACAGTGAAGATAAATGGCAACACTGTGCAGACTGGGTACCTAACAGGATTGGATAGAGCCTTGCCACATTTGGGTTTGAACAAATAAGTCAGCAGTGCAAATATGGCTGTAGAATACTGGGACAGGTGTCAAAAATGCTATGTCATGTATTTTAAACTAAATTTATCTTTCAGAGTGATCTGTCCTAGGATTTCTCTGGATCTTAGTCAAAATCAATCTCTAAACTTTCGGAGGGGAATATTGGGAAAAGCGTTAGGCAAGGCTGCCCTACAGGGGTTCAAGCCATCTGGCATACCACTGGGATTTTCTGTCTATCTTGTTTGACATAAATGATTGGCTTCATACTAGTCTGATAAATCATACGAATTAACATGCCTGACAAGCAGCCAGAACAAGTGAAAAACTAGTTACGGGAGTCTATGTTTTACACGACATGACTAATGTAATGACAAGAAATATAATTAAGAGTGCACAACAACATGCATGAAAAACCTCCATTGTTTGGGCCTTCAGGCACAGTCTCTGAGGTCAACACTCTCTGGCTCTCCTTGGTCTGACTTTGAAATATTTTACTCTTCAAATGTGAAAACAGTTTAATTTACTGGTGAATTAATTCATTTAAGCATTTACATTAACTCCAGCTCTATTTTTAAATCTAGCTATGGCTGGTTAGGACTGCACTGTCTAGTTTAGCAGCGGATGGAATATGGTGTGTGCAGGGGAGCATTAAGTGGGCTGTAATGTCTGTGTGATTGCTGTAACAGCTCTGCTTGGCTTGGCTGGACTGGCCCACAGCAGCAGTCCCTGTCCTGGTTCATTTGGTCGTCTGGTCAGCTGTAAAGACGATTGGAACAGATTGCCAACAGTCCCTAGAGAGACTTCAACACCGACTTGGCCAAGAAGCCTCCCGCACACTGCTCCACACGCGTGTGCTCTCACATGAATGCACTCAAAGGCCGCTGCAGTAACTTGGGGAGCCCAGTCTTTCCACATTCTTTTGAACTCCGTTTCAAAAGAGGAAGTCTGCAAACATGTTCTCCTACGAATGTTGGCATGGTGAGCTATGTTTGCAGCTAGGAGGGGAGGCTGGGCCAAACAGAAAATGAGTATCTCTCTGTCCCACCACTATGGTAATAATACTAATCACTGATAACAGTCACGGGTAAACAAATCCTATTACCACTGGCCATCAGACCCAAGGTGTATGTGTGTGTTCATCTCTCCTAATGAAATTCCTTCCACTCGTCTGCAGGCAGAGAGAGGCCTTCTATCTGACTAATTCGCTCTAATTACTCTAATGAGCCACAGGTGATGATACAGTGAGACTGATTAATTAAATGGGAGGCACCAATCAGGCATGTCTGATTATGCCAATCATATCGACTACAGACTAAATGAGATAACAGGAGACAGACGCACTTTAATTGAGGCATCAAAACTTCATGGAATTCTTTATGCCCTCACGCTCCGACGATGCCGAGACAGATAGGCTGGTGGAATGACAACAAAGTTATTGTTATGTACACAGTATGAAGTCAATCTGCAGCTGCTGTCTGTACTGCCACGGTGACCAGGAGTGCACGCCGAGGAGAGAACACCACAGAAGGATTTGATTCAGATCTCATTCCCTGGAGAATAATTGGGACTATAACTGCTAGAAACACTTTGTTTACACCTAGTCTGCAGTCACACATGCCAAGTAGTCTGCCACTGCTCCTTTAGTCCAAACACAACGTAGGTTAACTGCTCCACATTTGGTGCATGTTTTACACATTAATCTAATGGGAGTACTACTCTTGAATTCAAGCCAAGCATAGAAAGAGACACACAACAATACATTCACTTCTACTCCATAATACTAACACCATATTAGTCACACTACAGAAGAGGCTAATAATTTAAAACAAAACTTTCTGCTTTCATTTCAAAGTGAGAAGCCTTTTACAGCCTCTGTACTTGGCAACACAACACAGATGTTTAAGAGATGAAGTTTTCTGTCCTGCCAGTGCAGTCGCTAATCTTTCCTTTTATCTCTGACATGTCTAAGGCTGTTATGTGGTTATGATAGTAAACAGTAAAGGCGTCTGGAAAGATGTCTTATCTGAAATCTACGAGTCCTATCTTTCAAACTCCCCCTCCATATTCCCTCACAGCGTTCCACCTCCTATGTGGCTGACTGTTCTGTATGCCAAACCTACTGTGTGGGGGTGGAGTCGTGGGGTGGCGGCTCAGTCAGGAGCAACAGCAACGCTTGCTACAACGACATGGTACATGATCACACATCACAGGCACGCCCCCTCAAAACACAGCATAACAGCAGCACAGATAAGAGACTACAATCCTGGCTGCTTGTCTGCCTTCCTACCTTTGACATAGCAGGGTGCAGAACTTTAAATGTGCCAGCAGACGCTGTTTTCACTAACCACACAGGGTTTGAAGACACAAGTCATATCCTCCTGAATCTCCGTGTTTGCTTTTCGTCTCACCCATTGGAGTCAAAGCCACAAAGTTTTCTTTATCACAAGTGAACACAATAGTTTCACTGTGACAACTCAGGTCTAAGCACTTTTTTTGTGTGTGTTTGTGCAACTGTGTGTGCGCCTGTGTTTGTGTGCAGAGCAGTTGGAGGCGGGGGTCAACCTACCACTCTCCACAGTCTAACAAGATGCTTGTGGTCCCTGAGCGTTTTGCTCCTTTTTTTGAACACAGATCCATATCTACCAAAAGCACAGGAGCTGTCAAGACTCACCTCACTGACGCTGACGCAAGCCTGGATCAAAAACAGCCTTTTTACACCGCTGCCTCGTACGTATTGATCCATGTTTCTCTGCCGAGAGACTAGTTGTTGTTTTATCTCCCCAACATCCAAGTCTTAACTCTCCTGAAGCTTGCTGAGAGCTAGTCATTATTTTGCCTGACCTATTGTCTGACAAAGGGTTTCAGAGGCCAGGCCTGAGCCTAAATACAAATATAATGAGACTAAGATGGTTTCTGGCATGGAGGAAGTGCAGCTCACTTGGTCTCATTTTGCAGAGTTCGAATTTAGCTAGAGGCCTGTGTCACAAAGGGTGAGTGGTGTGGAGAGTGCAATGGGAGTAGAGGGGTATGGCGATATGCTAGGGTGTAATGCATTGGTGAAAGGGCAAGATTTTTCATCCCTGCGTTTACAGGGTGGAACGGCTAGGATATTGAGATCTGAGATAGGATCAGAGGGTAGTGAGCTGTTTCAGCTACGATAAAGGCCACGCATTACAAACAGAGCACAGATAGAGAGAGAGGGAGAGCGAGCCAGAGAGACAGAGAGAGAGAGAGGGAGAGAGTATCACACCTCTCATCCCTGAATTAATGCCGCCATTCTGCCAGGAAGCTATTCTATGCCAGTGAGAGGGGATTGGGGAGGGGATGAGTGCACAGATACGGACTAAAAAATGGAAACTGTGATCATGGAGAGGGGCGATAGGGATTAATCAAGTCTGGAAGAAGAGTGGGGCTCTCCAGGCCCCATAGCAGATATATGAAACTGTGGCCCAAGGACTCCAGAAAGCAACTGACGTTGCCACATTAGTTTATGTGACATCAAATGCACATACAGGTAACCACAGGTGAACAATGACAGGGTCACAGGTGCAGGCTAGCTAGCAATGCTGTAATGTTGAAGACATCCACTCACCATCCTACACTCAT
This sequence comes from Trachinotus anak, assembly GCF_046630095.1. Classification (NCBI taxonomy): domain Eukaryota; kingdom Metazoa; phylum Chordata; class Actinopteri; order Carangiformes; family Carangidae; genus Trachinotus; species Trachinotus anak. The sequence goes on from NW_027273865.1 coordinate 13,656,497, forward strand.
CTATTTAGCCTATGAGCACTTGACAACACAGCAGTGTTCAAAGTAGCTCTATCTTAGCTGAGATTTTATCTGTTCTTAATTCGTTAACCTCTTTGATTTGTTGTAATGCACACAGACTTGCATTTAACGATGACTAACAGCTTCATGCTCCTGGCACAGTTGCAGAAGACTGGAAAAGGTGTGCATCACTCTCATGTGCCTCTGGTACAGTAAATCCCTGCTCTGCATGATGGCCTTTTTCCACATTTTAATTTAGCCATGTCTATCTATTGTATCCAGTAATTTTCTAGACGCCTGATGATGACACATCAGCATGAGTTGTGCCACAGCCTATAAAAGCAGCATGTTGACTTCTCTGCATAAATTAAAGGCATATATCAACATGCTCCATTAAGTTAGATATATCTAGACGCTTTAATGTGTCCAGCCCATGCTGTCAGTATTGTCTAGTGTGGCCTAGCCATTTGACTGAGTTTGACACCCATGGTCTATACGATCAACGTCAACAGAACATGTCCTGGGGCTAAGTCTTACTCAGCCCTGATGAGTAAGAGTTTTCTGCTCTGCTAGCTCGACTTTTGAGAGGAAAAGGCAGAGAAACACAGTGAGAAAGAGAGAATGAGCATAGCTAATCCTTACAGTAATGACAGAATAATTAGCTTGCGTTAGGCTAAGTAATGGGTTGTAATTATATCATTTATTCTGTGTTGAGAGAATGTGATATAATGCCTGCACAATGAAGGAAGAGGAATTGAGCTTGGTGGGAAGTAGGATGGAGCATGTGTAAGAGCTCAGGCTCTTTCTATTGATTGATCCAAACATCAAACGAACCACTAGAGTAATGGGGGGAGTGAAGGACAGCTAAAAGCTATTTGGAGCCTTCACTGCATAAAAGACTTGACCTGTTCCATACAGCCTACATATCAAAACCATCAAACAGCAATCAATAGACCAAAGCGGTCAACTCAACAAACCGTCACCCTACTAAAACATCAAACCCCCGGCCCAAGCGTCAGATGATAGGCTACACTCAGCTTATCCATTACCATCAGATAAAGAGGAGATAAAACACAGAGCCTAATCCTTTCATGTGTCGTGACAGCCACAGCAGCCTCCAAGGCATTCCTTCAGTCTGGCTCTCAAATAGTTTTATGGCGGAAGGCAGCCATTCAGTCAGCCAGCCAGGCAGTCAGGGCTGTTCTGGTCTGTTTGTCTTATTTCACAGTTTACACGCTGTTTTATAGGTAGTTATTATGGTCACCATGGTGATGCCATACGTTTTTATGGTCTTTTGGTCTGAGGGCAGAGAGTGTAATAAATGAAAAAACACACACATATGAAAACAAAGACTCACAAAACACACTCCTGCTGTGGAAAGGTCTCCTGTCCCTCCCTTCCTCCCTCCCTCACTCTTTATCAGTCTCGCCAAATGCCTATCTCCCTACTTTCTGCTTCATGTGAAACATGGATAGGCTAACGTAGAATTGTCCTCTCTCATTCCACATCTGGAGCTGATCAGAGGGCCTCCTGGAAGTTGAGGCCTCTGGGCCTATTAATAACCATACCGCTGAACTCAGGGTCAGACAGCAGTCAGCGGATGAGCCTGTGTCTACTAAACACATAGTCCCTTCCCCCTTCCTCAAGAGGACAACTCTCACTTTAAAAAATGAGACTGCGAGCTACAAAGCTTAGCAATGTACAACCAATTATACACCTTTAAACTGGTACAAACACAGACTCAAACTCAGGGAGAAGCTCACAAATGAGTAAACAAAGACTCATGTTTGAAAGTTCGGACTTCACATTTGGTCATCATTTAAAAATAAAGCAAATACATAAGCATAGGGAAACATACTGGGCTAGCTGTGAGACAATTTTCTCCCTTGAGTTGTTTTTTTCTTCTTTCCATGTCCAAACAAGTTCAAGTTCAAGGAGGCTAGACCTGTTAAAGGCAAGACAGATGGTGAAGTCATCATGTGTTAGCTCTAAAGGTTAGGCCAGTCAGACAGCCCAGGTCATACTGAGGTCTGCAGGGTCAGACCACCTCTGAACCCCGGCTCCAGTCTGACAGCTGCTCAGGTCAAAGGTCAGGGAGATGTTAAGGTGCTGTCTGAGGAAGTTCAATGAATTCAACAGATACAGGACTGCGTCATTTGTATAGAATTTCCCATGTTTCCATGGACAAAGCCATGGGCCTGCCTTAAGTATTTCAATTTTACATTAGGCAAAGCCTGTGCAGTAATAATAGCAGGGTGCTGGTAGTTAAAGCTATTCAATCTGATTCCTACTACTGTTTAAATTGGTTTGGCAAGCATTACAATGACTCCGGTTCACTAAACTTAAACGAGACAGCCTTTCTTTCATTAAATAATTATACCTCAAAAACTGAAAATGCATATCATCAGTTTTCAAGATTCTCCAACTGGGCAAAGTTCCATCAACCTACGACATAAAACTAAATCAGTGAATGCAATACTGAACGCAGAGAACAATTTGTTAAGCATAACCCACCCCCACCCAACACACACATACATGCACCTGTGAATACAGGGTAGTTGAATCATCATAATCGGTGGTAGTTTTCTGCTGAGCCCAGCCAGCAGTCTGTGTTATTTTTAGAGGGCTGACACAGAAGCAGGCCGTCCATTTACTCTGTGAGCTGGCAGCAGGACCATCACAGCTCTGGTTGCTTTTAAACTACCAAAATGGGAATGAGCTCAACATAAACACTGCAAAGGTGTGGACACTAACAGAAATGAAGTTAACTCAGATTCAGAGCCATTGCAACTCCATTACTTTAACATTAGGCTCCAAGGTGGTGTATTGAAATGCCAAATCCACACAGAGTGAGCACTGAACAAAGGCCAGACAATCAATAAAAGCCTTTGCCTAATCTTACATGTGTGAAGTGGTGTTAGCTTGTCATTAAAACATCCAACATTTTAACATCTTCTTTTAGTTGTGAGGATAAATGCTAAAGTATACAGGAGAAAAAAAAAAGGCAGCTACTTCATTAACACTATGAGTCAACAGGACAAAGTCTTTAAGCACACTATTTAATGAGTAATGATGTGAAAGTTTGTTCTATCCCTTATTCTAGAGGAGAATGAGTGGATTTTTAAGGTGATGTAAAAGACATTAACAATAAACAGCTCGTCCTGGCAATATTTTAATGTAAACCTTATTTACAGAATAAGAAAACATATGCAGTAACAAATCTCAAAGTCCTAGGTGGACTGAGTACAAGACAAAAGCAAGTGAAAAGGAAGAAAGTTACAGAAATTGGAGTGAGAACTGAGGCTAAAGGTTGAAGGCTGTTCCCATCTGATGTGACTGATGTGTTGAGCCTGAAGGCCGGCTATGGATCTAGTAACTGAGGCAACTGATTGACATTGAAAATTACACAGAGTGAGCTATTAGCAGATAGCAAGCCATATCATAATTCAATCCCTGCACCATCAAAGTGCACCAATATCATAATTCAATACCAAGAACCATTAGCTTGCAGCACACCAATATCATAATTCAATCCTGAGGCCATCAGCCCTTGCCAATATCATAATTCAATACTTGGACCATTAGGACACACCAATAGGCCTATTAGAATTCAATACCTATGGTCAATGATCTAACAGGACACTGATACTGGAGTCATGGGTTGACATGGGATAAGGCCTGCACATAAGGATCCTCAGGCCTTATTTAGCCCAGACTCCTTGATAACAGTGAGATAAACAACACTAAAATTAGGTAGGGCAAGTGGTTCACCAATAGCTTGGCTATACCAGATGCTGAAGGCCACAGAGTATTTGCTGCAGAAACAAATTTCAGCAGGCTTACACAGAGGGACACGTTTGTGGAACAAAATGAAGCACTGCATTAGCTTCAAACTCAGCAAAGTGCTCAGCCAAACCTGTCAAAAAAGTTTCGAACACTGGCCCCCAGTGTGTGACCGTCTGCAGTTGGTCTAAATTATCACATTGTGGTAGCTTGTGGAAATAGAACTCCATTTCGTTTTCTGGTCCATTGCCTCTGTTTATATTTCCATGTTAACATCTTGTTTAACTCTTCAAAAATACTGCAAGGCTCATCCAAGCTCAGCTTGTTGGGTCATCAGAAATCTGTACCTTAACAACCAATCAAACTGTTTCTAACAGCTCATATTTCCTTGGTTGCTTTAAGTCACTTTTTGACCAAAGTTGTCATTATTCAAAATTATTCTCCCCACACATTTCTTCGGTTTCCCCACTTAACTCTAATCCTTATGTACTCCATGTGTAAAATGACTCTGGAGAATGGAAAATACTGTAATGATGTATTACTGAAAAATAGAATAAATTACTCAAATGACAGACGATCAGCAACTATTTTGACAATTAATTAACTGTTTAAGTAGTTCTTTCTAGTAAAACTGCCAAACTGTCACTGGTTCTAGCTTCTCAGGTGTGTACATTTTCTGCTCTTCTGTGTTTTATATCATTTTAAGAGGTCAGACAAAATAGTCATGGGCTTTAGTAAACTGTGACAGGCGTTTTCTGGCATTTTATAGGTCAAAGTATTAATCAATTAATCGGGAAAATGATTATTGTTATTATCAAAAAATAAAAATTGTCACCTGCAGCCCCAAAGAGATGTTATGCTTGAATTTTAGTTGAATTATTTGCAGGTCAAATATCTCTCAAAACAACAAAATTAACAACAGGTATATACACTATTTAATACAAAGTTGGTATTTTAAATATCCATCACTTTGATGAAGGTGAGAACACGTGGTGGCCAAGTAAAAAGATGAGAACAAAAGCACTGGAAAAGAGTGTGATTTGATTGACACATAAGAGGCTAGTCTGCACCTCACTGCGTGGACATTCTTACTTTACCAATCTTTACCAACCAATTCATAAGAACAGACATTTTTTTTCCCCTTGGGATTGCAAGATTTTTGTTTACTGAAAAACCAAAGGCTTAATACTACATGGTGAACAATAGACTATACAAGAAGCACCGTTTCAAGTGTGTGCTTGATTTTCAAATAAAGTGGGCAGCGTCCTTAAACTTACAAGTGGAAACAGCCAGTATATTCCAAAGTGAACCTAAAGAGAAGTGTCCAGTCACTGAAGCCCATGCTCTCTCTGCTGGAATACAGAGCAGCAGAATAATGGATGCTTCTGTCATGAGATACGGTGAAACTCTATGATGCTGTAGGTGAGAGAGACTCCAAGTGGGTCTGTAAATAATGCCTGCCACTTGAAAATAGGTCTCTGGAAACTGCCCCCTGTGCTCTTGTTGCGGGTTGTTGGGTGGAGATTCTGTCTGTGTAGTTACATTAAAGTGTTTGTATTGTGTTTGTGTGAGTATTAAATGGTTGGAAACATGAAGACAATACTTTTGGGTGATCATGAGCCACGTCAAATATACATTTCTATCACATTTTATCACATTAAAGTTTTTTTCTGAACATAACCATAACTAAAGAGCTGCTTAGTGGAATTTTTGTAAGACTGAGGTGCAAGTTCCCGATTCCCTGCAGGAAAAAAAATACAAAACACACTGCAGCCTGTAGAGAATTTGAACAGCACAGTTGCCACAAATTATAAAATTTCATTTAAGTATGGACTGAGTAGGCCAAGACATGAATATTTGAAAAGTTCACCCTGTCAGACCCCTAAAAGATATTTTTATGATTTCTTTAAGGGTACAAACTAAGGCTTGAGCAGAATGCACCCATTAAGGTAATTTGACATTAACAGATATAAATGTTCTAAAAACACAATATTTTGGGAGGGTGTAAAAACCAAATAGAGTCGACCTTTTATAAAAGAATGCCTCAAGTTTGATATCATACATACTCATACATTGACACTATAAATTTGGAGTTGGCTGTTTTTGCCCAAAGCTCTCCTTTCTGGAAGAAAAAGGAGGAGTAACAGTATATGATAAAAAAAAGTCTAAATAAAGTCTCTAAATTCAAAGCAATGAAATTATAGATTTTAATATAATGCCAAGCAATACAACTGATACAAACACCCTCTTTACATCACGTTTACACAGCCTCCACGCTCTCCAGCCCACAATCATCAGTTCTCAGTCTCAGTATGTTTCAGAGCAGTAGAAACATTACAAAGTATAAAGTTGTTAATTTGGGTGAAAGCAGTAAATATGCTTTAACTGAAGCCAGATACAGACATTTCGCGTAGGTTGTAGGCTGCTCTGTTATACTGTGATGTATACAAGTGGCCTGTGGAGCAATACTGTAATTTGATTTTTAACTGCTCGTAACAACACTGTCTTTGTAGTGTCATTTGACCTACTTCTTTCAGGCATATCTCAGTATATAAACACTGCATATATGGGAGAAAAACATTTAACAGTTATTTAATGGCAATACTACTTAGTATTATGATCAGGATTACTGATCAAGGATTTCTTTAATTTTATTATATCATCTTATATCAAAATATATTCATCTCATTATTGTGGACCATCTTAAAGTCAAGCAGTTCAAGGGAAATTCAACAAAATTAGATCTTTCAGCTTTACTTAATCTAAAATTACAAATTGTGGCAACACAAATGTGATATTTTTATCATAGGTGGAAACTTCCACACCTTCAGGTTTTACAGGAAAACATGTCTGTCAAACACTTTTGCATAAAGAGCTGTAAGGAGCTGTTTGGGTGCCCCTATTTTTAGACTTCTGTTAAGTGCTTTTTATCTTTTGTTCAAAAATCAGATGACATTGGTCAAAATTTCTTTTTTCCAGACCAGTGTAAAATTGTTTAATTGAGTATTAAGATTATGACTCTTGCAGAGTGTAATATATTTACTTTTTGTATTTAATCAGATAAACTTACTCTGGGGTAGACGCTCCTCAAAGCAGAAGGAGGGAGAAGAAACTGAGGCTGAGAGTGACGTACACTAAAATGCCGAGGAGTTGGGGGAGTGTGGGCCTCTGCTGAGAATTAGCCACTGATAAGGTATAAGAAGTTTTTTTCCTGAGTTTACTGAGAGCTGCACATTCCTCTCAGTCGTATGGAGGTTATCCTTCCTAAGGATACACTCTAACCTCTTAGAAAGTAGGATGACAGAGCCCCTTCCAAAGAGGACCGAGGGCAGACCAAAGACCTGACATGCACTCATCCCTCTCTCTGACTCACGCTTAGTCGCTCACCACCCACCAACACACAGTGAAACCTCAGTCCCAATGCCAGGTTTTGTCACTGGGCAGAGAACCGGTTGGCTACAGTAAAAGCATGACGTGATGCCCCTTCCTCTATGCTCCCCCAGCCTGTGCAGCAACAGAGGGGTAAAAATATCCCACCAGTGAGTTCAGACAACCAGCTCATAAATTAACACTAAAACTCCTGCAGACAACAGCGGGCCAGTCGCTGAGAGATTTAAACCACTCAGGTTGCCACTGACCACAGCTCTGGGATCAGCTTACAAAACCCTTTTCCTAAATTTACCCATTAGGAGGTGGCGAATAAGAACGAACTCTAGATCAGTTTTCATCTAAGTCACTATTTAGCTGTCCGCTAACATAGTGAACTATTTTTCAAAATGGCTCTAGGGTACTTTGTTCCAGGAAATGTTATGAGGTGAGATGTAGGCTATTAGGCCTAAATTGGGAATTGTGTATAACAGTAAGGTCTGTTCTTAATTTTCCGAGCTTACACAAAAAATATAAAGTATAGGTTCAGGCTCAGCTATTCACTCATATCTTATTAAGTTTTGCCTGTAATGAAGCGCAATTTCTCATCGCTTTCAAGTAGAAACGCAATGTTCCAGCAAACTGCTTGACTGGGTTAAAAAAAAAAGAAAAAAGGAAAAAAAAAAAACAACAAGAGAGAAGAGTGATGATCCCCTCTAAAGAAACTCAACTCTGTAATGGACGAACAGGGATTACAGACGTTAAAACCTCCTCCATCTGTAATTCACTGTCACCCTGCCATCATCTCTGAATCACTGATCCATTTTGCAAGTGTGCGAGACCTTGCTAAAAGCATCACTGTTGCACCCATTTGTGTTTGTAGTGGTGGTGGTGGGGGGGGGGGGGGGGAGGAAAAAAAAAATCATGCAGAGAAGACAAGTTAACAGCTCGCTGTGCTGTTTCAAAGCACTCTCTGTCCTGTAACAACCACCTAGCTAGTTTCTCACACAGGGAATAGGACACACTGATCAAATAGGATTTTAATGAACATCAGCAGTTGGAGCCTGAGGAATAGACGCTATGATGGCTTAAAGCTACTGACATCTAGGTTGGGTTGGATTTTCATCATCAAAAGAAACAAAAAAAAAAAAAGAAAACATTCCTTTGCTGGTGCCTCTCACATAGACAAAACAGACTGCGATTGCAAGTGTACAGTGCACACTGTCCATTCGATCACAAGGAAGACGCAAATGAGAAAGCAATTGGCTGACAAGACCATGTGTAGACCATGATCATATCATACTAACTCCACATTATCCTCAAAAAACAGATAAGAAAAAAAGGTTCTCCTCTGAAGGCTTTCCTCTAGGAGCCTCTCAGTGGGAGGGAGAGTAAATAAGATGTCATCAATAATAGACAGCGAATGTTCTGAGCAGTTCTGCACACACGAACACACACACACACACACACACACACACACACACACACACACACACACACACACACACACACACACACACACACCAGCTCCGACTGATTCCTATCCTGCAGACAGGCCTGCCAACCGCCAGCCTTTTTGCACACGCTCAGATTCACTGTCCTGACTAATCGCTTGTGATAGGGGCCTTTGCCATAATTACCCAGGGCCTTATCACAAACTTATGCGATGCATTTTTCATGTCCTGGCTGCTGGCAGTGCCTTCACTGTCCGTGCTGGCAGTCAATCTACGAAAAAGACTGATCTCAGACAAATTCACACACACACACCAGTTCAAACAGGGCGAAATGGGTGAAAGCAGGGTGAAGGGCCAGTGAAGAGAGCGGAAAAAAAAATTAAAAGGAGGGGAGGGGGAGGTGAGGGAGAGAAAGATTGGAAGGGGTGGATGGGGGGGGGGACAGGAAGGGGGTGGGAGATAGATAGTGCAGGAAAGAAAAGAGAAAGCAGTCTAAAATTTTTTTTTTTACATAATGCATGAACAAGGGGGCACGAGTAGGAGGACCAAACAGGATCAAATAAATAGGAGAAGTGAAGCCTTGATGATGTGGCATAAGTGCAACACAAAGCCCGCTGGGAAGACTTGTTCACTGTCCTTTTGTCTACCCAGTCATAGGGGCATCATGACCTAAATTAAAGTTTAAATCCCAAGCCTGTGCGATTTACAAAATAATGTATGAACAATTGGTCTAGCCTACATAATGCAATCATATGTTAATGACGACGGCGACTGGGCTGCTAATATTCATAAATTGTGATTTGAAATTCAGCAATGCACGTTAAATGCCAAGGGAAAACACAACAGTGCCATTGTCTACATGTCTTGTGATAGGTCAAACAGGCTCTAATATACACAGGCTATATTCACACACACTGAATAGGCCCAATATTTTCCTCATATCCTTTACTGTGCCATGGATCTGCTCCACGCACGCCGAGATTAGTGGCGTGCGTGAGGCTGGGACATTTCTGGAGTTCATCACAACCAACAAGGTCATGATCGCTCATATTTCTACTATTATTTCATTTGATTGCATCGCGTCAACAAACACTGTCCCGTCCCGTCCACTTCCACAGACGTGGCAACGTCTGTAAAAACCTCTCTGTGTATAATTGCCGTCAATGGAGGGGGGTGTGGGGGGGGGGGTTGAGGAGAAAAAAAAAAAAAAAAAAAAAAAAAAAGGCCGAGTTGATCAACCATAATCACGGAGGCGACTTCAACATAAACTGCTTTAAACGCGTTAGCCGATGAGGCTGCTAATGTTTTCATCCGCTCTGAACCAAACTTAGATTTGACAGCGAAAAGCAGAAAGAAACACAAGCAGAGCGCTGTTGTGTGTCTCCGCTGCCCGTCTGAGCGGTCGGTGTCACCACAGCGCCACCGTATAATGAGTCGCACTTATTTTTTCCCCCAAATTATCCAACCTTACAGCGGCTAAAGCGTCGGGCTAACTACGGCTACTCGCTCCGGTAAAAGTTGAAGAACACGCAATAAAGGTAGCGAACCGAAAGCTTTCCGCCAGAGCCCCGCCGTTTTGTTTTTATCTCGGCGCATCCCCGCGGCGTCGCCCCGGCTTGCCCAGTTGCAGTGTCCGATCGATGTTGAATTGAACAAAGAGGATCAATTTCTGATCAGCGAGAGAGCCACTTTCATCAATGTGAGGAAGAGGTCTTGAATTCTCTTCCGAAACACCTACGAGGCGGCTGCCGAAAAAAACACAAAACGCCGCCGCCGAGAGAGGCGAGGCGACGGAGGCGAATGGAGGGTAGACGGATTAAACAGAGGTTGAACTGACCTGTAGTTGTTGTAAGTCAAAGCGCTTCCAATATTGAAACATCGATCCTGCATTGGCCGCCATCTTGAGACATATTGAGACAGGAATGAGATGCTGATAGAGAGCGCGGGGGTTGGAGTTCAGTGGAGAGGACCGGGCGGTCGTAACACCCGGACCGGATCTCTCCCACTGCTCACCCCCGCAGCAGCTGGTGTACGGAACGGAGTCAACTTACAGGAGTGTTGCCTTAATAACGCCATTATAATTGCTTAAATAGCATTTTATCAACACTCAGATATTACAGGTAAATAACCGAACTGGCGTTAAATTACTCTTAATTTTATTACGTTGAAATACACGCAATTGGGAGCGCCAGATAAGCCTGCGTTTGCCATTCCAGTTGGGTTGGTTACTGTGCATTACAGAGAGCAAAGATCACACAAAAATAATGCCAGGAGGCTACTTGGAAGCCATATCTAAAAAAAAAAAATCTCACCAGGATAGCATTCAGGACCAATGTCTCATTTGAGATGTGAGGGACTGTGCGAGAACATAATGTAACATCGAATAATTTATAACATCAATAATTATTGCTCCTGTAAATTCAACATGACTGTCAGATTTAGAAATAAAAAGTCACTTGGTAAATTCTTTTTTTATGCAGCCTCTGGGATTTTTGTCACTGGCTCAAACCACTTCTTACTTTTCTGCTACAACAAAAGAAAAACCCCAAAACAAACAAAAAACAAAAACAATTTCTCAACACAACATGTTTTGTTTTGTTTTGTTTTGTTTTGTTTTGTTTTGTTTTGTTTTGTTTTGTTTTGTTTTGTTTTGTTTTGTTTTGTTTTGTTTTTAGTGAACCCAGTGAAAAATATTGTTTTGTTTCATTATGGATGGGTGAGTGCAAGTTGCAATTGGAAAATAAATGAATAAATAAAGCTTAATATAAATTTACACTAAATTTAATTAACTAGAGCTGTTAAAAATAGAATTCAGGGTTTCTGACCAAACTGTTAAAACAAAACATTCAAATTGATAATAACACAAATTAGCAGTAAAAAGAGTCACAATCATTTGAGTTTCATGATACACACATGTATATTTTGTTTTTCTTTGATTAAAGGGGTGGATCTAGTGCACAAACTCTGCATACAACAAAGCAGGGTTGGAGAGGACCTGCTGAACCTGGTCATTTAAAGAATTGGTAAAAGATGGAGTGGACTTACACTTGGCACAAGGTATTTTTGAGTTCATGATTCTGTCAGTTTACAGTTACTGGGTTAAGAAAGTAAGCCTGATATTCTCATTTAAGGCATCCCTTCGCTGCACAGATATTAATCAGATTAGTTAATCAAATCAGATTGTTGTGTTATTAACACAGTCAAGTCTTTGCTGCAGCAGGGCAGCCCAGTGGTTAGAGTGTCAATGTGCATACATATCTTTTGCTGAAGTGACCTTGAGCAACGCACTGAACCCTGGCTGCTCTGGAGGCGTCACTCCTGCTGGCCATGTCCTCTGACCCCCTCAGTGTGTGGATGTGCCTCAGAGGGATATGCAAAGAATTTCTAATTACACTGTATGTTTGGAGTGCCCTAAATTCCTGTGTCAAACTGTACCGCCTCGCGCACCTTAAAGCACATCTCGCCTCAGCGTCAGGCTGCAATTGCTCCGCACACCAAATTAGAGCCGAGCTGCTCAGGTTTATCAGGGCAACACATCTGTTGTGCACATTGTTTTCATTTTTAGCACTTTGTGGCTTCCCAAATTTGACTTGTCGAGAGTGTCGTGAGGCCTGGCTGTGTGCAAAGTCCACGCATGCAGTCACACTTTGGAAGTTTTTTTTTTTTTTTTTGAATGCTCTGACCTGCAGCCTTTGTATCAACTCGGCCTTTACTAAAAATATTTCATAGCTATATTTTCTTTCTCTCCAATCATTTTCATTTCTTTACAGCCATTGCACTTTAATTACATCCACTAAAAATAACACAAGAATTTGCCATAGATAATAACACCTCTTTCACTTCATTCGTTTGGATACAAAGGTGGCCATTTTGTGCTTTGAATTAGCTCAACTTTCACTTCATTACTTGATTTGATTTGAAGCTGTTTGTGTCTCCCTCCTCCCCACAGTATGAATGGTGCTCAGTGCTCAGCTGATATGTAGCCTAAATAGCTTTGCCTTATTTTATACTTCATTTATAGACATAATACAGTGAATTACAGGCTCTAGTTTTCCCTTCACACCCTTTCACGTGCTTTTAATAAAGTGTGCTGAATGACACTTAGCATTTAATCTGAATAAAACAAATAGAGAGAGCTACTATAAAAGATCATTATGAATAAAGACATAAGAGCAGCATGATTCATATTAGTTTTAACAACAGTTGTTACCACCTCATGGTTGTCTTTTTAAAGACTGGGAAATTGATCAGCACTAAGTTACAGTATGCAATAAATACTCTGCTGAAAAGATGTGTTTACTTTTTTATAAAAAAAAGTACCACATATGAACTGATGAATCCTGTGTTTGATACTCTCATTTCTCTCCCTTTCCACCATGTTAATCAGTGTTTCCATGGCTTGGCCTGCTCGACTTGTGATGCCACCTATCATTAAGCCAAACCAGAAATACAGGTCTGAGATAATCCGCGCAGGCTTAGTAGCTCTGCAGTGTGTCCATTATGCTTTGTTTGTATAGTGATCTCTTACTATCACACAAAGAAAACACATAAAAGAAACACAATGTATTTTTATTCCAATGACATTACCTTGACACCAGTATAACTTAAAGGAAAAGCACTCAACAGTATTTTCTCAATCAGTCATCTACACGATGCATGGTGTTTGTATTAAGAAATGTTTGAAGATTACTCAACATTGTTCACTTTTAAATTTGGACAGTTAGTTAGTTAGTTAGTTAGTTAGTTTTGCACATATAGGCTCAGTGTTGAGCAGAAATACAGCTGCTGTGGTAAAACATCTGTCAGAGGTGAAAATGACTCCTCACACACAGCGTATCACTGCAAACAATGAACTTTGTCTTCTGATTTTCATAATTATTCACCCAGGAGAACATTTTACAAGACTCAATTTCTTCTAAATCACATAACTAACAAAGCATTTTTTTTCTTCAGGAAGACCATTAAACCTGCCAGTTTCTATAGTTACTGATAATTTACCTGAGCATAACTGTGCACCTAGAGCTCTTTGACTCTTAGTTGAATTCTGCTTCATGTAGAGCTCTGTCAATGAACTTTTATATCTGCTGTAGTCTCTCCATGTTTTGATGTAAAATTGTATTCAGTAAGGTAATCATATCATTTGGTAAATTATTTTGGGTGCAAACCTTGTTGGCAACATTTGATTTTGTGCTGCCAGGCACTCTTCTCAAACTCTCTGCATTTCAATACTGCATCTCCATAAGGATTTGACTGAAGCTTCACTAGGCTCTGGATTACTTTGAAGCAGTAGGGGGTACACAGTGTAAGTCGGAGCAAGTATAAGGCGTAGCTATCAATCCACCTACAAATTATCATGTTCCTGCTACAGAGGCTCATGCACGTCTGGCATGGATGACTTGTGTGGGGGTTTTTTTCCCCCTCACTTGTCTTTTATTACTCTATATGGTAAAATTAAAGAGGAGAAAAAACAGCATAAATTGTTCATGACAAAGACAGAGGCAGGAACACGTTGGGGCCCTCAACAGTTCATGTGCTGTATGTCTGGTTAAAGTTTAAATATAAAGAAATAAACACATTCTTTGTGTCAGTGCCATTATACAACTAGTTCTTATTGTCCAGCAGAGCTACAGGGTAAAGAATAAAACAGCCTTTCCTTTCACTTTTCTCTGTTTGTGTCCCTTTTCCTCCTGCTCATTGACTCTGCCTGTAAGGTGCTTTTAGCGGGCCTTGTGTGGCTGGGTTAGAGATGGATGTGTGGCCCTTGGGAGCTGCAGGCGGAGAGCAACACTGATCATGTCAGACAGGCTGGGGAGGCTGTATAAGATCATCATCACCCAGCAGTGGAGTGAATCGCTGCAGTGGCACTTTCACACAACCTCTGACCTCTGGTGTAACCTCTAAGGTCATGATCAAGGTCAGGGGTCGGCGAGGGCCTCTGTGATCAGCGAGCTCGCAGGCCCCTCCTGCCTCTTCCTCCTCTTTTTCTCTACGTTTCTCTCCCTTCAGCCCCCCCTTCTTTTCTCTTTCCCTCATCTTCAATCTGTTTCTCTATATCTCACACTCTCCTTTACCAGCCGGGACCAATTGAGACATCCCATCCCCTGGGAGTGCAAAAAGGAAAGCAAGAGAAAATCAATAGGGAAGATGAGTGAAGACCTGGGGGTCCCATCAAAAACTGAATGCTTCTCTCTGTGCTGGTATGATTCACACACCCACAAAAAACATACAGATACACAGTGGTACTACTTCTCAGAAGCAGGAAGGTAGCAATAAACACAGGCAGTTTCTGTGTACATCATCAGTATTGCTGCTAATAAGTGCAGCGTTACAACCAAAGATGGCTCCCAGCGTCAATATAAAATGACCTGACAAGCCCTTTTGCCTGTTTTTCTGTCTCCCTACCTGTGTTGCATGCATGTGCACATGTGTCCAGTTGCTGCAGTGACGGCTGAACAGAGAAAAAAACGCAATAACAAACCCTCCATGGAGATTCAAGGTCTGCAGTAAATGAAACAGCTTGATGACAAAAAGTTGTTTTCTTGCGAGAGAGAAAAGGAAGGATGAAGCAAACATAAATGCCAAGCTTTGTGTATCACCACGGCTGTAATTTGAGCTGAGCAAAATGTCAGCGTATCACCAATCACTTCAACTTTAATTATAGCACATTTCCAGCAACATTTGCATGCCTCTGTGCTGCATAATAAAGGATTAAAATAAACAAAACCAGACTGAGAGAAGATAAACAAAGCTCATTCCTATGTGTCATCTCCTGACCTCAGCCACCTCTGCCATTTCTGAGGAAAGACATACGTGTGTTTGTAATGTTGAGTCTTACCATGTATCCATAACTTATGAGTTGGTGTGTTTCTTCCCAACACAAGATAACCCCGGGCAGGACATTAAATGATTGGCTGAAAATAGAACTGTTCAGATGAAAGGAAGGATAAATAATGCAGAAAGAATACAAAACCTCTTATGGGAATAACTTGTCACACACACACACACACACACACACAGGCACACACACATACACACAAAGAGATGCTTTTTTTTTTTTCCCTGCTCCACGGTGAAGAAAAGTGAATGGATGTAACAGGAAGGAGGAGGACCCCGTGGAGAGGACACACATGCTTTTTGCTTCATCTCCTCCCACTCCTCCTTGTCTGCCATTTTTTTTCCACTCACATTCAGACTTCATGACATACTCTGTCTGTGGGGAGAAATAATGTTGTCCCAGTCATGGTGTGTTTTTCCTGCCCACCAGAGCTCAGACACAACACACAGTGCAGGATTTCCAACCGCGTCGTCGCATCATTTTTTCATGAGTTTTGATCAGAATGCAGCCACATGATGACAACAACCTGGAAAACAGATCCATTTACACACACTATGTGTCACTATCTGAGGACTTGTGTTATTTTTTTTATTTTATTTCCTGCATTTGTTTAGGTTAGATCACCAAATTAAAACTGTGAGTCATTTATCAACATCAACATTTCTAGTTAGAGGGTGTTGCAATGCTGGGTCATATCTAATAAATAAAACATTGAAGACAAACCTTTTCAAAGCCTCGCTGCTGCATGCCTAATTTCCATCTGAAATGTTTATTCATTGGCCAAATTAAACATGCATGTTTGGAGATAAAATCCCACTGTCACTACACTGCACAAGCTGCACAGGACACTTCACAGGCAGCTTTGTGCTTGTGTATGGAGACACCTAGTGGTGAAAGGCTGATCTAGCATTTTATATGAGGATTCATGAGGGTTTGACTGGCCTCATATCTGTTCTATTACCTGGACATGTGTAAAAAGTTTTCACTAATCAACCCACAGACATCTGAGGAATTATTTTCTAATTATTTTAATAATGAGTTTATTGGCCAGAAATTTAAATTTTAGGATCCAATATTGCCAATTCTCCAAACCCCATAGGCTTGTATTGACTGAATTGTAAACGAAGCATTGAAATTCCTGTTGAAAGAAATTGAGACATTAATAAATTAAGTAACATATAAGGTACGACTGAATAAATATCAACTTTATTTGATGCAAAAGGTTTGTTTGTTTTGAATCATTACACAGTTACCTCATCCTGTCCTCTCAAATTCAGTCAACTTAAAATTTTAAGGCAGCCAGGACACAAAGTTTTTTTTTTAAATTAAAACAAATAGTTTTTTTTTTTTTTCAGTGCTGGCCTCCATCCCAAATAAATATGTTTTTATGCAAAACGAGTCATTTAGGAGCTATATTAAAATATGTCTTGTTCTTTAGAAAAGAAAAAAAAAAGACTTGCTTATTTCATCAGCAAGACTCCACGCCCTGGGCCAATGTGTTTACCCAACCTAGAAGAGCCTGAGAGGCAGCAGGCCTCACAAAAGCCCCATTCACAGGATCCCGGATCAACGCTGCCACGTCAAAATGCTTCAGCACACAGCACCGGGGCAAATGTGTTATACTCTGTTCTGACCAAGAAGACAGCGTGAAATTACCCTTCACTGCTGTGCAGGACAGACGGGAGACAACAATGCTTAAGCTTGTTGGCGTGGTGAATTGTTGCAGGTGTCATTTGACAATGACACCTGCAACGATGGCAGTGGCAAGGGGACTTGGGTGTGTCAGCGGGCTACAATAAACTCCTGGACTGACTTTTGAGCTGTACTTTACTGCCCTGTGGAGAGCGGAAACAGTTGGACTCTAATAAGTTTTTGAACTCAGAGGGAAACTGCGGAGTGAGAGGCGTCGATGGGAGTTGCGGCTCAGGGGAGAGCAGCAATCACCGCTCTCAGAGCAGACAGGCGCTCCGGCTTGTCCCAGCGGGAGAAATGTTGTGTGCTTCTTTTCAAGCGGACTTGTTCTGTGTACGTGGCCGTTGTGGGTGTTTTGTTGTTCCTGGAGGCCTGTCTACTCTACCTGCCGGATCCCTTCACGCTGGACCCGTTTGTGTCTGTCTCTGAGGAGGACAGCGCGGTGACGCTCCTGGTCTGGACGCATCCGTTCGGCCGGTACCGGAAACTTCCCGACTGCGCTGAGCTCTTCCAGATCCACGGCTGCGCCCTCACCGACGACGTGCGCGCCTACCCACGGGCTGACGCCGTGATCGTCCACCACCGGGAGGTCGCCACCGGCACCGCCGAGCTGCCGCCGGAGCCGCGGCCAAGTTGGCAAAAGTGGATATGGATGAACTACGAGTCCCCCACGCACACACCCAGACTGCGGCGCTTTGAGGGGGTTTTCAACCTCACGATGAGCTACCGGACAGACTCTGATATCTTCCTGCCGTACGGGTCTCTGACCCCCGGTGTGCGCACAGCCGGGACCGCCCAGGTCCTCCTCAGGCCCCGCCTCGTGGCCTGGGTGATCAGCAACTGGTCGGAGTCCCACGCACGCGTGGCCTTCTACCACCAGCTCCGCCGGTACGTCCCGGTGGATGTGTTCGGGCGGGCGGGCCGGCCGGTACCGGAGGACGGCGGCGCTGGAAGCGTGGCGCGGCTGGTGGGACGGTACCAGTTCTACCTGGCGCTGGAGAACTCGCAGCACACCGACTACATCACGGAGAAGCTGTGGAACGCGGTGCTGGCCGGGGCCGTCCCGGTGGTCCTGGGACCGGGCAGGAGCAACTATGAGCGCTTCCTGCCCCGAGAGGCCTTCATCCATGTGGACGACTTCCCATCGGTCCGGGGGCTGGCCCGGTACCTGCTGATGCTGAGGAGGAACCCGGCCCGGCTGAGGCGCCACCTGGCCTGGAGGGGGGGCTACAGCGTCCACCAGCCCGCCTTCTGGGCTGAACACTACTGCACGGCCTGCAGGGCGGTGAGGAGGAGCAGAGGCAGGACAGATGTGGTCAAAGACCTGGCGAGCTGGTTTCGCTCCTGAGCACAGCCGCTGCACCTGCAGCACCAGACTCCACTAACCTGAGAGATGATTTATAATCAGTCTCTCTGTGACAGTGAGAGAGAGGGAAGAGACAAACTGCTGCTGTCAAAGTCTACAAAAAGTCTACCGGTCAACCAGGACTGTGAGGGAGACTGAATTATGACTTTAATTAAATGACTTTGTGTGATATCTGAGAATGAGTTGTCATCCTTTTTTTACCTAATTTTGTTTGTGAGCTGGTTTATAGGCTATTTCTGTTTCTGCAAATTATATTGACTCTCACTATACCTACATTTGGCTACTTGTGGCCCAACATGTGTTTGGACTATACTATACGAAGTTTCTTTTGGACATAGTTACAAAAACATTGACTTTGTGCTAAATTTATTCTTCACTCAAGACAGTTTTATTGACACCATTAATCTTAAAACAAAAATCACAAATTTGCCTGAGAAGGGATACTTTACTAGTTTCAGCTTCTTGCATTACAGAAATAAAACTTGCTTGAGATAATTGATCGCAATAGTTGGAACATGCAACATTCATTTTCTCAAATATGTAAAAATCCTTGCTTTAACTTCAGTATGCAGCATTAGGTGTGTTTTGCTGCAAAACAACGAACTTACTGAACAATAATAACGTTGATAAAAATTTTACCCTGATCAATTGTCTAACTCATGCAAGTCTGACATCTTTGCAAAGTGACTTGTCCACAAGGGAACATGGAAATCAGGACATCAACATCAAGTACATATGAATTGGGATTGATGGTTAAAACATGCAAAAAAAAAAAGCACATACAGTTAGTTGTCAGGGTGTGTGTAACTCTGTGTATGTGTGTGTGTGTGTGTGTGTGTATCTGTGTTTGATCCAAGGAGGCAATATGGACACCATCTCCATAAACACCTGCTTTTTTACCTTACCTGAGGGGTTAGCACTAAATCATGTTAATCATATCATCCCTGGATCTGATCAACTATTAGCTTAATGCCATACATGGGGGAGGCCATGCACCCCTAGGTTAGGGATATTTGACTTTCAGGTGAAATTTATGGAAAATGTAAAAAGTTCATGCTGCAGTGATATTATATCATGAAAGTAGGGCATTTAAGTAGAAGCCCACAATGGTAATTTCTTCATCCCAAACAATTTATTGAAACAAAAGCTAACAACAGTGGTGGGTATACCACAACAAAAAATGTCAATGTTTCAATAACTTGTCATGTGTCTTTGAGCATCAATTACAGCTTGACAACAACGTCTCATGCTGTTCACAAGTCGGCTTATTGTCTGCTGAGGCATGGCATTCCCCTCTTCTTGAAGGGCTGCCCTCAGGTCATTGAGGTTCTGGGGTGCAGGGTGACGACCCCCTACACTCAGTTGATCCCATAGGTTTTCTATGGGATTCAGGTCTGGAGAAAGTGCAGGCCACTCCATTTGTGGTACCCCAGCCTCCAGCAGCCGTTCCCTGATGATGCGACCTCGATGAGCCGGGGCATTGTTGTCCATGAAGATGAAATCAGGCCTGTGTTGCTCATGCAGAGGCACAACGACTGGATTAATGACGTTATTCAGGTAGTATCAGCTTATCACAGTACCATTCACAAGGTGTAGGGCAGTTCTGTATTGACTAGACACACCTGCCCAGACTGTGACACCACCACCTCGGTGCGGTAAGCGGTTTCGAATGGTCTGACATGACACTTGTGTGCCTCTCACCTCCCTTAAACATGCCTGGAGTTGAGTGGCATTCATCATCCGGTTCTGCAGGGCACTGTTCACAATGAAGCGGTCATCAGCATGAGATGGGACGTCCACTTCTATGCCTTTCTGTGACTCTTCCAGTCTCTCTGTGCCTCTGTGACACTCTAAGCTCAGTGGAAACTTCCCTCTGAGAACATCCCGTTTGAAGCCTCGCAATGGCCAGGTACTGTTGATCGATTGTTAGGTGTCGTCTTGGTCTCATGATGTCAAAATGTGAACAGCATGATGAAGAGGACTTTAAATACAAATTGTCACTGAACCAGGACATTCAGTGGTCCTTTCATGGATCAGACACTAGTTGTGATTTTTGTTGTGATCACCTTGTTAGAGAACATCATGTTATGTAATAAGTACTGAAATACTGAACAGTTGGACATGTGCATTCAAATTAGGTTCACCTGTAAAGGTTATCGTGCATTTTAGGCGCATTCTGAAATTTCATCCAAAAGCCGAATATCCCTAACTTTTTGTGAGTAGTGTATTTCTGGCATAACATGACAGCAAGACACACATCCCCACACTGTAAACCCCAATCCATCCGTGACGCAACATTTTCTAGTAAAGTCCACACAAATGTTCAGAGCTGTTAAAATGACCTAAAAACTTTATGTTCACTTGACACAAAGCCTAATGTAATGGCATATGGCCCAATAAGTCGAGGGCCAATTAACAAAACATATATTGTGCATTTTGATCGTTCAATGAACTAAAGAAATGTTTGTAAAAATTCAAACTCACTGTTTTTATGTTCATATGAAAAGTGGTCACTTTCTTGTTCAGCAAAATGAAAAATCTGGGTTCATGTTAAATAACAAAAACATAAAATTACAAAAATTAAGTTATGATGAAAGAAAAAAAAAACTCAGCATAAAACCACCACAACAATCTGTTGTGTTTTTACCAATGTATTATTTTTTAGTACACATAGTTGAGTAAAATTTGTCAAAGCAACATTGAGTACAGCTTCCATTCCTTTGTTTGTGTAACTTAAAATCTTTGAGTAGAGACAATTTTTAGGGATAAGCGGGAGTGTAGCAGAGACATGGCTAACCGGACTAACACCAGATTCTGCTGTTTCCATGGATAGTTTCCAGATCGTACAGACAGGCAGGACAAAGGAGAGTGGTAAGACAAAATTTCTCTGGCAGTATTAATAGTACTAGTACTAATTCAACACTAATTTAACACTCATTCAACACTGATTACTTTGTTTTGTATTTTGCTAACTCACCATCCTCCACCACCATCCATGCTTGTGTTGAATAAACATAAAAAAATAAACACACATAAACTCAATAAACATATATTCCCTCTTAATATGATATAGAATTAAATGCTCAAAAAACTAATCATTTTGTTGTGTGATTGTGTTGTGTGAAAAAAAAGGCTCTGTTTAACTGAATTTCCAGTCAGAACAGAGTCATGTGATACAGTTATTTTGTGTCTTTCATATTACTGTGCCATTATAACCTTTTGTGTGCCAGCCGTTTCCAATAAACTTTTAAGTAGAGTGAGCGAGTTGGGATTTACAGTGCAGTCTTTCATTTAGCGTTGCTATGTTTACACGACTATGCTCGTTTTGCTCATATTTTCACTATATCGTCAGAGCTTAGGCCGTGGCTGTCAGGCAGAAGGAACCTGAAAACAAGAGGAGGAGGGAGGAGGTGAACATGTGCGCTTCAGGAGTCATTTGATACGAGTCAGAAGCTGTGATGTGGATCATTTAAATTTACACCTCTGTGTCAGTGCCCAGACACAGAATTAACACTCGACACTGTTAAATGAGACATTTCCTGCAGGCACAGTGACAGCAAATAATTTTGCTTCCCATAATGAGCTGATGGCTCAACAGCTGTTGAAACCACTGACGTCTATCAGCAACAATGCTTTCAGACAGCCAGCACAGACAGACCCCTCATCCCTGTCATAATCCCATTCATGTACAATAGGGAATTATTCGTATATCTAGTTACTATGAGTAAAATCATATCCAGTCTTCAAATAAAGATCCACTCAATGACCTGCCCTCAGCTCCTTGAAGCTTTTCTGTCAATGTCCTCATCCTTCATATGGCATTCTATACCCCTCTGCTGTGAAAGCATATACAGCCTGGCCTCTATTGTCTGGACTGAACAGGTGTTACACACTGCACGGTCGACTTAGAAAATAAAGGAAGGGCACCACTCCTCTTATTGTTTCTTAAGAGCTCATCTGATCTCAAAGAAGAATGCATCAGGATCCACACAATGATAAGAGGCCGTGGAACATATCAGTTACATCCCTGCACTCACTAACTTGTAAATGGTACGTTTTAGCAACAAGTCCAATCAAATATTGTTTCCAATTTTAATGCAATTTGCGGTCAGTTACAGAGTCTGATGGGGATGCTATCAGGAATGACTGTGTATTTTTCCAGTAAAGAAAAGCTACACCGCTTAGTTCCTCACTCATTCATACATTTTCCACACTAATGATGCAGCTCCTCCCCTCAGGCTTATCCTTTTACAAGTATGTTCTCTGTCAGCAAGATAAACCCTATTTATTGGTCCTTGTACTTGGCTTGTCCGCCCTCCATGTACAAATGATTTGAACAGCTTAGTCACATCTGTTACAGGCTCCCAAAAAGGCCAAGAAGACGGAGACAGGAGCCACAAACGTCCATGTCCACCTCAATGTTTGAGCAGATCCAGGGCTTCAAAGAAGTTACAGGACAGATGTTGGGGTAAATCTATGTGTGTGTGTTGGTGTGTGTGTGTGTACATATGTGCTCATATACGACTGACCATCTCTCTGATATCTCTCCGTATGGACCTGTAGTGCCTCTTCTGGTAACTTGTGTAACTGTTCATCGCTTGCAGGCCTCTACGATCATGGACCAGAACAGAGAAGGTCTCATTGATAAGAGTGACCTGAGCGTCACCTGTGCTGCTCTGGCTTAGTCGTTAAGACACATATATGGAAAGCAGCAGTAAGCAGAAAATGTTTTGTTATTTTTAGTTAAGTTTTATCTTATAAGCGTGACGCCGTATATGATGTGTTTGACGGCATAATGTTGGTCACAGTGAGCTAGATGAGATGATGAACAAGTGTCTGGGACCCCTCAACTGCACTTTATTTCTCAACATGTTACGAGAAAAACTTAAAGGTCAGTCAGCACCGAGGTTATACAGATTGTGCAGTTTGCATTTTATTTCAGCATTTGTTTATTTTTCTTCTGCTTTCCACAAAATACTTTGCTGATTTTAATTTAGTTTCTGTTTTTCTTAAATCTGAAATTTTGTTTAATCTGTTTTCAGTTAAGTATTTTGGTTGTTTATGTGTGCAGTGCTGGAAAAGAAAATCACGTGTACAAAAACAGAGAATAAAATATCTAATGTCAGAAGCTGGGCTTTTACTATTATTTTTATTGAAATATTTTGTTTGGTTTGGTTTGGTTTGTGGTATGTGAACTCAATCATTTATTCATGTTTAGTTTCAGTCAAGGCTTTACGTTTTAAATTATAAGTTGAAGTAGCTTTTAATGTCTCAGCAAAGCAAAGATTTGATTGAAGGAACTGCTGCATAAAAACATATTTCACCTGATCTTAGTCTATGCAACATCCATGATTTTTTTTTTCTGCAGTCAGCATCACAATATTACATTTTAGCACAAAAAAAAGAAAAAAAAAAGCCATAAAGTATCATCTGAAACTGCGTCAGTGTGTTGGTGGAGTGTGCTTTGTGTCTGCTCACATGAACAGTTCTTACTACCTGATTTACCTGTGTTTTGTCAGGAGCTGACCCTGGGGAAACGATTCTCAGCGCCTTTAAGGTTTTTGACCCAGAAGGAACAGGAGTCTTCATGGGGGAGGAGTGAGTGTGTGATTCTCCTCACAGTCTGCACAAACACAGAGGAGACCACTCTGTGGCTTGTCACGCCTCTCACAAGAATTCATCTCTCAGACAATGATGAATCAGTGTCACAAAGTACAAAAGTCTAAATCATTAACAAAGTTCCAGATAATGCATATCTTGGTCGGTGAAATACAGACCACAGTTAATTTAAAGTCAAAGAGATGGAAACAGTAACTCTTCTTTTCTGCTCCTCTCCTGCAGGATGAAATATCACCTCATGTCACAGGCCGACAAGTTTACAGAGGCTGAGGTGAGTTGTTGCTTGGCAACAAGGTGAAATATTGGATGTATCAATATGAGATAGTGATTCAAAAGTACCAGCCGTGGCGATACCGTTGAACAAGTTGAAGGTGAGCGTTGATGAATACCCAGAATCTGAGGCAATTTAATTTGATTTAAACCCCTTAACTACCAGCTACAGCTTATTACAAAGATCCCTCTCAGCTCCCTTCCAGACCCCCTCTTCAGTAACAGTGCCATTCATAACCGACATGGCCCCAGGCTAGAGACACAGTAATCTCATTTGTACAGCAACAGATGTTTCTCTTAAAAACATCCGTTGACTGGGGAGTGAAAAGTCTGTCTCTCATTCTCTCAAGGGATCAAAGAGACCAGTCTAATCGCTATGAAATCTGTCACATTTGTACTGGTTTGAAGAGACTTATTGACTTACAGTAGGCTCACTATGTTGTGAAATGTAAACACTCTCCTTTCTCCGTCCCTCTCTCACAGCCTACACATATTTCATGAGGAATCTTTCATGTTGTGTACATCAAAAGGCCACGCAGTGGGGAGGGGGGGGGGGGGGGGGGGGGGGGGGGGGGGTAGAGAGGAGAAAATGCATATGAAACAACAAAACCCGTAGACAAATAAACAGCGCTGTGTTCCCATGGCAGCGTGGTGCAGTAATCTGACGGCTGGTTTCCCATGGCTGTGTCTCACTGCCCCATAGACCTCCACTCTGTCTCACTGATGGCTCCTGTGATTGCAATCATCCATCTTACTGTCAAAGGCAAAAAAAGGGCAAGAAAGGGGAAATCAGACACACCATCTCTGTCTCACTCCCTTGTGTCCAGCAAACAAGCCACCCCACTGTGAGCAGAGCCAACACATGAACCACAGGCCCTCAACACTGGGTCTGTGTGTGTGTGTTTTGAATGTGTGTGCCCATGCTTGTATGATCTACGGAGAGAACATGTGTGGGTGTGCATCTTTGGTTGTCTGTGCCTGTCCATTATACTGCATGATCAGTCACTGGAGTGTACACGGGGGAGCCGTGGACATGTCTGATCTTGCAGCTGATCAAAACCTCCAGAGACTTGTTCCCCTGTGGCCGTGCAAACGGGCCTCATATCAACATGTCTCTGTTCAGTAGACAGGAAAAACAAGAGGGGAGAGACAGACAGGGGAGGAGGAGAGCGGGCACATGAGGAAGAAGACAGAAACAGGCAGGCATAGCACAGATGAAAGGATGCATAGAGGGGCCAGGGTGGAATATATGACAATGATACATAACCGCACTTATCTCCTGTTCAGATGAGATAATTGAATTGCAAAAGCCAGCTCTGTTTTCGTCTGTAGGTGCAATACTGTGTGTGATCCCTCTCTGCAAGCCTGACAGCTCCTGTCAGAAAAGGGGTGGATTAAAAATTTTTTTTTAAAAAAACAGAAAAGTGCAATAAATCCTTTACCTGTTTGCTTACAGGTAAATCAGATGTTTACAAACTTTCCCCTGGATGACTCTGGTAAACTGAGAGGACAAAGAGCAGCGGGGAAAGGAGGACAAGAGGAAAGGATGAAAAAGAAGAGGAGTAAGAGGAGGAGGAGGAGCTGCAGTGGAGCTTCTGCCTGTAAATAGTCTCACCACGCTGTGAAGCTGCGGTGTTCAGGATGTGTGAATGTAATTATGTGCAATTAAGTGGTGACTATGAAATGAATCCCTTTGTTGTTGTGACTTTAATCTTACTTCAACAATCAACACAGATAAATATCTGCTGAGTACAACATTCGCAAATTGAACAACACAGCACACCTGAACACTGTAAAGTATAAAAGATAATGAAACATGCACAAGACAAAAAAGAACAGTTGCATTTATAAAGTAGGCCTACATCAGTAGACTCAGCTGTCTATAACGTAACACATCAGAGACTGAACAACAGAAAAACACTTATTTGCTTTCTTTCCGTGAGATAGATGAGAATATTAACATCACTTTTATGTCTGTGGAAACGGGGAACAGCTAGCGTGGCTCTGTCCAAAGGTAGTAAAACCCACCTCTAAGGCCGTCTAAGTAACATGCAATAGCTTGTTTGTTTCATTTGTACAAAAACCAACGTGCAAAAATGACATGTTGTGTTTTTACAGTGGTCACGTGCCACACTATTTCTTTGCTGCGTGCACTGACTTTGTGGCGTCAGCATTCAAGCAGTGTCGGCAGAACAGTCCACAGTAAGGATAACCACCTAACTTTGTAGTCACAACAGAAATTAGCTACTTTGTTGTTACAAATTTGTAGCAGCTCCTTACGCACACAAGAGAAACTATATCCAAAAACAATGTATAAATGAGATGATTTGGTTTTTACTAATGTTAAAATTTGGTTTTATCTCAATTCATCACCATCATCATGATCATCATCATGATCATCATATATTATCACTTTCAGAAATTCATAAAATCTGAAACTCTGAGTTAAACAGTGAGTCAGAGGCTGACATGGACAGTTTTCCCACTTGGCTGCTCATTATTTCTGTCTGAATAACATCACATGAACACAGCAGTGTTGTCACCATGAGGTTGGTGGTGTTCTTAAGAGGATTTGTTACCTTCTGACAGAGCCAGACGAACTGTTTCCCCCTGTTTTCAGTCTTTATGCTAAGCTAAGATAACAAGCTCCTAGCTGTAACGTCATATCAACAGAAAAGAGAGTGGTATCAATCTTCCCATAAACTCTTGACAAGAATGTGAATAAGTATATGAATGCTGAACAATTTGTTTAACATATGAACCTTATAATCAAGAAAATAAAGATTGTACTAGCCGCAGCCAAAGCTTTACTCAGAGACCAATAGGCTCTGTCTCTCAGAGACTTATTAAACCATAATCATATCAGTTTGAAAACAAATCTCAGAGGCAGTTTATGGTGAAGTCAATGTAATCCTGTCAGGTTTAGTGCTCTGTCAGCCAGTCACAGGAAGGTGCACTGAAGCCGAGCGGGGTTTGTGGTTTCCAGGCCAAAACTCAACTGTTTCAGCATCTCTTCCTTTCTCTTTCCAGATGGGTGCTCTCCAGATGCGATTCATTTCGTCTAACTTTATTTTAAGCAGATATTCTTGGCAGCTTGTCATGTCTTACCTCAGCTTTAACAAGGCAGAGCACAGCGAGAAAGACAGAAGGAGAGAGGAAGAAATATGTTTGACAGGCAACACAAGATGAACCTCGAGGTCGTTCCAAGAATGTGTTCGACACTAAATAGTACATTTTGGGTCCAGCTCTCAGGAACTCAGAGCTTTGCAAAATCAGCCAAGGAAACTGATGTGTTTACTAGGCCGTCTTTTATCTGAGGGAAGAATGACGCCAAAACCCTCCTAACACTTTATGAGATTATATTTCATTGTACAACACTGTGTAAGTGCTGCTGCTAAGGTTATGTAGACTAAGATCGTGCAGCAACAGGGTGAGAAAGGCTAAAAAAAGCCTTTCATGTGGATGAAATGCTCAACATCTCATGTCTGCAAAGAGCTTCATTTTTACAACAGTACACGTTCATGACAATTAGAAAAAGAAATATATTCAGGAAATAAAAGCACGAGGATAATTGATATGAACAAAAAGCACAACATCTATCACACATATGAACAAAAATACAAGACTAGACGATGCACTCAAAGAGGAGGTCGTCTTTGTCTCTCCTTCGGTGCTAGAGTCTGAGGAGGGGTTTGAACAGGCTGAAGGCGTTTGGTCTTTACAGTGGAGAATGACAGCGGGTCCAAAATGCTGCCAAGACCAGATCCTTCAGAGATGTCTGTTTAAAGACATGACAGAGATAAAAACAATGGGTGGTAAAAGTACTCTTTATCAATACTGGCTTGAAGGAAATGTTTGACATTTTAGCAAATATGCTTATTTGTTTTCTGGCAGCAAATCCTCATTTACACCTGTGTGTAAAGTATGGAGCTAGAGCCAGGAGGTCGTTAGCTTAGCATAAAGACTGGAAACAGGGGGAAACAGCTAGCCTGGCTCAGTGTAAAAACTGCAAATCACTGTTTTACTGGAGGTAGATGTTCCTGTTTTATCACTTTTTGCTTCTATGAATTGAAGAAATTAGATTAAGGCTGCAAGTAACAATAACTTTAATTCTCAATTAATCTACCCATTTAATAATTACTATTTCCTCAATTAACCCATTAAGTGCTTGGTCTATTGGATATCAGCAAAAAGCAAAAAATGCCTTAAGCCCATAGTGACGCTTTGAAATGTCATGTTTTGTTCAAAACCACAAAAAGTACAGTTTAACATAGAAGAGTAAGCAAACATGAAAGTATTAACATTTGGAGTGTGTGACTTTTAATATAAATGAATGTCTGGTGCATTTAAGCCATTGTCAAATGAGTTCACACAATGCTGATTAAACCGATGAGCACCAGGTAAATCTCTCTGTTTTAAATCTCCTGTCTGTGGGGTCTTTCCCGCGCTGCACACCAGTAGCAATGTGATTTAGGTCAACCAGCAAGTCTGCCAGAGCTGAAGAAGGTGTTCTGTCGTTTATGTGTACTTTGTCAAAAATATCTGGAGGCTCAATTAAGCACCAGACAGACAGCTGCATTATTTCTCTAATTATTATGTGTCCTGTTGCAACACAGTACAACATGCTGAAGGTTCCTAGATGAAGTACATGGGGAAGAACCTTTGGGGGACACATCAAAAATCACGACAGCAACATGCAGCTGTCTGCTGGCTGCTCGTGTTGAGCGTTCAGATATGTTCACAGTGAACATACAGACACGGTGTCAGAGGGAGCAACCACAGCAATGGAGGGGGAGTGGGCTACAGCAGCTAGTGGTTTGACAGAGCCTATAGTGTCCAACCTCAGAAGTGTCCAAATAAAGTTTCTGATTCTCCAGATAAAAAATAAACTCAGCATTTAGAGGATGGATTATAGTCTAAAAGAGAAGAGACTGAAGGGGAGGACAAACACGGATTATCATTGCTGTGGCTTTTCCATGGAGAGTGCTGAAAGAAGATAAGGGACTGAGGGCAGACATGGATGTCACCTTACTGCTCTTGGACAGGTTGGCATTTATAAATATTAAATATCTGGAGTAGGCTATGTAACTGTAACTATTACATTTACTCAACCTAAATAATTAATTATTATCTGGGAACTGTGGATACTTCTCTACATTAATCAGACTTTTGTGTGCACTGCAGGTCTAAGTGAATCATCGATTGTAAAAATAGTTTCTGATTAACTGACAAATCGTTTCAGTTCTAAATTAGATGAATTGACAGTGGTGGATCTTCTCATCCAAATGTGGTCCTGAGAGTGAAAATGCATATTTCCCAAAATGTCAGACGATTCCTTCAACAATTAATAATTTTTTTGCCTGGA
The DNA here is from genome assembly GCF_046630095.1 of Trachinotus anak. Lineage (NCBI taxonomy): Eukaryota > Metazoa > Chordata > Actinopteri > Carangiformes > Carangidae > Trachinotus > Trachinotus anak. The sequence continues at coordinate 13,686,244 of NW_027273865.1, forward strand.
AAACATATTTTCCTCCATTTTTGTCTTTCTCCTCACCATGAATGCCAATCATGTGCTCCAGGATCAGGACCCTCTCAGCCAGGATCTTCAGGGCCTCTCTGAGCTGCTGCACAGCCTCACCCTGAAAAGCACCATAAACCGAAATACATAATGTAAATGAGAACAGCTTTACTGGATATTAAGCTGTATTAAACTATTGTATATGTGAGCAGTTAGAGTAGGAGAGAAGCAACCAGATAAAGGGCTGCAACAGGCTGAAACGGAGCAGAATGTAAATATGACGCGATGATGTCAGTTGTTACATCCATGGGCTCCACAGCAGTTTTCAACTACGTCCTCATTTTTGCACGTTGACCATACATGGTCCAGCCATTCACCTAGTCCTGTTCAAATGAGCTTTAGAGGGAAAAAACACGAATGTCTCTGACCTCATTCAAGCCTTCTCCTGGCTCTCCTTTTGGCCCTGGTGCTCCCTGTGAAAACAGAGTAAAATAATCGTGTCATCTGTGTATGTGTGTGTGTGTGTGTGTGTGTGTGTGTGTTTTATGTAACACAATAACCTTATACTCACAGGTAGGCCCTGCTCGCCTGTTGCACCTGGAAATCCCTGGTGGAGGAAAAACAGAAAAATAATTTAGGACTCCTCCTCACACACACACATTTCCCCGGCTTGCATTCCTTATCCCCCGTGCTAATCTGCCTCTTCACCAGATCTCCAACCTTAAATCATGCTAGCAGAGGAAGGGGATCAGGTTTAAAGACAGAGGCCCACTAGAGAGCTGACTACAGAGGGGACCCGACATGGCTGCCCTGATTAGTGAGGCCTGGCCTTGGACGAGAGAGAAAGAGGAGGATTAGTCACAGCTTGGAGTCAGTCTTTGAAGAAAAGCTTGTTCACCTTTAATGTGTTTAAGATTGCATGACAGCTAGGGCCATTTACAAAACGTAGAACAAAAAGCATTTGATAGTTCATCAGAATCAAATATGTGCAGCCTGCCGGCTAATCCAATAATGAGGACGTTTTTTAAAGCAGCCTCACCCTTTCCCCTGGATCTCCTTTAGGCCCAGGATCCCCAGGCTTGCCTCGGAGGCCTTCCTTGCCCTCGTGTCAGAGAAACAGAAGGAAATGTATAAATGATGCCAGTCATACATTCAACTTTTTATTGAACAACTATCAGCTCTCAGTGACAGATACTCACATCTTGTCCCGGCAGGCCTGGAATCCCTGCAGGTCCTCTTGGTCCTGCAGGGCCTGCAGTGTCATTCACAAAAACATCACGCAGTGAGGGGGATGAATGTTAAAATGTTGAAGTCTGGCTCTGACTATTGTGCAATGTCAAAATTCAATTCACTCAGTTTAACAGTTTAATTTAATTCTGAAATTATATTGTCCTGAGAGAGAGATTTGTCAGGGTTTACAAAATAAACTCATCATCACACATCATTAACCACTTAAACCTTCTTTGAACACACTACAGTTTATTTTGTTTATACTGAGTCCAAATGCATTGCTGTATAATAACACAAGTGTCATGTATATCTCTTCTTCTTACACATTCTCCGGTAAATTACCATGAAATGTTTCTATATTTAGACATTTTAGGATCTGACTAGGATATAAAGGAAAGTTTTGTGGACTTGAGCAGCGCTTGGCTATAAAATGAACTTTTGTAATGACAGACTTGCCAAAGAAGGTTGAAAAAGTCAAAACCAAGAGGTGAAAAAAGAGATATACACAGGTATGTTTCAGGAGTTGTATTAGACTGAGGACATGCTGTGTTGTCCTCTAACCTGGGAGTTGGAAATATTATATCATACCTGAGGGGCCAAGGGGACCGGTTGGACCAGGAGGCCCGACTATGATCCGAGGAGCAGCGAGATCTGTTTCCTCTGGGAAAAACAAAAATAGAAGTTTAAGCAGAAACTTTACTTGAACCTTTGCACAAAAGATAATTGATAATATTAGAAAAGACTAGAAAAGAAGCATTAAAATTGACAGTCGTGTTACAACAGGAGATGAATTCACAGCTTATCATTTAGACCATCTTTTCATGTCATTAACTGTCTGTTAATGTGCTCTTACCCAAAATATTTTCACCGTCATATCTTTCAATTTTCTTCTGGAGCCAAAAGAATCATACTTTAAATTTGACTAGATTTCTATCAATGTTTTCATTCATCAACACTGCATAGTTACTGAAGTGACTCACAGGCTGCAGCACAGTCACTTGTTAAAATCCCCAAAATCTCCATGACTCTTTATAATCCAACCCAGACATTTAACATGAGTAAATATCAGTGTTTTGTACATTTTTCCATCCTCTGATGGTTTTTATTGGATGGTGGGTGGTGATGGATGCATGTGTCCAAATACAGTGACAGTGGTGAAGTATTCACATCTTTTAAAAAGGAAAAGTAGCAATACACAGTCCTGGACATCAGCATCATCAGTGACGTGACATATATGAGACTGAACATGATTGACTGGCATCATGTTGATAGATGAGGTAACTTAAGTTACACTGTTATTATAGTTTGACTATAAACTATGTCTGAAACTATAGACTATATCAGACTCTGCAGTGCTGGCACAGCGCTAAAAAAGAAGTGTGGAGATACAGACAGGTGACAAATTAAAGGAAAAAGCAACTTTAAGTGTCGTTATGAGGTGTTAGGCCACCAGAACAGCTTCAGTGCTCCTTGGCATTGTCTCTGAACTCTACTGGAGGGATGAACACCATTCTTCCAAAAGATTATGGCCTCATTTGATGTTTTGTTGATGCTTGTGGAGAGCACTGTCTCCCATAGGTGTTCGACTGAGTTAAGATCTGGTGACTGTGAAGGCCATAGCCTATGATTCACATCATTTTCATACTGATCTAACCATTCTGGGATCTCTTGTTTCCTAATTATGGGTGAATTGTCAGCCTGTTTCTCATCTCATTTTTCAGGTTTTTCCTTTAATTTGTCATCCATCTCTAGGTCTGGCTATGCAAGACTACCATTTGACTAAAGTTATGTTATGAGGTGAGATGTTATGTTATGAGGTCCCTTCAGGAATTGATTGCTGTGCCAGTGTTGAGCCTAGTTTTCCCCTGACGTCAATCACATTCCCGTTTGGCCAGATGGACTTCACTAGATAAAACTTTTTAATGTTTTCTGTGCGTATGTGGAGTTTGTGTTGGAGTCGGTGTTGGGCTGGGAGCCAGTTGTTTGTTAATGTTAGAGGACTCAGTTTCTATGTTGGCTAGTGTTGCACGCTGTTGGCGCTGTAGGCGATCAGAGGAGAGCCACTGAGGCAAGTCACGAGCCACATAGAAAACAGTCCACAGGTTGGTATAGGCAACTGAGATAGTCGGGGAAGTTCTCAAGTTATGTTACAATCCATTCATACATTTGCAATAAAAAAATGATTAATACATGTAAATTGCCTCACATAGTACATTTAAGTAAAAGTACTAGCATTAGTATATAACAAAAAGGGCCTAAAATAAACTTTTCTTATTCTGTCATCTCAGAATAATGTGTATATATATATATATATATATATATATATATATATATCATATTAAAGGATCATAATTACTAACTACTTTATATACTGCTGTGTATCTTAATCTATAATAATCATTCATACTTTATTAGATGATTTATATTTTGTATTGATCATCTAATCATGCAAAGTAACTAGTAACTAAAGCTGCAAAATAATTGTACTGGAGTAAATGTTAACTGAGCATTGAATAAAAAGGGAAATGTTTGCCTCAAAAATGTAGTGAGAGAAAAAGACTACAAACATAAAGAAGCATTAATGAGCAAGTGAGGATTAAGTACCTCAACTTACTTTACTTAAGTGTCGAACAAACTGAAGGACAAATAGTTCAGATCTGTACTGTGCATATTGCAAAACAACCTCCCAAACATAGCTGAATAGACTATGTCCAATAAGAGCTTGATTACTCTTCACCACAGTGAGAAAGTGGCCACTCAAGATGCATTTCAGATTCCAAATGTGAACTGTAATCCACCTCAACTTGATCTAGGCTCACGGATATATCCACAGACACAAATTCTCAGTATCAGGAAACAGGTTTTGCCTCCATGTGGGCCTGCAGTTATATTTTATACATCTCAGTCATGTCTATAAAATGTTTGTTTGGCTCTCCAAAATGCCTTTCAAACTGCTGTTGCAATAACCTATACTGTTAGGCGAACCTCAGGGGGGAAGATCTTTTTTTTTTCAGCCTAACATAAGAGTTAAGACACCAAGGGTCAGCAGTCAGACTGCAGAGTTTCACCAGCAGTCAGCAGGAGGATTAAATCTGCTGTGACAGTGATCGACAGGAGCAGCTGGTCGATCTAAAAGGGGTTCCATTTAATAGAGCAGTAAATGCTTGGACATGATCTGTCTTCACAGAAAACATGCATGAGGAGGAAGTCATGTCTTGTTCTCAGCATGTAGGATATTTTAAAGTATACTTGTAAGTATAAATTTTGTTTGAAATCACAACACACTTCCACTTCCTCTCCACTTTACCATATGCTCAGGGTCAGTCTTCCCCTGTGTTAAGACAGCGCTGTTACATTATGGCTACAGTCCACAGAAAGGGCCTAGAAGGAGCACATTTCCCTCTGGAACTAATTTTCTAATGTTACAGTCTCCTCGAGTCTGGCTGCCTCCCCAAGAAACTCCACATGAGTGGCAGACTATCTCCTCCCTCGTTCATAGCCAGCCCAGCTTTTGGCTCCGGGCCGCGGCCTGTTCCCCAAAACGCAGACTGTTGTGCTGACAGCTAACAAATTAGGCCTGATTTACAGCCAGTTGGCCCCCCTCAGCTTACACGGTCCCACAGACCCAAATCTACATAGTTCCAGACCCGCAGACACAGGCTCAGAGAGGCGGACGCAGCCAAAAGCCTAATCGGAGCCAGCAGTCTCTGTGAAGTAATGATTACAGCATGGACTTATACTGCCTCCCCGTGGTAAAACCTAGGTACTAACTGTGAGAGAAGTAACTCGAACAAGGGCTTGTTCTTATATCTTTATAGAATTAATTGCTGAAAACTAGAGAAACTAAGGAATCAATAATTTTCATGTTTACATTCACTACATCACTTTCACCCTCATGTTTACTGATCTCTGGAGGGAATACACAAAGAAGTGACCTGTATTAAATCGGATAAGATGAATGACAAATGCCACAATATTTTTTTTTTTTAATTCATTCAGCCCCCGAGCTAATCTTGTGATTTATTCGCTGGTATTTGGCTCCATTGTTGTGGTGGTGTTAAATTAGGTTGCAGTAAACAGTGGCTCAGCAGCAGCAAAAACACATGGAAACAATTAAACTAAATCTAAGCCAGCCTTTCCTGGGAAAAGAAACAATACTCTCTCCATTATGAATTGAAGTCTGTTACTGCTAACTTAAACACTTGGTAACAGCTACAGTGTGCCGGTGGCCATTGCTGACAAAATGTCTTCAAGAAATGAACAGGGTGGACATATGCATGAGATATGTGTGTTTGAAGCTGGTGGAGCCCATGAATCATTGTGGGATGAACTGTGAAAATTGACCTGTGGTTTAAACTGGTCAAATTAAACCATTCAAAAACTGAATGCTTGAATGGTTTTACAATTGCTGTTGGGCCAGAATTCAACCATGTGGGTTGAATTCTGTTTCTATCATGCTCTCATTTAACTTCATCTGGGACAACTTGGTCCTGATTTGAGAGACTGAGTTTGGAGCGGTCGGTTCACCTTTGTTGTCGACTTGAAAGACGTCACCCCGTGCTCGGACCGGAAAGGAGCTCGGCCCTGGATGACCCGGTGGACCAGGAGGGCCAGGTAGACCTATTTCACCAGGTAAACCTCTGTCCCCCTTTGATCCTGAGCACCAATGAAAACAACAAAATACAATTAATCAACCAATTAGCCACGTTAAACAAGCAGTCACGTGTCTGCCCAGACCATCTTCAAATAAGCAGATTAGACTTAAAGGTATGATGATGTTTTACCCATGGGTCCAGGAAGGCCTGGTCTTCCAGCTGGACCCGGAGGTCCAGGAGAACCAGGAAGTCCTGGTAATCCAGTGGGCCCAGGAGGCCCTATGACTCCTGGTACTCCTCAAAAAAGAAGAGACAGTCAGTGTCAAATGTATAGTTTAAGGAATCATTCAGTCTAAAATGATTTCTCATCTTAGGCTTAAGACTTTTAACAGAAAGCCTGTTTGTGGCATTCAACATGCAGAGGGATTGAATTACTATTGATTTTCAATACATGAAAATATAGGAACCTGCATATTTGGAGCTTGTTAGATACTAGTGTCTAAAAGTCAGAATATCTCTGCCTCTGCTGCTTCAGTTTACTAATTTGCTAGAATAGCCCTTTACCCTCCTTGATGCAATTCAACTTCTCACTAAAGCACCAAAAATGACAAAATAAATAAGTGAAAAGTAAGTAAAATGTCTATTAAATTTCCAAACAACCACCAACAAACATGAGCAACATAAGTCAAAAATCTATTGTCCATCTAATCTATGTCCTTTTGGAGCCAAATGGATATTTATCTCATTGTATTGTGTACGTGTGCAGACTCCAGTCCACAGGAAGCACAACCAGAATATTATCAGTGAGGAAAATGTAACTAATGGTTATGTCATATTTTCCATTTTTTGGATCCACAGTGACATAATTTGACTATGATGTTATCATCAAACTTATGAGTAAGAAATGCACAGCTGCAACAAACAGTTATTTTCATTATCGATTAATCAGCAGAATGTTTTCTTGATTAATGAATTGAACATGAACTGTTGTGAATACATTTTCCCAAAAATCCCAGGATGACGTCTTCAAATTACTTGTTTGTCCCACCAACACAAAGATTCAGGAATTTTTTTCTCTTGACAAATGATTGTTTGATCAAAAAACACAAATTCATTAATCAACCAATTGTTTCAGGAGCTCTTTGGTTTGACAGGTCTGACAGAAATAGTGGTGAACTATTTCTTACCTCAATCCCCTAATGCTGAAGCTCAAACTGTGCTTTTACTGTTGATTAGTGCAGACACTCATAATATAATAAAAACAGCTTTTCAACACCTCCACTACATATTTCAGGAGTCACATTTGTCATGAAGTGTTGGCACCTGGCGGCAGGTATAATGGGGGTCCAACAGGAGTGGGCTGAGGTGTGTCCACCTCGTTATCCGTTGAGCCCTCTGGTAAACTGCTGACTGTTGGCAGAGAGGCACGTCCCTCCTCTAACAGCCTGATCTGGAACAAGAGTAGTAGATTTCAGACACATCAGCACTCAGTTGAATAAACAGTTGTGTACAAATCCTTACAAACTTGTCTTCAAATTCTTCTCAGGATTGTAGAGAGATCTTCTTTACCTTTGATTCAATTGCATTGATTCTGCTGTTCATGTCAGTGAAGCTGGTACAGTTCATACACTCTGTAAGAAATAAAGACAGACAATGATGAGCTTAATGTCCACATTACAGCAGGAATATACGCTGCTTCTTCTCCAGCTGTCTTTTCCTCTCCCTCTGTCCTTCCCTCAGCTCTTTCATTCCTTTTCCTATTTCTGTTTTTTTTTTTTTTTTATCTTGGCACCATCACTAGTATCGCTCTCTGTCTCACAATGTCGAGCCAAGATACACTAGAACAATACTCATCAAACCAGACCCAACAATTTATCAGTAATTCCTGGTTAAATCATGTCACTCACTCACAGAATAAGTATTATTACACCTCACATTAAAGTCTAAGTCTCCCTTTCCCTCTCCCTCTCTCTCTCTCTCTCTTACACACACACACACACACACACACACAAACCACACACACACCTGCTTATGTCCTGACTCTGCATGTTTTCTGTCTGTCTGCCCACTTGGGGTGATGGCCTGTATGCCCACACTCACATCCTCCTCCGTAGACCAAATCCAAAGCCATTCATAGTATGTAACACTCACACACACACACACACACACACACACACACAAAATCACATGACAAATGACATATGTTGTTATTACAGTGTTAAAATGTAATTTAAAGGCAGGTGATATTCTATAATTATTCTATATTTTTTACTAAACTACAACCAAAGCCAAGTATTGTCTGTGTATCCACACCTTGATATATATTATTCCCCCTATAAACCTCCACTGTTGTCCAAACACTATTTAACACTCATCAATGACCCATGCTGTTGTACTGAGTAAGATAGACCTTCATTAATATTTATGCTGCTGTGACTGGTCCCCAACAAATGCACCATCTACTCCTCTTAGAATATTGTTTGCTAAAAACCAAGGATGAAAACGACTTTTGCTTTATCAAAAATGACACTACATGTTTCTGACACATTTCGAAACTGATTCTTTGGCCAACTGGTGGCAGTGGAAACAAGCAAACAACATGGACATCTTAAGTTGATATGGTGAACTTGTTGCCTGTTTAGGCATCACCAAACACAGTGCAACATCATCCATGGAGTCATGGTTGTGGCCACCGGGTGAATGCACGTGTAATATTAACTTTCCATTTAGCTCAGTTTTTGCTCTCCACCAAATCCCTGTGGTAAAAGTTTGGCTCTTTCGTTGCAAAATGTTCCACTGTGTTCACAAGCTAGATGCTATCTTTTGTCCGCCTGTCATTTGGTGCTAGACAGGAGACCTCGAGCGGATATCTGGAGATTTTTCACTGAATCCAGCTGCGTTCTCCGGCAGTTTTCAGTAGAAATCAGTGGGTTTGGGAAATAGTGCCACAGTTAGGGTTGAAAGTATTGAGAGATGGACTAACACATTGTTGGTTTTTGACGTTTTAGGGTATTTGTTGACATAAGTAAAATATTGAATGATGCCAGACGGATCCTTTCAGAAATAGTAGCAACATGACAACAAAAGGACAGTTTTTTTTTATTTTTTTAATTAATCATTTTTGCTGTTAGCACCTGCAACATATTTATGTTCCCTTGTTAAATTCTTGTTTGCCAGTCTGTTTTGGACATCTCTCTCACAAATTACACCATTCCAGCTACCACTAAACCACAGGTACCATGTGGTACTCAGCAATTTTGGATCGTTTACATGAACTGTAAGCCAAAATCCAAAACAAAGTCTCATGAGAAAAAACCTTCTATTTGTTCTAAATCTGAGCCTTCTTCTGGTCTATGGCTCATAGGAAGTGTGGAATGTCAGCTGTCCGTCCCACAGATGGGCCCCACCCACATTGTGGTCATAGCAGGGATACCTAGAATAAGGAACAACTGGCGCTCATAAATAACCAACGCAGCAACAAAAATGACCCAAACAGCTCTGGTTTGCCACAATCATCGTCTCTGACCGCAACGCAGAGGGTACAGCTGAGGTTTCTGCTTCACTGAAATAGGGCAGGGTGAATATCTGTACCATGTCTGTGTCTATAATCACCTCCATCCAGTCCAGTGGTGTATCAGACTGCATGGGTGTGGTTTCTGACTGCCTTGTTTCAACATCTTGAATCTCCTCTTGGAGCGCAGCCACAAACGGAAACAACAATCAACAGCTCAGCCCAAAACACATTCCTCCGGATTCATCAAGCCAAATACTGAGGGCTGTTCTGCCGAGACCAAAATGACCCCACATGAGCTGCATGTTGTGACTGACTGCACTGAGGCTTCCTCGGCGACTACACCAAGGACATCAAGGCCGTACACAGCACGACAGCAAGACTGTGGGCAATCATGGGCTTCGCAATGTGAGAGGGCTGATGAGTTGATATGCCTTCATCTGCTCCACAGTTATTCATCATCGGCCCAGAGGAAGTCTCCACCCTCTGACACTCTGACACTGTTATATACAGAACATCAATCCAAGAGTTATTTTGTGATTATGTGTTTAGCTTTCATTTATTTTTTTAGCCATATCAGTTGTGTGACTCAGTCGATAGCAATGTTAGTTTCCCTGTTGGTTTGTCTGTCCACCACTGTGGCACAGACTGAAATATCTCAACAATTACTGGATGGATTCTGATCGAATTCTGTGCAGACATTCATAGTTCCTAGATGATGTATTCTAAGGACTTTGGTGATTCTTGAATGATTGTGGTTGAACTGGATGAATTATCTTTAAATTTGGCGCAGACATTAATTTCCCATCAGGATGAACTATAATAACGTTGAAGACCCGTTGCTTTTACATCTAACACACATAGGTGGAAATCCTGGGGGGAAATTGTGAAATTGTTAAGAATTATAAATGCAAAACAATCTGTTTATAAGTTTCTGATGATTTAAAACGATGAATTGTAAAATCGTCAGGCTGAAATTTCACTACAACCAAAATCAGCTTCAGCTGTATGTTGTGCTTAATATTGATTAGAAAATGTTAACATGCTAACAGACTAAACTAAAATAGCCAGCATGGTAAACTTTATACCTCCCAAACATCAGCACGTTAGCATTGTCATTGTAAGCATGCTGACGTTAACATTTAGCTCCAAGCAGCTAGTGTAGCTGTAAACTTTTAGTCTGTCTAAACTCAGTCCCTATTTACTACATAGTGCACCAAATTTACTGTCCACCATTTGAGTCTGAATTCGAGCTTTCTTACGATGCAAAGCTCGAAATGTACTTACTTAAATCAATTTACTGCTCACCATTTAGTAAACTATTGAATGTCTATTATACAGGGAGTAGTGAATGAGTGAATTGGGGAATGATTTCGGACACAGCCACGATCATTTTTGGCCTAGTCCCACTTTCACTCAACATTTCAACAATGGAGAACTGTCCAACTGCCCAACCATCACACAACACATTCACTATTTTTCAGATTGTGTTGCACCTTGTAGCTGCTTTGCTGTGAGGGCAGTTGACAGAGAAAGAGCCCCTTTGCCTCATCCATGACAGATTTCTGCTCCTCAGGCCTAAAAAGGGATTTCTTTAGCTCCATCCTTCACTCCTGCTAATGAGCTAACTTGCCCAGTCTTTATCTCTTGTCCAAAGAGAGCCAGAAATAAGCTGGCCATATGTCATTATGTCATAAACACACACCACAGGACAACACCAGAGCAAAGTCAATCTACCATAAATGTGAACCAGAGCATAACAACTGCATTTTTTCTATAGATGATGGGAGGGATTTCCGTTTCTGGAGTTGGAATTTAATTATGTTGGGTTAGAAAACCAAACTTCCGCCTCGCTCAAGTTGATGTTTAGAATGGGACCACAATTTATAGAATCTGTTTGGATCCATAATTACACCATGGCAACACAAGACATGGTTATTTTTCTTGGCTTGTACTCAGCTCATGGGAAAGAGTCAGAATCATGTTGTCTTTAGAGGAAGCCAAATAAACAGAAAGAATAGCAGACTTTTTCTTCTCCAAAGAGAATGATTTATAAGTTTGAGCAAATATTCATATGATAAAACTTCCCTGATCTTCATGAGAAGTTGCTAGAAATGGTGCCAAGACACATATTTTATCTGTTACAGTGACTGATGTTTCACTTACAGAAGAGACAAGACAAGTGAAAGAAAGTTTAGATGATTCCAAATGATCAAGGACACACAATACTTTAATACTGTAAAGATCAATTAATACAAATATCAGATTGGTGTTTAATGCAGCATGTAAATGGATTACATGTCCATAAATAAACTGGTGTGGAAGCAAAGCTGACATTAGTCTTGTGTGATAAGTCTGTTAAGTCTGACAGTGAAAACTGAGAGATGAGCAGACTTGGATTGGCTTGGATCGATCTCTGTCCAGGCAAAGGACAGAGTGTAAACTAGATTAGAAACTCTTGGAGGATAAATCTTCATTTAAACAACAGGAGAACCAAAACAATGAGCATACGTCATCTCAGCAAACTATGTAAGCACCAACCTAATGAGTCATCGCTGCCATCATTGTGTGATCCACTGTACAAGACCGCACAGGATATTTTGGCAAGAGAGTAAGTCAGGCTGCGGGCATCATCTGTTGAGACAGCTACATTTCCTACATTAGACCTGGATATAGATCAAAGAAATCACAAGCTTTCTTGCAGTTTTGTGTGTGCGCGCGCACACACACACACACACACACACACACACACACACACACAGAGACAACCTCAACCACAAAACAGACCATGACGCACACAGCTGGGGACAGTAATTTTGACTGCCACTAAATACTTGCTCTGTCTGTATGTGTGAGGACGACGGAACGATGATGTATTGAAACATCTTCTTGGACCTTCTTAAGAGTCGCTGTCACATCTCCAAGATACACAGACAAGTGTGTGCCCAGTCTCTCTCTCTCTCGCTCCCCCTCTCTTTCACTCTCTCTCCATGTGTGTTGTGTGTGTGTGTGTGTGTGTGTGTAGACCACAGACAGCCTTTGAGAGCTGGCTACATCCCAGGAGCCTGTTGTGTGTCAGCCCAAGCCAGCAAGTGGTCAGCTATGGCTGCTGGCATGAAGAACAGCTGGCACAGAACACACACACACACACACACACACACACACACACAGACTGTCACTCACTAAATCACACACCCACTTCAACAGCGGTGGCCGGTCGAGGACGGTGAGTGCAGTAGTACTCCACAGTGGGACCATTGAGCATTTTTCACCATGATGCCAGCTGATAGGCCACACATCATTTCTATAAACTGAACACTGTACAAGTAACAAACACTTGGAAATTAATTGAATTCGCTATTACATTTGATACATGGTACCCTTATTTCATGCAAAATTAGATATGGTCAATTAATAATAATAATGGATTTCAAAACCACAATGAGGCACAGTTATTAATCTGACATTCCTCCTCACAAAATGCTGCTACTCATCAGGCGTAGTCGCACATTGTCAAACAATGACAAACTGAATCTCTTCCAGTCTGAAAATACACCTAATTTCTCCATCATCCCCTCATTCCGCCAGAATGCATCCACTCATGTCATCATGCTGCAGCCTTACAGCCAAGACAACGCACTACTGCTCCAGTGCTGCAATGTTAGCAACACATCAGTCACAGTGAGAGATGGATGGCCCTACTGGTGCACAGACATACAGTCATCGTCATGCTATGAGATGATGTTGTGTGAATCTGGTGAGGAGAGACGATCGCGCTGTGATCGGCTGGAATAAGGGCGACATTTTTGAGGTTCAAATGGTTTTGCAGCGGTGTCTGATGAAATGGAGAGAATGAAAAGGGAGGAGACACAGAGGGGAAAAGAGTGGCAGAATAACACTGCTTACAAATCATGTCAGAAATATTGTTATAATGAGATGAGAACACATGAATGTCACAATAAAACTGGACCTACCAGAAATACAGAGGTCTTTAATTTTCAAAGGTGGGAGTGTGTCTACCAGAAACTTTTGTGTAATGTTTTTTTACAAAAGTGTAAATGTTTAGGTCATAGGGCTTCAGCGATGATGATGCTGTTATGCTCGTTGGTTGATAGAGAAAGAGGGAGAAAAATCTGGACAACTGTTGTATGGACTGTGAAGAAATATGTTACAAATATTCATGGTCCCCAGAGGATGAATCCTTAATGACTTTTTATCTAGCACCTCCAGGAGTTTGTCATTATTTGGTTTGGAGTGAAACGTCTCAAATACTGTTGGATGGATTTCGATGAAATTGAATACAACCCGTATGCCTCTTCAGTAGTGCTTGCTGGAGGGTTGAATAGCTTCGGAAACCCCCTTCCCCACAACTTTCCAGTGTTGGATTAGTGCGGGCTTTGTCCGACCAAACCTGTAACTTTTTGAAACCAACAATCTTCAGGTCACGACTGTGCAGTTGTGCAGAGGTGAGAGGGAGCCAGGGTTTGAGCCTCTCTCTTTACCTGTCATGTCATTCTCGATACAACTGCTTCTGTGACTGTTCATGTGAGTGACCAAGTGCAACTCTGAATGTCATCTAGGAGAGTCCTTCCAAAAATATGCGTTATCTTCATGTTTAATCAATGTCCCGTCTTCCCCATCTCTATGGCAGCTGGCTTTTCACTCAGTGGTGTTTCAACAACTATTAACGCTTGATTTCCATCGTGGTCAGATAACATAATGTACAAACTAGCTCTGTTTGAACACAGCCTGACCCTAAGTCTTGTTACGTGTTTGACACACAACTCAGGAGCAGTGTGAAGCCACAAATACAAAGCATTGTTTTCTATTTCTGACAAAAGAAACCACATACCTGGTTCTCTGTGACCTCAGGGACTTTTCTAGGAACCTTTTTAGGAACTCAGGAACTTTACCTGCTTAACGCTGAATAAACAGATATGTGGAGTTGCAGACAGACTGACAGAAGGACAAACAGAAAGATGTCATTGAGAGGCAATGATAAGGTGATGAAAGAAATGAAAAACCACAGAAGGAGCACGAACAGAGCATAATCCATCAGACCAGGACCAGGAACAGCTGAGGTATCCCATAGCTCCCAGCAGGTCAAAGGGCACCGTCTGACCTATATTTGAGTACAACCAGGGATATAACAGAGACATCAGTCATATCGTTATATCCCCCAAAGGTTGTAGTAGAAGCACATATGGGATATGGTTCTGTTTTATCACTTCACTCCAAGGAGAAGAGAACGGGAGATCTAAAGGACATAGGAAGTAAGATAAGGAGAGAGCAGAAAGTAATATAGAAGATAAAGAGGTCAGCAGTGGCAAGAAAAAGCAAGGGCAAAAGAGCAAAGGCCTCGGTGGGGATGAGAGCGGATAATAAAATGGAAAAACGGAAGAATTCAAAAGTATTTCTGAATGATATATAATATAGCTGGTCTTCAAGATAATCCCTCCAACAATGAGGTTTTAGCACACTTCCCTCTCTTCCTTCTCATCCAGCTTGTGAGGGGAAACAGTGAGCAGCTTCATAGCTGCAGCATTAACAAATTAACACATTTGACACCCGAAGCTTCCAGCCACCTTTTCACTCCTTCAATGAAATTCATCGTTAACAGCACCTAAAAAAACATCATGTGCTGGCACACCCAGCATGAAACTTTGTTAAACTTCTTTTTCTGTACTTTCGCGTGGCATTAAAGGTTACTGCTCTCATCAGGGGAGGTACTGGCACTAAGTCTTTTAAGATTATGCTCCCCCATACTCAGACATTACCCACAATGCCTACTGTTAATGTGATCATGTGTGCAGATAGATGCTGGGGTGCTGCTCTGATGGAGCGGGGAGGAGGAGGGGGGGCCAGGGGCCAACAGCAGGAAAATTACGAACACATTTCTCCCAAATGTGTTCCATGCCGTCATGTGTTAGCACAACTCTGCTGAAAGCAAAATGTAAATCTTAAGATGCTCTGTACACAGCCAGCACAAACCAGACTGTCAAAAATATTGACGGGTCAGGGGGGGTCAACAAAATGTCTACAAGAAAACACCCACTTTCCATTCGCAAACACAGAAAAATCCAGGATTTGTGACAAGCTCGGCCACAAGCTTCAGAGTGTTATCAGGTTATAAAGGACAAAATAAAAAGCGAATTCTGAGTGTGTCAAGGGAGTTACACACAAACACAGTGAACACTGAAAAAATACTTGCCAATACCTAAGTGATTCATTAACCAGTTCAAACTACAGCATTACTTCTCCAGATTTCCGCAGGCTGAATAATTGTCTGTCAATCAACTGTAATTCTGTAATCGACTAAATGTTTTAGCTCTAAAGATTTTGATAGAGCTGTGGAGCATCCGGTTGGTCTGATTTTCAGGAAAGGGGAAACTTGAATCCTAAGCCCTACAGACCACATGGCCTCTGTGTTATTTATTTCTTATAAGCCAAAACACTATTTAGATCTTAGAAGACCAAAACACTGAATTTCATGCTCCAAGTCAACCTCAAAATGGCTTTTTAAATAATGGTAACAAAAAAATAAGACATTAGTGTCTGGCAGAAAATGATTCAGGGTTTAGACAATGAAAACAACAGGAACATGAGCGGAGGACGGAGGAACTCCACGGCTTACACAGAGCTAGCTGTAGCTCTTTTCATGTGCCCTGTCTCGACATCTCTGAGGGCCTCAGGGGCCTCTGAAGTGGAGCCAGAACCCCGTCAAACTAAAACCAGAGGTGATGTCATTTTCATTGGTTAAGGCTGTCCTCGCTCGTTTTGATAAAACAGCTGGCTCAGAGCCCCGATGCAGCAGTTTTCTGCTACACAGACCTACATGTACGGTGTTGGCCGAGTGACAGAATTCTGATGCTAACCAAAATTATCCACACTTATGGGAAAACATTTTTCATCTCAGGAAACATAGGCCTACTTATTCACTTTTTTGCCGAGAGTAAGGTGAGAAGATTGATACCACTCTTGTGTCGGTCTGTTAGACTGTATATGAAGCTAGAGCCTAGAGATGATTATCTTAGCTTAGCATAAATACTGGAAACAGGGGGAAAGAGCAAGACTGCCTCCATCCAAAGGTAAAAATCATCCTACCAAAACCCCTTAAGCTCAATAATTAACACATTTTACCCTTGTTTGTGGAATCCCAAACAAAAACCCTGGTGATAAATTGCCAAGTTTTGGTTTTATGGGAGGTTATGTGCAGGATTATATCTTTGCCAGCAGCAGTGACTTCTGTGAGGTCTCTATGCTAGGCTATGCTAACCGACTGCTGGCTATAGCTTCATATCAAACAAACAGAGAAGATAGTGTTATTGAAATTTTCCAAAATGTCAAATCAAAAGATGGTATAATGTAGTGCTCCTTCTTTACGATGCTATTGATGATGACATTTGTTAGTCCTGTAGTAAATTGTTTAATCATTGACCCTTAAAAGGTGTCTTTCCAACAGTGCTGACAAGAAGTTCATAAATGTGATGCATGACTTGTTTTCACGACCTTTACCTCCAATAATAGATTAAAGACAGTTGAAATCAAACAGGAACACATGTGCGTTCGACATGTAACAGCTATCTGAAAATCAAAGCCATGAGGGAAAAATATACAAAAAAAAGGACTGACCTATAAGGTCTTAAATCACTTGGTGCTTTGAACATGCTCTCCCATGGTATTATTATGAAGATCAGGCATTATTTCCAATGTATTCCTGGTACATTGTACATATGATGCTGTGTCTGACTTCTTTTTGTTGTACAGATGTTAATCTTCATGAGGAGAACCGGTCTTTGTTTCAGAGCTGTAGTCTGATCTTAGCATGGTCACGTATGTTACAAAGACCTGGTGGAGGAGTGTCATGCTCATTAATTTCAGAGGGGCCACTTTCCCACAGAACTGGCTCTCTGCTCCGCTGCCGTCTGGGCAGCTTGTAGCAGCTGGAATCCTGTGGGACCGAAACACTCCTCATTATGCTTCACTTTTCTCTTCTCTTCTCTTTCTTCTTAAATATTGCTACACCGCTGTCTCTGCCCCGCCAATTCTAACACCTTATTCTTTTATGTGCACTATAGTCCTAACTTTCTCCCCTCAGTGTCCTCTCGTTCTGTAACTCCGACACACTGACCCCTGCCAGCTCTCCCTCTCCTCCTCATTGTGAAGCAGTCTGTCTCTGACATCAGCCTCTGTCTTTAAGGTCTCCTCGCTGAGTTCAACGTGGCCCTCTGTCTCTCCATATGGAGGCGATTTCCCCCTGCTCTATTGCCATTAGAAAGTGCAAATACATTTCAGCAAATGTTAAATAAACAGCCAGATTACTTCTTCACACTCCTGCAACCACTTTGGTCTCAAGTGAACCATAATCTCTGGCATTACAGACTCAGCGGATATAGCTATGTGTTAATCTTTGTGAGGAATAATATCCACCACCAGGCAAATAATGGTTTCCAAAAGCTTTGTAATAATGTCTGTGTTAATTCCGTTAATGTTAATGTGTGTTTTCTGCACTCGTGGTAAATCTTGCCCATCCAAGTGCAACAATGAATAATTTTGCAAAATGGAACAAGGTGTGGTAATTATTACCAATAGGCAAAACTTGCTCATTGAGGTAACTGTTAATCTTGGACTAATGCAGACAGACCATGCCAGTGTTTTTCAGTGACATACCAATTGCTGTATTGCCCAACCCTAAAAAAAGCTACCAAGTTGGTGGGTGTACTAAATAATTTTAATAGAAAACTGTGGGTTTACTGTGGGTTTACTGTGGTTACTGTGCATATTAAAAAAAAACTGTATGTCAGCCAGGGCAGCTGCAATCTCCCTTTTACAGGCATCGACAGTATTTAAAATACAATATATGAAAATATTTGTCAGTGCAGTTTTGTTATGTTGCATCCTTATGCTAAAAGAAATACAGAAAATCATTTTTTCCTCATCAGTCTACACTCAATACCCCATGATGACAAAGCAAAAACAGAATTTCAGAAATGTTTGCCAATGTATTAAAAGGAAAAACTGAAATATCACATAAGTATTCAGAGCCTTTACTCACTTGAATCCCTTTGGCAGCGATTACAGCCCAAGAGTTGCACCTCTCAAGCTCTGTTTGTCAGTTTGGATGGGGACCATTGCTGGACCACCATTTTCAGTTCTCTTCAGAGATGTTCAGTTGGGTTCAAGTCAGGGCTCTCGCTGGGCCGCTCACACACATTCACACACTTGTCCCTAAGCCACTCTTGCGTTGTCTTGGCTGTGTGCTTAGGGTCATTTTCCTGATGGAAGGTGAATCTTTGGCCCAGTCTGAGGTCCTGAGTACTCGGGGCCAGGTTTTTATTCAGGATATCGCTGTATTTCTCTCTGCTCAGCTTTCCCTCAACCCTGTCCCTGCTTCAGAAATACACTCCCACAGCATGACGCTACCACCATCATCGGGATGGCCACTGTGTTCTTGGGAACCTTCAATGGAGCAGAAATGTTTTTGTAGCCCCCCTCCAAACTGTACCTCAATACAATCCTGTCTCTGAGCTCTGCAGGCAGCTCCTTCACCACATGGTCTGGTTTTTGCTCTGATATGCACTGTCAGCTGTGACACCTTTTATAGACAATCGTGTGTCTTTCCAAATCATGTACAATCAGTTGCATTTACCAAAACAGGTGGACTCTGATCAAGGCGTAGAAACATCTCAAAGCTGATCAAGAGAGGTGGGAGGCACCTGAGTGTTATAGCAAAGTGTCTGAATACTTATGTCAATGTGATATTTCAGAATTTCCTTATTAATGGACTTGCAAAAAAAAAGTTATATTCTGGTGTAACTTTGCCATTATGAGGTATTGAAAAATGAATTGAAATGATTTTAACATAAGGCTGTAAACATAACAAAATGTGAAAAAAAAACTGAAGGTCCTTGAATACTTTCTGAATGCACTGTATATGCACAGCAGAGTCAAGCCAGCCCTACATTATACCTCCATCCACCCTCCAGCTCTGTGGCTTCATGTTGACTGCGGTGGCTCACCCCTGGCTGAAAATTTTGGCCTTTACTTGGCTCAAAGTCTGCGGTCTGTGGAGTCCAGGAGCAGTGCTGCCCACCACCGAAACCCAGACTACCTCCCACTTTACAAGCCACTCTGCTGTACGTTCCTCTGAGCTTTTTTCATTCATTCTTTTGACCATCATGGCCACAATGATATTCGGGGAGACAGGCAAAACTGCCTCTGTGCTGTCTGCCGTACAAGAGTAATTGATGTGTGTGCACATACTCACACACATTGACAAAAAGAGGGAAAGATACAGAAAGAGAGAGATTGTGATTTTAATCCTCCTCCTCCCAGACACAGAAGCAACTTGAAAGCACGGCTGTAAAAGAAAAAGGTACAAAACCACAGAGGATCCCTTTCAGCCATTCTTTTACTGCAGTGCATGTTCCCAAAAGTAATCCAAAACAGGCTTTCAGTCCTAATTCAAAACAACTTCACAATCATATCCACTGCTGCACAGTAGCACGATTAGCAAGCTACTCTACTACACACCACCAAACATAAAAAAGGCACTGATGTGGGTAAAGCTGCCTGGTGCTACTAAAAAGACTCAGATGGGTCCAGGCAAAACACATGGCCTTTATTTCAGTCCTTGAGAGTATTAACTTCACAGACCACACTGTCTGCAGTTCCTCTAGTCCAAGTTTTGAGAAAGTTACACCATGTGAAAGAAGAAAAAAAGCAGCAATAACAAACTCACCTTCACGACACTCTTCTCCCACAAACCCTGGGCAACATCTCCACTCCAGCGCTGTGACTTGCTTGTAGGTGACCTTGAAGGACGGCCTGATGAGGGTCCTGTAGCTGGAAAACAACACAACAACACAACACATTAATGGAATTTCTGCCGTTGTTTGACAGTGAACAGCAGATTGGGGACAGGAAATTAGGGAAGAGAAGGAAAGCAACAAAGGTCTGTGGCTGGATTCAAAGTGGGAATGTTATAATTACTGTACGTGTATTTGACTTGAATATTTCCATTTTATACAACATTAGATTTCACTTTAGGAGGGATTCAGTCTTTTCTATTTCAGTGGGAAAACCTCTAGAAATAATTAAAGGGTCTATTTGTACGTTTTCTTTGCTGCCAAACGTGGATTCTTCTTGGTGCAGGTGGTTGTGATTGTCGCTTGACAAGATCTTTGGATCTTTATAATAAATGAGGTTATAATGCACCCTCTGAGCAGCGCTATGTCTTCAGGGCAGATTGCAGTAAGTTGCTATCCGGGTCTAACTGGGACTAGCTGGTTAGGTGCTGACTTCAGTAGAAGAAAGGGTGTGATAGAGACAAGAGTTAATTGCTTTCCACTGCTGGAGACAGCTCTTGGCGATTAAAGGAATGAAGTTTGATTCTGCCAATACAGTTTCAATTGTGTAAACACAGCATGAGAGAGGCCCCATGTCTGAGACTGCTGGGGTCCCCCAACTCACTAAATCCGTCCCTGCCACCGCGAAGGAAGCCGCATATTCACATATCTAGTCATTAATTCATAGTGATTCCGAGCAGCAAAACGGTATAATCCTCCCACACAAAAGAAAGAGCTGACAGGAGAGGATTTGGTGACAAGATATGGCTGATAGGATTGTGATGGTACAATACCTGATGACTTTAGAACAAGGTCCTGGCCATCGGCAGCCCTGAAACACTCTCTGCACCGTGGTCTCTGTCCCATTGTGCACCTGACAGGACACTGTTTTGGAAACAGTGTACTGACACCAGTTCCTAAAATATAGGTGAAAATAGATTTCACTCTTATTATAGATTCTACAGGAAAGAAATGATACATACTTAGAAAAGGTATTGAGGCGGTCATACACTAAGACATGATGTGAAAACATAACACATTGAAACATGAATGTGACAATTCAATAGTGCCGCAGCACTCCCAAGCAAATTTTGCAGGCTACTGCTAAGGACACTGGATCTTACTTTTTTTTTTTTTTTTACCACCGCTGCAGTGAAAAGGCGCCTTGTCCAGTATCCAGTCAGTATCCGTGTCAGTGGGGTGCTTACCTGAGTTGGGTGCGGGACCCGGCACCAGGTGGTCCGGTGCTGCCGCTCTGTTCCGATTTGATGCGCTGCCGCTGCACAGCGATGCCTGGAAAGTGATAAACAAACCCTGTTCCCACCGAAGGACAGACTAAAGTTATCCACATGCACAGCGCGTAGAGGAACGATAAAGCCATCGTCTCTTTTTGATTCATCCCTGATAGAGACATCTGCAAACACCGAGGGGTTTCAAGTAAATCCCGAAGTTGTAAATCCCTCTTTCCACAGTATCTAGAACGAGAAGTGTACAGCAAGTCTAAGCAAACCCTGACGAAACCGCTGAGGAGTTGGTCATTTCGTCCTCCCAACGAGAAACAGACTGGCCCCCTCAAGAGCTCCAAATGAATGACACACAACCTCTTCCTATAGAATAATGCGGGTTTCTGACGTTTGACATGGTGTCGAGGACCGAGGAGTCAAATATCCAGTGTGCGTAAAAAGCGCGCTGAGTGTGAGGGCTGGGGACTGAGCGCGTAAAGGCGCATCAGTCTGCATGGGGAGTATAATGTAAACGAGATGTTGGTGAATTCACAGTTGCTGAGCTCTAACGCTCGTATGTAATGTCCTCCCGGACTGATGCTTCAATGGACTAAGTCATAGGGACGTCTTTTATTCTCAGACCACACGAGCCAGGGGTAACAAAGAGATATGAACAATGACATTATAATGATCATTGTTCATTCACTCCATCACTTCTCCTTTTGGAGACTAAATTAACCAAAAGGTCAGCTACAGATACAGTAAATCATAATGGCAGCACATGTATTGTTTTGTTTTAATGAAACCTTAATCGCCAAAACTGAAGCCAATAATGCACCAAAACAGATAAACTACAAAAGGTTTTAGTGACCAGTGTCGGAATCGTTTTTGCAGTTAGATATCAGATTATACACGTTTAAGTCCAAATAAAAACAACGAATAGGGAGTTAGAAATGGCAGATACACTGTCGGCTATAGCCTATTATTTTATTTCAAATCATAATTTTGACTTGATATGTCACAGAAACTTTGACATATTACCTCAAAAATTACTTTGCCCGCCTTTGATTTATTGCCTCATAGTTTTGATTTCGTAGATTTCACATTCCTCATATCTTTAATTTAGCGAGTCATGCTATATATAGCTCATAAGTTTGACTTAAAAAACCCAAGTTTTGGTTCATTATCTCAGTTTTAATTTTAGCCTACTAACTCCTACTCTTGACTTCTCATAATTTTCTGAAAGCAACATTTTGACATATTATTTTGACATATATTATTGTTTTGGTTCATCGTGAGTGTTTTATTCTTGCCATCCGTTTATTGATTATTTTCCTGGTTTTGTTGATAAACCTGGTTCCATTACTTTGCCACTTCAGACACCACAGAGGGACTGAACTGGATATGTGCTGGTCGGCGGCGCCCCCCACTGACCCTTCAGGCTCTGTACGGGCCTCAGGAGGAAGGATACGTGTCCCACTCAGTGTTGCCAGATTGCGCGATTTTCCGCCCATTGCGTCTACCTACTGTTTAATTGGGTAAGTAAAAGGTACCTTTTCCATCATTGGGGGGGGGGGGGGGGGGGGGGGTATCCACCTAGTTATGTTATGTCCCAGGGGGTCTTCAAACTGAAGGGAGGCGCAGAGGATAGAGAGATAAATAAAGATAAAGTGATGAGGTGCATGCAGGTGATCTAAAAACAAGTGAAACTTAGTTGTTGTTGTGTTTTGCTGCTTATCAACGCCATCAAAAGCTGCAGCAGCAGTTATGCTCAGCTAATGGGGTTAGTTAGGGCAGACACATGGGCCCTGATTGCTTTTTTTTTTTTTTTTTAATCAAAATTTGTCATATTTCGACAATTGTAAATCGTCAAAATAGTCATAACTCGGTCAAACCTGAACACATGATACACATGGCTAAAGCGGGGCTCAAGTCGTATTATACTCCCTGTTTCCTCTAAAAGTTCAAATCTGTTCACATAAGTCAAGAAACTTTAAACGTATTGTGTAACAATATCCGAAAACTTTGTGGGAAAAAAAACATTTAATTCTACCGATATTGAAAATTAGAAATTGCACCAATTTTACAGTGAGAGGCTGGGCTTCTTTTTGTCCGTCAAATCTGGCAACACGGTTTCCACGCTGAGAGTCGCTTGCAGGGGCAGATGGAGGCGCATCGCACCGAGGGCAACATGGGCGACAGACCAGAGGTGGAAATGGCAGAAAACCCTTTTGAACCCTACATTGAATCCCTTCGTCAGCAGCTGGAGGACCAAGACCCAGTTTTTCTGATCGGAGTCATCGTCGCTTTGGCGGTTGTTGTCATCACCTGTGGTAAGTGCGGAAGTGATGGAGTTAGCATGCTAACGTTTGCTTAGCATGCTAACGTTTGCTTAGCATGTTGGGCCCGTGGTGGTTAGCTCGGCATAGTAGGCTACGAAGTCCCAGCTCGGTGGGAAAGCGGGTTTGTTTTGTAAGCAGGACTGACATGTATGGTTTGTTTGTTTTTTTTTTATAAAAGAATGACTGCTCCAAAGACATAAGCTGTATTTGCAAGCTAGGAAGCTAACTGCTAAGAAAGAGCAGGCAGCTGTCAGTGGTGCAGCGTCTCCCTCTGAAGTCATTCAAACTCAGAGTGTAATTGTTTTGACGAGCTGGTGATAAGTGTGTGACAAAGCGCCGTGTTTTGTCTCCTCAGTTTTCCTGAAGTACTTTCTGAGCAGTAAAACTGTCCGCAGCGCCGTGCTGCTGGTCGGGCTGTGTGACTCCGGGAAAACGCTCCTCTTCAGCCGGGTGAGTGGACACGAAGCGGCCACGTCGTCTGTCGCAGGACCCTCGGCTGATGTAAGACTGGTTAACCCGCTCTCTGAGTGACTGTGCATTTCATGTTTTTTGCAGCTGCTGTCAGGAAAATTCAAGCGGACACAGACCTCCATCACTGACAGCAGTGCTCCGTACAAAGCCAAAAACGACAGGGTGAGTCTGCGTCTGTTTATCGTCCTGACATGACGAGCGTGGTTCACAGTCGTCCCCTCTCCCTCCTGTATTCAGGGCAGCACCTGGACTCTGATAGACCTGCCAGGACATGACAGTCTTCGTCCTCAGTACCTGGAGAAGTTCAAGTCTGCAGCCAGGTGAGTACAGGACAACCTGTCTGAATAACACATGCTCATTGCTGAGGTCAAGCTATCAGGACCTGATAGATATTTCTATATTAAAGCTGGAACTAACAATTATTTTCTTTATTAATTATGTTTTTCCGGTCTATGAAACATCACAAAACAGTGAAAAATGTCCATCACGGTTTTCTAAAGCCCATGGGGTACTCATTACATGTCAGAGTAACAGTCCAAAATTCATTAATATTAACGTAAGACACAAGTGTAACAAATTCTTACATTTGAGAACCTGGATCCATCACATATTTAGTTGCAGCTCAACTATATATTTTTATCTTGTCACCCATCTCTTCAGAGCGATCGTGTTTGTAGTGGACAGCGCCATCTTCCAGAAGGAAGTGAGAGATGTGGCAGAGTTCATGTACGTCTTGTTGACAGACACTGTGATCTCTAGAAATGCTCCAGCTCTCCTGGTGGCATGTAACAAACAAGGTGAAAAAGCTCTTCTACCATCAAAGTAACATTCATGTCAGTCATCTCAGGCTTGACCTAAAGCTGCTTCTTTGCGTATGTATTTACTGATGTCTTCGTTCTTTAGATATCACCATGGCAAAATCAGCTAAACTAATTCAGCAGCAGCTGGAAAAGGAACTGTAAGTAAAATTCACTCTATTATTGAATATTTAACGAAATGCTGTACTTTTGGATCATCACAGTTCAGTTATGATTTACATGTTCAAATTGTGATTGTTCTTGGATCTGTTATCAGTGTGTTGGTTGTCCATCTGAGTCCAGTTGTTACTGTAGGACCTTTTCCCTTAGTGTCACATAGGTACACAGCAGTGACCTAAAGGCTAACTTGGGTTAAGCTAAGTTATATTTAGGAGGGCTGTTCTGGTTTCATCGTGGTTTGTAGTTGTTATCGGTCTAAGAGCATAAGCGTTGGTTTGGTTTTAAGAAGTACTCCAGCAATTTAGTGTTATTCAAAAAGCAGAGGCCAAATTTTTTTTTAGGCCCCAGAATGGGTCTCTCACATGGTACCGATGTCTCAGGGTATTGTAATTGTTTAACTGATAGGATTAATGAGTCAAAATCCTTGTCAACTGATGTCAACTTGTCACTAGATCCTACTCTTCCCATCATGCAGCTTAGTTGTGTCTTTTAATAAGACTCTTTCTCTCAGGTTAACACCCATGTCCTTCAATCACCACGTCTCCAGTTTTCAACAGTCCTCTGATGAAATCATTAATGTTACTTTTTTCGGACTTGACAAAGCACCTTCAAAGCCAAAAAAGACACGTTAAAACTGTTTTCACATGCTGACTTGTACTCCTTGCATTAGTAGACTGAACTGTGTAAAATCTCAGGGTTAACATTAACCTTCTAGTGATATTGAACAGTAAGCAAATGAAGATGCCTCAACACTATCTCATTTTTTCCACAGGAACACCTTGCGAGTGACACGCTCAGCAGCTCTCAGCTCGCAGGATGGCTCTGTGGGCGGCAGTCTGTATCTGGGGAAGAAAGGCAAGGATTTTGATTTCAACCAACTGTCCATGAAGGTGGAGTTCCTGGAGTGCAGCGCCCGTGGCAGCAAAGGTGAAGAGGGGGGAGCGGACATCGAGAACCTGGTTAAGAGCCTGGCTAAACTGTAAAGAGAACGACTCGGCATCCTCAAAGGCGCAGGCCTTGAATCAGATCACCTCAACGTCCACGGTCAGCTCAATAATCAAAGGAGGGATGAAAAATGCATCTCAGTGGAGGATCTACTCGACAGTCAGACATGGTCCTCCTGACTGTCAATGTAAAGCATAAAATGACATTGAAGGTAGAAGAATGTTTGAGACATATTCAATGGGAAAAAAAAAAAACTCCAAAGACTGTGAAAGCTGTTTGTCAGGTTGCTCTGCAGTGCTGGGAAATGTCCATATGCTTCTGAAGTGTAAATCCTACTGTGAACATCCACCTTGAAATGCTTTATTTGGCTTGATTAGAAAATACATAGATTGAAAAATTTGGGGAAATTATATTTGTTGTTTATAATCGCAATTTAAAGAAAAAGTATCAGGTAATTTCACCGTGTTTATTTAAAATGTGTCTCAGCTAGTCCGACCTGTATGCTGCCCTGTGAAAACAGGCGTGAACTGCATTTATTCATTCACTCTGACAGTCAGCGCTGTGCCTTTTTTCTGGTATTCTTATAGAAAAGTGTTTTGCTTGTTTGCAGAAGAATGACAGTTTACCTGCGTGGAAGTATTGTGTGAATACAGTGCATTTGCAATGAATGTATGAATTTATTGTAGTCATACAAGAATGAAATGTTGTGTTTGTAGTTGTCTGGCTTGTTTTAAAAAAAAAAAAAAAAAAAAAAAGTTTTTGATGCCTAATGGTGATGCAACTGAAGTTCAGAGAGTAAAAGGAGAAAAGGTTTCGTTTTCAGCAGAAAGTGTGGAAATGTAGCGAAATAATCACATAGATCAGTTTGGGGGGGACTTGAAACAGTTAAACATGTATAACAGATTTAGCCTGTAACGACTCAAAGAAGCAAAAAGGATTTCATCATTTATCATGTACAGAAAAAATATTATTGCCTAGTAACAGCAACGCATGGGGGATAGTAGGGTGTAATTTCAGAAGATGATTCATTTTAGAAACTGCGCCGCTGTACCCCAGAGGGTGAGGTCATGTGACAGATCACAGGACTCCAAGCAATTAAGAAGCGTGGCTGTGTAATCTGTGCTGCGAACTGTGTGTTCAAACATCTTTGGAAACAGCTTTCAGTTTACTCAGTGCTTTGCTCTCTGTCTGGCACCTGGTTTGGATTGAGATGTTTTTATAAAATCACAGCAGACTTAGACGTAACATGCAGATTGCCGTTGTCTAATGTGGTAGTTTCACAGACCGCCAAAATTTAATGAATCCAATGTCAGAGCAAAATATATTTCAAAGGACATTTTATAGGACACACACACTAAACCAAAGCCAACTAAGCAAATCCAGTGAGTGAAGCTTATGTTAATTGAGACCTGAAAAACAATTTCACATTTAGTTTGTTGAATATTGTGAAAACTCATAGAAATCACTGTTTTGTGAGGCTTGATAGCTGCTGTATAGATCTGCCTTACAATACTGGTGTTGCACTGTTCAGACTTAAGAACAACGCCGGTTTTACTTGGTTTCTGCCCTCACTTCTGAGAACAAGATCCTGACGTCACAATAAGCAGACGTGCCATTTGGACCAGACACCCAGGAGCTGTACTCAAAAATAAATCTATCATATCAATAGGAGTCTTCCTAAGTGGCACGAGAACTTGCTCACTAAAAGCTTCCATTACAAATGTTTTAGATATTTTCTAGGATATAGGAAAGCAATGGCCAAGAAATCAGCTCTACTCGTATTAATTGCAGCTAATGATTATTTAATGTGTACTTAGCGAAGTGTCAAACATACTGGGGTCTGAAAAAGGATACGAAAGACAACTCAGCCACAGCCTGTTCACACTGCTGCTGTCTGGACAGGGATACAGAAATATCCGCTGCCGTGCCACCAAACTTCAGAGCAGTTTCTTTCCTCGGGCTGTTAGACTTCTGAATTCATCCTCCACACTCCACATTCTTGTTTTCTGTGAGTAGCGTTAAGGGACCACATCTGTAATTTTGTCATACAATGCTGTGTTGCGTATTTGTAATTAAACTGAACCTTGTATCTAATGTGAGCGCTAAAAGGACACCTGAAGGGAGGTGTGTCCTCTGCAGACCCTGCAGCTTCACCTGAAGTGACAACAAAACGTAAAACATCTGAATAAGGAGTGTAATGTCATCACATGCAATCTTGATTCAGACGTGAATTAGTCTTATAGTTAAGACTGACACACCCCATGTTCTCCTGATTCAGTCAGTCAGGAGCTATGTTTAGCCTCATGATGTTTTGTGAATATGGCCCCAGAAATCCAAAAAAAAATGATGCTGCCAGTTCCGAACAGCAACGAACACACACTTCAAAAAAATACATTAAAATTGAAAGTAAAGCAAGTCACAATTAGGCACCCCTACAACCAAAGCCAAAGATTTTCAGAACAGATGGTGAAGTGCATGACTCTATAGGTGAGACAGAGGGTAGACAGTCAGACTGCAGCTCTGGTCGGCTACTACCACACAGTGCTCTCCTTTCAGCACAGCAGGGCACAGCCAGTTCACCTTGTCCCCATGACTGATGCTCAGTTTGGGCCCAGCCTTGTCCTCTGACACCTCATCTGCAGCTGCTGCTTCTGCGGCTGCTGCTGCTGCTTCACCCTCCACTTCAGCTTCTTCTTTCTCTGCTTCATCCTTTTGCGGGGTCTTTGCTTTATCCTGGGATTGTTCTTTCCTCTTTGTCTTGCCTTTACCCCTCCTGCGCTGAGCTGCTGTCACTCTGGTTTTGACTTTTGCATCTGGAGCCACGACTGGGTGCTGACTGAGATCCCACAGGGCCACCTGGCCGTCATTCCCCCCAGTGACGAGCCAGTACGGATGTGAAAGGAAACTAACAAAGTGGGCTTGTGAGGCTCCCTGGCTGTGGGCTTTGACTGCTCCCTGCTGTTCCAGTTTAGAGCCACTGCCGATTCGCATCAGATGCACCCGCCCGTCCTCCGCTGCACAACCCAAAATGTTTCCACAACTCGCCACAGAAACACAGTGAGCCAGTGGCGGGTTGAAAAGCTGACCAGGACGCTGCTGGTGGTCGTCTTCATCCTCTGCTATATCCTGGAGGTTCAGTGTCCACAGCGGGCGAGTCTTCTGCAGACCCCACAGCATCACCTGAAGCAACAAAAGGGAAAACAAATTAGGAGAGAAATGTCATCAAATGTCGTGAAAAAACAGTGAAAGTCTTAAGTCTCCTCTCGTTCACCTGCATGTCCAGTCCAGCAGACACCAGGTTGTTGGGTCTGTGAGGCCTGAAAGCCACAGAGGAGCAGATGTTAGTGTGTCTGCGAAGAGTCCTGCACACTTTTCCCCCAGGAAGCTCCAGGACCCGCACTGCACCAGAGTCATCAGCCACTGCCAGGGCTGAACCTGTCTCATTCAGTGCTAAAGCATTGATCTCCTCCTCCCCTGCACCCGGAAACTCCTCCATGGGGCCCTTCAGGTTCCTGGGGTCGAGTACACTCACTGTGTCTCCATGTGACACATACAGCTGGCCCGGAGCTGCAGGTGAAAACACAACGCTTGTGCTGTCCTCTTCCCCGGGGAGGGTGAGTCTGCCAATGATGGCTCCTTCTTGGCTCCAAACCGTCACCTCTCCACCCTCAGAGCCTGAGGCGAGGAGACCCTCAGGGCCAAGAGAAGCTCCGACACATAGGATGGATGTTGAGTGGCCCTCAGACCACTGCCTGGCCATGGTGACCCTACAAAATAAAAGACAACTTATTACATCAGAAACTAGAATTACAGTTTCAGGATTGTATGCCTCTAGTTTTGGGTTACATTCCTATTTATCCAGAATTATATAAAATATTAAACATTTGTGTGAAATTTTGTCATAATTGCTGTGTTAATTACTAAGTTATCGCTAAAAATGTGTTATGTGCAATCACAGTGTCCTTTGACCACCAAAATCTAATCAGTTCATCCTTAAGTCCAAGTAAATGTTTGTGCCAAATCTGAAATTCCCACAAGGAATTACTGAGATATCATGTTCACGGGAATGGAACAGATGGACAACCTGACAACATAACGGCTCCAGCCTGTTCTGGTACATTATATCTCACTGTATACAGTAAGAATTAGGACATGCCTGTAATTGTGTTTCTAAAACACGGAAAGCACTGTCTGCCTCTAGTGCAGCTTGGTGACAACAAGCAGGAAAGACTCTGCAGGAATCAATCTGTGAATCAATCTCAATCTCAAATCAACCAATGAAGATGTGGCTACAAACCAACCAATCAGAATAAAGCTAAAATCAACTCATTAGAATATGGGTGCAAACCAACAAACCAGTCAAAGTAGAGCTACATTCAACCAATCAGAATAGGCTACAAATCAATTAATCAGAAAGCTACAAACCAACCAATCAGAATACAGATACAAATCAATTAATGAGAGTAAAGCTACAAATCAACCCATTAGGATATGGCTACAAATCAACCAAATAGAATGGAGCTACAAATAAACCAATCACAATACAGCTACAAACCAGCCAATCATAATATGGCTACAAATCAACCAGTCAGGATACAGCTACAAATCAATTAATCAGAACAGAGGTACAAATCACCCAATCAGGATAGAGCTATAAATCAACCAATCAGAATATGGTTACAAACCAACCAATCAGTAAAAGCACTAAAAAACCAACCAACAATCAGAATACAGCTGAAAACTACCCAATATAACTACTGCTGCTACAAGATTAGACAGATTAATACAGCTAATGCTTAGCTTGTATAGTAGTCACACTGACTAAAATATAATTTGCATTAACTTTACAGCAACATGTATAACCAAAAATCACGCTTCTCTTCAGAGAACAACTTCTGGCAGCAAGACAAGTAAAAAGTTAAAATGTCTGCAATTGTTTACCAAAAGTGCTTTAATGTGGGGTTTTCTGATGGGTCTCGGCGTCTTTTAATGGGAACTCACTCACAGTATCCAGAGTATCCAGAGTTTTTATTTTAAGAGAAAAATAAGAAAAAAAAAAAAAACGTAAATCCAGATAAAACCAGATAGTATGGGCTCTGGCGCCGCTCACTCGTTAGCCTAAAAGCTAGTGTGAACTGCATGTTCGGCTAAAGGTCTGGCTGCGACAACAGACATGTTGTTGTCAATGTGCAGGTTACAAATAATCCACGACAGTGCTGTGACACTGTTGATAACAGCAGGACTAGATGATTACATTACCTTTGAGAGTGCAGTTAAAACTCCATCAAGCTACCATGTGCGGCTGCGTCGCCGTTTGATTGCGTCACAACTGGTGGCCACACAATAGACCCCGAGTACTGTCTTCCAGGCAGGGGTCTTAGGCAGCCATAGAAATTTTTTAACGCGAAGATTAGCTGATTTTCACTTTCTGAATTATTGCTACAACCCCACTGTATATTGTAATATGTAAAAGCTAAAATATTTAACTGGTAAAGAGTTGTTACCTTTTTGTACAATGTTTGAGCGAAGTACTGCCTGTAAGGCAGAGTTCAGGGTGCAGATTCCACTGACCCCTGACTTACATTTTTGTGTTTTACTGTCTCTTAAACTTTTAATTTCACAGAATGACTGTGCTCCTTCTGATATGTCGCTGCAACAATACTGAGCCCTTCAGAAGTACACACATACACATACATGCAAACATACATAATTTGTGCACATTGTAACCTCTTAAAATGATAAGTCACCATTTATAATGGGTTTACAGCAGGCTCTTTGATTCACTAGGAATACCTTGTTAGACCACTTATTTTCTGGAATATAAGTGTATAAGAATATATATATATATATATATATGTGTGTGTGTGTGTGTGTGTGTGTGTGTGTATTGACAAATCAAGTGTGAGTAGTGTGCTCTACACTGAAAGCAGCAAAGCAGCAATAAAGTAGTAGTTCCTACACATTCTACAGTATATGAACAGAAAAACCACAGATGACACAGAGGAGGCAGATCATCAAATCATTGTTCAGTGTGGCCCCACTTGGCCCTCATTTCCACAATGGCTGCTCTCCGCTGATTCATCCAAAGCTGTAGATCTGATGAGTGTGGTCCATTTCTGGGTCAGTGAACAGCATGCCATATTGCTGCACTGAATAGGGGACAGAGAGAAGAGGCCATCGTTTTCAGACCCTCACCCGAAAACACACACAAACCAACTACACACAAACACACACACATTACACTGTCAACCCACCATTCAAGTGCTGACACATACAGTATATCCCCACAGAGCAGCAGCAGTTCACAGAGCAGTGTGAATGTAAGTATTTGCCTTTTTCTGCTCATAGCCTGTGCATTAGGTACAACTTCCTCTTCATAATGCCGTTACAGTGAGAAGTTCCTTTTATGAAGCGGAGGTGCTAATGTAATGTGATGCTGAAGCTGTTAAAACATATGAGAGTAAATTTGTGAAGGGCTGTGTCAGTTTGTTGCCTGCTCAAATCCAGGCGTTGTCAGTTATACAGTTCCTCCAAGATGCATTTCTTTATTCAGCTTTTAAGTCCAGCTTGTTACAGTTGAATGTCTGATGTATGAGGTAAGGGGTATCTTTCATAGAGTTAGATTAAAACTGTGCTTAAATTAAAAATGTACAGTATTTACTTTGAATATGGAACTGAACTAAAAATGTGCTTGTTTTATCTTAATGAATCTGATGTTTAACAGCTTGAACAGGGTCTCCAGTGACAGGCAGAAGATGTGTATTAACACTGCTGCAATGGTTGAGGTGGCAAACAGAATTCACATTAGTAACAGATGAATTAGCATCTCTGAAACTGGACTTTTTCCCAGGCACTGTTTAGTGAGATTAAGACTCAATTGGCTTCCTCTCATTTTTAATCAGTTTCTGTTATAGCGTCTCTTAAATTAAAGTTAAAGTAGACATGAGTGCAATACCCGTGTAAGACCAAAACACCTGACAAACAAATCATATGTATCACAGTTTAATATACAAATTGTTCAGCAACAGCACACATTATCCACTATATATCTAAGCAGACTGTATGTAGACACTGAATTGTTGTACAGTGTATTACTCCTTTCTTACTGTTTATGCTTTTGTATGTCTATCGAGATTTAATTTAATTTTGAGACATGGGTAGTTCTCTCCATTTTACTATCCATATGTTTGCTCTATGCTTTTGAAACTACTGTGTGTGT
Source organism: Trachinotus anak (assembly GCF_046630095.1). Classification (NCBI taxonomy): domain Eukaryota; kingdom Metazoa; phylum Chordata; class Actinopteri; order Carangiformes; family Carangidae; genus Trachinotus; species Trachinotus anak. The sequence goes on from NW_027273865.1 coordinate 13,719,604, forward strand.
CCTACCTCTTCTTGAGCTGCTTCAGCACTTGTTTCATCAGGTGAACCCACATGAACACTGAAACAGTTTTTCCATGCTACAATCACTTCTCCTGTCCTTTTGTAACATACTTGCAACATAAGGCCTCTTTCTGTAGAAAAATGTTTTCAAAACAAAGAAAGAGGAAATGTTGTTAAAACAGCTGTTGTAGTCTCATGTTAACTTCGGCTAAAGTCTGAAATGTATTTTTGCCCTGAAGAAGTACTGTGGATTTCGTCCCCCTTCACTTACTCTGGAAACATGTTTAGAAGGAATCTCTGAATATTTGATATGAACAGGAGTAATTACAGCAAACAAAACCTGTATGAGTGAACATGGGAAAACCTGCTTATTGTTTCAAGACAGAAAAATTGAAAAATTGCAAACCTGAGCTTTAAAATACTTTCCAATAAAGGTAGTTCTAATCCTGATTCTTCTCTTCAGGGGATTTGGAGTTACCCAGAAATATTCACGCACCAGAGAATATGAGGTCACCCTATTTCCCCGCGAGGTCGGTGCTTTTCCATAAGGAGCCAAATGGAGTGACATACAGAGTCCCAGCGCTGCTCTACCTGTCCCACTCCAGGTCCTTCCTGGCCTTTTGTGAGGAGAGACTCAGCCCGTCTGACTCTCAGGCTCACCTGCTCGTCATGAGGAAAGGCACTTTCTACAGAAACTATGTGGAGGTCAGTGGTGTTCGCCAGGTCTGAAGGCCTTTACTTGAAGACCTGTACTCTGCTGTTACTTTACATTAAACAGCACTTGTTTGAAAATCTACCAGAGATAAAATATAAACTAGTTCTTTTAATATGTACAGCTCAACATTTAAATTTCTGACTTAAAAGTTGTCCAACAGGTTAATATTCACAGAGCAAATGGAACAAACATGAGCTTATGGCGCCAAGACACAATCAGATTAAAAAGGTTAAAGTCTGTTGTAACAACAATATTTTCAGCATTTCCTCCAAGATTTAAAGGTCAGCTCAACCAAAACATACATAAAACAACACAAAACATTTCAATATTTTATTGCCATTTCCAGCAATAACAGAATCATCAAGGAACAAGCACAGACAACAATAAAACATACACTCAGTGGCCACTTTATTAAATATACCTGGACAAGCTAATGCCATTAAATACAACAGCTCAGTTTTTAATGCTGTGTCTTTGTACACATTTTTGTCAGTGGTTGCAGAAATGAATATGTGAAAACCAAATAAATCCGACTTAAGTGTGAAAGTTAATTCTCGACATTCAGACCTCCAGGAGACAGAATAAATATAAACTCAGCAAAGGGACCTTGAGTTATTTCATCATTATGTGAAAACATTTGTTTTTTGTAATTTGGGGGAACAATCCTTTAAGTGTTGTTCAGGAGCTTTGTTTTTTGTTTGTCTTTTTCTTGTCCCACATTCCTAAATAATTTCACTGTATCTTTTCTCCACTGCTGTCTACTATGTCCTCCTCTCTAATTTCCGTTCCTTCTTCCTTCTGCTGCTCCAGTGGGAGGACATGCGTGTCCTGGGCACTGCTTTCCTCACAGGTCACCGGTCCATGAACCCGTGCCCGGTGTATGATGAGTTCACAGGTACTCTCTTCTTGTTCTTCATCGCTGTTCTGGGCCACACCTCTGAGTCCTATCAGCTGGTGACCGGCAAGAACGTGACCCGACTCTGCTACGTCTGCAGCACAGACGACGGAGACACCTGGACAGCTGTCACTGACCTTACTAAGAGAGTCATAGGAGACACGATTAAAGGTCAGAAAATTCGTCAAGAGAAAATCCAACTTAAAACAGATTTCCACTGTGTCACTGTGTTTCCACTGAGACATAGAAAACGGTCTCCTTAAGCTTTCAGAAGTCAGAGCACCAAGATGTTAAACTGTGACACTTTTTGTTCAGAATATTACATCCAGATACAGTTTGAGTCACTACTGTAAATCTGCAAATATCCCCTCGTGCTTATGCTGCACTAGATGTTCTTAACGTGGGAGTCCTCACATGGATTATGAGAGAAAGGGCACACAACCCCTCCTGTATGGGACCCCCGGACTGTTAGAGACACAAAATGACTGCAAATGATGGAGTCGCTGTCACAGTCATAGTTGTGTCCTTTATAGTCTTTTTTTATCTCTTTGTGGTCATTTTGAGGCTTTGTGGTTGTTTTGCATCTCTTTGTAGCTGCTTGGAAAAAAACAAAAAACAAAAAAAACATGACAAAAAATAAATCCTGCCACACAAAATTAAGACTTTTTAAAAAACTTTTTTGTTATGATATGATAACTAAAGCTGTTCAAGTTAAGTGTCATACATTGATGCTGTTTTTCTATTAAGTTTTTCAGTGCCATTCATGTGTATCATGTGAATATGTCACAAAATTTTGACATAACAGCATCTGCATCTCCCTTTTTCTTCCTTCTTTGCAGAATGGGCCACATTCGCTCTCGGCCCAGGCCATGGGATCCAGCTGAAGTCAGGTCGCCTGCTCATTCCCGCCTACGCTTACCACATCGAGTGCAAAGAGTGCTTCGGACACCTCTGCCAGACCACTCCCCATGCTTTCTGCTTTCACAGTGACACCCATGGCAGGACCTGGCGATTCGGGGAGGCGGTGCCGGGCCCAGAGAGCGTGGAGTGTCAGATGGTGTCTGTGGATGAAGAGGATGGGACTAATGTGCTGTACTGTAATGCTCGCAGCCCTCTCGGCTACAGGGTGCAGGCCCTCAGTCTGGACGATGGAGCTGTGTTTCAGGAGGGGCAGCTGGTGCAGCGGCTGGTGGAGCCTCGAAACGGTTGTCACGGAAGCATTGTTGGATTTCCTGCCCCATTACATCTATGCCAAAATCTTAACCATCACTTACACCAACGTATACACCGCTCAAGACACAGGACGTGCTGCATGACTCACCCTAATCACACCACCTCTCCCTCTCCAAACATCACTTCTGCTTCCACCAGCCCTTTGTCACCCGATCACAGTACCCCTCCAGATTTCCTCACCCCCACCTGGGTAGTGTACTCCCACCCAACATGGACAACTGCACGGAGGGATCTTGGCGTGTTCCTCAGCTTATTTCCCCGCGACCCAGACAGCTGGCGCGGCCCCTGGGTGATCTACGAGGGCCCCAGTGCCTACTCTGACCTGGCCTACCTGGAGCTGCCTTCCTCACCTGGGGCACCACCTGCTGTGGCCTTCGCCTGCCTGTTTGAGTGTGGTACTACAACAGCCTACGATGAAATCTGCTTCAGCATCTTCACCCTGTACGAGCTCATTGATAACCTGCCTCGAGATGTGCAGCTGGGAAAAGACGGTGATGAATGTGAAAGCGGACCTGACGCTCGAAGTGTACCAGTTCTCCAGCAGGTTCCTCATGTGAAGAAGAGGAGAAGGAAGAGCAAGTTGACTGAGATGTGCTCGGTGTCTTAAAAGCTCGTAATAAAGTTAGTTTCTTCCAGTAATTGCTTTGTATATATAGCACATCCACATATATTACATAATATCCTGCGCACTATTTACAAGAGAGATTGTGTGTAATGTAGTTTTTGTAGTGTTACTCTGTAACCACATCAGAATGAGAAGTGATGAAAAACCTTATATGTGTTTAAAGTTTTTGTTTGTTTTTTGCTGTCCATTGTGATTTTGTAGAACAGATGGAGAGTCATTAAAGTTTTCCTGACCCTTCATTCTTTTCTCTGTTTATTGGGAGTATTTTGTGACAGATTCTGATTGAGGCTGAAATCATTAGAAGATGAATTGATTATTTGATCGACAGTTTAAATGAATTTAACGGTTGCAAATATTTTTCTGAGTGTATCTGGGTTTTGGAGTGTTGGTCTGACAAATCATGACATTTGAAAGCGCAACTTTAGACTGATAAATTGTGATTGTGAAAATAATACTCATTAATGAAAGAATCATTAATTACAGCCCTAATGATGAATCAAACTGAAGCCAACCAAAGCAATTTAATAGGAAAAGAAGAAACCAGGGCCCACAAAGTAACGGGCTTGGGAATCAGATGCTGCTTTGCAAAACAGGGAGGAACACCTGACATATTTCATCAGCCATTTTAAAAATCCTAGTGCTTCTTCTCCAGTTTCCTTTTCCTCTGCCATCAGTTATCAAGATAACTCTGCCAGTGTCTCTGCACTGAAAGCAAGGACAGCGATAGCCGACAGAACAATCTCACTGCAAGACCCATTTATACAATTGACCTGATGCTGACGTTGTTTTGTAAACGAATGTTTGCAAGGTCAAGAATGATGAAGAATTATGTTTTTACACTCTTAACTGTTCTGTTTCATCAAAAAGAAAAAAACGTTCACAAAGTGTCTTTTTTTTAAGCTTTTCATAAACAAAACTCAAACTAACACTAAGGCAGAGCAGAATCTTGGTTTCAGGTCCATGAGGAGTTTAAGAACTTTTACTTAATTTTACTATGTAGATATCAGGAGCAAGGGATTATTTCCTATAAGACTATTCTGCTGTGGATGTCTCACAATGAGCCTATTTTTCTAGCTCTTTATGTTGCATAACTTGACTCTTTGGCATGATCCCAGATCTTAAACAGTGTAGATTTTGTTTCAACTCTGCCAAATTGCCAGGATATGTTTAATTTGGCTCAGTGAAACACACTGTGGCCCAGGCGAGGCTGCAACTCATCAAGTTCACATATTAATCACACCTGCTTCATGAGCAGCGGCTCTAATGGGATAACAGTGTCTACACAAATCATTTCTTCCTGTGAGGCTGTTGAAACAGTTAGCGGCTGACAGCTTAAGTGGGTTACATGAGAGCATATGAAAAACAGAACCAGATAAAGTGGAGCGGTTTGTTTAGTTAAGGGGAAAAAATAAACAGATCGTGCCAGGAAGACAGCAGGATCTGGACAATCTCTTCTCTCTGCTTCCCCTCCTCCTCGTTATGTAACTCCACTCTGACAGGAGGGTCATTTCCCTGTTTGGACTCTCTCACACAAGCGGTTTTTCCTCTCCTGTGTTTTGCAGGATACTATAATGGGCTTCAGGATCATGGTTTTTCTGGCTGCGTTAATGGGGGTAACTGGGAGCGCCAGTGTGACGATCAGACCTGAGTCTGACCCAATGGACATGTCGGCTCATCCCAACAGTGTACCAGAGACAGCAGAGAACACAGACGTCTTTGGACAGGTGAGAAGGAACTACCTCTGACTGCTATTGGTGCACAATTGTGTTTTTCTTTTTGCAGGTTGGGTTTCGTAGCTGATCAGTTGTGAAGTATCTGCTTTGCTCAAGTTTAAGTCAACAGAGTGGTGCTGTGCAAGAAAAATGATCTGCACACAAAAAAACTACACATTACAAGAAGGACATGTATCTTTGCTGCAATCACTGTTACAACAAAACCTTTCTGTACATAGTACAAAAGCCATTACAAGCTCAAGTCAACGCACTGAGCTTTCCTTACAACCACCATCTTACAAAGGCTGACTGCAGAGCATAGAGGTCAAACTGTGCTAAAATCAAAATAATAAATACAGTATGTTTTCCACAGGGGTCAATCATTAGGGAGAAAAATTAGCTAACCACAAAACAAAAGTAAAATGTCAAAGTTTTGTTTGGCTCCTCGATTTAAAGCCTTATTGTCGAGTCATAGTTGATGATGGGCAGAAAAGGTGTCTAAAGGAGGGACGGCTGTCACGTCAAAGTCCAGTAGTGTACAGTAGAGTAGACAGACAGTTTTCAGCTCTTCCACTTGTTCTTCTTCGCAGGCAGCTGCCCTGTAGCCTCTAAGTATTTGTGGATGAGCTCATCCTGTGTGACGGGCAGGCAGGGCTGATATCTGCTGTAATCCATGGTGTACTCGCCCTTTCCCTGGATAAACAATGACAGACAGTTAGTTTCTGAAGCTGTGATGTATCGTGGAAGTTGTTCCTTTCACTTCACAGTTTCATTTTGATTTCCTCCTACAAACTCTCTGAACAGTGTCCTCTGTCTAAATCCAGCTGAGAGAAGAGAGGAGCCGATTAACAGGATGCACTCATCCTTTTATTACTGTTACTACTGTGAGCTCCCAGCAGTAAGATTTGTTGAATTGTGCACCTTAGAGCCCTAAGTTTACCTCTCAGGCTACACAGAAGCTGGCGCCCTTCTCTCTGATTGGTGGAGGCTGTGCCAACAGCCACACAAAAAAGGTAGAGCAAATTCCTGCACTAAAAAAATTAATAAATTTAATCTATTTTTAATTCCAGTCAATCATCCTCCTCAACAGATGCTAGAATTGAACATCCAAGGCAGTAAAGCACAGTGCTTATCAAATATTAAATATATTTATTCATCACTAAACATTCAGTCTCGTATCGTGATTTTCATATAGGATAAGTGGATCAGAAATTACACAGCATTTTGTCTTGTTTTTCATGAAAGCTGAATAACCAGTTTCATAATGAAGCTGTGAGATTGACACGACATTTTTTCCATCTTCTTTCGTAAGAACCTCTGACTCTTGCATCTCATTTTCCTGTCCCCACTTCTGAAACCTAAACACTTGCTCCTCTGGATGCTCAACATTTTTGGCACTGTAACGGCCTACAGAGTTTTCGAGTGTTTAGTTTGAACTTACTTCAGTACAGGAGCGCAGTTCTGTGGCGTAGCCAAACATGTCGTTCAGTGGAATCTGTTTGGAGAAACAGGCTGAAATTACTCAAATACAAATGGTGGTGAAGGATGATAGAACAAATACTGTGAGCTAAGAGACTGTGGCTTTGGCTTGGACTCACATCAGCATACAGAGTGAAGTATCCCTCGGCCCCGTCCTGTCCTGTGATGACACCATGCCGGCGGTTTACACCAGAGATGACTGCTCCCTGAAACTCCTGAGGTGCTACGATTTCCACCGACATGATTGGCTCCAGGATGACTGCGTTGGCTTTTTCCATAGCTGTGGAGAGAACATTGAAGGCAACACCGGCAGCCAAACAGATGAAGCGGACCCAGAATGAAATAAAATGAAATAACAACATGTCAGATCTCAAGTTAGCTGAACCCTCACCTTGCTTTAGAGCGCCCTCTCCTGCACGGATGAAGGAGATCTCGTTGGAGTCGACCATGTGATGCGCGCCGTCTTCCAGGACGAATCTGACTCCTGAGATTTTGTGCCCGCTCAGGGGTCCCTTCTCACAGGCCTCTCTGAAGCCCTGCAGCATGATGGGAGGAAAGATGCAACGGAGAAAATTTTTTAAAAAGCTGGAGAAATCAAGTAGATGGCTTTTGCTTTGTGTTCTATTCTCTTTATTAAAACATTTCACACCCACATAGATAACTGTGCTCACATGCAAGGGAGGAAAATTACCTTTTCAACAGCGGGTACAAACTGCTTTGGGACGTTCGTACCAACAGTCTGGTCGTCAAACTCCACCTTGGTGAAATGCTCTGCCTCCAGAGGCTCAAGGACCCCGATAACTTTGCCGTACTGCCCGGAGCCACCAGTCTGCTTCTTATGGGTGAATTCAAACCTACAGGACACAGTATCCACAGATTTAAGTCAGGTGACACAGTGGGACCATTTACCATTTACTGGTGTGTTATCTGCTTTAAAAAGTAATCCAGATATTAGCTACAGTTTTAACAGATTTTTGTTCAGCCAATTCTGCATTCAGGAATCAGCATTTTTTTTGTGATACCTTTTTCTTTAAACATGCTTTTATTTTGTTGTTAAATAATATTAAAACAACAAAAGAAAAAACATGCAACTCTTAAAGGATAAAGCTTAAGATGTTACATCTGTATTTCTAATGAATGTAATAAGGAATGTAACTACACATTAAACTCTGACCTAACCTGTCAAACTGATGTGAAATTTTCTTTGTAATTGCTGCAGTGAATCTGACTGATCTATTACGTTTTGAATTATTATTATTATTATGTTATTATTGTTATTTTGAAGGGTCTGTTAGCTTGCACTGCATGTTCTGTCAAGCAGAAATAGAGCTCTGTGTCTTTAAAAAGGGGCAGTGCTCAAAGAGCTCTGGTGTTAAAGGAAGTGGGAAGTAATCTTTCCACTCGCATGGGGAGCAGCTGACTCTGAGCACCGAACAGATAAAACTTTCCACCTGCCACATAACCAGCAGGGAGTCTCAGCATTCCAGCTCCAGGCAAGATAAGACTCCCTTATTTAATTCACTGCTCTCACCCTTTTCAGCTGTTCACCTCCTCACCCTCACTTCTACATTTTTGCTTCCCTATTCACTTTGCTCAATGGATGTTCTCCTTCTGTCCAATGCCTTCTTATCTAGACATAAACTGATCTGAGGAAAAAGCTCCACCCTGCTGACACCTCAGGGTCAAAGTACATCAGGGACTGGAGGCCCATCCCTGCCTCTGTTCTCATTCTCTCTGTTCTCTTCATCATCTCCTTTCTCATTGTCCATTCTGGAAATACAGCAAAAAGTACCAATAGAAGAGGAGCCTGAGGAGGATGTGATGGAGATCGGTGAGCTGAACCCTAATCACTACCCTGCTCAGAGGGCAGCCAAGGCGGTCCAACACTACCTCAACACCCGCTATGGCTCACCTTACAGGGTGTTCGGACTGCACAAGGTCCACAGCGGGAACGCAGAGGTCAGCCGAACTTCACTATTGAAACCTTCACCTTTAATAGCAATGTGACTTCGGTCCCACCACAGAATAGTGATGGAATAAATGTTCTGATTATAGTTCACTTCCCTTTCAGGATGTCGCAGACTCTGGAAGAAAGTATAGACTGGACATCTCAGTGCAGGACTTCATTAGTAAAGTAGGTTGTTTGTTCAGTTTTTTTGTTAAGTGATGCTGCTCCTTAAACATTAGAAAAAAGAACTGAAAATGAGCCACAATTATCTCTGTAGTCTAATTATGATCTATTGTCTCACTCTGAAAATAGAATAAAACTAGAAATTTAAAGACAAAATGCATTCCTGATCACACACACAGAAAAAACCTTTGATCAGCCTGAAGTGAGAGATTCACTGTCGTGCTTCTTTGGTTTGGATTTGAAGAATGTTTTGCATCTTAATGTATTTTTCAAATAGGAGCAGACAAAATTGATATTTAACTGCCTACATTTACCCTCTACATTTCAAGGGTTAATAGCACTGCGCTCACATTGTGTTTACATTTCATTGTATGATTTTTAACTATACAGTGACAGTAAAGGCATTCTTCTTATGGAAAGATCTTTTAAGCAAATTGTAGGTTGAGTTGAGGTTTAAAGTACAAATATCTGATTTCCGAGCACTCAAGTATGACCGGGTTTGACAAGATTTACTAAAGAGCAGATAAAAGGAGGCTTACATTCGGTTGTATGATTAACAGTGTGGTTGCAACACTGAGTCACTGGCTGCCATGGCAACATCTGGACTACGCCTTTGCTCTGTGTGCTCTCCTCCACTTTTTTCTCATCAAACCTGCCTTTCCTCTATTCTATCTATTCATCCAGAGTACCGAGAACTGCTCTGCAGAGGTTTTGTTTCCGAGGGGAGAGCAGCAGCAGCAGCGCCGCCCCCAGATCCAGGCCTCATGTAAGGAGCTCTGTAAAATCAACACCAAAGCTCAAGAAGAGGCCTTGTACCAACAGTACAAGAACCAAAGCCTGGTGGCAGCACATTTACCTGGTATGTGCAATAAAACAAACTGCAAATTCTTGCTAGTAATAAACACAATCACCTGTTGCTCAACATTAACCGTCTGAAATTGCAGCATTTTGGGATTTTAACATTGAGTCATTGGGTTTGTGGTTTTTAACTGAACTCAGCGTCCCTCTTCACAATATTAACACAAATGCCTGTCCTCACTGATCTTGTAACTGTAATCTCCTGTACACCACACCTGAGACCACGCACAACAGTTGTACCCCACTGTACATGCAGTCCAACCTCGCTCACAACACACTGACGTTCTGACCAACAGATAGCTACGGTCACATTGAGCCTGACATGGAGCCTCTCTGGCACCTGGGCACCGTGGCCTCCAGCTTCATCATGCTGAACGAATCGACTGAAAACACTCTGTACAACATGGCCCAGGTGGCCAACGTCACGCAGCTGGTAGGTTGTTTTATCTGTTGTCGGGTCTGCTCACTAATCCTAAGTACACCCCCCACCCACCCACCCACCCTCTGATTTCCTGTCTCTCTCTTTCTCTCTCACTGTTGCTACTGAAATGAAGGCAAAAAATAACTTACTTATTGTTATACATGCATTCTTGTTGTTCAATGCTTTTAACTTAAAAAGTCACAATGCATCCCAGCCAGTTTCATCACTTTTTTGTCCCCTGGAAACACTTCCGTTGTGTTGTGAGTATTTGCAGCACGTGTGTTGTCAAATTGATGACGTTTTCTGAATTTGTTTGAATTTGTTTTTGCCTATTTGCATATGTTTTCTTAAGTTGCAGTGCGGTGAGCTCTCAGGGCCACCGTGGGCTGAGGATTAAGGCTGGAACATCTGTTAGACTCAGTTTCTACCATTTGTCTTTCTTCTCTAATCTGCTGCAGGAAACTGAGAACAACCAGCTGAAGTTTGACTATCACATACTGCTGCATGAGATGGTGTCCCAGGTATCCACGTATTACATTCAACTATTAATAAATAGCTAAAAATATTTTCATCATCACCCCTAAAAATATTTAAATGTATTTATTAATCTATGTCATGGCTGCAGAACAAGATGGCTATCATAACTTATTAATGCCCAAGGTTTTGTCTTCACATTTCTTAGTCAGACAAATATGTAAGGAAAACAAATCCCTGTTTTATCATTTCATAATGAAACAGAAGAGAAAGCTTATTTACAACATTTCTGGAGCTGTAAATGGCAGATGCTTCCTATGTTTTATTGATAGATGATGAAACTGATTGTTTACCAGAATAACCAGCTAATAATTTAAGCCCTGGTGGCATCTTGCAGCACATGCACTTTGTGAGGAGCAGTGTCACTACCTGATGTGTTGTGTTAATCTGACAATCTGTGTTTGGTTTTTTGCAGGAAATCATTCACTGGAAACTGCTGTTCAGCTGGTCTCCGTCAGAGGGCGTTAAAGTGCTGCAGATGGAGCAGCTTCCTCACTGCCATGACTGTGAAAAACCCCCAGACACAAACTAAACTGCTGACATTCATCACACTGTTGCTATTACCAAAAACAAGACCATGGTGCTCACATCTTGTGTTCAAATATAGAATCGCATGAATGTGTTTACGATGAGGAGATCGGCCGTTGATGCTTGCAGCACAAACCTTTCTGAACTACAGAAAGGTGGAGTTTGTACTGTCAGATTAATCCATCCTACATAATGATATGATAGCCTTTAATTGTTCTGTACTCCCCTTGTTGCTGGAGTATTTTAACCAAAATAAAGTGTTTATACCTCTTGTTGCTGAGTTGAGTGTGTTTGTGTGTATGTGTCAGGAGATCAGGACTTACGGTACAGAACCAGTGATTGTCTCTCTGAAAGCCACTTTGGGTTTCCCCATCACACAGGGACAGTTGTATTCCCTCTCCATCCTCTGAAACAACAAACCAAAACAAAAAAAGAGGAAAACCCACAGTTACACATGTCAGATATTAGGGTTAAAGAGGAAATTCCTTCAAACATAATTTTAAAAACAGCTTTTTTAAATTAATTCAGTTTAATTTTGTGTCTGATTTCAGCTTGTAGCTTTCTCCCAAAACACTCAAACTCAGCAGTTAAGCACAATAATCCAGACCTCAGATTTCCTTTCATTTTATAGTTGGGTAAAAAGTCATTTTAAAAACTGCTCATAGGAATAGTTGAGTTTTTATAACAGATTGAGTACCACTGCTATCTGTAACAGGTAAAATGCTTAGTAGGTGACATCCTTGAGCTGCACAGTGTCCCATCAGGTACCTGGGAGTAGATTTCCAGGTGCAGCTCGCCCATTCCTGAGACGATGGTTTCTTTGCTCTCTGTGTCAAAATGAACTCTGAACGTAGGATCTTCCCTGGTGAACCGGTTGATGCCTTTGGAGAATTTGTCCAGGTCATTCTGTCCAAATACAAAATAGTAAAGAGCTATAGATGCTATTTAGACTCTAGTGTTGGATTTTTACAGTACAGGGTAGATTTGAGGATTTTCTACCTTGTTGGTCGGCTTCATTGACATGGAAATGACAGGCTCTGGGATGTGAATTGACTCCTGTGGGACAAGAAGGTAAAAAAATGAACACTGGATGTTCTTTATGTTTTGGAGTAAGGAAGGAAAAGAAGAATCATTTTCTAATTTAATATTCAAATGAGCAGGCTTTTTGCTGTTTCACAGGTCTTTTGCTCAGTAAAAACATTACAGCTACTCACCATTGAGAGGTTAGCGCTGCTCCTGGATGTAAAAGTGTCTCCACTAGCACAGTCAATCCCAAACAGAGCACAAATGTCTCCTGCATAAACCTCATCCACATCCTGGAACAGCAGGGATAGAGAGCGAACAAAGGAACAAAAGAAACAATAGGACAAGATGTTGAATTTCAGGACTGAGTTGATGCAAGTGTCTTATTTCTAATAACTGAAATATATGAGCAAATGTTAAACATGTTCTTGTTGATGTTTCAGGTCTTGTTTTGATGCAAGACGAGTGGAAAAATATCACTCTGGTGTCACAGGGGATGTGGTTGTTATCTACACACTTCACTGGAGCTGAAAGAGGAACCTCAACGTTTTGACCAGTCATGTTTCTCTGCTGTTTAAACTGCAAACCACAGATGGAAAACTGTCTCCTCTGATAACCTGCTGACGTTCGTGGGTTTGCTCTCACCTCCATCTGGTCAGCATGGAGACGCACGAGCCTCTGAACTCTGACCCTTTTGCTTGTGCGCGTGTTGTAGATGTATTCCCCCTTTTTCAGACAGCCCTGGTACACCCGCACATACGTTAGCTGACCAAATCTCCCTGCCTGTTAATGAGAAAGACCACAGGAAAGAACAGAGCGTGACACAATGAGACCTTCCTGTTGAGCAAAACTGCAGAAATGAAGAAGATGCTATGAGAACACCAGAAAAAAAAAACTGATTTGAAACTTATTCCTCGGTGTAGCTCACCTCCAGTTTGAAGGCCAGACCAACGTAGGGATTTGTATCATCTCTTGTTGGGTCCATTTGAACCTTTGATGTTTCACTGGAATCTCTAAAAAAAAAAATAATCAAAAACCCACAAATGTTAGTGCTGAAATATTTTTCAAGAGAGGCTTTATCAGACACAATGATCTGACATTTATTTAATTGTATCTACTGTTACTGTCTGAGCAGACATTGTGTACTAACTGACAGTCCTACTCACTCGTCATTGAAAATAGCATAGTTTTTCACTTCAGTGGGGTTCGGCAGGTAATCCAGGACAGCGTCCAGCAGAGGCTGGACACCTTTATTTTTCAGCGCTGTGCCCACCAACACTGGTGTGAAGAGACGCTGCACTGTGGCCCTGCGGATAGCAGCCTGGAAGACAGTAAAGGGACAAGAGACTGAGACACAGTTATATGCTCCAATTGTTTTTTTTTATTCTTCATTCAAGCACAGAGGCTATGCGTCCCAGTCTGGATATGCAATTTGACTTCACATCTAAACCTCTTTGTTGACTTTAATCAAAAGACAATGTCATGTTGTGAAGGCAAACTGGTCAGAATTTGATCTCAAAGATGCCTTACTTTTATTAACGACCACCACTGAAATAGCTCAGAAACTAGTGGATGGTTTGCCTTTTCAGTTTTGAAATGTTTCCACAGCTACTGGACAGATTGCCATGAAGTTTGGCTCGCAGATTTGTGTTCTCCTCTGGATGAGTTGTATTCACTTTGGTTAATCCCTCTCATTTCATTTCCTCTCTCTCGAAAAGATACGAACCTTCAAGTCATCATTGGTAGGAATTTTTTCCTCCAAGAACATTTCTCCCAAGGTTTCGTCAGCGTTGGCCACACACTCCACCAGTTCCTGCCTCCGGTCTGCAGCCTCGGCACGGAAATCTGCCGGGATCTCATCATAACGGACAGTTTCACTGCGGGGAGGAAGAAACTGTAGAATTAGTTTCATATCCCTCAGGAACAGAATCTCAGTCGGAATCTCTCATCTGTGCTAAAAAAACCAAACTATTCTGGTTGCTAAAAACAGAAGCACAATTTAGGAGAATCAGGCCAAATAAAGAAGCAGAGTTTAAAAGTTGTCCGGCTGTTGATTACAGTGCAGATGAAAAAAATGACCAAATTAGACAAACGGATCTCTTCATGGTGAAGCTAGCAGAGAGGAATCCCCTACCCAAATGGTCCTTCAAAATATATGCTCTGCTCCTGTACAAGGTCAATGATGCCGCGCATGTTCCCTTCCAGGCCGATGGGCATGTTCACAAAGGCTGCGTTGTGGTTCAGCTTGGTTCTGAAAATTAAGACAAAATCGAAATGTGATTACAACATTGTATGTGGAATACTTGTCATGATTTCATGTGAACCAGAGAATACGGCCTAAAGACAGAGACATAGGGCTTAACTCTGTTACTGTTTGTTGTTCGTTTCTTGTATATGTGTCTGTTGTTAGGTTTTTTTCTAAATCTGCAGAAATTCAGGAAAGGTATACTTGATGCATGTAGAAGGTCATGTAAACAAGACAGGGTCATGTAAATAGAGCTGGGAAATATATCACTTTTTGATCTGATCTGGGATCTCTATTGCAATATTTCGAAATAGGTTACATTTTTTTCGTGGCTCTACAAGCTTAAATATTATGAGGTTTACAAAACCTCTGACATGATTTTTTCTTTAACACCAAACTTTGCTGTTTTCAGGAGTATTTCTATATACATGGATTGAGGTAAATTTCAAACTGTACCTCAACTGCTGCAGGGCTCGACCGGGGTTGGCGCCCATGCGGTCTAGCTTGTTGATGAAGGTGAGGAAGGGGACGTTGTAGCGTTTCATCTGTCTGTTCACGGTCATTGTCTGACACTGGACCCCTCCCACGGCACACAGAACCAGCACGGCTCCGTCCAGCACACGCAGCGCTCGCTCCACTTCAATGGTAAAGTCCACGTGACCTGGGTGACACAAAGGGGACACTGACATTTAGAAACGCAGCACAGTAAACATGATTTAGTGAGACCTTTGAGTTGTGAGCTACACACAAACATAACGAATTAGATATAATCCTGTTATCACATTTGAGTAACTTCTTCTATTCTTTTACCTTCTACACATGTTAAAGTGTTTTCAGGCATTTTTTTCCATTATTAAACATTAATGAAAATACTGGGGGAGAGAGAGAGAGAGAGAGAGAGAGGGTCAAACATTGCAATTGCATAATCAGGACCAATAGGACGTGCCCGTCTCTGCAGAATGTTTTTTAAGTCGATGTTTACACTTTAACCTGAGTACTATGTGCATTTAACTGCAGATCCACCTCCATTACAACACAGAAATGTTGACAGCTTTTCCTTACAACTAAGATAACTTCAGGCCATTGAGATTGTATGGACGCTCAGTAGAGACAAGACAAGAAATCTGCCTTTACTATTTTTGCATTACTATTTTGTAGCTTCTTCTTTCTGGTTTAGAACAGTTTTGTTTGAAATCTGACATCTCTGCTTATTTTAGTCGCACAGTAACACATCTATCATTGTTCTCTTTCAAAAAAGTTAATTTTACTGAGAATGTTTTAAATGATATTAAAATATTAAAAAAAAAATTCTTCAATTGAAAGTTTAAACTAAGTACTGTTAATGTTCAAATAAAACACTGGAGAAATCAAAGCATGGCTGTTGTAATTATATAATGTTTTCACAACACAACTGCACATTTCCTAAACAAATAACCATAAGTCAGTCTGTCGATTACTGCGACACCACAAAGACACATTAAGCAACCTCTTGTTTGAGAATGTGCACTAAAGTGCAATATCACTGAAGTTACTATAGGCCTCAAAGGGACAATCATTTGGTTAGTACTACTCACATCTGTAAAAATTGTCGTATGATGCCTTCTGTGGCCAAGATTTGTGAAATCAACCTTTTGGAGGTCATCATCAGCGTTAACTTGGAGACCTCATTTTTGTACCAGAGAGCCTGTGGTTAGGTTTATCAAGATCAGTTTTTAACTCCGTTGCTGATTTATTTTTTGATGATTGACTAATCAGTGCATGAATTAATCTGAACTGGTAACTACTAATCACATCTGTCATAATTATGGTGGAGTAAAAAGTGTGGTATTCCCCTCTGATATGTAGAGTAGTGGAAGAATAAAGTTGCATTGGTTATAATACTCAAATAGAGATATCCCTAAATTGTATTTACAGTAAATGAGTAAATGTACTTAATCCAACCACTGATCAACAGGGGCCCCAAACAAAATGCTGCCCCCATGGGCCTCAGATCAAGTGACATGTTAATACCTGGTGTGTCTATGATGTTGATGTTGTGGTTCTTCCACATGGTGTATGTAGCAGCTGACTGGATGGTGATGCCTCTCTGTCTCTCCAGCTCCATAGAGTCCATGGTGGCTCCAACACCGTCCTTCCCCTTCACCTGCACACCACAGGGGAGGGAAAAACAGCTGGTGAGGGCGGACTGCACACCTGTAAACCTCTATGAACGCACAAACGCGGCCCAGCCGGCGCTCACTTCGTGGATCTCCGCTATCCTCCCGGTGTAGTAGAGGACACGCTCGGTCAGGGTGGTCTTCCCCGAGTCGATGTGAGCTGATATCCCGATGTTGCGGATCCTCTCGTTGGGCAAGACACCGGAGGAGCATGTCCGACAGCTGTTGATGAGCACCTGTGGAGATAACACACAGGGAAATCAATATTCAAACCCCTCTGTCTGGTGTGGTGTCGGACCGGCACAGCTGAACACACTCCAGATTACCTTTTTCACAGTGACGCTCCCCGGTGCCAGAAGATGCGTTTTAGACAAAGACAGACCCGCTTTCAGTACTCTCATCTTGACAACAGCTCGGTCGACCCCAGGGTGATCTTATGCCTCCTTTTACGCAACCCCAAATCCACCAACCCCGTGAATGTCACGCCGGGGCCCCGATGGTCGCTTGTGAAACACGACTTCCGCATCTACGGAAACTCAGATGTGCCAAACTTACAAATGTTAGCGTTCATGAAAAATAAACGACACCACCTTAAGGACCATAGTTGGGGGGAAATATCTTTGAGTGATGTTTGTTGAATTTGACGATTTAAAAAAAAAAGTCAAGTATTTAAAAATATAAATATCAAACTGATGAGAAACAGCGCATTTACAAAAAAGGCACATGCGGCTTTTCGTGCCATCAGGTAAAACGCCTTTTGTGGACGGTCCTATCCTATGAAATAAAAAAATCTAATTAATTAATCGTGTAAAAATAGGAGTCGTTAAACTATAATTTATAAGTATAATTAAAACACATTTAAAACCCAGTCTCCCACTCAAAGGCTTGCTGTAAAGCACTTGCCTTTGCCCACATTTTCAGACTCCCCAGAGACTCCTCCAACCAGCTGTGCCAAAAATATTTTGCCTGCTGCACCATAAAAAAGATTTTTTAACCTGTTTTCCAAGTTGCAGCTCTGTTTCCAGTCCAGATAGATGGCAGGTTGCTCATCTTTGTTTCTATGTACAAACAAGGTCGCAAATTCAGAAAAAATAAAAACGGAAATATTTTTATTACCTTCAAAACAAGATAGCCTGTGTGTTTTTATTCAACTTGTTCAATCTTAGTGACCGATTTGCAGCTATTTTTAAGTTGTATTAGTACGACTTGATTGGTTGTTGGTCTGAGACTAACCCCAGTGACCTTAGGAGGGGTTTAACGTACAGTGGGTTTCACAGTAACTGATGCAACTTAAGCAAATCGAAATTCCGAGGAACATTTGAAGTGAACACAATTAACTGCGCTGCTGTCCCGGAGCTGCGGTCTGTGGCTGCTCAGCATTTAACGTGTTGTCCGGTTGCCAGTTGTTGTTGTTTATTCCGTAATTTAGTGTAATTTAGTTCGTGTGCCTTCAGGTGTGAGTTGAAGCGTTAGATAGACCTGCCCCTCTTATCACAAGCGTTTCCTCTTCTACTTCAACCACATGCTGATACTACACAACAGCAGCCCTGCACACACTGCAACCAAGAGCAGACAAGCCGCAGACACATCCCCTTCACACCCGGCTGTGAGTTACAACCCTCCACATCCCCGTCGGTCTGTAACAGCTGCTTCACATGCACCGGAGCAGGAACTCGGGATCTGTCTAGTAAGTTTTCCTTTAACAATTTTCTAATGTGTAGAAAGATTTTATCTGCCTTTTCGTCCAATTATTGACCAGTCTGGCGTGGTCTGTTGTTGACAGAATGAAGTCACTAAGAGACAGGTGGACAAAAGATCACGCTTTATTGTTGCTTTGCATCACAGAAACAGAAATGTCGCAGGCTTTTTTTTTTTTTTTTTTTTTTTTTTTTTTGTCAGTTTAAAAACGCATCTGTTGTTTTTGTGTCTCTGTGTTGCCACCCAGGCTGATCTTTTCACTAAATATGTAGACGAAAGTGCCTCCTGAAATACGTCAGGCTCATCGGGATTTTGTAAATCAAGCAAAATTACCAATATCGCACTTTCAGAATAATTTTTATGACTTGGTCATATTTTTGTCTTCAAAGGTAACTACACCTGTCAGATACATTTACTGGAGTAAAACGCACAATGCTTCCCACTGAAATGTAATGAAGCAGAAATATAGAATAGCTTAAAAGTACTCAAGTGAAGTAGGCTACAAGTACCTCAAATCTGCCCTTCTTACATTTACTGAAGTACTGTCCTTTAACTACATTTCACCACGGAAAACACCCAACAACTTCTCCTTAAACAAATATTTCACTAACTAAAACTAAGCTTTTATTAAGAGCGGTATTGTATGATGGATATTTAATTTTAGGGCAAAAGTAAGGGTGTTTTCCACTGTGGAAACTCTTTTTTCCTCTCCGTTCTTCTGAGTGAACAAATAGATCATATAGATGATTGGTGATATGGTGTGTGATTGGTCAATGTAACTGTTATTTATTGCACTGATGACTTAGATATTTTTTATTTTAGTGTTTCATAGGTTTGCTTAGGAATGACCAACTTGCATAAAGTGTGTGGCAAAGTGTCACTGTTTTGAGTGTGTGGGGTCAATTTTTAGCATCGCACAAGACTCAGTCACATACCTCTGTGTGAGTCATTATGTACGATTATTCATAATTTTGATTACACAAGACTGTAATCTAATGTGTGTGTGTGTGTGTGTGTGTGTGTGTGTGTGTGTGCGCGGTACGCAATGAGCTGTTCTTTCCATTGTTATCCTTCCTGTCTCGTTTCCGTTTTGTGAGCAATCCCTCCTGACAGCAGGGCGACTGCAGCGCCGTCACAGTAAATGACTGTGAATAATACTCAGCAGCTCACTGTGACTAATGTTGAATGCTGTGAATTTTTCTGGGATGCTGCACTGTACGTCTTGTAAAATGATGAAACGTGTCTTCAACAGGAGGCCGTTGCTGTGACTTTTGTATTAACAAGCACAATATTGATGTGAAAACAGTGGTTAGTGAAAAGCTGGAGGCCTCTCCAGACTGGAGCAGGGTGGAATTTGTGAATACAGTCTGAGTGGAGGAGGACTGTATCATTTACCTTACAGTTTTCCAGCGGTGCATTTCGCCTCATATATTTCACTACTGATTAGGACCAAACAGAAGCTGAAACTCACATACTGTTTCGAATTCGCTGTGTTTTCACAAGAGTTGGAACTAACTATTAGTTTTTCACAATCACAGTTTCCTGTAGCCTAATGTGACGTCTTGTTTTGTCTGAGCAACAGTCCAAAACCAAACAAACATATTCAGTTTACTATCACAAAAAATTAGTTGCCACTTAATTTTATGTCGGACAGATAATCGTTACAGCTCTAGTTCTGAGAGGCCTGTTTGTGTTAGACCCAATGGAGCTAAAACGATCGGTCAGTTCATCTTTTTAATCAGCAACTTTAATATCTGATTAAAGGGCAAAGTCATTTATTAAGCAAAAATAAAAGTTGCTGGTTAAAGCGTCTTGATTGGGAGGATTTGCTTTTGTACATTTTTGTACAGTTAATATATGTTGTTTTTTGGACTGTAGGTCAGACAGAACAACCTGAAGACAACACTCTGGGCTCTGGGCAACTGTGATTTTTCTGTCATCTTCTTGACCGAATTATTAATCAATTAATCAAACAAATCAGTGAAAGTGAAAGATTAATTGATAATGAAAATAACTCTTAGTTTCAGCCCTACACTTGAGAAGTAAAAGACTGGCTGAAAATATTGTGCCAACATTTCCTCTAGGGTATGTAAAATTGCTTTGCGTTACATAGAAGTATGCTTTTATGTTGACCATATTTTATGCCCACTATACCCTTTTTTTTTATGAAACAATACACTTTACAGATGACCACTGAAGTCTAAATGACTTGTAGTAATAAAAGAGGCTTTCTTGGACAAGGGTTCAGTGTCCAGACAGAGGAGGGCAGTATTACACTGACGAACACTGGAGAAACTGAGTCTCAAACTTCCTGAAACCTTGAATTTCTCTGCACTTATTTGATTTACTGCAATATTTAAATCACTCATCATGTCATGTTTTCCAGTGAATATACTCAGTGCAACTGATGTGACTTCCCCCTGTCAATTCCTCTGCCCTGTAGCCTCCTCCAGGAAATTTGAATCACAGACTAATTGAGCCTTTCTTGAGTCAAACACTGTGATTAATGTCAACCAGTGTTTACTGGGGCTTTGTGTTGTGTTATGAATGGTTATCAGTATGATTCATGGAGATTACGATAAGGGAGTGTCTGTGACAAAGTGCGTTTTTATAGCAGGCAATTATTAATCCATACAATTAAAGTGTTGATTAAATTATTCATCATGTGTTTGTTTTCACAGATATGAGCAATTCATACGTGGAGGGAGGGGATGGACCAGTTTAACATTTCCCAGGCCGATTAAATGGATTATCTGTCTGATGGCTTGCTGTACATTGTAAGAGTCACACTCCAATTGGTTTCCAGTATTTTCAAAACCGACCTCTGAAGGTGTGTCTGGGTTTACTGTTACTACTACGGCATGCAGGATGGGCCAAACTCGCTCGGCTCTCTCGCACAGCACCGCCGCCCCAGGCAGAGCGGGGTGGAGGGCAGGACGGACAGCCCAGCGGCTCCGTATCCGCAGATTCAGCGGCGCAGGAAAGCGACGGGGTGACCAGTTAAACAGGAATCCGATGAAAAATAAAGTGTTGTCGTGTCTGGGAAGGAGAAAGCGAGACTCCAGCCAAACGGAAGCGGATTTCGGTTGCGGAAACGGAGCCGGAGATCCAGCGGCGCGCCGCGACCACAGAGTGGGAAAGTTGCCGAGGGACGAGGTGGTGTCGGCGGTTGGGGAACATCGAGAAGCCGCGGGTTGTTTCGAGGCACCGCCCGGCCTGGGTGATGATACCGGGGCCATCCGAGACGCCGTGAGCCGGGAAGCGACGGCCGGGTCGTCCGATGCGTCAGGTTTGGAAACGCGGACCGGAGAAGCCAGCGGTGCGGGCTGCGAGGAGCCGAGACCCCAGCGGGAGGACGATGCCTCCGACCCCCCGACGAGGGCCATGGAAGATAAGCCACTGGGGGGAAACAACCAGGATCGTTTTGAGGTTAGGGTATTGACGGGGACCGATCCGACTTCAGCCCTCGCCTCTGACCAGCATACCGAGCGGGCTTTGTCTGGCTTGCTCCCGGATCAAGCCTTGGGTAGTGGACCGTCCGTACCGGACGATCACGCCGAGGCGACCATGACAAAGACCGACTCGTGTCCGCCCACGGCGGCCGGTGACCAAAGCAACTGCTTGGATAAAACTGAAAGTCGGAAGGACCCTGATCAGGCCGGCCAGAGTCCTCCGGGAGGCCCGGGTTTCACAGGAACTATACCGAAACTCATCATAACCAGAGACCCCAGTCCGAGCCGCTCCCAGGGGGCCCCGCCTCTGCTGACCGTCCCCACGGAGCTGGGCACCGGCTCATGTCTTGAGCCTCACCCCGAGGACGAGTCTCCCTGCTCGGACAGCGGCTGCGGGGGCTCCCCTGCCCTGATGCGCTCCCCGAGGAAGCTGTCCAACTCGTCCTCCATCGGCCTGTCCTCTGCATCGTCCTTCGAGGAGTCCGAGGACGACTACACCGGCAGCGACATCGAGTCCAGTCTGTCCCCGGCCCGGTCTCTGTGCAGCCCGGACGACGGGACAGGGGTGAGTGTCTCCTGTTGTCCGTGTCACGACCGATCATTTGTCGGAGTCATCATTCAGTTACCGAGAATAACGAGGAGGAGATTTCTTCTGAAGTGTATCAGCCACATTTGTTTTATTTACATTTGTAAACCTCACAGCTGTTCTCTCTAGAAAAGTCATAAACCGGTCTCACTGCTTTGGCCACACACACACACACACACACACACACACACACACACACACACACACACACACACACACACACACACACACACACAAAAAGCTAATGCAAATATTTGGCAATTGACCATATACCATGGCAGACATGCAGCATGTGATTCAGAACCAGTCATCACCAGAAGGGGCCATGGTTTCAAGTCCCAAATTACTTTACGTTCACAGATAAGTAGAGTTGATGTGATGTTGCACACACACTGATACAGGACACAGGTCAACCCTCCTATATCCTGCAACAGCTGTAGCTGCATGCACTTTGTTTAGTTATCAGATAGCTCAGGGCAGCATGGAGATGCAGACGTGCATTTCCATATTTATTTCAGACAAGTAGGTGATGCACAATGACACTTTCACGGGTCACTGTCAGTCGATATACGGATGTCATGTTTGTCACACAGGCGTCGTTGGAGTGTCAGGGGTCAGACATGTAAAATTTGTTATAAACCTTTTCGGTAAGTTCCCGGGATATGATAGCTCTTTTGACGTAAATCAGGAGGTTTGCTCTACAGCGTGTGTCTCATGAGTGTTTGATGGATCTCTGCTTGTTTTGAATTACAATTAAAGATCATCTGAATGATAACATTTGAAAATAATTAGTCTAATGTGTGGTTCAAAGCCTTAACGGTTTGACTCACACCACCCAGATAAATGAAATGTAACTATAAGAGATTTAAACCAAATAAGAGGAAACTGGTTCTTATCTTCAACCACTTCTGTGTATCTCTCCTCTCATGGCTCATGATCACATTGCTTTGATGAGCTCAGCTGCAGGACCTTGTAACCACTCTCTGAATGCATGTTTGAATGATTTGTCATCCCATTACAGCTGCTACTTAAGCACCGTACAGCTCCGGTACAAATAGACTACACTAACGTTATCAGAGTGATCTAGAAATTAGTTCAGTGCCCCAGAGGCTTATGGTTTCCCTCTCCTCTGGGCACGAGATGCAGTTTAAAGTTTCCATGTAGGAAGCTGACCCTGAGTCAGGAGGCTTTGATGCGCTGTGACTAGAAATGCTTGGAATGAGGCGAGTTTTAAAAACAGGATGTGTCCACTGGAGACGGTCTTCCAGTATCTCCACCTCTCTTCTTGTCAGTGTGTGAATCCTGAATGTCCAGGTTTTCCGTTCAGGCCACGTCACCTTGCGTGCACGTTGACAGATGTTCAACTGCTATTCATATTGCGCTATTTTTTTTTTTTTTTTTTTTAATAATCATACCCCAGTTATTTTTCCACAGTGTATGTTCCACCCTTGTCTGGTATTTTACTTATTTTTTCCAGAGAGAAAGACAGAGAAAAACATGACGCATAGTTAGTCTCTCTCTGACAACTGTACTGAACACTGTCGTCTTTACGATCACTGCGAGGTGGAGATAGGCCTTCAAGTCAGGCTAATCACTGGTATACTGCTGTGTCCCTTATTCAAAGTGAGCGTGCCCTGGTCTGCACACACATCAAAGCACAGTTAGTAGTGTGGTCTTTTTTGGTGCTATTTTATCATTTCAGTTTCCCAAACATGTCACATATCTACAAAGTATCGACATAATCCGAACAACAACCAAAACAAACAAGCTCGACATCATTATCTTCATATTCCTGTTAGCTTTTCTTCATGTAGACGAATCAAACGGTAACCACGATACACAGTTAGGTACTCTGTCAAGAACATCAAGAACACCATCTTCTCTCCTCAGCTCATTGAAAGTTGAACATTTAGATCATTTTTGGTCCTAGCCTCATTATTATTATTGTCCTACTGTACATCCTAAAGGGTCAGATAACCAATTTTAAACCTGGGGGTTTTACGAATCTGCAGCTTTCGGACTGCGACAAAGGATCATTGCCATCATCAATTAATCTGCCAGTCATTTGCCTGACTAATACATGAATAATTTTCTCAATCAAACATTAGAAAATAGTGGAAAATTACCACGGGTCTTGTCTCAGAGTACAAGGTTTGTCCGTACAACAGGCTTAAATTCAAAGATATTCAGTTTGCAGTTTTATAACGGAGAAAAAGAAGCGAGTCCTCACATTGGTGGAGCTGGAAACAGAATATTTGGAGTTTTTGCTTGAAAAATGGTCAAAATACCTGATCCATTATCAAAAGAGCCGCTGAATATTTTTCTTTTGGCTAATCAATCAATTGATAAAAGCACTACACAACCTGTTTGACTTGGGTCAGTTTATTATCATTATTATTATTATTGGTACAGTGTAGTATTTCTGAGTGTCTCTCTCTTGTGTTTACTGACCCCGTTACAGCCTTTTACTTTGAGTTAATTGCCGGAAACCTCTGTCACATTCAAATACACATTTGGCAAACGCAATTGATTGTCTGTCAGTTTCAGTAATGATCACTTGACTCAGCAGGTCAGTGGACAGTGTAATTTACTGGCTATTACACTGACAGCCAGGAAATGAGCAACCTGAGGAGTTGCACTTGAGCTGTTGTAACAGACAGGATGACGCTGGCCTGGTGGTTTCTGATAAGAGCAGGTTTTTAATGGGCACGTTTTGTCCTCCCCAACTTATATAAAAGCTCCGTCGTTGGTTTTCCAGTAATTAATTAAAGGAGGGTGTGTGTGTGTGTGTGTGTGTGTGTGTGTCTTTGTTGTTACTGGATTTAAAAAGCCGAGGCCATGCTGTCAGCTCCCGGCCAAACCAGTTACATTTTGTGCGCCTGGTGACGTGAGCAGATACTTGCTCTCACATGCATGCTCAGACACACACACACACACACACACACACACACACGCTCGCAGCGATGCCGTCTTGCATTCAGAGTTAAGAGTGTGTCATGGAAAATTGGGCTGAAGGCAGAGCTGGTTGCTAGGTAACGTCTTCGCCATATATGGTGCTTTTTTTTTTTTTTTTTTCTCCCTCGTTGTCTTGTTCTCTCTTTCTCACCGGCTGTATGTAATCTGTCCCTGACATTTGAATATTATTAGATGTAAATTCCTACAAATGTCTACTCAGACCAACAATACGCATATTATTCTGTAGCTTTTCATCAGATTACTCCCCTCCCATATGAGCCACTCTTTCTTCCACCGCATTCAGTGTTTGTACAGAAGCTTAATATTTTCCCCAGACACCATGAGACATGCGGTGGAACAGAAAACAAGAGGAAAAATAGGGTAAGCTGACACAAGACAGAGCACAGGCAGACAAAAACATACACTGAAACTTTGAAACACGTAACCTACACGTGATGAGCCTTCTCATTTATGCAAGCTTATTCACATTAGCCACAATTGCAGACTTGTTTTCCATTCCACTCTGTATTCAAAATCCCACACATCACTCCCACAGCACTTACACACAAAGTTAATAAGTTAAAAAAAAAAAAAGAAGACACATGAACTGCACGCTGTTTGCTTTCCTAAAATCCCATTTCCATCATATTTGTTTTCTATGCTATTATATTTACGATCTACTGCATTGCTACACTTCTTCACCACAACACACATCTCACAGTTACATAATGTCAGTGACAATGCAACGCACAACAGCTATGTTTTACATTAGCTCAGAAAATAGGAATGTATGCAGTGATGGAGGAATAACAACTATTCCATCAGTCGCGTCGGAACAACATCGTCAAAATGGCAGAAATTTGTTGAACAGTTTCCAAAGTCTCGTTTCTGAAGATGTTTTTTTTTCACTGTGCCACCTTCTCTGTGTTCAGCGGGCCGCCACAGCTGAGCTCCTTGAACACAGAAGACTTAAGTCAGGGGAAAGGGATGTGGTTTTATATCAACTACTTTTGAGTAAAGAGCTCTGACAGTACCTGAAAACACCCTCATTCTATGCATATGTTGTCACTCCTGTAGCTGATGATAGTTAGTTGCCTGACAGGTTCTGCTTCGTGTCCAAACACACATGCGCGTGCACACACACACACACACACACACACACACACACCTCTCTCTCTGTAGGTTGCATAGTACTGAGGAATTTGTCATGCAGGCAAAAGGAGAGCACCAGGAGGGCATGGGCAGGCCTGCTGTCCCTACCCCCATGCTACCAGTCGGTCATGAATCTGGCATGAGATTGGCTCAGCATGGGGCTCAGGATAGGCCCTGTGGGGATTAGGGGATAGAGAGAGAGAGAGAGAGAGGAGAAGAACAAAGGTTAGACTGAGGAGAAAGAGAAGACACTTAGTACCTTCAGGAAGAGAGTGAATGATTTAAGGGGGGAAGGAAAAGGACAGTGGACTAGTTTGAGCAGGCAGATGGTTGAAAGAGAAAACTGACAGCTTTAGGTCTATAGGTACGCAGATATGCTTGATTTCGGCAAAGAAGATATCAAGTATTGAAAAAGTGTGAAGAGAGGAAGGGAGGAGTGACAGGATGTTGAAACAGGAGAAATAGTGAACCGGGATGACAAAAGGAGGCTGTGCAGAAGGAGAGGGGGGTCACTGTGAGAAATAAGTGAGAGCGCTTACAACAGAGGAGGATTACTTATCAGGCAACACACGCCTCAGTTTACAACAAGGGTTTATAGACTCACTGGAATAAGACAGTACGTTAGCCAAGAGCTAACAATAGGCTCAATAGGTAGTAGATGATTGTGAAGGATCTTAGGCCAGCAGGGAGGCACACATCCCTGGTGGTGCTTGTCTGGGGAGACCCTGCGCTGATGGTGCGGAGTATTTTGTGCTGGCTGCGTTCTCGCTTCGTCTCCGGGGCCGTGTGTGCCTGCGTCAGCGCCTGCCTCCTCCTCCACTATTGTTCTGTCTGCCAGGTAAGAGTAAAGTGGCAAATATTTCCTGAGCAGTTTAGAGTTCACTGTACGTTCATCCCACGCCGTAGAAAGTCGTCGCTGCTTCTTCAGAGAGATGACACGAGGGTAGATTAGATCGGATGCATGTGACAGACTTGGGTACTCAGATGTAATGTGATTGATACCAAGGTGTCTCGTTGCTGTTACAGTATGTGGCAGTTGTCTGGCCCGCAGTCTGCAGTGATAGTCCTGTGTAGCTGTGATGATCTGTCTATCTGGGTTAAGAAGCCAGTAAGCACACCAGCAGGATCACCGTGGGTCAGGCTGTAATACTTTATGCAATCTGTTTATTTCTCAGATGTCAATTTTGTTCTCTTAACAAATACACTCAGATGCCAGTTTATTAGGTACACCTACTCTAGCTAAAACTAAACCACCATCACTTACATCATTGAGGGTCGACTAGATATTAGTGTAATGCAGTTCCACAGGCTCTAAAACGATCATGCAGTTCAATCAACTCCTCTTTTTATGAGGCTGGGCTTTCTTGGAGGACTGTTGTATGAGACTGCATTACTTCTAGCTAGGTGTACCTAATAAACAGCCAACTGAGCATCTGCCTTTGTCCTCCCTTGCTCTCTTATTTTACCATGTGTGTAAAGAGGCTTATGTGTGTGTTGGAAACTGACGCTGTAAAGACACATTCTTGTGGTCTATGTGACTTCTTCCAGTATGACCACTGTTGTTGTCATGTGAACAAAGGGACCCCCAGCACAAAGGCGTGTGTGTCTTTTGTGTGTGTGTTTGTGTGTGTCACAAGCACCCGGAAACATTTCCAGCATTTGAACCACAAAATCTAGGAAAGGCCTGTAAATATCAGGGAGGATGGGAGTTTGATGAGCAAACAGGAGAGAAGTGCTGTTGGGAGGACGACATGTTGACGTTTGATTGAGACAAAGTGGCGGAGACAAGCTGTCGAGGGACTAGCATTTGAATGAAAGTGGGGAAAAATAAAAATAACTTCAGAAAGGAAGGAAAATAGGATGGCAGGGCGCATTTATCAACGTCAAAGCGTTTGGGAATGAAGAGGAAGCTTAGAAAACAAAGAAGGACGAAATAAAGCTCTGTGCTATATATACACGAGTTATATAAAAGAGAAAGCGGAGATGGTGAAGGTTGGACTGTGTGAGGTGAAATGTGAAGTGTGTGGGATGGAAACGCAGGATAAACCACAGTATTTAACACTTTCTTCAGTTTAAACTGAAACAAGGAGGATTTGTTACGTGGAACATCAGCAGCATTAGCTCTGGCTGGTAATGGCAAAATGAATCAGATACTTGTGACCCCACAGAGGCAACACATTAAGCAGTCAGCCCGAAGCAATTAGAGAGAGAGAGCCTGATGACATGTCGATAAAAGAGCTGAAAGAAGAGAGGCTGGCTCCCTCTCCCGTTTCCCTCCGCCCTGGACTTTCATCTGTCACTGAGGTCGTCTTCAGGTGAGGACAGATGCTGCTAATAGTAGTTAGATAAAACAACACTGATTATTCTTAAGACTTATTCCTGTGAAAATATCAGGGCTGCAACTATCTCTTATTTTCATTAGCAATTAACCTGCAGATTTCTCATTAGTTTTTTTCTTTGTAAAATGGCACAAAATAGCAACGTGTGTTCATTATCATTTATCAGAGCCCAAGGTGATGTCAGGTGTCTTTTTTTTTTTTAAACTAACCAACAATATAAAACCAAAAGATATTCAGGTTACTGTTACTTATGATCGAAAAAGCAGCAAATTAGCACACCGGTGAATCCGGAAACAGTGAATTCATTATATTTTTTCCTGAAAACTACAACTGAAGTATCTGAATAATAGCTGATAAATTTCTGATGGTTGAGCAATTGATTCAGCTGTAAAAAAAAAATACAGCTTAAACTCAACATTCACTGTTAAGTGTTATCTTATTCTTTTAAAAGGGCTGTTGGACTGACTAAGAGGCTAAAGTGAGCATGTGTATATTTACGTGCCTGTTCCTCCTCTGCGCCGGCTACCTCCCCTTGCTGTCTTACAGACTCTTGTGTTATGATCCTTACATAACGGGTTCATAATTATCCCTTACAGCAGCACTTTGGACGGCAACCGCTGGCGACAGTTTTGCTGTACTGACCGGTTTGGAGTGTCTGCTCAGTTTGAGTTCACCTGTCCGGCTGTAAACAGGGAACAGAGGATAGATGGAGGAAAGGCTGGGAAATGTTAAGGGATTTTTGCTACTTGAGTCACTGAAGTGGAGAAAAGATTGGAGAAAAAGAAATGAAAAGAGGAGATAGTATGTAGCTGTCATCATAGAAAACATGTTGAATTTGCAGTGTTGAGGCTCTCTCTGCTGATGCAAGGGCCAAATGTGGCGCCTGGTGTCATCAGTCACGCATGTCGAAATGCGCGAGAGGAATTTTTGTCATGTTGCAAATTGTGGCCTCCACCTTGTGAGTTTGGTGAAATGTGTTTGCTGTTCAAACGTTTCACCACTGTTCTTTTCGCTGAGGTGGCCGAGGTCATGGCAGGGTTAATCTGTTGATGCGATTGGAGGCTCAGGTCACGGGCGTCAAGCGTTCACTCTCATTATTCTCTGCCTCCTGCGTCTGTCTGGAGTCTTGACATTGACCAGCTGTCAATTAAACCGCAAACCTCCTGCACACAAGTTTCCCATCGCGAGGAAGCCACAGCTGATCACAGCTGTTGAATGCAGTAATGATAGTGATGAAACAGGATCACCTGCACTATATATATTCTTAATATTTATGTCCACATAGGGCCAACAGTATCCTTCGTGTTGAGTTATGATGGGTGACTAACCCTTTTATCTACAAGACAAACCCAAAATGTAAATGGTTATTTTGCATCTCATTATGACGGGGTAATACAAACACTTTTGGTCACATAATATGTACTGTGTCCTTTCCGTCTTCGTGTTGGACTTCAGTTTTTCTCAGTAACATCAATATTCCAGACTAAATAAGCAACAATCCAAATAAACACTTTGAACAAGATATCTGCAGGTTTTTTTTTCAAGAGTTTAACACTTACAAACTCCCAATCTGCTTCAACTAACGTCAGCAGATTATCTTGTGTTTTTCAGGGTTCGCAGTAAGAAGCTGATAGAAAAGAAAAGGGCTTTCAGGGCCTTGAAAGTTCGGAGTTACAAAACAGCACTCCATAAACTGAAATAAAGCCTGTCTTTTTCCTTCTTCTAAGGGAAACACAGACTCACAGTTTCTGTTGTGTGTGTGTGTGTGTGTGTGTGTGTGTGTGTGTGTTAGTGTGTATTCCCGCATTAGGACTGTTTTATTGTGACAGAGTTTCAACTTAGCAGCTGTGGAAAGAATGCAAGTGAGGAGAGCAGAGATAGGCCGACATGTAAACATGGCAGAGAGATAGGCCAGGCAGCCATTCACAGAAGTTATTTAGTTATAAAAAGATTAATTTTATGATTATAGCTTCTTGTCCCTGTGTTTTATTACTCACATAATTCTGTTTTGCTTCTGTCATGCCCTCATGTCTTAATTACGAGTGTTTCTGTGTTAAACATTTATTTGCATTTGGTACACATAAAAAAAAGAGTATAGGAATGATGAGAGACTGCAAATTAAGAAGGAGCCAAGAGAAAGTGATGTTGGTTGCCTTTCAGTAATATCCATTATAATGTAACACACACACATACACACACACACACACATTCCCATCCTGAACTGGCTGTCCGTTTGTTGTGATTTCTCACACATGTTCAAACTAATCGATGTCATGTTCCTCTCAGATTGCTTGCGTCAAAGCTGCTGTTGCACACTGTCCTTGCTCTGGTGTTTCCCAATGCAGATAACGATTATACACACGCGCGCGCGCACACACATGCACGCACACAGTTTCAGACAGTAATGGGTATGTTTTACGACACCACAGTGGTGGCTTTGGTAAATGTTTTATGAATGGGCTTTGTCACGTAGGTTGTGCACCTGGATGCACAACCTTGGGTAAAGGGGAGGATCTGTCCAATGTCTACTGTGTGTGTGTGTGTGTGGGAGTGTGTGGGACTGTGTGTGTGTGTGGGAATGTGTGTGTGTGGGAGTATGTGCATACTCCAGGGTGTGTTTTCCTTTAATGAATAATCATCCTATCAGCCTGTATTTAGCTCAGTGCTTTGTTTGACCAGAACATTAATCCTCACACTGAGTAGCCAGTGCTTCAGATTTGTCACCTGTGTGACCACCCACACCTTTTTTAACAGAAGGATGACGTTGTTTGTGGTTTGCTGTTTTCCAGAATAAGTCCTGGCAGAAGCTGAAGACAATGGTTCACTGGTCCCCCTTCGTTGTATCCTTCAAGAAGCGTTACCCATGGGTGCAGCTGGCTGGTCATGCAGGTATGTATCAATATACAGCGTGTACGCCTCTGTGTAATCTGCATGCAGCTTCATGCTCTGTCCATTATTTAAAGAATTTGTTCTTTTGGAAAACCCCTTATTTGCTGTCTTTTTCGAAAGTAAGATGATACCGCTCTTATGTCTGTTCCTTAAATAGAAGGTTACAGTCAACAGCCAGTTTGCTTAGCTTAGCATAAAGACTTTGAAACAGGGGGAAACAGCTGGTTCTGTCCAAAGGTAATGAAATCCACCAGGAGTACCAGCACCTCGAAAGCTACTAATTAACATATTATACCTCATGTGTTTAATCGACACACAAAGTGAAGTGTTAGTTGTGGTTGTGGTTTGTAACAAACCGTCCCATGGCTCCAGCTCCACATTTACCACATAAATAAATGAGAGGCGTCAAGTCTTTTATTCAGCTCTCTGCCACAAAATTAATAAATGTGTTGCCCAACTATTTTCTTTAATCTTCATTTCGTCTCCTTCTCCAAGGTAACTTCCAGGCTGGGGAGTACGGACGCTTGTTGAAGCGATACTGCGAGTGTGAGCAGCAGTGCCTGCAGAAGCTGATGAAGGACTCTCTGCGACCTTATGTGCCTGGTTATTACGGTGTTGTGCAGAGAGACGAGCAGGACTACAACCTGATGGATGACCTGCTGGCTGACTTTGACTCACCCTCCATCATGGACTGTAAGATGGGCAGCAGGTAAGACTGTAAGAAAGTGTAATTGTGTGACAGTTTATTAGAGCTACCTTAGGCTTAAAGGAGATACAGTCAGCCTTGAAAATGAACCTTTACACATGTATAAGCCTTAACAATTCACTCCCACCAGTTTTCTGCCTCTCCATCATATTTACTGTATATAATAATACTAGCTGTGTTTGTATTTTTTGCACGTATAAAATAAGAGCACTGTAAGGACATAAAGTAATGCAGGAAAGAAGGAAGGGAAATAAAACGTTAAAATGCATAAAAAAGAAACTTAATTTAAAAAGATTTAATATTAAACCTTTATTTTTTCAGGACGTACTTGGAGGAAGAGCTGATAAAAGCTAGAGAGCGTCCACGTTTGCGGAAGGATATGTATGAGAAGATGGTTGCAGTGGACCCCGGGGCCCCTACAGAGCAGGAGAGGGCCCAGCAGGGCGTCCTCAAACCCAGATACATGCAGTGGAGGGAGACGCTCAGCTCCACAGCCACCATGGGCTTCCGCATCGAAGGCATTAAGGTCAGAGGTCATCCTGGACATCCAACACTGAGAACATGCCTGGCTGTAGCAGTCAGTGTTACTGAGGAGAACAAATAGTTTCTGCAGGATGTAAACCAATAAATGGGAGTAAATATTTGTCAGTGCGTTCACCAAATAGACCACACACACTGGCAGGACCGTGGAGAGTTATTGGCTGGATGTTCAGACATAAGAGGACTGTTTGTTCTTTCAAAATAAATCCAGGGCTGGTCATCAAGCTGTTCCACTAACTACATTTGCATGTTACTCAGACATGACACACTGTGAGCATTTAAAGCAGCCTGCTGCAGCACCGAAGTGAATTTTAATATTTGTTAGTCATAGTTTTTCATTGCAGTGTCAGCAAAACACAACTCGGGAAACTGTAAATGAATGACCACATTTAATTGTCCTTGTGCAGGTCACTAAAAAAATAATAAAGACAGAGAAGAAGATAAGAACAAGATATACAGTATCTTATGTTTTCTTTTTTCAATAGAAAGCTGATGGGACTTGTAACACAAACTTCAAGAAGACAAAGCACAGAGAGCAGGTGATGCAGGCCCTGGAGGACTTTGTTGATGGCAACACTCAGATTCTGGTACGTTACAAGTTCACTGCTAGGTTTATTTTATTTTTTTTTTTGTAAATGAACAACACCAAGAGAGGTTTTTAAAATGTAGGTTGATCCAAAAAATAGTCAGGATGAAAACAGATTGTGTGATTTCAGTGCTTTTTGGACTGTACAAATTATAATGATGTAAAAGAGTTAATTTTCCCTGAAATAACTCAACTGAACCCTGAAATATTCTGGTGTTCAGATTATGGGAAAGATTGTTTAATTTGGACGTGTTGAAGATTGTTAACTTCAAAATCCTGTATAAGCAAAAAAGATGAACTAATCCGTATTTACATTGATTTCTTCAAAACCATACCTTGCTAGCCGAGCAGAGCTGAATGCATGACACAATAAATTACAGCAGGAGTCATTACAGTCATTGATGGTGGCAGTGCGTGCATTAGGGAAATGAGGCCATAATAGGCTCATAAGCACAGTTTTAAAGCCAATTTTAGATTTTTTTTTTTTCAGTTTCTGGTCTCATGTTCTGCTGCCCTACATCTCTTTATTTTCCTCTTTTATTAGAAACTCTACCTGCAGCGGTTGGAGGATCTCCGCTCAGTCCTTGAGCAGTCACAGTTTTTCAGGACACACGAGGTGAGACACACACACACACACACACACACTCTGTTTTCCTGATTCTAAACAAACCTGTTGGCCGAGTTGAAGATTTATGATATCAACCCTTTGATTTGCCTCTGTGTTGATTTGTTCGCACACCTAAGATCACCTGTCTCACCGGTTTCTCCATCGCAGGTCGTCGGCAGCTCTCTGCTCTTTGTGCACGACGCCTCGGGGAAGGCCAGAGTGTGGATGATCGACTTCGGGAAGACGGTTCCCCTCCCTGACTCGCGGACTCTGGACCACAGGACTCCCTGGATGGAGGGCAACAGGGAGGATGGCTACCTGTGGGGACTGGACAACCTCATAGACATTTTCAGCAGTATGCTCCCACAGACACCTTGAGCGGGAGACTCAGAAGACTGTAATGAAAGATTGGTCCATGTCCAGATGGTGGAAGAGATACAAGATCAGGGCAATTTGAAGAAAAGGAAAGACTGACAGAGGAATGATTTAAAAGAGTTTGATTACTTTTTTTCAAGACCCACACTTTGATCCAAGAGTCTTTATCCACTTGTGTACCTGTGTAAAAAGAGGAGGCAATGCAAGCACGGGGTTTCTGTTGCAAAGTGGAACATGCTTAAGGCCAACCTTATGCATTATGCTCTACCTGTGAAATGACGTGCGATCAGTTGAGGCTAAAGGTAGAAAGAGAAAGAGGGAGAGACTTTAATGCAGAATTGTTATATTTGTCACTGGGGCGGTGAGAATACAGTTCTCTGTGTTCATGGACCCCTGACAATCACTATTTCCTGCAAAGACAAGTAATTTAATGTCACTCATCTCCGGCCTCACCATCTCCCTCTGCTGGTTAGAGTCACACAGCACTCTGACAGCATACAGTGGTATAAACCTTTTTTTACTTGGCTTTCAAGAAGCTTTGGTAATGGGAGTTGTTTTGTTGTCATGGACCACTTTTGACGTTTAAGTATACAGCAACACTAAAACACTGGTCAGACCATGTGTTAACTAAGTCGGTGTGTAAATACGATTTTATTTAAATTTCTTTTGGCCTTGGTATAACCTCCTTACCTTGTTTGTACATTTCTGTGCCTGGCATTTTTAAAGAAAGAGCTGTTTGATCATTCCAGTGCAGTGGACTCCTGCTTTTTTTTCTTCCAAAGAGTTCAACCTAGTATAAACTGATTTACATCTAATCCCAAAGTTTAACTTCTAGTAGAAACTTAGTGTTTTCTTAATTGGACTTTTGTATGATTATGCAGTGAAAGTTTTTTTTTTTTCCCCCCCAAGTAACTGTACATTAAGCAGCTTGGCAGCCATGTTTGTCTGGAGCTTGTTGCACTATGGATCCTCACAAAGCCATTGAACAAGTCAAACTGTGCCTCTGTGTGTCTTAAGATGGGAAGCAGCAGTCACGTGCTGGGTTTACAGATGCAGACATTTAGCAGTTTAACATTAATTAAATTTGGTGTTATCACTCACTCCTCTCTTACCAGTGTTGCTTTAGATTTGCGGGGAGTTTTACAGTAAAGCTGTGGTGTTAAGGGTGAAACTGGAATTACCGGATTGAACTGATTGGTCTGTTTGGGCTTTTGTGAGAGTTCACTGATGTACCAACTTACATGTAATATTGAAACTGGAACTTATGATTCAAAGGACACATTATTGAATACAAGAATGTCCGTTTTAAACATGAGGACGTTGCTGTAAACCTCATGTAGCTAAACTAAACAGGTTTATGGGTTTGAATGTTTGTATGCAAGATCAAGAGTTTACAAAGAAACAAGGTTGTTATATATAGATGCTAAGGCAGTGCTTATAATCAAATCTGTCATTCCTTGACTGGAATGCAGCAGGTCGGTGAACATAAGTCTTCAGTCTTCCAGACGTCCTACAACAGTGTCAGGCAGCACTGCGTGTGCGTGTGCGTGTGCGTGTGTGTGTGTGTGTGTGTGTGCGCGCGTAGGCGGTTCACATAGCACACAAATTGTCTACATGAGTAATGCAAACATATGACTTCCTGAAATTGGAATTTGTGTTCAGGAAATAAGTTTTTCCATCTTTGAAAAATAAACATACAGGGAGAAAGGAATAATAGTGTTTACAAAGTCTTAGATTTCTTTGCCCACAAATCCTCTATATTTGTAAAAAGGCAAACTATCAGGTTTTCACACTGGGTGCTGCTTTGTTCGTAAGAAAACTGGATTCCTAACCATATTTTGTATTTTTAAAAGACAGCATATTTTAAAGCTGTAAAACACACAAAGACTGGTGAAAATTGTCAATAAATCCCTGCTTTGTCCACAAGGTCACGGATTGCAATAAACTGGAAATAAGAGTTTTCAGAGTCTGTTTTCTTTTCTTCACTCTTTCCCAACACACAACTCGGGTCACATGTTTTAAACCTCACATCTGCCCTGATTTTAATGTTTAAATATTTAACTGAAGATCCCAAAACATGTACAGGTAGGCAGTTAACTGAGATGACAAAATATTAGATCAAGGATTTGAACTTATTGAATTTATTATATAACTATATTCCATTTGCTCAGTGGTGATAAAAATGCATCACATTGTAAACAGCACAGTTTCTCAGTTAAAATAAAGGTGTAACATGGACAAAATCTTCACATTGGAACTAATTTTAGGAGAATTTTCTCCTGGAGATTAAATTGAGACAAGATGTCCCAGTTGGATTTCCTGCTTGGGTTTTATCCATTCAATTAAATGATGGTCTGTGTTGCTGCATATTTAAAGAGGTAAACTAAGCACTAAGCTTAAGTGTTCTTTTGTTGTGTTGATCATGGCCTGACAGAAGAAAATCCAAGAGCTGCTTCTTTATATTATAAAATTACCCACATCATTGCTCACAAAGGAATTTTACATCTAGACATAAAGAGATTGCTGCCTGAATTTAGCACATTCTCTTAATGATTGACAAATTCACATCATATTATTATAAATATTATAATATCACCCCCATTAGGATCAACAGTCATGATACATCTGAACAGAGACCCATGCAGGACCTTTGCTGCTGTGTGAAATTCACACTTATCACTTTTCAAAGGTGCTTGTTGGATAAATTCAAAAGTATATGGTCGTCAAATTAAAACTTGGACTGTTCCCTTCGTGCTCGCAACTGCATTTTCCATCCATCATTTAAGCCTCTGCTGGGTCCTCTCAGCCAGCAGCGACGCACTTATCACTGCTCCTGTGTCCTTGTGTGGAGCAACACCGCCTGTCCAGCCAGCCCAGCCTCCACCCCTCCTTGAGGAACCACATACTGGGCGCCGTCATTGGCTCTCTGAGGGTCCATCAACCTCAGCTGCTCATTGCTCTGAGCTACGCTGTCCAAACTCCAGAGCTGGTAGCGCAGGCTTTTACCCTGTTTAGCCAGGATGTGAACCTCTCTGAGCCCTGTGCTGTTTACAGGACAAGGGAAACGGGTCCCACTGGGCAGGTAAAGCCAGGGCAGACTGGGATCAGGCTGATGGTGGTTTTCCCTCACACTGCCCTGGTCCAAACCGAGGAGAACACCTGGAACAAACAAAAACAGTAGTTGTGTAAGATGTTGTTTTCAGAGAGCCAAGAGGTGTTTCATAAAGTCACTTAAACCCAGCTTATTTCAGTAATCAGGCTTACTTTGAGGAAATTTCATAAAGGTGGTTTAAATACATCTGACCTGAGTTACCATGGAAACTTATCCTGCCAGAGTAGCCTGATCCTGATCAGGATAGTTTTGAGGCTCAGCTTCACTTGAGGCTTCACCAGTGTTGCAACCAATGTGTCAGACAGTTTCCAGTACATGTAGAGCAAAATTCATTACACATATTGACATAGGATGCACCTAATTAAAATAATTAAAAATATTCAACCATGTCTTTCTCTCTGCACAGTATTTCAGTCAACATGTTCTTTTAAATGCAATTTCTTGTCTCTTCAATCATCACTAAATAAAATTTATGAATTATACACCTAGAAATCCATTTATCAAACATACAGAAAGTGGCAGACAGCCAATGTGAAGGTATTTAAACAGCATTTTCACCATATGGAGGCTGTTATGTCACATGTACATACTAACAGAATTTCTGGCTGGGATCCAATTCAATATGTCAAAGATATTTCAAAGTGTCTTGCATGTCATAAATCTAAACCTTTCAGTTAACTTTCAGCACTAATAATACAAATAAGCTTCATGTTACTCAAGGAGCAGCTTGAATCCATGGGACAGCTGGGTCGTGCAGGGAGCGCAGGAACAGTTGAGCTTGTTGCTCACCTACATCATGCTGCCAAAACTTTTATTTTTTAACTTGACCGAGCCTGTTTCCATTAGCTCCAAACCAGTTTCATGAAACATACTGATTTTGCTTTTTGTGCTTTTCACAATAAACTCTGAACCACGTTTACTCAAACATCCCTCTCGTGAGTGAGCTACCCAGTCTTACCTGAAGCGACTGCCCAGTGCGCCCTGTGGCCGCTCCGCTGGCATGGCTCATGGTTGTAGTCCTCATCATACCTGTACATACTGTCAAAGACTTGTGCCTTGTAATCTTTTCTCTCATGACATGTAGCACAACCCGACCGATACTGGGTTCTGGAGGGTGATGAAGATATCAATATTTGGGAGTTTTTTAAAAAATCTAATGACGATACATCAGCCAAAAGTATATATTTTTTAACATAAACAAACAACATTAATATGGATCCATATATTGGTTTCTAAAGAACTGTGACCAAGATACATACTAAACATGACACTTTACAATTAAAAAAAATAAAACAACTTGTTGCTGCTCCCTGGTGGACAGACTACTGTATCTACTGATGACAATAAGTCTAAATTAGCTCAAACATAATTTGGTATTTCTGTACTGTAGTTTCTTGTAACAGCCGACACACACAAATCAACACAGCTTGAAATATATCAGCACGGCCGATGCATCAGTCTTGCTCTAACATTAGCAATAAAAACCCACCACTCATGGCGGATTAGTTTGGGTCCAGGATACGGGATGAGAACAGGCTGTCTCCCCCACAGGTGCGTGATGATGGCTGCAGCATTGTTACCACTCAAACCTCCAGACAGCAGTTCAGCCTTACAGCCACAAACCTCTTCTGCCAGCAGGGCCATGTTGTTAGCTGACAAAATTAAAATATTAATGAGAACATAAAGAAACTCAGCACCATAAAGTCAACATAGCGTGAGTTTATGGTGTGAGACTTGAAACAACTTAGTTATGTAACTTCCACATTTCTAAATGACATCGTGCATCTGGCTTTTGAAGCCAAATGCCATATTTGCACTTCTGTTAACACCTAATGATATCACAGTATTTATGTTGCCTTTGGGAGGATTCAGGGCTTTGACATGCTATCAGAAAACTTTGCTGCGACAGAAGCATATCCCTCTTTGATGTTGTTAAATATACTGCACCAAAAGAGTTCACACACTTTTGTTACCTGAAAACATTTCACCCTGTGCCGTGTATCCCCTGCTCAGTGCTGTCTGAACCACAGTTTCCATGTCAATACTGAGCTGTGGCTGTCGAAGGTGAGCAGCCATCCACAAAGCCACCAGACCGCACCTGAAAGGTAAATGAATAACACGCTCACAGTCACACCCTGGCAAATATGTCATGTTTAATGACTTCAGCATAAAAGCATTCAGGTAAGACTAACAACACAAAAGCCCCACGGTACATACAACCTTTGTAGTAACCACTTTATTTGTGTTAATAAGTGTTTTCTCAGTCAAGTGTAGATCAGAGTGTTACTTGACAAGTATTAGATTGACGTGTAGTTTACTGACTTACTGTGGACCATCTTGGATGAAGGAAGGTACGTATGTGTTCACCAGTATCCACTGCAGGTCCTTCCTAAAACTGCAGCACAAAAACAACAACACATAACATAAATACACAATATTCTCTGACAACAACTACGCTGCCTGCTTTTTTAACCTGAGGCTAAGTTAAGAGCGTATCTGGCACAAATGTACAATCTATTACAGTCCAGTTCAACAGCCCTAAAATAAATCTTTTTTTTTTTAATGTGAAGCAACATTTTGTTGCCAAGCTTATGCAAGTAAGTGGTGGACAAAATACTAGGAGCACTTTTCAATATAAAGCAGTAAATTGACAAAGTGTTTGGTTTATAAAGTGTCAGAACATAGTGACGATGCCCATCATAATTTCCTGAAGCCACAGGTCAGAGTCAACAGTCAAAAACCTGAAGATACTGAAGTATGACTGTTTTTGACTGTTGGCTGTGACGTAGGTATTAACTATTAGACAAAGAAAAGCAACACATCCTCACCACTGAGAAGCTGGAACTAAAGAATATTTGTCATTTGTCCTTGAAAAATTATTTGCATGATAAACTGATTAAAATCGTAATCACATCATAAACCTATGAAAGCCAACCATTTGCATTTGAAAATTACTACATGTAGTGATTCATCGTGAAACATTTTGGTCACGATCCAGCTAAATGTCAATAAGATGCACTTTTGTAGTGTTGGGTTGAAGGATTTGTCTCTGACATCAGCTACAGATGAATTTAAAACCAGCTTCAAAGAAACCAAAAAATCTTTTTAATCTGAGTGACTCAGTTTTCTATGTGTGAAGCATGGGGCTATGTGTGTAAATATGTTTAAAACTGACTGAGGTGATAAGAAGTAGTATGACAATGTGCGTCAAATGTCAAAAGGAAATTATTGCCAGGCTCATGAGGATTTCGACTTGTCTCATTGTAAAGAGTTTTTAAAATGAAGTGATAAGACACTCAGAAATTTAACATGGGGTCTGCAGCTAAGTCCACAGAGCAGGATGTTATGTCAATTTATTGTTTTATTATTATTATTAAGCCTTTGTATACCTATTAATGTGCAAAATTAAATGTGAGTTCACTCTTAATGTGTTTCACTTATGGAAAATGTTTGTTTATTAATAGTATTCCAGACAATCACTCTAGGTCCATGATCAAAATAAAGAGATATTCAGGTTCAAAGTAAAACAAAGATCCTCATAGTGAATGTCACCTGCGGTCCCTCTGACTGAGCAGCAGGAGGGCCTCTGTGTGGTCCCCCTCTACAGGACTCCTGCTGCTGGCTATAGTCTGATACAGCTTCTTCTTCTGTGCTGGGGCTGGAGGAGGAGGTGGAGGAGGACCTGGAGCAGGCGGAGGTGGAGGAGGTGGAGGTGGAGAAGACCGCACTGACATTTTCATTTAGCTCCTTCTGGGTTCAACCTGTTAGAAAGTGATATATGATATATGGTAAATATTACGTACCGTGACTGACACATACAAACTCATCCTCCCCTCCTCTTACAACTCAGCTAGCAGCTCTGTTGCCTACAAACAAGGCGCGAAACCAGTGAAGTTATCTGAACTCGGTGACGACTGCTCTTTGGGTGAAAAAACAGAGGTGTAAAAGTCCTTCTCTGTAAACTGTTACCGCTTACAAACAGTGATTAACTTGTGGTATTTACCATGTTGGACCCGTCTCCCTCCGCAGCAGCGCCGGTGTTTTACCATATTTGGCAGAAGCGGCTC
This sequence comes from Trachinotus anak, assembly GCF_046630095.1. Lineage (NCBI taxonomy): Eukaryota > Metazoa > Chordata > Actinopteri > Carangiformes > Carangidae > Trachinotus > Trachinotus anak. The sequence continues at coordinate 13,761,222 of NW_027273865.1, forward strand.
ACGCTTCTTCTTCGTGTTTTTTTTACGGGATCACAAACCCACGGTAAACGCTCATACCGCCCCCTACTGCACCTGCTGGCCACAGAGCGCAAATACACTCACGGACAGGCAGAAGGCCATGGATGAGATGGATAAGATGGATAAGATGAGATGAGATGGATAAGACCTGGACACGGCGCCGCTCGGCCTCGCGGTCCACTCGTGGTATTGCAGCGAAAAACCCCCTGCGGCCCAAAAAGCATTTTCCCGTAGAGCGCAACAGTAAAATAAAGGCCTGTAAGACTGTTAACAGGACACCTCCAGATGTGCACACAGCCACATATCAATCTTTCTCTTCTACATGTTTAATCCACGGGGTTTTAGTCTGTGTAAAAGTTTTTCAAAGCTCAGAAAAAAGTCTTTTTTCCCTGAGTGACGTCACCACTGTGTACGTGCGCTCCATCCGCGGTCCCGCTGTGTCTCGGGAACGAGCATGGTTGCTAGGTTACTGCTAGCGTCGTCAGGAGAACAAGTTAATGAAAAGTGAATAAACAAACAAAGGCGAGTTTTCTTCTACACAAACCAAGTTCATTCATTTTGTGATTTTTTTTGTCGCATTTATTCGTCACTTCTTACACTTTAATTCAGGAATGTAATTGTTTTTAATCGATACATTCGCCGCATAACCGGATTCACTAAGACGCCGATATGATTTTTCATCACTTCCTCCGTCACAGTTTCTTCAGGTATTTTAATTTAAGTCACTGAGCTTGTGTGTGATGTTTCTGTGATGTGTGAGCAGCAGTGTCTCCTCCTGACTGCAGGTCACCAGCCTGTCATCCGCTCACAACCACCGCCTCATTATTTATAGATGAATGACCTTCACTGTGTCAGCGGGTTAAACTATAACTGAGTCCGGCCTGGATGCAGCGTCCTCCGGGTCAGCAGCGGGGGCCTGAGCCGCTGCAGCCCGCTGCCCCTCTCTGTCCCTGGGGGGAAGAACCGTCCTCATCATCGCCTCTCTGACTCCCCACGTCCTCAGTGTGTGCTCAGTGTACAGTAGCTAAATGTTCAGTGGCATTCATCATTTCACTTCATTAAATCTTTATAAAAAATAATTTTGATATATTTTTCATTTTCAAATCAAATATCTGTGTAACAGGTCTCATCCAGATATTGGACATAAAGTGTAAGATCTGAAACATTCATCTGGGTGTAAAGAGATTACACAAACATTTAACGGCCTCACAGCATCCCACTCACTGTTCAACATTTTTAAACTTTGGTTTCTGGAGCACAGGAATAAGAAGCCTCGCGCGAGGCTGGACAGCCCGACCCCCAGGGGGCCCTGCGCCCAGCCATCGGGCTCGTTCAGCCTCGCGCGAGGCTGGACAGCCCGACCCCCAGGGGGCCCTGCGCCCAGCCATCGGGCTCGTTCAGCCTCGCGCGAGGCTGGACAGCCCGACCCCCAGGGGGCCCTGCGCCCAGCCATCGGGCTCGTTCAGCCTCGCGCGAGGCTGGACAGCCCGACCCCCAGGGGGCCCTGCGCCCAGCCATCGGGCTCGTTCAGCCTCGCGCGAGGCTGGACAGCCCGACCCCCAGGGGGCCCTGCGCCCAGCCATCGGGCTCGTTCAGCCTCGCGCGAGGCTGGACAGCCCGACCCCCAGGGGGCCCTGCGCCCAGCCATCGGGCTCGTTCAGCCTCCACTCAGAGGGCAGGTGGTTCTGTTGCCTTCATCTGCCGCAGATCCTGAACGGTGTAGTAGATATTAAAGCCAGCGCTGTCGTCCATCTTGAAAATCTACCACATCTTTCAGGATGTGCGATAGAGATGAAGATAGCAGAACCACCTGCCTTCTAATTGGACTCTGCTTTGTGATTGGACCGTCTTTGTCGAATCATTTTAAGGTGTAAGGATGGCGTCAAAAGTGTGCTTGTAAATTCAGTGTCACACACTGTGTAGGAACTTTGAACACCAAGTTTTACACAGTTGTCTGCTTTGTATCTATACACAGACACTGACAAAAGCAGTTCTTCCACGGTGTCTTTGTGTTACCTCACCACTAATTTCATTTGGTCAGATTTTAAAATCACACGGTCTTTTTACAAACACAAATCTCCTCTACACAAGCACAATGTCTTCACATGTAGATACTTGAGTTTCTCATACAGATTTTGCAGGTTTACAAAAATTGATTTAAAACTACATTTGGAATTATTTGTGAACATCACTTTATAAGCTCAAAATCCTTTTGATCCTAGTTTAGGTGTAGGTATGTGATGGAGTCATGCCCATGACTTACCATTTTTTGCTGGGTGTGGGACACCATACAGGATGTGGTCCTGGCCTGAGGTGGGTCCTGGGATCTCTATGAAAACATGCAGTTATACGAAAATACATTTTCCATTGCAGGGCAAATCAAGACATTTTAGGCAGCTTTTCACAACACAATATTGAGAAACATTTTTACTTTAAATAATTCATTTCACTTACCATTATAAACTCAGTCAGGTGCAAGTTATGAAGTTAGCTCCCATCAGTCTCAAAGGAGGTTACCGCACACAGCTCCAACTGCTGATACTGTTAACAGGAATCCTGGAAAGATTTTTAAAACTTTACATTACTTGGTTGTGGTTTAAGTGGCATTTACTGGTGCCAAAAAAAGAGAAGTTGTTTTTTTGTTTTGTTTTATTGGTTTTTTAAAACCTTACTGATTGGACAATGACAATCCAATCACAAAGTTCAGTCAGCCGGCAGGTCATTCTGTTGCGTTTGGCTCCATGGCAGATCCTGAAAGGTGTAGTAGATTTTCAAGATGGAGGACAGCATGGGCTTGAAAATCTACTACACCTTTCAGGGTAAAGGCAGAGATGAAGGTAAAGGAACCACCTGCTGTCTGATTGGACTCTGCTTTGTGGGATTGTCGCTGTCCAATCAGATTAAGTTAAAAAAAAAAAAAAAAAAAAAAAAAAAAAAGAGTCAGAATGTGTACTTGTAATTTTTGAGCATAGGGGTGGGCGATCTGGCCAAAGGTCATATGTCAATCTTTCGAGCTTTATCACGATCTACACTGGTTCCACTGATTTTATTGTGAAAGTACTAACCGGAAGTAACGACGTCTTTTTCCGCCGCCTTGACACCAGCTCCAGATGTTAGCTAGCTAGCAGCTCTTCCCCCAACAATGTTGTCTTACATGTACAAACTGTGCCACAACCAATCACATTTCTCGCTGAGCTCATATGGAGTATTCTTTTGGACAGCACAGTTATTTATGAGGTGTTTATAAATATAAAAGCGCTTTGATTTGAAAGTTAAGTCGCTGCTAACTAGCTGCTAACCAGCTGCTAACCAGCTGCCCCGCCTCCTGTGTGCCGCCTTTCCCGCAGGTGTCTCATTGGCTGGTGACGTCAGCTCTTGTTCTGCTCAGATGAAGAATATAATAATATATAATATAATATAATGTAATATAATATATGTCTGTGAGCCAAATGCTCCAGGCTGCAGAACAAGGGCCGCTGTCGCCAGCTGCGGTTAGCAGGCTAGCTGTTTAACAGGTGACAGTGGGCAGGTTAGCAGCATTAACCCTGGACATTAACCAGGGCTAACTAAATATAGCAGCTTTAATGAAGGCATCTGTGCATTCATATTTAAAGTTGATCATATGCCAAAGTCAGATCAACCACCCCTAGTTTCACAGTTTTGCTCTGTATGTGCACAAAGATTTTAACAAAAGCACAACTTCTGTCTCATCGTCTCTGCAGCAGCTCACCACTGGTGTCTCCAACAATAACATCACTTGTCAGAGATTCAGCAGCTACAAAAACTCTGTTCAACATATTCAGCGTCTCATTTGTGCCGAGTTTCCCTCTTTGCAAACAAAACAACAAGCATCAATATTTCAGTTCATTTCTCTCATGATGCAAAGGCCTCGTCCTCCAACCAAACAGGCTCTGATGAATAAAGTGACCTCTCTTACCTTCGGTGCTGCAGAGGAGCAGATCCGCTGGAGGCTGTTGACAGAGCAAAGCCTCAGTTTCTGCCTCATGTTTGTTTGTCGCTGCTTTTTAAAGAAGAAAACGCGCGTTTTCTGCCCAATCAGCGCAGGAGGGCAGCGGATAAACAGCGGCTCTCTGCGGCTCTGCGGCTTCCTCTTCCTGCTCCACCAGCTCCACCACTGTCACAAGGATCAGCTGTTTCTGCGTGTTTGTTCCCGGTTTATGTTTCTGACTTTACTCACATCATTCTGGCAAAGACTCGACCGAGTCTGACCAGTTTGTTTCCGGTTTGTCTCATGGACACACGGGAAATATTAAAGCAGAAACATGAAGGCCAGAAACAACAGGAAGTGCCGGTAAAGGAAATGTTTAAAGTTGATAAACTGCAGCGGTGAGTGAAGGTAGCAGCCCAACAACAGCTGTGCACAAAGTTTAACTTACTGGTAAATAATAATCACAACATTCATAAACACAGTTCATTCGTTTGAAGCAACTTTGAATAAATAAAAGGCTTAAATGTCAGAAGTGCTTCCTGGGCCCCGGGAACAGTGAAGTCTGTGTTTGAAAACACGTCACTGTCCTGAAGCTGGAAACCAGAGAATCCTCCAGAGACAACACAACGGCACTGACTTTGAAATGTTAGCAGCTGTGTCTTCCATCAAAACACTGATTAAAATCTGAGTGATAAAATGTGGAATGCAGGAAATGCATCAGTCTTTAATTGAGTCACTCACATTGAGAGCAAATGAACAAATACAGCAGAAAAACAGACTCTGGAACGAACGACTGAAAAAGTCAAAGGTTTGTTCTCATCTACAGCTGAAATTAATTTGAGCCACTGGGGGGAAATGAGTTACCTTCCTAACCCTATTATCTACAGTAGCTGTGTTGTGTTCCTCCTAACACGTCTCATTTGGCTTTAAATTGGGGACAAAATTTGAAATTTGAATCTCATTTCGGGCCAAGAAATGATATAAACATTTTATGGCCTCACAGCATCAGAGCCCCGTTCACTGTTAAAGAGCAAACCGGGTCGACATCGAACATTAATGTTCTCTCTTTGGTTTCTAACTTCAGCAAAGCGCTGCATGTTCACTAATATTGACCAAACTGTTCTGAGGCACAGGAATAAGAAAAGTGAGTTCTGTCAAAGTGTTGGGTTCTCCTTTAAATGCACAATCCTGATTATGATTGCAGTGTCCAATCTATGATTATAGTGGTCTGTCCTCAAAGCATCTGCTGCAGAAAAATAACAGACTCAATTATAAACATTAAGGTCATTACAAAAGCCTATAGAAGACTTCAATAGAATTATCATATAAACTTGAAACTGAAAAAAAAAAAATCCATGATAGAATTGAGATTTCTGACACGTGTATGTGTTCTAGGATAAAACACTGGACTGAATGAATGTGAGCAAAGCAGGACAAGCAGGTTCCAGTTAAAGGTATTTAATCTTTTGCTTGCAGTCAGTCAGGTGTGAGTGGTTACATGTCTACAAATGAAAGAAAGCGAACATACAGGTCAAATTCTATCACTTTATCTTGAATAAATCAACAAACAATTCTAAATCAGAATCAGTATATACATTATTGCTTTAAATATATAATCGTGGGAGAACAAACCAAGGAGATTAAATGTACCACTTAACAAAATACACGACTTGAGGAAATATAATGAAATAAACGACTCACTCGACACACTCAGGAACAAAGGTGAGAGCAGCTCAGCTGAAGGACAAACGGAGAATGAGCTCAGGACAGAACAAAGAAAACTCAAGACACCTGTGTGAGCTGCCCAGTCAGCACACCTGTGCTGCTCAGCCCAGCAGTCATGTGACCCCACTTCCCACAGGACGCTTTAAGTATCATTTAAAAAGAAAATGCAGTACTCCATTTTGCATTTTCATTTTCACATACTCATGTGTGTACTCATCTACGAACATATTAAATTGATGATTTTCAAAGACTTCACCTGCTCTGCAGTGACAGTGTTTAAACATAATGAACAAACAGCCCTCAGGCCACTGCATTTACATGTCACTGCGCTCTTTAGGGGTCAAAATGAAAACACACTCAAGTCCTCTCATTGAGGCAGGTCATCAGTGAGGACATCACTTCCTTGTCAACTGTAATTTTTCTGTCACTGGGGCAGTGGTTGTAACTTGTTCCCTGTAAGGAAATGACCAGAGATGAGATTTAAAGATTTTTTAATGTATTACAATAAGATGCTGAGAGACAGTCTCATCTCATCAGTGAGGACATCACTTCCTTGTCTCTTGTCACTTCGTCTGTCTGGGGCAGTGGCAGCAGCTTGTTTTACCGGTCTGTGTCTTATATCAATACAACTCAATGGAAATTACCAGACATATGATTTAAAGAATTTATCTGTGGGCGTGAATCTCCATCAGCTGAGTCTGCTCCCTCTGCAGCTCCACCTCGATCCCTCACCTAAATGCACTCTTCTTCTCAATCAGCAAGATCTTGAATTCATTTCAGATATAAAGCCTGTAAAATGATATGAGGTTGATGAGTATGTGATCACTTCCAGTGGTGATGGCACACACAGTAAACTCAGAATAACAAACCTAAATAAACGAAGGTGAAAGACCTTGTAAACATGTTTGTTGTCTCCATTTTCCTGAGAGTCACTTAGCAACAGTTTTTTGACTGATAAATCAAAGTTTAGGAGGATGTGCACACGATGAGCCCACAGGAGGAAGCTCCTCTCTGAGCTGCAGGTCTGTGGTGACCTCTAGTGACAGGACTGAAGTATTGCTCTGTGTCTGAACTATGTTCAACACTCAGAGGAAGAAAACAAGAAAACAAGACAAGGTTCCTACTATTTAAACACGTGTTTTCTTGAAGACCATGTACTCAAATATTAAACCATAACAACCATATAAGTTGAATAGGTTTGTTTGGTGTGTGTGTGTGTGTGTTTGGGGATTTTTGCTGCTAAAGCTGAGTAATCTTGCCCCAGAAACCTGCTAACTACTGTTGATTTTCATACGATTTTTAAAAAATATTAAGATGAGTGAGATTTTTTTTTCCCCACAGGTGACCCACAAACTCAAACTCCAGAATAACTGAGCCTCCTTCAAAATAAAGAAAAGCCTCTGCAGCAAACTGAAAACAGCAGCTGTGGTCGTCCTGGATTTCAGTGGTGTCCAGTTTACAATTTGAACCCCATCTGACACTTTGCACCAATCAAGACTTCATTGTTCGGTCATAAAGTCTGAGTGTGAAGTGAACACAACACAACTGCCAACATTTGAATCTCAAGTGAGTAACTAATCCAGCTCACCAAGGAGATGAGATGTTCAACAGGATAAACATGACTTGAAGAAATATAATGAAATAAACTACTCACTCTACACACTCAGGCACAAAGGTGGAAAGACGGAGGGAAGCAGCTCAACTGAAGGCCGATCAGAGAATGAGCTCAGGACACAGAACAAAGAAAACTCAAGACACCTGTGTGAGCCGCCCAGTCAGCACACCTGTCCTGCTCAGGCCGGCAGTCATGTGACCCCACCTCCCACAGTACACACCATTTAATGAAAAAGAAAATGCAGCAATCCAATTAGCATTTTCATTTTCACACACTCATGTGGGCGTCCTATGACCATATTCAATGAAAATTGAAAAGTGGCAATATTCAAATACAAACTTTACATTTACAAGTCACTACACTCTGTAGGGGTCAAAATGAAAGTTCAGTCTGTCAGTCATCTCATCAGTGAGGACGTCACTTCCTCGTCTCTCGTCACTTTGTCTGGGGCAGTGGCAACAGCTTGTTTTACCCGTCTGTGTCTTATATCAATACAACTCAATGAAAATGACCAGACATATGATTTAAAGAATTTAAATGTATCACAATAAGTGATTAGAAGCTGAGAGACAGGAGTCTGGTCGTTATTCTGATCCCAGGTCACAGCAGAGATTCAACCAGCTGTGGGCCTGAGTCTGCTCCCTCTGCAGCTCCACCTTGCTCCCTCACCTCAATGCACTCTTCTTCTCAGTCAGCAAGCTCTCTAGATCTTGAATTCATTTCAGATATAAAGCCTGGTGTATATCTGAGGTTGATGAGTATGTGATCACTTCCAGTGGTGATGGCACACACAGTAAACTCAGAATAACAAACCTAAATAAATGCAGGTGAAAGACCTTGTAAACATGTTTGTTGTCTCCATTTTACAGCACTGAGAGTCACTCAGCAACAGTTTTTTGATTGATAAATCAAAGTTTAGGAGGATGTGCACACAATGAAAGCACTCGTGAACGCGCAGCGCCAGATCGAGAACGTTTTTCGCTCGTTCTCATTGCCCAAAGGCATTATGGGAGTGACACTACTGCGCAGTCTCTAACCATAACTCTAAAACTAAGTCTTAACCCTCAAAATGTGATTTGAAGGTGTCTCAAAAAGTGAGGACCGGCCAAAATGTCCTCACTCTGTTAGTAAAATACTTTTTTTGGTCCTTACTATGTAGCAAGTACAAGTACACACACACACCCTCTCTATGTAAGACCCCAGACTGAAAGCTTTTCCTGGTTATGATACTTTGACATTATCTTCGTAGTGCTATTGTGTTTCTGTTGTAGTTTTGCATGTCTGCCATTGTCCCCTTTTAGTCATTATATGTCTCTTTTTTCATTGCTTTGTAGTCATTTGTGTCTCTTTGTAGTCATGTTGTGTCTCTGTGGCTGTTTTTGGTCTCTTTAAAGTAGTTCTGTGTGTCTTCGTTGTAATTTCTTGTTTATCTGTGTTCATTATGTGTCTATATGTGGCTGTTTTTTGTGTCTCTTTATTTCTTTGTAGTCATGTTTCTCATTGTGGCCATTTTTCGTCTCTTTTTAGTCGTTTTGTGTCTTGTGTCTGTTTTGTATCTCTCTTTATACTGTCTATGTTCCCAGCGAACAGTTTTCGGTTCAGAGAACGTTCGCTGGATTCCATAGCGAATGTTCCCCCAGGGTAATTCAGGAAAGCTTTGCTAACGACCCTGGAACTTTCGGTAAAGAGAACGTTCGCGAACGTTCTGAGAGCCCATTCGGTCAATTCGTGACTGTATTATAGAGATACAATAGAGCCATGGCGCTAAATCTTCTGAACTGACTGCGCAGTTAAATCATACTTGTGTCTGATTGACAACAGGTGTCATCGCCACATTCTGCTATCACAATTAGTCACTCCCTCTGTGTGTATAACGTCCAATTCCTTCTTCACAGCTGTCGTCTTAATGCTGTGGTGGCGCCATGTTTGGTAACAACAGCTACACAAATTTAGAAAATATGGTAAAGAACGCCCGAGGTTGTCGCAGAATTCACCGTAACACCGGTGTCGTGCCGGAAAGTGATTGTCTTTTTAACTACAGTCTATGCTTTTTGCAGACAATCACTTTCCGGCACGACACCGGAAATGACGTCTGCGTTTTTTTTTAACGCGAGAACAGCGAACGGGATTTGCCAAGGCCGGGTTTTTTATTCATTATTTCGAGGTGAGTTGAACCTATTTTTATTTGGACGTCAAGGTTTGTGGTCGCCATTTGTGGATTTAGTTTGCACATCTGGACGTTGTTTGTGACATATGGAGAATCGGGCGTAAATGAGAGATGCATTTAGTTAGTGAAATAATGTTAGTTGTGGTTAGCTTTTAGGCTAACGTTTTCCCCACGTTGTTTGCTAACGTTAGCTTGTTAGCTGCTTAGTGGTTAAACAACAATTGTATCTGGTTTAAAAGAAACATTTCAGGCTTTTATTTTAAACCAACCACTCATCAGCAGGCTAGAAGATGGCCACAGCGGAGGTACGGCTCAACCATACAATCTACATCAACAACTTGAATGAGAAAATCAAGAAAGATGGTAAGTTAAGGATTCTCACCTTCCTGGTTCTCTCAAATCCAGTGAAATTTATCAATATATCAAATCAAACTGATGGTTTCTCTTGGCTTTTTTTTCTGCAGAGTTGAAAAAGTCTCTCTACGCCATCTTCTCACAGTTCGGGCAGATTTTGGACATCTTGGTTGCACGAAACATAAAGATGAAGGGCCAGGCCTTTGTGATCTTCAAAGAGATAAACAGCGCATCCAATGCTCTGAGATCCATGCAGGGATTCCCTTTCTATGACAAACCCATGGTAGGTTAACCACACATTGAATACCAGATCACTGAAGAGCTTTGCACAGAATAACACATGTTAAAAAAAAAAAAACATTTTATGTAACATTAACAGAACATAATAACTTTCACAACATATAAACCCAGGCTATATAAAATATGTTGAAACAAATTTTTGTTCTTGTTTCTCATCATCCCTACTGTTTTCATCAGTGTATTTCAAAGTGTGGCCGGTATGATCCTGAAACAGATATAAGATTCCATTCATTGTGGGATTAAAGATATCTTAAAGCATCCACAGAAACCCTGAAACTGTAATCTTTTAAATACATGCGATCTTAACTCATCTGTCTTTTCCTGCAGCGTATCCAGTATGCCAAGCAGGACTCAGACATCATAGCTAAAATGAAGGGGACTTATGTGGAGCGAGATCGTAAAAAGGAGAAGAAGAAGATCAAAGGACCTGATGCAGCAGGAGCTAAGAAAGGTGTACCAGGAGCCGCTGCACCAATGGTTGCTGGGGTACCTGCTGCCATGCCGGTAAGAAAAATTATTGTTTGCAACAGAATTTTTGTGACAGTTTTTTGTTTGAGTGTCGAGCACACTCTATCAACTGTACACTAGTGACCCTGAGTATGAGTGTGGACAGAGCACCAAACTATTGATGGATTGGATTGGATTGGATTTGCCTTTTTACCCAGAAAATTTGCACTGAAACCTTTTCTTATCTCATTTATCATCAAAGTATTTGTTTCCAAGCAAAGCTGCAAAAATCACCAAACTAAAGTGAGGCTGATATTGTGAGTCAAACATGACTTAACAATGAAAATAAAACAATTGAGAGCTTTTAAGTGAAAGAGGCAAGAATGGGTTCTCTCAAATCACAAAAACCTAGTTTCTTACTCACCTCTATTGGTCTCTGTCCAGCTATAGACAAAAGAATAAAAATTGATGCCAAAGTTTTAATGCAGCAGACTAAACAATAGCAAAGGGGCTCCTCGGATTTGGGTTGAGTTCATAAATGGCAGTAGGAGGAGCAAATGGAGGAATTGCTTGGTGGAAAAATGTCATTACAACCACTGACATGCTCATCTCTCTTGTACTCCCCTGTTTAGGGAATGCCTCCCATGAGCCAGGCTCCTCGCATGATGCACATACCAGGCCAGCCGCCCTACATGCCCCCTCCAGGCATGATGCCTCCTCCAGGGATGGCACCTGGTCAGATGCCCCCAGGGGCCATGCCTCCTGGTCAGATGATGCCAGGACAGATGCCTGGACAAATGCCTCAGCAGGTAGCGTGTGTCCCATCTTCTCACTGTGAATGTTTTAAATAATGTTACCATTTCAACCTATGGTTAACTTCTGACCTCTACTGGGCTTTATCCCCATAGGTTGCAGAAAATCCTCCCAATCACATCCTCTTCCTCACCAACCTGCCAGAGGAGACGAACGAACTCATGCTCTCCATGCTCTTCAACCAGTCAGTAACAACTCACTTTAAGTTATGCATATTTGTAATTGTCCATTGGTTCAAGGCTGATTCTGACTCTGTTGTTGTGTATTCAGGTTCCCTGGGTTCAAGGAGGTGCGTCTGGTCCCTGGTCGCCACGACATCGCCTTTGTGGAATTTGAGAATGAAGTGCAGGCTGGTGCCGCACGAGATGCACTACAGGGCTTTAAGATCACACAGACGAATGCCATGAAAATCTCATTCGCTAAGAAATAACACCTCTCAGGGTTGGTCATTTTCTTACATGCACATACAGGTCTTTTTTTTTTTTTTTTAAATTGACCTGAAGTAAGATCCAGTTTTAGAAATGTACAGTTGCTGATCAGTGCTGAACAGATGGTGGAATTTTTTTCTTGCTTCCAGGATTACATGTAAGTATACTTTATTTCATCAAGTTGCTGTGTTTTTATTGTGCCACAGAATTCTTGAAGTAAAATAATTGTCAAGTACATCATAGAAAAGAGTTCGGCATCCCACTGATATGAACTTCACAGATGGATTACAGTTGTATTTCTGTTTTTCTTCATACCTAAATTCACAAGCAACTGATATATGAACTTTTTTAAAAAACTGTTTGTCATAAAGCATTGCACCCAGAGTCTGGTTTACCAGACATTGTACCTGGAGCTTTTTTCTTTTATAATTAAAACATTTCTTTAAGACTGTGCTTTCCCTCATTTTTTCCCATGTGCTTATGCTGCAGTGTGATTTTATCTTAGGCCAATAGCTGGTGCTATAACCACACTTTCCTCTACCTCTGACATTGAGGTGCGGTGCATAGTGTCAGGTGGGTGTAGGGATGAATGGGTGAAACACCTCAAATAGTAAATTCTTTTAAGCAGCCCAACTGATAATTCTTGATGTTCATTTTTTTTTTTCACTTCTTCTGCCTCAACTTTGCTGAAACTTTAAATATTCGGCAGTAATCTGTCAATGCAGGAGTGTGAACTCCTTTGCTGTGGAAGACTGTGAACCTGTCGACTTCAGTCTTCCAAAGCTACCTCAGGAGATCTTTTCTTTAATTTAGCTTCAACCACAGAGTGTGGAATGTCTGGGGGAAATTACTTGTGGTCTAGCTATTGCTTGGGGCATAAAACAGCCTGTTCTCAGCTCTCTGTAGGACGAAGCTGATTATCCAAATTGCTCTTTATTAGTCACCACTGGAGCTTGAAAAGCAAATGTAGGGAGGGAGAAAAAGGACAAGTCCTTGGTTGGACTCATTCTGAGGGTAGTGATGTTAACATGATACACAGTTCAGACTGCTGGCTGCCCACATTCTCCACACACATTGATAATTTGTAGAAAATTGAATTCTTTGGCCTCAGAAAAAAAAACAATATAATTTTCCATTTCCCCTGTAGAAAGTAAACTATCTTCAATTACTGGGCCACAAATCATCCTTTTCCCTTCTGCTTGTAAAAATAAACCAATAGGAGTCTAATTCAGCTTTGAAGTATGCAATTTATACCCGAGCAAAAATAAATCTATAAAATCAGATTAGATTACATCCTTCCCTGGTCTTGAACCATCATGCTTTGCAGTATTTTGTTTTATCATTCTCAATATCTGCATCAGTTTTCAGACTTTTATCATTTTGTCATGTCATTGATTTGTAAATGCTGTTGCTGCCTCACAAACGCTGTATTAGATGTAAAATGGTGAGAATTTAATCGTGAATTTATTCAATATTGGGAACACATATGTATAAATACTTATCCTACAATATTCAGTCACCTCTGCTTTGTAGAAACGAAGCTGTAGCCAGTGATGGAGGAAGTACTCGGATCCTTTACTCCAGTAAAAGCCAAACGTACCACAGTGTGAAAATACTACAAGTAAAAGCCACTGTATTCAGAATTTTATTTAAATAAAGGATTATCAGTAGAAATCTACTCAGAATATCTAAATGAAAAGCTCTCATTATGCAGCAGTTTAATGTTAAGTTGAAGCAGTTAATTTACCCTAATATGGTAACACTTTACTTTGAACCCTGTTAAGCATTTATCAGCACCATATAAACATTCAAAAACTGGTTTATAAACCACCATAATGCTGCTGGTAGCATAAGTGAATTTATTCATACATTTATTATTTAATTAAATTAGTTTATTAACAACAACTTTCATTGCTATTATCATTATTATTATACCTATAAGTGGAAGCTGTTGTATAAACAGATAATGAATGACAATATATCAAAGCACAGGTGTAATAATATAAAAAATGTGGTATTAGACTGTACATTTTCAAAATTATAATCTGCAAAGTGACTAGTTATTCAAACTCTCAGATAAATGTAATGAAGTAACAAGAACAGTGTTTTAATGTAAAATGTAATGGAGTAAAAGTATAGCAGTAACTCAAAAATATGATTGTATTGGCTGCCTTTTATGAGGACTCTGTGTGGGAAATTAGGGTTTTAACAAATATCTAATGAATGCCACTGCGTACCACATCTCACATGTTTATAGTTGCCTCGCATTTTGCCAATTAGCAAATGCCTAATTTATGTTATGAGCACATCCTCAAAGGCCCCTCTCAGCCTTCAGATACTGTAGGTTAGCAGAGTAATTACATGCCACATTACAGGACCCCTACCCTCAAAGGCTGGATTCATGAGAGTGGGGTGGAATGATGTGTGAATTAGGCCTCAAAAGCTTAATTTAGACTCGCACTATCAACTGTGCCCAGCACACACAGGGCCTCCCTGTTGTGGACTTAAACTGTGCCCTGAGTAATTGTCTTCAGGTCTGCTCAACAGTGTACACAGAAATGCACATTCTTCTGCAGTTTCCCAAGCCTTTCCACACTCCCTTATTTTGCCTTGAGAAAGCACTGACCTTAGCCACCAGGGCGCCTGTGTGTGTGTGTGTGTGTGTGTGTGTGTGTGAGAGAGAGAGAGAGAAAGAGAGAGTGAGTGTCGCATGCTCTTGGCAACATGCCTAGTGCCTTCCCATTCACCAACACAGTGATCTTTGAGATGCAGGGACTGAAAGGCAACTTATACTCATCTGGTCCATGCATGGGAGTTGTGTTTGTCAGTGACGTCGCAGAGTGAGATTAAGTACAAAATCATCATCAATGTATCATAGGTTGTGTGGTTATAGTTTGTGTCTAAAGCAGTCGGCACCATGTGTAGAGCTAACATTTGTGCCAGAATCTGCTACTATTTGCTTTTCACAGTTTAAAATATTGCTTGCATTTCTAGTTACTAACCCGCATCAGTCAACATTACAAACTCATGCCATGTTTCCTCAGAAGATTATTTTCAATCAAGAGGGGATCTCAGAGGAGTTTTAAATCGAAAGCAACTGGACTTGGTTATTTGTCTAGGAAGACGTTTCACCTCTCATCCAAGACGCTTCATCAGTTCTTTCTCACACCTGACCAGGCTGGGACTGGTCCAACTATCTGGTGTGGAGACCCAGGTATTTAACCTCATGGAGGGGCTTTCACAAGGTTGATGATGTCATTGGTTCCCTTTGTGCTCCATGTGCCAATGACAGTCGTTAGAGTGACTGTCTTGGTGGAGAGTTGGTTTCGACTTCGTTAGAGCCCTATTGTGTTATAACGACAGTCGTTGGAGTCACATGCCACTTGTGAACTGTTGTTTCTCTTTGAGGTTAAATTGTTGAATCTCCTGGGAAGGGATGAAAGGGCAGCATTGTAAATTGGAGATAGGTGGTGTCTGAGGCCTCCTCCCCTGTTGAGGGATGGTTTCTCTACTTTCACATAGATGGCTTCTTTCACTCCTCTTTCGAACCACCTGTCCTCTCTGTCCAGGATGTGAACCTTGCTGTCCTCAAAGGAGTGGGCTTTCTCCTTAAGATGTAAGTGGACAGCAGAGTCCAAGCCTGAGGAGTTAGCTCTCCTGTGTTGGGCCATGCGTTTATGCAGTGGTTGTTTTGTTTCTCCAATGTATCTGAACCAGTGGCTCGGTGTAATTCCTTCAAAGGAGTTCAGAGCCCTGTTCTCTACCTCCTCCATGTATAGATTTGCCACAATGGGGGATACTGGTGAACCCATGGCACAGCCGTGTTTTTGTCTGTAAAATTTGCCGTCAAACTGGAAATATGTAGTGTTTAGGCATAAATCCAGAAGCTGGCAAATGTGTCCGGGTTTGAGATTTGTTCAGTTTTGCAGGGAGTTGTCCTGTGTGAGTCGTTCTCTTACTGTGGCCGAAGCCTCCACAGTTGGAATGCAGGTGAAAAGAGAAGTCACATCGTAGGAAACCATGGCTTCATCTGGCTCCATTTTTAAGTTCCGGACTTTACTCACGAAGTCTATGGAGTTTTGGATGTGGTGTGGGGTGTTGCCCACCAAAGGTGCCAGGATATTGGCTATGTGTTTGGCTATGTTGTACGTGACCGAGTTTATGCTGCTGACAATGGGCCTGAGCGGGGCCCCTTCTTTATGGATTTTGGGGAGTCCATATAGGCAGAGGATGGAGTCCTGGGGATAAAGCCGGTAATATTGTGTTTTGTCAATGACCCCTTCTTTTTGCAGTTGTTGTAGACATTCTATCACCTTCTTTTTATAACCACTGGTCGGGTCTCGTTTCAGGGTTTCATAGGTGTTAGAGTCGCTGAGTAGTGCAGAGATCTTGGCCTGGTAATCAGTTGTATTGAGCACAACTGTGCATCTACCCTTGTCTGCTGGGAGGATTGTGATGTTTCACATAGTTTTCAAAGACACCAAGATCAGAGAAACATGGTGCCACATACTTCCATACAGGATTTAGAAACATTTGAATCAGACTCTGATGACATTTAGAGAGTTGGCCTCTGTAAATCAAATTTGATTCAACATCATTTAGTTATTTGAAGCCGGGTCTTCAGTAAGCCCTACACCTTCAACCTGTGTCCAGAAGCACACATGTGACCATTAGATGGTGCCAAATACACAACTCTTCCATTTCTGTAAGGACACCCAGAGAGAGCAGGGGCCGCACTTTGAGTTTTGGTGACTCTTCCTCAGGTGAACCTCCAGCCTCCGAGCAGACCCAGTGATGTCTGTGTGTTTCCGGGTGCTTGGTTAGAATTCAGCTCATGTCTGGAGGTCGCTGCTCCTCTATGCAAATCAACGCTCCGCTCCTCAAGAGCCCTCTGTTCTGCTCCGGGGTCACTGCTGAGCGCCAGGCCGTGGAAACACCAGCGGTTGTCAGGGAAGCTCTTGAGCAACAAGCCTGTGATAGACCCCAAGATGGAGGAGAAGGAGGAGGAGGAGGGGGGCGGGAGGCCGAATCTCATTAGATTTCATCCGATAAAGAAGGTACATTGTGTGGAGGTCTTGGGTCCAACAGGACGAGCACTGGAGGTCACATGCGGAAAATATGCCATGTGAGCGGTGCCAATATTCAAAAGATGCCTGTGCAACCTACAGTTCTCTTTTATATTTATGCGCTCAGCCATGTTCGCACAGCACACAGGCCGGCAGCTGTCCAAACATGTTTAATCATAAATGTGAATATGACGAACACATTTATTATTTTTTTTTGTGAGCAACTTGCATCATCCGCAGCAGGGGCAGTTTAATGATGCAGCTTCAAAGCCTCGCTATAGAAAGTTTCCTATTCAGAGCTGCAGCGAAACTGTGAAAGCTGTTAATTGGCACGGCGGAGCTTTGAAGTGAGCTGGGGACAGCAGAGCCCTGAAACTGCAGGAGAGGAACCGGTCAGGTGCCACCAAAAAGGTAGAGAGGAAACAGAGGACCCAGAGAGGAGAAGTGAGATGCGAAACGCGTTCAGGAGAATCCCATGCGTAAATGTGACATACTTCAGAGAGAGAGAGAAAAAAAAAGTTTGGGTTGGTCAACAGGTGGCTCAGAGTGTAGCCTACAGAGAGAGGGAGAGGGAGAGAAAGGGATGAGAGCGCTCTTGCGCGCTGGGAACCATCCGGACAAGAGCTGAAAGACGGATATTCCCTGCCTCAGGACACACCCTCCTCTCTCTCTCTCTCTCTCTCCCTCACTCGCTCTCATTGTTTCCCACACTGACTCCGTCGCCGCTGGGCTTCGTATCGGGTTGACAAATGAAAAGCCAGCCGCTTGGATGAGAGGAGCGCAAAGTGAAATCATTCCGCCTCAGAGGCACAACTTCGGTGGCTGCGCCCACACACTCGTCGTGAAACAGGATGAATATAGATGATGTTTTGGGTGTTCTGATTTTTCGGTGCGCCGATCAGGCTTAAAGAGAGACAGAAGAAGAAGAAGAAGAGAGAGTGCCAGCTGATTGGGCTAAGAGTTCAAGTCAAGTGATCCGCCAGATTGGACCTTTAAAGCCTCTTAACGCAGGTGGAGGGAGGAATACAGCGCAAGGGGAGTGTGTTTACGTGCCGTGTGTGTGTTTATGTGCATGTGTCATTCCCAGTGGAAATCCACCCTGGACACAGCAGCAAGAGAGTGATCAGGTGTGCGTGTGTGTGTGTGTGTGTGTGTGTGAGTGGGTGTGTGGGTGGGGGATAAATCCAAGTGGAGACAGAGGTAGCTTGGTTATGGTCTCTGAACTGGACGCGATGAAGTGGCTCAGCGGGAGTTTCGGGGTTTAAGACCGGAGAAGGAGGAGAGCTGGGCGGACGGACGGACTCAGGGAGGGACGAGGAAGTGGGGGGGGGGGGGGGGGGGGGGACACCACCACCAACACCACCGCCAAAGCGCACAGCACTGTCCCCGATCCCTTGACGCAGGGATGGAGAGCTCAAGAGCGCACGGGATAACTCGGCTCGATTCCAGAAACGGGAGCGGAAAGATCACCGGGAGGCCAGACATGAGCAGTGACCGACACCGGGGACACCTCCACCTGCAGCGGACTGTGGTTTTACTCGTTGCGCTCATGATACAGCCGCAGGTAAGCCACCGATTAAGTGCTATTTCGGGCGGCATGTTCTTAAACCCCCGAAGCTGACTTTTAACTGTGGTTTAGCCTCAATTTCTTATAACGTGAAAACAGTAATGGAGTCCACGCACGCACACGCACACACGCACTGCCCCTTTCCCCTTTGTGTTGCCCTCATTCTGCTCCTATGGCGCTGTGCCCACCTGTTGTTTCAGCCCGCTGGTGTCTGTTATCCCACGCAAAAGGCAACTACTGTAATCCTATTTTAGACGCATGGGACACAAATGTCACAGAAAAACATGTGTCGAATCGGATTATTATAGAAAAACCAATATATACATTTTTGACGTTATAAAGAAACCACTGATTATTGTTATTTACCCTATTGTTTGTTGAATATTGAAGCGGACATCCCTGAAATCAAGCAAAAATAACAGCATGAAACTGCTGCATATGGTTTATAAATTCATTTTAGAGAGACTGTGGCGGCTCCTTAGTGAAACAACACCTTAATTCCCAACCCACATCCTCTGTTCAGCATCCACCCCTTGTTCACTGCTTAATAAATGAGTAATTGCCTCCGCCTCTCTGCATCCCCACCTTTAGCACGTTTGCCTTCTGGTGCACTGTATATTTATTTTTAACGTTATTTGACCTACAGTCCTTTGACACTTTCTGACTGTTTCCCACCCCCTCCGTCTTTATTCCTCATGGCTGCATGGATGCAGACCTTCCTTTGTGTGTTACAGTGCTTTATAGATGACAGCAGAGTTCAAAAGTCACTGCAGTAACTTGTATTAATGATTATAACAAGATGCAGGTTGCATTATAATCATTGTTTTGTCAGAGATAAAAGCTTTGGATTTTATGCCAACAAAATACTGGGCATGGAGGTGAGAAACCCCCCCCCCCCCCCCCCCTTTTCGCCCTGTGAGCTGTCAGGCAGCTCAGGATGCCTATGATGTGTGACAGGACTCAGCAGTAGCAAGAACAGGCCCAGAGGTGCTGTGGAGTGTGTATGTGTGCACGTGTGTGTGTGCACGTGTGATTGTGTGCATGTGTGTTTTTTTTTTTAAGCACTGAGCTCACATCCAGCATCTGTGTCTTGGGTGTGTGTGGAGCTCGGGGCCACAGCCGAATAAACTCTGGGGCGTGTGAATGTTGAACGTTCGGGCAGCTCTGCGTGTCTCTCTCTGCACCTCTGCAACCCACACACTGAGGAACAACACACTCCACTCCCTCCATTCTCCGACTGCACTGCAGTGTGAAGCACACACACTTGACACACACACACACACACACACATTCAGGATCCTCTGCTGCTGCTGGTGACCATTTATAATGCAGACGTCAGGGGGCCATCCTTATCTAGACCTGCTTAAAACAGTGTGATTTTACAAATGCAGCCCAGCAGTCACTACATGTTGTCCGGTTTTATTCTCCCCAAGGCTCACACTGCAATGTAGGATATGCTGCACTGTTTCAAGGTGATTTTCAGACGTGGTTTGCACAATCAGGCTCATTCATCTTCAAACTGAAGCTAGATTTTTAAAAGTTAGATTGCATTAGATTTGCCATTAAATGGAAAATTCACTCAATAATCTTTCAAATATCTTCTAAGCTTGATAGAGCCGTCCAGATGTGATTTTCTGAGGTGTCGAGATATTGCCTGAGGCTCACCACAAAACTGTGAGTCTCAGTGGGCTGCAACTATCATCTTTATCAATTAGTCTGCCAAATACATCATTATTTGGTTTATTAAATGTCAGTAAATGTCAGCTTAAAATGCCTGACGCACACACACACACACACACACACACACACACACACAGCCAAAGGTTACTTCTTTAACGGGCTTTGTTTTTAGTCTGAACAACCTAAACTCAAAAATATTGCGTTAACCCTCATATAACACAAGAAAAAAAACAAAGCAAAACAAAAAAAAAAAAAAACAGGAAATCTTTACATTTCAGAGGATGGAACATTTTTCATAAACAATTACTTCAATCGATTGTCAGCACAGTTCCCAAATAGGATTATATGTGATACTTAAGCACAGAGAAACGGTTAGTGAAACTGTGGTGGCTAATATTTGTTGTGTCATATGTGAAATTAGATGTAGCTGTTGAGCTTGGAGAACTGAATGATCTACTCTCTGGTGGTTACTGGTGTTGACTACGACCCACGTCTCCAGCACCTTGTTTGAGAGAAAAAATAGTTTTATTATTGTACTTTGTTGTTGATTTGAACTCTTGCTTCAGCCATGTAGCCACCTCTTTTTAGACTGAACCAGTCTCACCTGAGCTCAGGTGCTGAGCCATGAAGGTCAGTCGTTAGATGGAGAGGCTTTGTTGTGAGCCAGCCTTGAGTTTTGGGTGTAGTGACTCTTTAACCTCCAGAGCTCCCTGCAGAGAGGGTTTGCACCTCAGCTGGGACCCCCCCCCCCCCTCCCCTTCTGGACAGGCTGAAGCGCTGAAATGCTGGTATGTGGGGAATGGCTTGGGCAGTGAGAGTAGGAGAGGAAGAAAGGAGGATGTAGAGTGATGAGCGCCACTGTATCTCCACAAGCCTTTTGATGTAGATGAGTCCACCCTCCCTACACCCCCTCCATCCCCCCTGACCCCTCCTACCTCACCCCCTCAGCCCCTCTCAGCTCAGGGACAGGGTGCAGGAGAAGGACACACACCCAAACACAATGGGGCGACTGAGATTCTGGCAGACACATGAGCTCTCGTTGGTCTCGGTGATTTCTGTCCACGATTGAGCGCACAGCACTGCAGGGGATACATAATTCTGATTCTTGGACTTAATGAGCTATCATTAGTTTAGTGTTTGTGCCAAAATGGCTGTGAAATATTCAGATTTATTCCCCAGCAGAGTTTTCATGGTGAACCGAGGTAACAGTGGCTTCATTTTTGTGTTTGTTGGAAGAAGCCAGAGCCATTGTTTCATTCTGCTACAGTGACACACAGACACACAGACACATACCTGACCCTGGTGCTCCGAGACTCTCAGGGGGGCTTGTTAACTCCAGAGTGTGTGTGGAAGTGATTGCATGTGTGTCTGTCCTCCATCCATCTTTAAACAGCTGAAAGCAAGAGGAGGCAGATGAAAACGAGAATGGCAACAGTGAAGGAAAGAGATGGCCACAGAAAGAGAAATGACAGCAGCATTACAGCTTGTTTCCAGATAGAAAGAAGGGAGGAGGAGGAGGAGGGAGAAGGATTGTGAGCAGGTTCTCAGTGTCATCGTCCCCTGGGAACACACACACACACACACACACAGACTGACAGACTGTGCAAATGATCTCTGGTTCGTTCCTCACTTTATGAATTAATACATTTTGTGACTTTTTCTTATCTTTGTGATTGTTGTAAAAAGCAGGTTCTGCACAAAAGCTCCATTGTGCTCATAAAACATGAACCATTTTTATGTCATTTCTAATATTTGTGTTTTCATAAAACGTCAACTTTGAACTTTATTATGTTTTTACAATTATTGTTACCTCAGTTAATTATTTTAAGATTACAATGAAAAAGATTAAGTAAACTCTATAATTTCTGAAATGAATCCTGATGTGCAATGGATATTCTTATTATCTTTTTTTTTTTTTTTTTTTTTACAGTTTCACAATAAGTGAAGTGCCTTAACTTTGCCAGTTTAGTTCAGTGCTCAGCAAAAACAGCCTCCAAATACTCAAGTGGCAACCTCTGAGACTGAATAAATGAACATGGAAGTACCAAAAACAGCAGTTGCTTAAATGCCCTCTTCAGGCTGACTTCAACAGCGAGTCAGTCCCCATAGACTCTCATGTTAAAATGTCCGACTTTACAGCAGAAATAAACGGTTTACAGCCTCGCACAAAAACAGTTTTGGTCTCTATAGGTAATTTCCTCCTTCATGACAACTGTACTGGAGGTGAATTTTTTATATAACTTAGCATAGCTTAGCATGGAAACAGCTAGCCTGGCTCTGGCTGAAATATCAGCTTACCATCATCTTTAAAGCTCATGTTGCATCTTATTTGTTTAATCTTTGAAAACGGTAAAACAACAATTTGTGGTCTTCTGGAGGGCTATGTGTCAGACTTACTGCTTGTCTTTCCATGCACTGTGCCAGTTTAATAACGGATGATAAAAATAATGAAACTCTCTCCTTCCCACCCTTCCCCTTCCTCCCTCTGGACTCAGGCTGTGTGTGCTGTGGGGATGTTCGAGCTTCAGATCCGTCACTTCCAGAACCCACATGGACACCTGCAGACTGGAGACTGCTGTGACCTCCGGTCTGGCGGGGGGCAGCGCTGTTCTGCCAGGGACCAATGTGACACTTTCTTCCAAGCCTGCCTTAAGGAGTACCAGGCCCGGGTCGCCCCAACCGGACCCTGCACCTTTGGGTCCGGCAGCACAGGCATCCTGGGTGGAAACTCCCAGTCACTCCGCCACCGAGGACATGATGGAGGAGGAGGAGAGGATGGGACTAACGGACACATTGTCATTCCCTTCAAATACGCCTGGCCAGTAAGTACAGGGGCAGTGGTGGTTTTCAGTATGGTTACCAAGGGAACAGGCTAAGCTTGAAATACAACAATGCACTCAAACTGAGGCTCGAGTGGAATAACAATGGCACTCAGAGGTAGAGTTCACATTCACATGCTTTTACACCTTTCCTGTCCTTCTCTGCATGTGCGTGAAAGCACCACGGCAGGACGACACCGAAAACACATGAAAATAACCAGAATGTATTTGTCCTAGTCCTGGTAGCCTGCATCACTATTTGTTTAGGTATTGAAAAAAGAAAAACACATTGTTGAATGACAAAATAGAAAATAAACATTTTATTGTGTTTTATACAAGTGGTTGGTCCCCTGAAACAAAAACAGTCTCCATATAAAAATAATACCCTTTTATAAAATGAAACATTCATCCTCATGGGAAAGAAGCAGAGATGTTGTTTAGACCAGTGTTTCCAAACCTCAGGGTTGGGCTCAGGATCCCTCCCAAGGAGCTTTAAGATAAATCTGAGGAGTCAAAAGATTATTAAAGGGACAATAAAGCAAAAAAAAAAATGTTTCCATTACGCAATATGAAGTCATTCAGTCAATCCACTGCTTTAGTGAAGGCTGAAATATCTCAACAACTATTGCAAGGACTGAAATTTGGTTCAGACATTCTTTTCCCTCTCAGGATAAACTGCGACAACTTTGGTCACAGCTGGTGATTAGTGAACTTTCCTCTACCGCATTAGCATGCTGATGTTAGCATCTAGCTGGCGTAAATAGATGCTGATTGGTAATTAATGGTTCTATTACTGATTAATAAATAATTTACTAATGCTTTATAGATAAATTCTAAGCCATAAATAAGACCACACTTTGGGTTGCCAGGTTATGGAAAATCATCTTCCGGTATGACACCCCTCCTCTGGTATGTTTGATCACTTCTGTAAAAGTGCTGCAGGACAACTGGAGTGAAAGTCCATTTATAAACTGCTTATTGATATTTATTACTACGACTTGATGGTCTGGAGGAGTCTGCCTAATGAATTTAAAAGGTTGATAAGTGTCATGCCAGAGGAGGATTTTCCACAACCTGGCAACCCAAAAGTTTTCCTTATTAATGGCCTATATCTGATCTATAAAGCATTAGTGAACAATTTATTAACAATTAATAAAATCATTAATTACAGGTCATAAAACTTTTATAGTTGGTGCCTTATCAGAAAGGTCTTCAAATTAAACAGTGTGATGCGGACAACTAACCATTTGGTCCACAGTCCTCACCTGTGTTGATCACAACTACACTTGACTTTGTGTCTCACCACTGGTTTAAACCGTCATGAATAAGATGTGCCCTTATAGTCTCAGCTAAACATTTTCCTGGATTCACAACATTTAAAAAATCCCTTGATATGATTACAATAATAGATAATAAACAAAATTGCTCCACATTATTGCAGAATCGAATTTGAAGTTTGCTATTTACTATATTCCATTATACAGTAATGTTATGTGATCTCCTCAGTCAGAATCAGAATCAGAATCAGAATCAGAATCAGAATCAGTTTTATTGCCAAGTATGTTTTCACATACAAGGAATTTTTCTTTTTCTTCTCTTTCCTCCGTCCATTATGAACTTTCTCCTCTCATCTAAAAACTTTTGGTCTTTTCAATGGCTTCTTCAGGGCGTATTGAACAATCTCAGTCTCGATCAAACATCACGCTGCTGGCTGCTCCATCTTGCGTCCTCATTAAAGAACAAACCAATTAATCTGCCATTAGCACGACAGTAGGCGAGTGTGACCAAGAAACAGATATCGATTATTCAGTCTGGTTTTCTCTTTCCTCCTCCCGCACTCCCTGTGTCTTTTCTTTTGGCTTTTTCCAATAATGCGGGAAGAAGCTAAAAAACACAAATACTAACACCAGTCAGTGAGGATCAAGGAGTGTTCCTCTGTACAAACCTCTTCAGCAAACAAAATAGTGGTTGTTAGCCTAAACCAAGCAATTTGAAGATTCCTTTGTGATGATATTTTTCACTGTTTTGTGACATTTTATTGATTAATCGAGAAAACACTTGTTGTTAATGAAAATAAGCTGCAGCCCTATTGTTTCATTTGTTTGCTTTGAGACCTAAAATCCTCACATGGGAAGGAAAATGAGAAGCTTTAATAGCAGTGACTGACACAAATACTCTGGTTCAGTAGAGATCTTACCTCCTCCAGTCGCCCTATATTCTAAAAATCCATCAATCCGTCTCTCCACCCATTAATCACTTCTTTCCTGGACTCTTCAATTCAGTAATTAATGCTTGCTCAAGAGAATCCCTTCAAAATAATATGGCAAGTGAGCCACAATTTTTCTAGGGATTTAAGAAGTTTTGTTTGTTTCGTAGTTTCTCTGTTTGAGTGAAAGAAAACCTCCTGCAGTCTTTTCTATCTCTCTTTTCGTCCGCTTCTGATCGCTCCCAGCTTGGGTCACTTGCTTCTAATAATGAAAGAATTACAGAAATGCAACAAAAGGCTTTGTGGTTCTAATTCATAATCATATTATGTTGTAATAATGTTGGTAATATCGCACAAAACCCAGGTGAGGCTTCAGATACACACAGAGCACGACACACACATACTAACATGGATTATAAGACAATGGACCCCTGGGCACAGACATGTAAAATGCCCCCACCCCTCTTACATAGGAGCAAGACACCCAGACCAAAGACTTTAGTCTGTACAGATATAGTGACTGTTTTGTGTTTCTTCATGGTTGTGTTGCTTTTCTTTTTAGTTGTTTAGCATCTCTTCATGGTCATTGTGCATCTCATATTTGTTGTTATTCATCTCTTTGTGGGTACATAGCATTTATATTTAGTCTTGCATCTCTTTGTGGTCATTTTACACCAGTTTTTAGTCATTTTTCATCCCTTTGCGATTATGTTGCATTTCTTTTTAGTTGTTCTGTGTCTCTTTGAGGTCATTTTGTGTCTCTTAATAGTCGTTTTATGACTCCTTTAGTTGTTCGATTGACTGTCCAACAAGAAATATTAACAGTCATTTCAACTGGCCCGATGAGCACTTGGACCCCTGGGCCCGTGCATGTTCAGTTATCCATCCATGACTCCAAATGTATCCACACTGAGCACACACACGGCACGCACAAGAATGTGATACAGAGTTGGCTTAGGTTTCTTCCTCTTGATTAGTATCAGCCCATTTACCTGTGAGACTCTCTGTCCCAGAGCCAATTATCTTCCCTTATCTGTGAACAATTTACTTTTCTGTGTGTGATGTATGCAAACTGTGTGTTTGTGTCACACTTTCCTTGTGTTTTTTTCTCCTCCTGTACATTGGGTAGGTGTGTGATTGGCAGGTAAGAGTGTGAGAAAGTTCTCTGTCCGAAAGCCTACCTGGATCAGTTTCAGGGCCGGGCCGCAGGGCGGGCTGGGCTGCAGGGGAGAGGGAGCTGGGACACACAGGGGCAGCGTCTTCAGCTGAAAGACTCGCTTTATCTGGCCATCTCTGGGAGGTGGAGGGTGGTGGGGTGGAGAAAGAGGGGGAGGGGGGAGGGAGAGAGAGTGATCTCCCTGCCCCAGGTGAGGGGATGAACAGGTGAACGTAGTCATTATGAGGAAAGGTGAGCTCTTTCTGTCCCAGTCTTTCTTTCTACCACTAATCTCCTCAGCGAAAATGTGTCATATATGTGTGTCTGTGTTTGCTAATCAATGTGAGCATAGTTGTAATTTGTTGTGTTGTGATTTTGTCAGGGTTTTCATCCCTGTTGGACTGCTTTAAGTCTGTGTTGCTCTGTTAAAAGCTCTGGCTGTGTACTGATGTCTCCCATTTTACCAACAAATAAGGTCATTTTTACATTTCTCTTTGTTTATGGATATAACATGTTAGTTAATGAGCCTTTGTGGTGCTGATTGGTGTGTTTTTCAACACTGGACAGAGCCAGGTCAGCCGCTTTCCCCTGAGCTAACCTAGTCACCTTCTGGCTCTGGCTTCATACATCTGACAGACATTAAGTGGTATTGTTCTTTTCATGTAACTCTAACTAATAATTTTCCAAAATGTCAAACTATTCCTTTGAGTTTCAGTGGGGAAACTTTACAAAAATATCGCAACACAACTCGCTCCCTAACGGTGTCACATCATGGAGAAAGTGAAGGGAAACCATCCTGCCGGTTAATTCATTTGAAAACTAGAATGATAGAGCATGTAGTACCATGTGTCTGCTGTTTGCTTTGTCTGGTTTTGGAAGTTGAAACCAGATTCTAGCTTTGCCTCCTGGTCAGCAGTAATCTCACAGATAGTCTGAGGGACGTGGCTTCGTTTTGACCCCAGATTTAGAATCACAGACACTCAGCGGTCTGGGATGTTTTAGCTGCGGCGCCTCCGCAGAGACGGAAAAAGTTCAAAGACTTCATAACTGCGAGGTCATTTCTTCAAGCCCCCTCTCTGTTGGTGGTTTCACTGTTGAATCTGTTTGGATGACGAAGGTAAACAGAGCGAGCTGCAGAGAGAGAGACTGTTCCTGATGACCCTGTTTATATGACAGAAGGGGGAACAAATCAGTGAATGAATCAGGTGGATGAGTGAAAAGGTAAAGAGATTAGGCAGGAGCAGTGCACAGAGAAGGATTTGGTGGTGATGAAACAGAGACAAAACTTAAGTGGATGTTTTTTGTGCTTATTCTTTAACATATGCTTTGATCCAGCCTCCTTACACCATTGTTTACCAGAGGTTGTGGGAACTGAATCTGATGTGTCCTGACCTCTTGTCACTCACAACTAGTTCATCACGGTCTGGTTAAGGCCTGCTCTCTTGTGAAAACCTCCTGTGACAAATGACACTATGATAGGTTCTATAGAAATGCCGTTAACATAAAGTGAATAGAGTCCCCACCATTTATAATCCTCATGTCAAGCGTTAAAACTCATTCATGGTCAGGTTCACTGCCAGGGGCCATAGCTGGCTGTTCCTGGGAAAGACCTGCATTCAGCAAAGACTGTGTGCACAAATGTGTGTCTGTGTGTGTGTGTGTGTGTTTGTGTGTTCTTTGAGTTTTTACGCACACCAACTTTGCTCCTCTCACCTGGCCTTTTAGCATCCATGCTAAATGTATCTTGCATGTGTTTGCATAGAAGTGAGTCTTATCACAGAGCTAAACGCCGAGTTATGCAGCACATTCAGAGCATGAAGAGAAGAAATGCAGTCAACAGATAAATCATGTTGTCCTGATGTGTTGTTTCTATAAGTGAAGAGGAGTGTGAGCCAAAATGTTACCGTTAGCGCTACATATTAATATGTGCTCTGAATTTAAAGTCGTCCAGGTGTCCTGGTGGCCTAGCAGCTAAGGCACATATCATAAACGTTAACTATTATCAACTCTGTATTATGTGAACGGTGTCTGAACTTTTCAGCATTACTGTTTTAGTTCAAGTGTTTGACTGTCACAGAGACCAGGGATCACATCCAAAGTCCTGTCTGTGGTTAGTTTTAGGCAAAAAAAGCACTTTGGTTAAGGTTAGGGGAAGATCCGGGTTTTTTCTTAAATGTAAATACATGTGTTGTGTCTCGCTTCGCTGTGAACTTTTTCTGTATGATTAACTGGTTAACTGTCCACTTTATTTTTGCAACTTTTCAAATACAAAAATGAACAGCATATCAGCCTTACACTACATTACAAAAGGTTATCTGTTTGCAATTGTGTTACTGCTGCAGTTTAGTTGTATAAAGTGACAGAGTTGGTGACTACCTAGTGAACACACTTAGCCAGATATTTCCCTCAGGAGTTGGTGGAGACCAAACAGAGTCCACATTGGACGTACATTACAGTACATCAGGTGAACACAGACACAAATTCAAATGAATGCTGATGTTGCTCCATATCTGCTAGACATGTAAACCCTAGTATCACAAGTACAGACTGGCCCCTGTTGGTGTTATCTATCACTGGATCATCATTCCTGATGCATTAACCTGTGAGCAGCATTAAAACGTTGTAGCTGGTGGAGATGGAGGTAATTCTAACTACTTTTTTTACAGTATTTGGTTGTTTAACCTGTAACAATGTGATTCACAAAGCTGTCAGATAAACATAGTGGAGTAGAAAGTGCAATGTTTTCCTCTGAAATGGAAAGCTGAGAAGAAGTATAAAGTAGCAGAAAATTGAAGTACTCATGTTCTTGAAGTGCAGGAACAATTGTGTTTAAGTACAACACCAATTAATTATATAGTTGCTTTCTGCCACTGACATGGGACCTTTACTGTTTTCTGTCTCTGTATTGTAAACCATCCAAGAACGATGAAGTGCAGCTTAATATTCAGAGTAATCATGTCGTTGTTGTTGAGCCTCTCAGGCAAGAGCATAGTTTGGTATCCACAATGGGACACAACTTTTTAATGCTGTCAACTGAATGGTTTATCAACATATGAAATCTGTATTTACCTGTATGTTAATAAAAACTATACACAGAAACAAATCAAAGACTAAAAGTAAACTTTAGGTAATGACTTCTTAATAGAAAAGAGAAAAGGAGTCCTGTTGCAGTTCCCCTTTTCCCACTGATTTCACAATTAAAAACTAGCTTCACCTTGACCTGCTGCAACAGTAAAAAGCTGCTAATCCAGTGATACATCAGTATCACTGTATCTAATATTGTAAGGCTGGTGATGTTAGGGAGCTAACAGGTTTCCATTGAATTCAATGTGGCTGCTGGCTGGTTAGTTCACTACCTATTACTTATGCTCTGAAAAAGCTCATAAAGTCTCTTTTTGGTGCATGATATCTACAAAATGCAAAATGTGTTGTCATGGACAAAATGAACTAATGTGTGCTGCAGTCCAGGCAACAGAAGACAGGGTGTCATCTCAAATATTACATTTTAACCCATGCTTGAGGTCTGGACAGACACTGACAACTTACCACACACTGATCTGCTCTTGCCTCCTCTGTGTCTGGCAGTAAATACAATATTTGTACATGATGGGAGCCTCCAAATAGTCCCTGCCCTTTCAGCCAATTAAATGCTAGCATGCCTAAATTGGTTGCCTTGGAGACATAGCCTCTGGGAGGGCACGTTGGATCTAGCTATTGATAGATATGTAGATATTGGTAAGGACAATTCTGTCCTTCTGAAATATTAGTAGGGACATGTCCCTACGTCACTATGCAAACCTAGGCCCTTGCCCTCAGGTGTAGGTTTTTGGTGCTTTGAACACCACAAATGTAATTTCTTTCACTTTAATTGTGTTGGTGTAGCAACAGACAACAGGAGGAGTAAATAATTTAGCTGAAGCTATTTAGGCTTGTATTTATGTTAACAAAGCCCTTTCTCCTCAGTGAAATTCTTTCTCTTTTGAGGAGCTTCTTGTCCCAAACATCACTGAGTTCAATATGCAAAGTGCGGCAGTCATGCAAATCCGTTGAGGTTAAGCTTCTGTGGGCTGAGTCTTCATGTCAGTCTCTATCTGCTCTACTGTTATTCTCCTGTGACAAATAGAAAAGCAGAAGTACCAATAAAATAATGCAAAACACCATATTACATGTGAAAGTCCATCATTTTACAGGTGGAGCTAGTTTGACTTACTTCATATACAGTTCATTAGTTTAGTCCAGTGCTACCCAAAGCAAAAAAGCAAAGTGATATATACATAGATATTAAATTTACTCTCATCTTTGCTAGTTTTGTAAAATATTGGATAATTTTATCTTTTTGGTTCTCAAACAGTTAACACTGTGTTTTTATGCCTGTGTGCTGGCGCCAGTCAGGGATGGAAAATTATGGACATTATGTTTTCAGGTTGTTTGTCTTTCCCATTCTGAATGCGATATCTCAGTAACGCCTTGAGGGAATTTGTTCAAATTTGGCACAAACATTCACTTGGACTCGTGGATGAATTGATTAGAGTTTGGTGGTCATAGGTCAAAGGTCAAGGTCACACTGACCTCACAAAGCATGGTTTTGGCCTTGTGAACACAATAGCTTGGAAACTCCTCAAGAGAATCCCTTGAGTCCATTTAGATTCAAAGATGAACTGATTAGAATTTGGTGGTCAAAGGTCGAAGTTCAAGGTCACTGTGACCTAACAAAACAAAACATGTTCTTCCATAACTCATGAACTATGACGCAGTTTAACACAATGGGATAAAATGATGGAGTGATGGCATTTTATATCCAAATGCTTGAAGGTCAACTTCACTTTGACGTCATAATGTTCTACAAAAACACTTCTGGCCATTATTCAAAGCTGTAACTCAGGATGAGGAGATTGTGAGGAGGTGATTGTCTCCTGTAAGTTGAATGGTTGGCAGAGGCATGCAACTGTGATATAGTAATTTGAGTTTTGTGAGGGGTCTCAAGCCAGAGATGTTGGGAACCACTGGTCTTGCAATTTATTAGCTCAAGCAGTTACCCTTAGGGAAACACTGATTTGCTTCCTTTGGACAGAGTCGGGCTAGCTGTTTCCCCCTATTCCCAGTCTTTATGCTAAGGTTAGCTAAGAACCTGATTGCTGTAGTTTCATATCAACCATGCAGACATGAGAGTGGTATCACTCATGTACCAAAATGTCAAACTTTATGTAAAATCCTGTTCCTGAAAGTAACTATACATGTGGTGGAGTAAAGAGAACAGAATTTCCCTCTGAAATGAAGTGACCTACAAGTACCTCAGAGCTGCACTTCATACAGCACTTGAGTAAATGTACTTAGCTACTTTCCACAACTGAACTGAACAGAAGAGATGCTCTATATCATCATATAGGACACACACACACACACACACACACACACACACACACACACACACACTGTTGTAACCTGTGCATTCCTGCTGTGTGGGAGCCGAGCTGGGGGAAGTCAGTGAAGGGAAACGAAAAGAGAGCAGCATAGTTGAAGCTTTCTTTTTCTCCCGAGTCTCTCTTTCACTCTCTCTCCTCCTGTCGTTTGTGCTCTCCTCTCTTTTGTCCCCTAATTGACTCTCCTACGCAGCCCTGCATACCTGTGTGTACGCTGATACTGTTGTGCACCTCGTTTATACATACACATCTATACAGGCATGTGAACACACACACGGACCCACCCACACACACACACACACACACACACACACACACACACACACACGTTTCTCCTTATAACCTTTTCAGTTTTCCCACTATAGACACACACAAAACACAAAGAGGGTTAATTCCATCAGGATTCGGAGCTCGTGTTTTTTAGAGATAAGTTAATAACTCCGGGGTAAACATCTCAAGGGAAGCATGTTTTAATGATTTCATTTGTGTGCAAATTGGATTGAGAGTAGGAGCCGCTTTATTAGAAGAAAAAAGAGGCACAGGAACCTTGATTTACATGATCACTGTGAAATTACAGTCCGTCCCTATCTCTGGATATGTCATTGTGTGTCACTGAATGCAGATTACAGGTATGTGATCTTTTGAAAGGACACACAGGTGTAATTACAGCAAATAGTTTCCTTTCAGTGCCATTGATCTGTTTCTCTTCTCGTCACATCTCCTCACCCTCCTCCCTCCACCTCCAACATCTTTCACCCTTCAGCTCTCTCACGTTCTCACTTCGAACCACTCATTTCAAACCTTTTGTTCTCAGTGTCACTGCCTTCCAGCGACGTTCAGCCACAGCCCGTCCCTGTAGATTACACCCTCCACTTCTCTCTGTGTTTTTTTTTTTTTTAGTGTTGCTAGTGCTCGACAGGAGAAACCACAAACACTTTAAAGCCATCATATTGTGAAACACTTTCTCACCAGAGTCCTGTTGATGCCTCTCCTGCTTTGGTCTGTTGCGCCCATGTCCCTAACCACAGTATGTTTGACAATGAGACACATCAGTGTGTCTCATTATCACCACATTATAACCCTCTGCTCTCATTCTGTCTCTGATGGGTTTAAAGTTTACTGGTTATGATTACCACTTTACTCCACCTGTCATATCAGATCATAGAGAAGCCATTTAATCCTCTTTATGGTAATGCATGGTCATTTCTATGCATTAATTCTGTGTGTATTTATGAAATCAATCAATCAGTTAAATAACTACAAGGATTGTGTGTTGGGCCCTGACTGGGTGACACATACACACAGTAGACACAGCTGGAGCACTGAAGCTGCTGCTGGTCTGATAACATGCTGCTCATGTTTGACATGGTGTAAGGCTACAGCATGTAGCTTAGCTTAGCATCAAAAGAGGGGGAAACAGCCAGTCTCTGTCAAAGTGTAACAAAGACCAACTAAATCTGTCCACCAGCACCTCTAAAGCTCACTGCTTAACACGATTGTTTAATCTTTGCTGTTTTGGGGGGGGGTTTGTGCCAGACTATTTCTTGGCTCTATTGCAGGCGGGTCAGTTGCAGGCAAGTTAGGTCAGTTCAGTTTCATTTATACATATTTTACATACAACACTTTTTATCTTTAGATCTCTGAAGGAACCAGCAGAAACTCCAGGAAGTTAGTGGTCCCAGCCAAGACATAGTCCCACATACTCAAATACAGACATTTGCAGGGAAGAAAAAACAAAAAAGTCACAACAAGTACTTACATTACTGTGCATGTTTTCACACCCTCCCTCTTAAACCTTGTGCAGAGTGTGGGTAATTAGCTGTAAGATCCTCATGACTCTTACCAACCTCTTTTGGAGAGAAGAACATCTCTAGCTCTCAGCATGCGTAGGCCTGTTAAATGACTCAAATATTAAAGGTCCTGCACCCACACAGTGTTTTCATTTATTCCAGCTGGTTAAACCTCTGCTCAGGGTGAATTTAGGTGTGTCTCTGCAGAAAATGATTTAAATGCACTAAACTTTCTTTTACTGTTAAAAGTCGCATTTACATTACACTTGCCACACACTAGCGGCACACGACTGTCCACTTCCAAAGACATCATCGACATTTCTAATGACCCATCGTCCACATTCATGTTTAAAGGTCAACACTGACATTAACTCACTGAAGATCTCATCGAAACAGAAATCTCATTCTTGAATTTGATGATCGCACAGGATTCAATTGAAGTCAATGGGAAATAAAGTCAATATTAGCATGATAGAAAGGTGATGTAACCACGCCTGAAGAATAGATCTTTTAATAGAAGACATTTTAACATGTCACTGTAGAAAAGCAGTTGTAAAGAAGAAAATTACCATACTCATTACTTTATCATCATTATGGGATTTTTTTTTGAAAGCTCTAAGTCTCCTAATTCTGTTTATTCAGGATCCATATATCACTGTTAGAGCTATTTTTCATTTTTTAGCAGGTTAGCAGACATAGCAAAAAAATTCACTCCTCGCCTTCTCAGCCGTTTGTGACGGAAGATGAAGACACATGTCCAAGAGTTAAAAATGACACAATTTTCACCATTAGATTCAATGAACAAAATGCACTAGAGCTTAAGTCCATTAAACATGTTGTCATACAAAAAAAAAAAAAAAACTTCAGTGGTTTTGTTTGCAGTAGCTTGACTGATTGATGAAGTACAGAAATGGCAGAGTCTGGTAACCAACACCAAAACCCCGGTCAGTATTGTTCTAACACAGCCCTTAAAGAAGGGAAGTCCAATAAAATATCCTTCTTCTTTTTAAATCTGACAACACAAACTATTCTGTCCACAGACAGACACACCCAGACTCGTTCTATTTTCTCTCATAATGCCTCTCTCTGAAAATGTGAAGCGTCCAGTGGCTAGACAAGGTAATTTCCTGCGGAAGTCAGAGAGGAGGAGTGGGGGTTCAGTGGGGATGAGGGCAGTCGGTCTGGGTTGTGATGGGGGATATGAGGCAGGGGTGGCGGGTGATATAAACAGTTGAGATTGATGAGCGAAAGGGTAAAGTTGATGTAAGCACCGCAGAGGGGAGCCTGTGTGAAGAAGAAGGAAGTGAGAGTTAGATAAGGGAGGAAGGTGCGGGGCGGTTAGTGGATGGATGATCTCAGTGTGGGGCACAGGTGTTTTGGGTGGGGGTGTGTGTGTCATAACGGCTTACTCACATTGTTGAGAGAATCATAAGCAGCAGGAGGTAAAGGCGGGGTGTGGTGATGGGAGGACAGGATGGAGTTGGGGCAGGGCAACATGGAGGATAAGGGGCACGTCATGTCAAGAGGCCTCTGTTGTTCCAAACTGTTTGAAGTAGCCACATAGTTTAGTGAAAAGCTAATTAACCCAGTGGGAATGTGACGGTCAGACAGAGAGGCAGTGTAGCTGAAGAGGCACAGACAGTGGTGGAAAGCAACAAAGTACATTTACTTGAGAACTTTACTTAAATACAACTTTTTTTTTTTAACTTTATTTGAGTATTTCTATGAGATGCCACTGTTTGCTTCTACTCCACTACATTTATATGACAGCTGTAGTTATTGATTACTTTGCAGATTAAGATCTTACAGTGAAATAATAAGAAGCAGTTCCTGGCTGGAACTGCTTCTTATTATTTCCATCCATTTGTATTAATGTTTTTAAGTTTGGCTGAGGTGGGAAGGTTGGTGTGTTGTTTGGTGCATTTATATAAAAGTGCAATGGAAAAAAAGTGAATAAATCATGATATTGACTGAAGAAATTAAAAAATTCAGCAGACAAAACATCAGATCTGTGATGAGGGGACTGTAACAAACATGAATTTTAATGAAACAAACATAAATTTTCTTCTTATTTAATGACATCTGATGCACCCAACTCATAATATTAAAAGAACGGTAGCAGATGGAAATGTACATTTTCTGGAAATTTAGTTGGAAACTGTTGTTGCCAGTTCTACCACAGAGACATTTACCTCATCTAAACTCCTCGCATGGTTTTATTCAAATATCTACTGTATAAAAGGTTAAAATAGCCAATATTTCACAGAAAAATCAGAGATTAGAGGAAAGTTAAAAAATTAACACAGATTTCTGTAGCAGAACCTTTTCTTCTTTACTGCTTTTAATCCCCTTGGTTGGGAACCACTGTCCTAAACTAACTATATAAAAGACTTAAAACTAGTTCCACCTCCCCAGCTACAACAGAAAAACTGTTCTCATACATTGTTGCATGAGTAGCATCTGTACTTTCACTGAAGCAGGATTTTGAATACACGACTGGTAACCCAGTACTTATACATTCATTTATTGCCACTTTTACTCAAGTAAAGGTGGTAAATACTTTGCCCACCACTGGAGAAAGAGAGTTTGAAGCAAGACGGAGCAATGACACAGCGGTAGCAGTGGTGGTTGTGGGTAAATGAAAAATGAGCAAGGGCAAAGAGGGGAAGATAAAGTCTGATGCTAATTATGCCCAGAATGAAAGAAAAACAGAAGAGACGGCGAGTATACGAGAACAGAGACGTGTAATTAAAGAGACGGGGTCATTGGAGCAGGGTGGGGTGGACGGCTGCACACCGGGGGTCTAATTCCTTGTCTTGTGCTGTGTGTGTGTCGGTGTGTGTGTCAGTGTGTGTCAGTGTGTGTGTCAGTGTGTGTGTGTGTGTGTGTTTTCCACCTGAGGGCAGGGAGATGGTTGCCTTGGCTCATATCTGCAGAGACTTATGAAATTCACAAATTAACCACCATCACATCATCTCTTACTCTCCTGGGCACTGGCCACTTTTTGATCCAAAGACATTGATTTTTGTCTTTGTTGTTAGAAGCCAAGAATCAATCAGTGACACAATAATCATGTTTGACACGAGGCTGCTTATACTGTGGGCCTGTGGGAAGCCGCAGCGGTCAGATAACATTTTATTTTATACTTCAGTCGAGTGGAAATCAATCTGAAATGTATTATTCTTTCAGATTTTTGACTTCCTGCAACATGGTGCCGACATCCACAGATCGTCATATTTACTGTGTGTACTTGTCTTAAATTGATGTAAACCTGGAGCTTTGTCTCTGGAATAGTAATGACATTGTTACTGTGGTTACCCCCACTACTAATTGGTAGTGCAGGTGAGGTGTCAGCCATCCAATCCGGCTCAGCCACAGCTGCTGTCATGACAACTGTTTGCAAGTTTGTGTGTGTGTGTGTGTGAGGGTTGTTAGCATGTGCAAAACATGTGTGAGTCTGTCACTACTTGAGCTTTCTGATGTGGCAGGTGTATAAAAACAACAGATGCAAATTATGAACGTTAAACATTTGTTGGTAGTTTAATTTTCCTCATCACCTACACAGTGAATGTGTAATTGTCAATTAGTCTCCTGCCTGTGTGTGCGTACATGATTGTTATTGTGCTGACTGATGTGTTTTATTGCACGCAGGTTTAATTTAATGTTGATGAGTTCAGACCTGTGAGTCAAACACAGGTTTGACATTTGCTTGATATTAGGTTTTCCACTGTTTGAGATTGAGATTATCATGAGTCAAAAATATAAATAACATTGTAAAATCGAGTTTTAAAACAATTATAGAGCTTGAAAAAAAAGAAAGCTTTTTATTTTTTGCCATTAGCACCGATCAGTTGAGAAATTAAATTTTAGATTAAAACAGCATCTGTCTGCCAGAACTAATCACTGCTCTGCATACATGAACACGTCCATCTCTCATTGTTATACAGTATATGGCTTAGGAAAATGGGGTGAGGAAGCAGAAAATGCTGCTTAGTGAAAAAAGGGGAATAGAAAAATGATTAAATGTGTGCAAAGACCAATAAATTAATAAATAAAAATAACAGAAAACAGATAAAATGATAAACCATCTAAATATATATTAATATTCATTTTTATATCTACACTCCATCTTAATTATTTGACGTAATTGTTTATTTTGTGGTACCACTTCAGTATTTTACAGGTCTGTTATTTTTCTGTAATTTGCTAATAGTTTCCTAACAAAGTAGAATGATGTCATTTGGTTCTGATTATATAGAAAACAAAGGCCAAATAAACTCTGTGCACTACTTGCTCAGCACCAAATGGCAGACAGAAGCAGTTAGTGGAGCATTTAGCAGCTAAAGAGCCAGACATTTCCATCAAGAGTTGGTAGAGTAAAATAAAGTGTTTCCCATTTTGTTGCCTCCATGACTCCATAGATGGTAAAGTAGCTATGATTGAATGACTAAAGCAAAAGTCACCAAATCCTGTTGTCTAAAATGATAAATGACACTATTTGATTACTACAGTCTCCATTGTAGTAAGTATATTTTCAGGCCTGAATGAAGGCTTTGTATATGGAAAAATGAATATTGGCACCAGGGTAATGTGGGATTCATCTGTGTGTGTCTGAATCGCGTGCGTATGTGCGTGGACTCGAGCACGCGGGTGAGTGGCTGTGTGTGTGTAAGCATGTATGCATTAGTGTGTGAGCTCTGAGGGGAAATTCCTCTCTCAGGGCTGGGAGTCCTTCCTGTCGTAGAGCTGTGTTTGTACAGCCTGGCTTTGTCGGGATATCCTACCCTGCCCATGTCTGTGAGAGAGAGAGAGGGAGAGAGATGGACGGAGGGATGGCGGAGAGAAAAGAGGGGCACCAATAGGGGTGGGAGGGAGGAAGGGATAGAGAGTAAGGGGTCAGGCTGAGGAACTAAAGTGGACAAATGAGAAACGGAGCAGTGGAAGAGGCAGTGGCAGGAGTTTGAAGGATGGAAAACAAGGTTGACTTTTTAAAACCTTTACCTAATAGAATTTGGCATGCCGTCACAAATGTCTGCCCAGTGGTTCGAATTAGCATAGCTCGCCCTAATCCTGAGCTTTGTCACAGTTGCACTGGTTTGAAGCTGCAGGCAAAGGGACAGGGTCAGACGACCAGATGGCCTACTGCCCGAGAGAAGGGCAGATTTATCATGTGGGGAAATTCTCATGTTTTGGTGTTCTTTTATTTATTTATTAGGGAATCCCCAGTTCTTTCCAGCAATGCCATCTGCACAGGTCAAGACTGGCAACAATAAGAGTGAACGCTGACTGAAAATGAGCTTTTTCTGTACAGGAGCAAAGATGTCAGGCTCAGATGTTACAGAGAAAATGGTCCATAATGCTGCCAAGTGGAAGTGGTTTAGATGAAGAGACAAGGAAACAGACAAGAAGTGATTCTGAACAGAGGAAATCAAAAATCCACTTGTACTTGTATTGTTTGCTCAGAAGGTAACTGACACATGTATCTGACCACGTGTTCCAGTATTTTGTGTACAAATTTGTATTTGGACAAATAAAAAACGAATTTGTTATCAAAATATGCTGAGATATTGATTTTGATCAGTATTACATAATAGGTTTTTTTTTAGAGTTTCCTTGTACAGTCTGTATTAATACATAATTGACACTGAAATGCAGCTAAAAATGCACCACAAAGTTGAATCCATGCTTCAACCACAACACTTTTGTGCTGAGTGACTTAAACAACACACATGGCCATATAGAAAAAAATGTGGAGGGAATCACAAATTCAATAGATCTTTTTCACAGCAGATGTTTTGACATGTCAGTTAAAGTGGTAACTAATAACTGATCATAAAATTGTTACACTGAATTGCATTAATAGCTGGAACAGAGCCATCTGTAGCGTTATTAGTTCCACCTGTACTTTTGCAGCTGTGACAAGTCAAAACGTCTGCTGTGAAAGGAAAAGGATTAAAGTTATTAAAGTATATCAATATTATACAATAAAGATTTTTAAAAAGTCAGTGTGTGTGTGAAAGAAAAGGAAAACTGGTGATGCTTATGGAGCAAACACATCAGTCAAATCCCGAATATGAATACGCTTTGTGTCAGTTTGGGCAAAGTTTAACATTCATTCATTTGGACAACAAAAACCAAAGGAAATATGCAGTACATGTTCTTGATAATATTATTTCAGTACAATTCAACTTCACCATGCCAGCTGTAACAGTCGATCCACCACTGGATGGATTGCAATGAAATTTTGTACAGACATTCATGGTCTCCAGAGGATGGATCTTGCAGAACTAATGACATGACTTTTGTTCAGTGCTGATTAGCAGACGTTATAAGCTAACATGCTAAATGAAGACAGTGAGCATCTTAACATTGTCATGTCAACATGCTGATGTTTACATCAAATCACCACTATGTCTAAGTACAACCTCAGAGGGCTGCTAAACGTGGCCGTAGAGTCTTAGTCTTGTTTCACTGTGAAGATGAAATCTTGTCTTTCAGCTGTAAAACGTCAGAGACAGAAGACAAAATAATGCTTGTCATTTTTTTAATTATGTTTCTTATCACTGTTTTCAGATGGACTAATGTCCTCTGCTGGGTCAGTTTTCAATCTCCTTTAAAATGATTAGTACACACACACACACACACACACACACACATGTACACATATAGTACAAACACATACAACACACATGCACAGCTTTCCCATTATGTCATTTCCCTGCTGTCATCACGTTGGCCATTATCGCCTCAAATGGCACAAATAACACTGAGATGCTGTTTGTGTCAGAAGGAGGTAAAAATATCACTTCTCCACTGACTGT
This sequence comes from Trachinotus anak, assembly GCF_046630095.1. NCBI lineage: Eukaryota > Metazoa > Chordata > Actinopteri > Carangiformes > Carangidae > Trachinotus > Trachinotus anak. Next base: position 13,801,563 of record NW_027273865.1, read on the forward strand.
GATCTTATCAGCCTCTTCTGTGTCATGTTTACCTTGTGATTTTCCTAACACACTATGAGGTCACTTCGCCTGGCCTGGCCTCCGTCCCTCCAACGTCACTTTGGGATAGTAAAATAAATTGCTATGAGTGTGTGTGTGTGTGTTTTGGAAAGGTTGTCAGGAAGGGCTTATTGACGGTGATCTTCTTACACAGTCTTATCAGTGGTTGTTGATGTGATTTTAACTTGGTAATCATGGTTAATGTGACCCTTTAGGGCCTTCGTACAAAACCCCAACCTCAGTGACAGGGCTGACCACAGATACACCCTTCCTGCATCAGTGACTGTATCATTACCTGGTTGTGCGCACTTATAGGTGAAGAGGTGAGGGTGTGTGTGTTTGGGGGGGGGCACTGACTAAGAGAGAACAAAAGAAAAGAAAAAGTCTCTGGACTTCCCACAGGTCTTAACCTGCCATAGTAGTTGGCAGAAGGTGCAGGCAGAAAGAGGGAGCGGCGCATACAGTGGATGAAAGGAAGGGTGAGGAAAGAGGGAGGGAAGAAGGAGGGCGATTGGAAAGTTGATAAGGCTAAGAGGTCCGTGAACAGGCCAGCAGTGAGGTAACGCTGTGTGTGCATTTTGTAGTAGTGGACGGTTCATCATAACCAGCCTGATTATCAAAACGCTCCAACTCCAGCAGCATTTTATCCACTGAACGTTTACCAACCTGCTGCTGGAGAGACGAGCTGATTATACACTGCAGTAACATAAACTCCATGCAGTAAATATGTGTGTTTGCTAAACTATTTTGCATAAAAACCTTGTTGAATACATTACACTGTTAAACGGTAAGTCCACCAGCTGTATACGTCAAACCTCCAACCTTTTTGGCTTGTTAGCCTGTACAAAGACATATTGTATAGTCACATCACTTTTTATGATTTACTCCATCAACAGAGACGTTGTCTCTGCAAACACTTGTCATTGTTTCATTAAAACTGTTTGGGGCCCAAAGATGTCAAAGTATCCAATACATTAAAAAAGGTAAATAATAAAGAAAAGTCCAAAAAATGACAACAAGTGTGTGGAACAGCCTTTTGTTTTCTCTTAAACATCTCATGACCCATCAGATTTATCTTGTGACCCACAGGAGGGGGCTCAACCTGTTAGTTGGGAACCACTGCTCCACCTGAAGCAGCTATAGCATCGTCCTTACACACTGATGCGTCACGATTAACAGTCTAATAATGTCATATAAAATAAATATACCAGCACAAGGTCAATGTTTCTTTTGGTACTTTGATACTTAATATGCTGATAATGTTTATATTCCTTTACTTCATTATGATTTTGAATGCAGAACCTTTACTTGTACTGCAGGACTCTTGTATTGGCAGTTTTATTTAAGTAAAGGATATAAGTTCTTCTTACACCACTGCTACTGCGTGAAAAAAACTAATGTTATCATGATCGACCGCAGGATCTCACCATGCTCAGATGTAAATCATGAATACTTCAGGTGTGAATTTTAAGCCAAAGCTTACTGACTCCAGCTGGTCCATCTGTGGGCTACCTGCTATCTGCCAGCCTTAATGAACTGGCTGTGAGCCCACTGTAACCCAGAACATCTCATTAGCAGCATGACTTCTAAATACTGTGTGTGGGGGTGTTCTTCCACTTCCCCTACTACCTTTTTCTTATCTTATCAACTCTCCTTTCTTTTTTGTTCTCCGCTAATCTTTTCTGTTTTATCTTGGGATCCCTTTGTTTCACCTTCCTCTGCCCTCTTTGTTCTTTGTCTCCATCACATCTGAAAATCTGATAAAGTCCAAATGGTTATTCCACCACAGCTGCTGCAGTTGCATTTCTCCTCTGTCTCTCTATGCCCTTTATCTTTACATGCTCCCTGCGTAATTATACTTTCTACTCCTTTTCTCCTCCTGTACAATTACTCTGCTCACCTTTTCCTCCATCTGTTGAATACAGACATAGTGGACACAAATCCCTGACTCAGTGTTTTCTGCCACATCAATTTTCTCTCCCCTAACATTCTGCATCTCCTACACGACAACCTTTTGTCTTCTCTTCTGCTCCTTGCCTCCAGCTAATTTTAGCGATGCTGCAGACCTCCTGCCCTTAACCTCCCTCCAAATCCATCTCCCCTTCACTTCACACCTCGCTCACCTTCTGCGCCCATCACCTCTCCCGGCTCCCTACCTTTCTTCCTCTCCTCCCACTCATCCCCCCTCTGGCAGTACACTCCGTCAGCAAAGACGTGACTGCACATCTATGCAGCCCTTCAGGAGAAACTTCACCCACAATGCACACGGTGGAGAGATTTGCATGACGGGCGCTGGGGCATTTCACAGAGGGAGGGATGGATGGATGAATGAAGCAGGAACAGAAAGAGAGAGAAATAGAGTTGTAGGGGAAAGCGTTGGTCTGAATTATTCATCGCTGTTCTATAAGATGAACCAATGCTTCAGAAAAGCGCAAGATAGAAGAAACACCTGTCCTTTGGTATCTCTCAAGAGTGTGATATATCTGCAAGCTCAAAGTCAACATCTGAAGATGTCCAGCTGATGCCAGAGTCCCCTAATGTACTGCGGGACAGAAGTGCATAGGCTGACGTTATCTCTGCTCAGGGCTCTGAATTCTAATAAATATTCAGGTTTAGTCATGTTGGTTTAAAATGTATGTTACAATCTGCCCCAACCATCCAAGGGTAATCTGCAAGCTACAGTACGGGCTGCGAAGACTTGTCAGAGAGTAAAAGAAGAGCACAATAAGGCATCGTGCCTGGTCCAAGCCTGTGTTCATTAAAACGAACAGGGGTTTTTGGATGGTTCACCACAGTAATGTAACAGCCCTCCTCTTTCGTCTCTCTGTGAGGCTGCAGGTTGAGGTTTTCTTTAAGCAGCATCCAGTTGCAGCCTTGGCTTTTCTGGGTAGTGAGTCACTTCTGATACTTGTCCTTTTGTTCAAGGCTCAGAGCAAGGATAGAAACACACACACAAACACGCTCATTTTAAATATTTTATTAGAATCCACTATTGCATTTCAAGTACGCAGGATTTAAACAGGGGTTATATTCATCCTGACACTAGTGAGAAGAGAAAACACTGCCTGTGTGGGCTCAAATAAGGGTCAATAAACATGTTATTTTCATTTCATCAATATAGCACACCAAGGACGAGTGCTCAGTTTAGCAGGAAAGACTTCATTCACGTTCAGGTCAAAAACATAGCCCATCTCTGGGATTAGAACATAATTTGAGCTTTCGTCTACAAAAACAACATCAGGAGATTTAGAGATGTTAAAAAACAAACAATGAATACTAAAAAGCTGTCTCACAGTCTGTGTGTCTGGTTTATTTTTGTTGTTTAATGTGATATTAAACTCAAATTTATCTTTGTGGCACATGTTTGACAGATTTTTTATGTGTGTTTTCTTCACAGAAGTCCTTCTCTTTGGTGTTGGACGCTTTGGACTACGACAACGACACATCAGAATCAGGTGATTCTGCAATTTATGTGTTTGAATTTGTGTATTTGTGTGTCTGTGGGTATTTTTTAATCAATGGGTAGACAACAATGTAAAAAAGAGGCAGCCAAAATTAAATAACTTTATGCATGACATAATGGCAACATGGCATGACCCATAGAAAGAGACAGAGAAAGTTGTGTTGATGTAATGATGTGTGACATTAATGTGTATGATTCTCCTCCTCATTGGACATAGTTTTAATTTTATGCCTTGACTTATTAATGTGGTTAAACAAACTCAGTTATAGAGCATCAGCATTGATTTTTCAATTTCAGGAGACAGGTAAACAAAAAAAAAGCAAATTAGCTTTAGCTAAGGCTAGCTCTGTCTATCCAGTCATGATGCTTTGGATTTCACCTCCACTTTGTCTTTTCTGGAAATTTACAGCTTAATTTTTTCTAAATTACTCGTTTCTATGACTTTTTTTTTTTTTTTTTACTTTACCATAAAAAATATTATGTCAAAAAGTCAGGTTCTGTTCATAACTCATTTTCAATAAATGTGTCAAAGGCATCTGTGTAAATAAGTGTTTAGCATGTTAGTTGGTGTTAATTTTCTTTTTTTTATCCATTGTAATTGTGTTTAGCCATAGCCACTCCACAGGTGTTGGAGCATCAAAATTGATTTTTCCATTATAGGTTAGAAAAAGTTGGTAAATTAGTTTTAGCTAAGCAAGCTCTGAGGCCGGCTAACACACTGTAGTAAATTTAGTTTTTACCTCGTTTTTTTTCCCTGGAAATTTTGCATGATGTTTAAAAAAATTCTAAAACATAATAATGTGTTTATGGTAAAACACGTCAAAAAGTCAGACTGATTTGTTTTGGCTTTGCAGGGCAGTTTTCTCTCACCAAGAAAACAGTTTTCCTCAAGCAACATGAGCGCTTGTTTATGAGTATGTGTGGTTCAACATACTGAAACAATGTGAAAATATCCTTTGTGTCTTTATGTCTGTGATCATACGAGGTTAGAGGGTCTTTTAACCAGACCCTTTAATTTCCTGCTCGTCTCCTTGTTGTTTCTCCTCATAATCAGGAAAAGCTCCATGACAGGGAATGTGAGCTGCATGCTATAAAAAGCATAACACACACACACACACACACACACACACGCACACAGATGCAAACAGATGTTCCTATGCCTTCCTCATTCCTGTCATGCCACAATCCTCCCTTTCATCCCACCATCCTCTACCTCCGTCTCAGCCAGTGGAGGGACCACAGTCATATCCGAAAGATGACTGAGATAATGAGGACTGCACCAGCGATCCTTCTTCCTCTCTGTGTTCATCTCTCCTGTCCTCTTCCATCTCTCCTTCCCTATGTCCTCCAGCGCTGCTCTTACGTCTTGTTTGCATTATGTGCCGTTTCCACCTGAGCTCCTGACAGCCTCTACACTGAGTCTTAAGCCGTTCACTAGGCCAGCAGCTTAGCTCAGCCCAAACACAGGCCTCCTGTAGCAGTCTGAATGGACTTATCAGGCCCTGCTGCTAATCAGAAAGGATTACCTAGTACAGCTGTATCCTCTGTCTTTGGAAATAGTGAGAAATGATGATGTTCTTGGTGCACCGACAGTGTGACCTTCACTGAGTTTTGTTTAAATAAAATATAGCTAGTGTCAATGTGCAGTAGCACACTGCTGTCTTTTAAAGGATACTTCGGGTTCATTACAACTTTGGTTTTATTTTCATAGTTTTGGCCCTGATTTCTTCAGTTATGATGACATTTTACTCACCAAAATAACTGCTAAGATCTGGAAAAACAACATCTTGTGTGATGAGAAACACAAGCAGCCGGACAGTAAACAGGCAAACAGTTCATCTGAACTATCTTACCCCAACCCTAACCCAAAATGTTTTTAAAATCCTGCATTACAGTAAAACTGTATCAGTGTAAGTGAGTTGCACTGAGATGTTTGTGAAGAAAATTGCTTACATATTTTCTTCCACAAAATTTTGGCTAACCCGGGGTCCATATCGTAAAAGCCATTTGTGTGAGCACTGCTTAATTTAGTTCTTTGTTCGTATTTACAAACATGTGGAAGTTTATTAGCAACACCTAATGAAAAGTATTGCAACTGTCCTGTGATAAATCCTCTCTTCATGGTTGTAAGGTTCCAAGGTTTTGATTTAGAGAGGTGCTGATTCAACTCTGTGATGACTTTAGAGATGTGGTCTGTGGTGCTGTATTGCATTTTACTGAGAGGTGTTTCTGTTGGGGTGGATAGGATAATAGAAACATCTGTTAGTATAACACAAATAATACAAACGAAACAGAAAAAAAAGAACTAGGCATAATAGCGAATCAATTAGACATCATGAATTAAATGCAGTGACAATTTCTTTTTAACAAAAGGTAGTGAGCTCTTGATGATGTGCACTTTGATGTTCCACAGCTGTACTCCTACACCAACATATTTGGCCATGTTTAGATTTATAAAAAGAGAGATGAAAGTGGTTAACCTGTTCAATTAAGTGCATATACAGTATATAACACTTTTGATACATGTCTTGAGTAGTAACAATATCAAAGTGAGCAAGAGGAAATGATTTCATGTTGCAAATCGCAGCTTTCACGAGGCAAATATGCTCAAATGGGCCCCAGGAGATTTATTCAAAACCTGTCTGATCATATCATCTCTTGACTTTCACCACAGTCCCAGATCTCAGCTTTTACAGGTACCTTTAATATTTGCGCTCATTGTTTCTCCCCAAAACGCACTGTGTGCTTCTTTCAGTCCTAACAAACTTATTGAATTCATTTACTTTGTCATAAAACATTTGCAGAGCTGGAAGAACTGGAAAATTACATCACAGTCCTTTTCTTCTTTGTGTTTGGTGCCACATTGGTATATTTCTCTGCTCATTATCCCTACCAAACATCGATAACTGGAATAGCATGAAACCATGGGCAAGCACTATTTATCACACACAAGATATTAATGAAACGGGTGCCCACTCATGAAAACAATGCTCCCACTTGTGGCACTACTATCGGTCAAAAACTTTAATTTTGCCAGTTTGGTGCAGTAATGAACTGGAATTATCTTAAGATAGCTGCCGTTACGTTTTCTCCACGTTCACCCTATAAATATGTGTTCACATTTTGTCATTTTGAGTGCTGCTGTGTTCACTCATAATTCATTTGTATTGACAAAGCACTCGCAGCCACAAAACTGCCACCACCGCTGGAGAGAAAGTGGAATTCAATATTGGAACTGTTATAATCTAGACCAGCTTGTCTATAAAATTCAAGACACATGTTTAGACTGAGAGCTTTTATCCAGATGACAATAAGCGCAGTGGGACAGCCTCAGAAGAATCAAAACAGAAAACAAAAGCGAGGCTCACTATCTGGCTGATCTGTTGGTTTCCGTTGGTCTATTGATTTGTTGGTTCATGTGATATGGAATAGGGGTGTTTTCTCTCCTGTAGTGTTTTCTCAGCCACACTCAAGGGCAGGCACTTGACAGGTAATACCAGGCAGTGGGGGACAATCACCAGAGGCCACAAGAAGAGATTTAAGTGCTCTCTCCACGTGCAGACACGATCCCTGTGTATCTGCTGCTACATTCTGTTTGCTTTTCTGTAAAGTGTGATTTCAAAGGCAGCTCAGGGTTTCTGGTTGCTGCTGTTTTGTTGTCTAATATTTGAGTTCCTCTCTCTCTCTCTGTCTCCCTCTGTCTCTCTACTTGTGCTCACTTGTTATTGTGCCATCTCATTTAATCTCATTAGAGAAGAAATCAGACTCTGTTACACGTTCCCTGCTGTGCTGTTTGATAATGCGATTATTTTTTTCTTCTGCTGTTCTTCTCTCCTGCCAAAGAAATGGTGATGATGAAATTAGCCCTCTGACATGCCAGAGTCATAAAAGAATGAGAGACCCACAATGCCCTGCAGTGGCATGATGAGTTTTTGGAAAAGGGGCGACGGCTGAGCTAACAGTTCGCTCAGTGTCCGCTCTCTTCCCATTCCTCTTTTACTCTCTTAAACACACACTCATGCACACACATAAACACACATGGACAAACATGCACACACACAAACCGTCCAGTATGTGCCCCTGTTTTCATTCCTTTGTGTCAAACCACAGTGATCTCATCTCTCCATCAGGCGGGTTGTTATGTGTGTGTGCTAATAGCTGCCTCCCTTCCTCTTTGGCTCTGTCTGCCTCTGTCTGCCTGCCTCTCTCGTGCGCACACACACACACACACACACACACACACACACTGTCCACTCTCCCTCTCTCCATCGCTGACTTACTTCCAATGAGGCTTTTCCTCTCTGTGTTACTATCGCACAATCTTTCCCTTTATCCTCACCACCATCTCTTAAACACACACACACACACATACATTTAGACACACTGATATATACTCACACACACACACATTCTCAGCGCTTTGTGTTAATACCTTGTCAGAGGACATTATTACTGAGTTGGGGATGACAACACTTTTGGGAAATCCCCTCCGGGGGTCAGTGGCAGCAGCCACTGCCCCAGCACTGCCCCAGGCCTCGTCTGGTCCTCTCTGGTTTTCAGGCTGCCCCCTTTCTTCCTTGCAGACCCCTGACCCCTTTTGTCTGGTCCTATACTTGGTTCTTACCTACATCTGTATTCATACACAGTTTTCTTTTTTAGTTTATCGCTCAAATCCTCACTGTCTGCTCAAGTGATGTGATGCTGACTGATGTTTCTAATACGTTATGCACAAGAAACACTGTACAAATTAAAGGATGAAAGAGTTTTAGTGTTTTAGAGAAGGCCACTCACCCAGATCATAACACCATGAGAAAAAATGCTTGCTTAAGTGACCTGCACCAACAAAGAGCCTCAGAAGATTAAAGCTGCAGTGATTCATATTTCTATATTAACAAAAGAGCAACTGGCTGCTTGTAACATGAAAGAAGCAACAAACCCACAGAGAATAATCACCCAACCCTGCAGTTCCCCCAGCTCTACCTTGGACCTTAACCAAGCAGCAGCTTCTGAAAGGCTGAAAAATAAAGTCAGCACGAAAGTGCCAAGAACTGCAGTTCCTCGAATGACCACTTGAGGCTGGTTCAAGAAGCAGTTCAGTCCCCATAGACGCCTTTGTTAAAATGTCAAACGTTACAGCAGAAATAAACATGTTTACAACCTGGTACAAAGACGGTTTTGGTTTCTTTAGCTAATTTCCTCCTTCATGACAACCGTACGGCAGTTAATTTGTATATAACTCACTCATTTCAATTTTAATAAGGCTTAAAGTTAAGCATAATTGAGGGGAAGCCGCTCTGAGTGACAGGTGGGTGAGCGTATGCTTGCCACAAACTAGCATTCACCGAAGCCTCAGCTCAACACACACACCACTTTGTGCCTCTTTTTGGACTAGTCATGAGTTGGGTGGAGTCAGGCCTGTTGTTTCCAGCCACAGGCAGTTAACAAGCTCTAAATATCCACTGTACACTATCTGCTCAGCACCAAACAGCTGACAGACAGTTAGAGACTAGCTGGTGAACACAGTGGAACATTTAACAGCTAAAGAGCCACACATTTCTCTTTAAGGAATTGTTGACCAAAACAGGACTAAAAAAGTGTAAATACTGGCCTTGGGGCCAGAAACACGACTCCAAATTAATGCTAATGCTGCTCTGTAACCACTGGATGTGTTTATACTGCAACCCTTTGCAACACATTCATCATATAAACTTTGTAAGATCTTAATATATTAGTGTTTAAGCAATAATTTACTTAAAAAGAATTCCCACAGAATAAAGTTGGATCTAATTTAAATCTTCACAGTTTTGAAAAAGTGTTTCTTTCTTTCATCCTGCCTCAGGTCAGTTAATTGAGCGAGTCCTCCTCTCGTCCATGCTGAACCCTGGTGAACAGTGGCAGATGTTTCGTCACCACGGACGGACTCTCAGCCTGGAGTACCGGCTTCGCTTCCGCTGTGACTCCAATTACTACGGACCTTTCTGCAACAAGCTCTGCCGCGCACGTGATGACTTCTTCGGTCACTTCAGCTGTGACCCCAGCGGCTCCAAGGTCTGCATGGACGGCTGGACGGGGCCAGAGTGCAAAGAAGGTGAGAGAGGAAACGTTAATCTGCAACTTTTAACATTTTCTCCTGTATAAATTCATAAAAAATTAAAATTTGTGAATAAAATTATTATAAATTTACATTTGTTAAGCATAGTCGCAGTCAGAGCTGGGAAAAGCAACTATTTTGAAAATCGATTAATGGTTCATGTTTTTTTTCAAACAAAAATGCCAAACGCTGCCTGGTTCCAGCTTCTTAGAAGAGAGAATTTGTTGCCTTTGTCTAGTGTGATATTAAACTGAACAGCTTTGGGTTTTGTTCTTTTATTCTGACACTAACAATCTGAAGCCATCACCCTTTGTTTCCAGGATATTATGATGAGCATTTTTCATTATGTGATATAATGTGAAGGCAAGTAAATTTAGTAATAGAACATACTATAGTTTACATAATAGAATTTTATGACAAATCTTAAGATTTTTGTTGCTTACTCAGTTTCAACTGCATGTATATTTTGGAAAGATGTTTGTTGCCTGAAATTGCTCAGTTGATATTCAAAATCCACAATGTTTCTGTCCCTTAAGCCAGAAATGGTTTCTCATCAATGGCCTCAAAATGACGTGAGGCCACTGACGAGAAAAATTAGAAAATGTTTTTGGTTTCCATTTATTTTTCCACTGGCCCAAGAAGGGGATTTCCTCTTCAGTGATACTTTCCAAAGTTTCTTAAAGGTTTTTCCATGTGGGTGTCTTCTGTTTTCCTGTCTAATTATGCCTCCTGAAGCCCTTTGAAACTGTTATTGTAATTAAGAGCTGTTCAAATAAACTTGACCTGTAGCTTCATAAGTCATCTGTGAACCAGTGAAATCATTTTAAACAGCTGGATATGTTGTTTTGAACACACATACCTACTCACATTTATGTTCATAGTTTAAGCCTAAAACCAAGATGTAGCCCTCCAACAACCACCTGACAAAGTGACGATTGGCCTCATTAATGTTTTTACTGTTCAAAATGATGACATGCAAGATGGTTTTCAGAAAAAAAAAGAATAGTATGAATATACACATTTATCCTGTTAATGTCAGTAAGAAGAATCCTGACAGCTATCAGGACTCATCACTTTGACCTGCTCCAGTAAATACACACCATGTAGCTTCAGTGGACAGTATGAGTGTGAGGGATTATTCTGCGTCTGACCATGACTCATCAGCTGGATGACCTCACTGTGTGACCTCGGAGCGCTGCCATCATGCTGCGATGGTAAAAGTGAATGGAGGAAACCAGAGTGGAAACCATGGGAACCCTGAAGGACAGATAGCTAGTTTAAGGACATCCTGCAGCCCTGCCCATCCCGCCCCTGTCTCACTTCATTTGACTTCCTCCTCAGCAGGTCGCTGATTGGAGCGGAGAGAAGCAGGAAGTTTGAAAAATTTGTCAGGGTCCCTCTGTTACCTCCTGTAGGTTGCTGATCACGATGAACTTCAGGCAGTTTCCAGTTATGGGTTTTCCAGCTAGAAACTCTTTAGGCAACGTACTTAAAGGATAGGTTCACAATCGGTCAAGTCTTTCTTAAAGCATTAGTCAGACACCACTATGAACCCTGAAACAGTTTTTTTCTTGCTGTGATCATTCCTTCTGTTAATTCTGGCCATTGAAAAAATATTTCCTCTTAGTGTAATTTCAGTTTAAGTGATTAAGCAGTTTGAGTTGGTCAAAATAAGTGGATAACTTCCAAAGTTTACAGTCCTCTTAGTAAAAAAATCCCTCATTGTATTTCCCTGTTGAGCTAGAATGGAGAGATAGTAACAAATAAGGGAATTGAAGGGGAATAACAGGATGAGTAAAATAATTGAGATGGCTGAAGGCTCTATGAGCTGCAGATAAACCTCTGACTACATGTTTACAGAGAGGAATCTGCTTACACTGTAAATGGATTAGGGGATCGGACGGAGGGAGGGTTTTGGTAAATGGCTAGTATAAAACAGGGGGAACAATTACAAAAAAAAAAAAAAAACAGTTTCATTGTTCATATGCACTCCTGACAATTGTTTTAAGACAGACTTAAAAATGTGAACCTGTCTTTTAATTTAGACCTTTCCTCATGGAGTTAGTTAGAAGACAGTCTTCCAACATTTTTATCCTGGGTGACAGTACCTACATGCATGGTCTCCTCTACATCACCTCCGTCAGTGGTTCTCACAGTAGCATTAGTTCATATCATTCTAATCACAGAAGCTGTCCATCATGGTGATATCTGCGTCTTGGTGAAAAGAACTACAGGCATGTCAAAAACACTGATGCGCGTCGCCACTGGCTGGTTACATCAAAGTAAAATCAAACACTAACTAATGCAATTGATTTGGAAAATTTTATAGAAGCTTTACAGTGTTTCTGCTGGTAATGGACTGCCACAAATACATAACACAACAACAAAATAAGCTAATTTAGGCCAGTTTTCTGGTGTGTGTGCAATGTTAGCGCTGGGTCTTACCACTGAGAAATGTGTGAACTCTCCCAAGTCAGAATAATTTCTTGTTCTTCCATGTGAAGACTTAAAGGAGCTTTTGCTATTTTGCTAAACTTTTTGAAGTCAAGCTATCGCTACATAGCCAGCGTTACCATTAACAGTTGTTTACTTACCAGTCTAGAAGAAACGTTTTAAGTTCAGCATCAAACTTCATCCCTTTACTCACCAGCAGCTGTCTCCAGCAGTGGAGAGCAACACCAACGTTCACTGTTGTCCCTGTTTTCTTCTACTGAAGTTAGCATGCTAACCAGCTAGCCCAACAATGGCTGAAGCTCTTGTCAAGCAGCCTGCTCCACCACCACCTGCTCCTGCAACAGACCATGTTCAGCAGCAGAGAGCGGTGTGAATATTATTGACGTGGTGACACAAACAATCAATTATTGCTATTATTGTTTATGGTTGATAAAGAGAAAATCTCTTTTTGCTGGGTTTTTTTTTTTTTTAGCTTTTGAAGGGGTGCAAAACAGAAAGAGTTTGAGAACCACTAACCAATGTTGTGTTGCACAATTAAGTGTTTGTTTTATATATCAGTCGAATTCAGGGGTTATTTGTCGTTCACTGCTTTGACTTTCTGTTAAACTGACAGACGTATTCACATGTAGACTGCAGGTTTCATACCCAGTAACTCACTTGGATGTCATTTCTGTCTCACAGTTACTATTTTCTAGTCTCTAACAGATCCTTTTTTGCATGTGTGCATGTTTTGTTCACAGCGGTATGCAAGCAGGGGTGTCATCAGGCCCATGGCTACTGTACTGTACCTGGAGAATGCAAGTAAGTCAAAAGATCGTTTAAGAAAATTTTGTAATTTCCACAAAATGCACTTATGTGAGTGATGGATTCTCTTAACAAATAAAACTACCTAAGTTAAAAACTGCATATGACCTGTGAAATTATGAATCTGTTGTAGATTTATACATTTTTTTCAGCGTAGTTGTGCCACAGCAGAAACCTACCTAATTTAAGTGAGCGTTTCCAAAGCAGCAACAGATTAAGCAGCAAGAAAACCTCAAAAACGTTTAATTAAAAAGAAAGAAAGTTACATTCATTCAACAACAGCAACAGTATAGGCACATAAAGTGAGTAAGATCTGCAACTTACGCTCTTTGGCACAAGTTGTTTGGCTTTAGAAAGTTGTACTAACAAATGGAGGATTTTAAATGGACACAGCACACAAACCTCAGCTACTTTAACTAGAGTACATTAACAGAAGTAAAATTGTTGTGATTATATAAATTAATATTTTACTATAACTTGGGATAAATTTATAGAAAAGTTTAAGTTGGATAAACCTGTTAAATTGCCTGACACGAAATTCAGCTCATCTCTGTTGCCTTAAAACTTTGAATTTTCTCTCATCTTTCTATTTTTTACAGTGTGGAACAAGTTCAAAACAATTATTCTTAATCAGATCAGCATTACATGATCAAGTCTCTCTTCTCATCTGCTCTAGGTGTCACTATGGCTGGACGGGTCCTCTGTGTGACCAGTGCGTGACGTTCCCTGGCTGTGTGTACGGGAGCTGCACCGAGCCCTGGCAGTGTGTGTGCGATGTCAACTGGGGAGGACTGCTGTGTGACAAAGGTCAGATATGCGCTCTGTTAAGTTCCTGCTGGAGAGATGAAAGAAAACATTCATATTCCACTGAGGGCATTATATTTCTGTTTGTCACTCAGTTTTCCTTCTTCTGTTCAATTCAACATCCCAAACCTGTAAATGGAGCCACTTGTATTGAGGATCCTGCACCTGCTGTCAGACTCTAATGGTCCTCGCTTTAACATCCCATCCCGAACTCCATCATTTCACCAGAAACATAATTCTTCTGTTCAAACTAAACAAAAAATTACCGTTGTTTTTTGTCATGTTAGGAACAGTACTATCAATAATTCAACTTAAAAAAAAACATCTAAGATTTATACCAAAACTAGTGAAAAAAGCCAGTTGACTGTGTGACAACCTCCAAGACTCACCACGACTGCTGTGGCACAGTCATAAAAGACTCCAAACTCTGCCCTTAAGGCCTGTAAAACATTTTTTACCTTTTTACTGTCTGTGAACCCAAAGGTGTAAGAAATTCAAACTGCACCTTGCTCTTTAAACTCACAAACCCACTGACAGATTCAGAGTACTCATTAAAACAGAGGCAGTAATGATGTTTATCGCTTCTTGTTTTGCATGATAGCACATTTTCATCAGAATTTTATTTTACTGTTACAGTTAAATACAATCAAGGTTCTCCACAGCTGAACTCCATAGGCAGAGAACTGTGTATTGTTTTGCAGTGTATGGTACTCAGTCTGTCTGTGTGTGAGAGAGAGAGAGAAACATTGTGTGTACAGTATATTAGTTTGTCAGGCGTTGTCTTCCCACACCTTCTGATCTTCTGTATGAAATAAGACAAAGCTCCCTCTGGGCTTCATCCTCCACCCTGAAACTTTTCCCACCACACTGTAGCAAAGGCCCTCCAACATTATCCTTGAATTTACCCACCCACCTCCCTTCTGTCCCACTGTGGGAGCTGGGATCTGGGAGCCAAACGAGTGCCCACGGGACGCTGTATTGTGCAGAGGAAAGGCGATAGCCTTGGGTAAGGTGAATGTGAGCAGGGTTGGGCTGGGCACTCTTAGCTAGGTGGGGTCCTAAGCTGTTTCTGTGCATTCAGAAGGGCTCTGTAAAGAGCTGTGGTGAGACAAAAAGACTGTGGGCATGGAGGAAATCATTAGAGAAAACGAAGCTTTAATCAGCCTCAACACTGGAGACAACAGGCCCTGCAGCTACTGGCCTGCACAGTCAGCACACTGAGATGACCTGGACACACTTCAGCCTCTGTGCTGTGTGTGCTGTATGTGTGAGAGTGTGTATGTGTGTGTGTTCTGCTCTTTTCCTGAGACAAAGTCAAGCAGAAGTGAACCTGGATCCATCTGCGTCCTCATCCCCTTACCTCTTCTTCCCTATATTCTTCCCTATTTCTCTGCTGTTTTGTGACTTAAGCTATAGAAACATACCTTCCTCATTTTTTTGTACTATTTCAGATCTGAACTACTGTGGCACCCACCAGCCCTGTAAGAACAGTGGGACCTGCACCAACACTGAGCCAAACGAGTACAAGTGTGAGTGCCAGGAAGGTTTCAGAGGACGTAACTGTGACATTGGTGAGTGTGGCCTCATTAAACAGGCACTGAACCACTGAAAAATGTAAATGTTTACTTAAATACTGCATGTGGATGCAACAGATAAAAAAATGTAATGACAGAGGTGCACAGAGAAAGAAAAAGAGAGGAATAACACTATGTGGTAAAGGGGGCAAAAGTTAAGGTCGGTGTTAATTATTCAATTATTAGGCAAGTGGAAACATCCTCTTTGGTGATAATAGGAATTTGTCTTAATTTTGAGTAAAAGCAACTTCTCCCACCTTTAATTTTACATTATCGACGATTAGGGTGTGCTACAATATTATATGTCCAGGACCTTTAGATTTCCTCTCTTTCTTCTCCCATCAGTCGAACATGCGTGTTTGTCGTCCCCATGTATGAACGGAGCCACCTGTGTGGAAGACCCAACGGGTTTCAGCTGCATCTGTACTGACAGCTGGACCGGAAACACCTGTTCAGATGGTGATTGTCAATGCCACACACACACACACACACACACACACACACACATACACATACACAAATTCCTCACTTACACACACAACTCTGAGCTGAGGGGCTGTGCAGTGTGAGATTGTCTGTGATTGGTTGTTATTGGATCAAAGCCAGTGAGTGACTCTAATCAGTCCAACAGAGGAGGCTAAATTAGGCTGAACACAAACAGTATCAACAGCAATCAGTAATCTGTCTCGCCCTCTGTCTAGCCCTGCATGTATGTGTGTGTGTATGTGTGTGTGTGTGTGTGTGTGTGTGTGTGTGTGTGTGTGTGTGTGTGTGTGTGTGTGTGTGTGTGCATTTACATGTGTATTTGCATTGCCAAAAAAAAAGAAAGAGACTGAGGTGGAGCAGGTGATGTAGGTTACACTGTGAGTTATGTGTGTTTTTTTGAATGGCAGAGAATCAAGGGTTTATTTTCTAGATATAACTGATAAAATACGAGCTTCTCATAAACAACAGCAATTCACAGCTACAACAATGACATTAATCATGTACTCTGGTCCAGGAAAGTAGGAGTTTATTCTGATTCTGTAGACACACACTGACCTACATATTGTACAACATGAGAAACGTGACTTTTTCTGCCTCACAACAAACTAACTGACAAAGGCTACTCAGTGTTTACCTTGAGATTGAGATCACTGTGTATTTACATGCACTTTTCAGTCACTGTCAGCTTTCTGCAGTAACCTGATTTCTAAACGGTCATGTAAACAAGACACACACAGTATTTGCAATCAGAGTAAAATATGCATAACATTTCTCCTGAAGAAATCCAGTCTCTTAGCCATGATCAGTTTCTAACAGGATTTCACAAGAAAACACGTGGATAACACAACGTCAGACACAAGTCTGGAACAGCGCAGTGGAGGGATGAAAAAAAATAAACATGGTGATGCACCTTGTATTCAAAATTATTTAATTCAAAGTTCAATTATAACTTAAAGGGATACTTGTTTAGTATTGCAAAAAACATGTTCATACCCAAATTGATATCACTGGGGTTATTTTTCCAGACTTTAGAAGGGTTCCTTAAAAACCACAGAAGATATTATAAAGGTTTTTATTGGGTGGGTATGGTGGCCTATAAGTGTAAAAATGGTGAAGTGCCCCTTTAAGGTGACACTAAGGAGCCTCCAGAAGTCTAAGTTTACTTCAACAGCCAAGCAGATAACTCTTTGTAAAATTCAGAAATTCAGACACATTTGCAATAATTGGGGAGCATCCTCCATATATCCCATCAGGCGCAGATACACTGAAATGTAAAAGATATTATAAACAGCGCAAAGACTCACCTAAACTGACAGGACTGGTTGACCTGTTTGAATACAGATCTCTTGTCCACACTTGGTCACTGCTGCCATTGGTTTACATCAGCCCGCACACTGTAAAATCTCCCTCTCTCATGTTTTGAGGCCTGGATAAAGGTCGAACATGTTTTTGGCGGCAAAGTAACAACTGAGCTGTCACAACAGGCTGTCTCAGGCTCGATCATGTGGTCCATCTGTGTGTGTGTGTGTGTGTGTGTGTGTGTGTGACACTTACGTGTACAGTTGTAGGTTTGAGCTCATGTTGTGTGTGACGGCAGGCGAGATTGGATCATACAGGTTATGGTCTGTCAGAGCTTTGTGTGTAAACAAGCTGCGTTCCACATCCTCTGCTTTCACCTCAATCATTATAAACAGTGCTGCCTGACATGTAAACACTTCAACGAGAAGCATTTTTATCAGAGAGAGAGAGAGAGAATATGAAGAGGAGAAAGACAAACAGAGGAATGAAGGAATAGTTTATTTTTGTTCTGGTTCATCACTCTTTTTATTTGTTGCTCAAACGTTGTCTATCTCTGTCTCTGTATGTGTTGTGGAGGCTCTCTGGGGAATACACAGTGAGAAGATCATCAGGCAGGGAATAACAACCAAAACCACATCATAGTTCTGTTTTCACACTACATATACATACATACATATACATATACATACATATATATATATATATATATATATATTGAGAGAGAGAGAGAGAGAGAGATACATATATATCCAACCAATATTAATTAAAGGCTTCTTTGTTATAGATTATCTGTCTCGTTTTGGAAGAAGTGCCGCTGGCTTGACGTGGTTATTATTGCTGAGGATTGGTGTCAGGGTCAGAAGGATGGAAAATAGTTGTCTTGCAGGGTTAGGTAAATGAAAAAAGGTTATGAGAGAGACAGAGAGCTCTTGAGTGGAAGACATATACCACAGAGATATGCATGGGAAATGTTATGATGCCACTACTGCACAAATATGCCATGTGTAATAGGAAGTTATGCATGGTTAACCCCTAAGCTTAGAGCTGTCTATCTGTCTGTGCTCTTTTTCCCCACGTTCCCTCTGTTTCGTTATCTGTTTTTAATTCCTTTTCAAAGCAGTGGAACCAGGCGTGGCAGCTCGGTTTTTCTATTCCCAGTTAAACCCCTGTCTTTCTCCCATCATCCTCTCCTCTATTTAAATTTATTTCATTCCTCCTCCTTTCCAGGAAAGGTTTGAGAAGTCAGACATGTACGTGCAGCAGATGATTGTATGTGTTTGCTCAGAAACCAGAGCAGCAGAGAGGAGAATGAAAACACAGGCCACCAAAGCACCCGCATACCAATGCTACAGTTCAGATCACGCATGTCCACATGGTGGCATCACACACATTTACACACACGAAATGTCTCTTTAATATTCACACACACACATTCCCATTACACAGACCAGTAGTTCATGTACGATGTTTCCCCTTTCTCTTCCCAGCGGTGAGGCAGTGTGATCGGAGCCCTTGCGGACGTGGAGCGACGTGTGAGGAGGCTCCTGGAGGTTACCGGTGCCTCTGCCCGCCTGGATGGACTGGCAGGACGTGCCAGCTGGGTCAGTGGGTCAGGATTAAACAGCTGTTTCCACTTAAGTGGACTTTTACATGTATTATATATACATGTAGAGGGCAACTGGCTGTGAATAATGGTGGCCTGTTATGTCTATTCTTCTGTAAGATATGCATACATATTTCATATAACATCTTTCAAAACACAGTAGGAATATGCTTTAATAAATAAAGTAAAAATGACTAAATCAAGAGTAAAAGTAAAGCTGGGCGAAATGTCAGTATTATTGTTATTGACTTTAAGCAAAATAATGGTGATAATATGATCTTATCACTGTGTTTGTTCTCCAGATTTCTTTTATTTATAAATGAATGACAATTAATGACGAAATTAGTTAAGGAAGGTCAGTTCAGTAGCCGTTCTTGACAGAGCTGCCCAGCTGTCACGAAAATGTAAATCCTCAACTTCCTGTCCAGTTGGCTTCAGAGTTGAGACTGAAAGTTCGTTCTTGACTGTTGACATGGCAACTGACAAACAGTCCCACCACAAGGTCCGTTTAGCAGCTGTTCTGGAGCTTTAAGTTGGCAATCCTAACTGGCTTGGTTATATACATACAAAAAAGGTTTCATGTAGCCTAATGCAGTGCCCTGATTTGAGCATTAGTTTATTTATTTTGTTCGTTATTTTGCACACATTAGCCACTACTGTGTTGAGTGTTAGAAAAGATATCCTTATTTATATTGTGATACTGATTTCAACCATATTGCCCAGCCATAAGTAAAATACATTTAAAACTGAAAGGTACAACAATGATGCAAATAGTGTTTTTAAAGATTTAGCAATAACTGGTGTTAGTTTAAATAAATCTTTAAAAGGAGGATTGGGTTTTGGTTTTACAAAACGACTTCATCAAAAAGACAGGAGAAGCACACTGTTGACTGTTTGAGGTGCAGACACAAGGTCCTTTAATGCCACAAAACACACAAAAAAGGTGGCACACTCATTGCCAATGATTCAATACAGTTTAATTAAACCAACACTTCACCAGACGCACTGGCTTTATTGGGGATGAAAGTACTGGGTTTCATTAAAGTGAAAAAACACAAAGCCTTGAGTGTGTGACCATGTTTTACAAGCTTTGTGGTAAAGATTTTACTGCTAGAACCAAGAGCACAGATTGTGAATCAGTTTATATGAGGTTAACAGGCACGTGATAAACTGTGGTTCGATGCCAAAACTATGTACTGCACAACTTATCAATAAAACATTCAACTTTGAGCTGAGCCTGACAGATAAACAGAGCAATGACACTAAAGATGGTGCAAATGGATTTCATCTGAATGGCCCTCATATCATACTTAAAAAGTTGAGCGTACTGGTGTGATAATTTTTCATCATTAAAGTATGTCTCTCCAATTGATAAATATCAGATTTTCTCATTAGTAGAATAGACTGTATCTATTCTACTAATGAGAAAATCTGATATTTATCGTCTTCAAAGGAATCTAGTTGTAGGATCTTTATCCCTGATCCTCTAACAAGAAAAGCCAATCTGAGCTGTAATACACAGCTGGTTTCAAAAGCTGCAAAAGCCTGTTTTTCAGTGAGCAATATGTGATTATGATTTCTATTTGGGGTGAAATATGCATTTAAAGCACAAATTAAAGGAGCAAAAATACCCAGTGGCATGTTAATTCTCCTATCAACCCATCCTGACTCTAAATTAGTGTTCTCTAAATGCAATGACACGTCTCTTCAGGCTGCATTCGCTCATATTGACGAGTATGCTCCCAGAGGGCGATTGTGTTAGATAGTACAGCAGTGGGAATATTGTCCAGAATCAGGTCTCTCTCTCGCTCTCTCTCTCACACACACACACACACACACACAGAGAGAGAGAGAGAGAGAGAGAGAGAGAGAGAGAGAGACTTTATATACTGCATACAGAGGCTTGGGGGGTTATGAAGTAAAAACTGAGACATATTTCAGGATGACAACCTCTCCTACTCCTCTGTGTTACAGTGATATGTCACTCTGACACTTGATAATCCCCCATAGTTCCACATCACAGGTCAGTAGCTCACAGTATAACACATGCACGTACACACACACTCACACGCACACACACGCACACACACACACACTCACACACACACACACACACACACACAGTTTTCAAACACAAGTGATAAAACTCTGTATAGCCTGAGCCGACAGCATCAGTGGACGCCCAAATGGTGAAAAGCAATTATACCTTCTATCAGTTTCACTCTTTTATTAGGCAACTTCTGTCCCTACACTTTCTCCCATTCCAGGAAAAATCCTCAGGCTTTTTCTATAGATAAAACCCTCCCACACACATGTACGCACACTCTACTGGTGCTAAATCCTAATGGGCTTCTCACTGACAGTAACAGGTTTAGATTACCTATAACTGACTGACTACTTCCTCTTTATTCATTTAGCATTTCTTTCTAATCCTCCTCCTGTGCTATCAGAGCCAAGCCCTCAGGGGCTCCTGGCTTTAGCACTCCCAGTACAACAGCGGGTGGGAGTAGACACACATAAACTTAACAGAAGCAGTGGTGCAGCAGGGGGACCTGTGCATAAACAAAGAAGGTGCAAGACGATGCTGCAAGGCATGACTTTGGATGTACTGTGCATTTGTAAACATCGTGTTCATTGGGATCTATGAGAGGCATGCACTCTCTAAGTGTTGGTGTGCATCCTGCTGGCGTCTGCCCAGCAATTCTCCACTTCACGGTTCAATTCAAGCATCCACTTCAAAATTTAATTTAACTTTGGTTTAACTGGATGGTCAGGGCTCAGTGGGAGGCACACAGAATTAGATGCAGCAGTTTTATGGAAGGTGTGTCTCTTAGACGAAGGGATATATGTGATGTTTTATCTTATTTCAATGAGAAGTTTAATTCATGTACTGCTGCTTGTGAGTTATACAGCAAGATTATATTGGTGTTTTGGTTTATTTGTTTTGGCCCTCTGTTTTTGAGGCACTACATTTGCTCTCAACCAGAGCCAAATGAGAGACCTTCTGTGTGAAGTTTATATCTTCACCATGTGAGTTTCCTTTTCCCACTCCAAAAACATACATGCAGAGTATTAGACACACTGCTGCCATTGCCCTTGACCTTGCCTGATAATCAGACTGAATCTGACTGAGCTTTTTTGTTACACTTTGATTTCAATCACTGAACAAGACGGGGACATAGGCAGTGGTTAAGAGTTTTGGTAACAAGCCATTGACTCCGAAACAGATAAAATGAGGAGGAAAAATTTCCCAGAAGGGGTCAATAAAGTATACTTTAAATTCTTAGAAATCAGATATGAGCTTGTCTGTTGGCTTAACTTCCCCCACCTCATCAACTGAACTACAGATTTAATTTCAACTGGTTTCAGTGGAAATGTTAAGTTTCTCAGGATGGCATAAATGTGATGTGACTGATTTTACTGTACAATAATCCTTTTGTTTCCACAATGAAAAAGGGTCAAATATACTCACATAGACTATATGATCTCAGTCAGCATTATACATTATATTTACTCACTTTCTGTATGTACAACAGAAATAAAGAATGAGCAGTTGCAACACTGTAATTAAGCAAATTATCAATGGTGGGCAGGAAGATCCAAGAGCAGTTTTAGATCCATTGCGTTCATCTAATTGTCCATCCAGTAATGACAGAGATAAAATGTTCTTTATTTTGCATTTCATCAGTTGTTTTAGAAATGCTGTCCTCTTGTTGCTTTGCCCCTCTAGACACCAATGAGTGTGAAATGAGAATATGTGTCCACGCCCGCTCTTGTCGCAACCTGATCGGTGGATACCTCTGTGACTGCCTTCCTGGATGGACGGGTCCTAACTGTGACATCAGTGAGTATAAAAGGAAGAGAAAGGAAAATGACAGAAGAAGAGAGAGGTGATAGTCCTGTGGCCGGCAATGAAACACAAAGTGGTTTGTGTTAAAACCGCTATTCCCCTGCAGCCCACGGTCCCTGTGAGCAGGATCAATCTACTCCAACTCCAGTTCAATCAATCATCTGTCACAGGGTATCACTGAAATACACTAAAAATGTAACACAATCCAATAAGAGTTTTCTTCTTGACTATCATCTCCTGTTACATTGTGGAGACACTGCTGCAAAGAGATACAGACTGGCATCCTGATTCCACAGTAATGCAACATCATTCGTTCAAATTTTACTCATGACCAATAATGCATGTCAGCCTGTTCTGTTTTCACTTTGTACACTGTTGTTTACAGCATCATATTTGCAAGCATATCTTGTCCTTGTGTGACAGGTTAATATAGTGTCTCTGCTTTCTTTGGTTTCTAGGGAACAGCAGCTGTCAGGGTTTGTGTTTGAATGGAGGAAGTTGCGAGGTGAGAGTCCTATCTACGCCGCCTTCCTCTGTCTGTGTAATTCTCCTGTTGTCTCTGCATATAAGTAACAATGCTGACCTACTTCTATTATTTGTAAAAGAGAATCATTCTAATTGTGTTAATGCCTTAAGCCTAATTCAAGAAATGCAACCTATTTTTTAAATTTATTTTGTTGTGATTTATTCTCAAAGGGGCAAATGTTTCATGGCCAATGGTAGATTCATGCCCTTCGTTCTCCAGTGCCCCTTTTCCCCAGCTCCTATAATCATTGCTCTCTCTGTTTTACATACATATAAATAATACACACCCCTGTTGTGCCTAGGACCAGGTGTCGGGGTCCAGATGCTGGTGTCCACCTGGTTTCTCTGGGAAATACTGCCAAAATGCTCCAAGTCCTTGTGACAGCACCCCCTGTCTGCATGGAGGACAGTGTGTGGAGAAAGATGGAAGGACAGCCACCTGCAACTGTCCCATTGGATATTCAGGAATCTTCTGTGAGGTTGGAAAACCTTCATGGATATGTAAAAGACATACAGAAAGAAAATGTGAATGAAAGTATCAAAACTGGTTGAAAATTGACAGGGAGAGTATCAGGTACATACAGACGCTTACACATCAAGCCACTGGTGAAAAAAGTAATATTTAAAGGGGTTAATAAATTAAGTTTTTGCTGGAAACAATTGTGAAACTGTAAGAACAACAAATATGAAACAATGTTTGTAATAGTGTAGTATAAATCAGGAAAAGATGAGATTCCATAACCCAAAGATAAACCAAAAGTAAAGTAAAAGAAAACTTGATTTACAAAGATATAGACTTTACATCAAATTAGTTATATTGTTGCTTGTGTCAAGAGAAAAGCAAGGTATCAAGTATCACTCGTAAAGAAAAACACAGGAAGTCATTAATGTGGTTAACAGGACTAAAACTGACTAACTGATTTAGTAAATCATATAAAACAGTTTTAAACATGAAGGAAGTACCTGCAGATAATGCTTCAGCAAGGACATCTGGGCAGCGGATTAAAGATGCCTTGTGGCAAATTAGAGTGGGGATGAATTAAACTGTAAGACTAATTGTGTTTTTTATTTAAAGGATAGGTTCATACTTTTCCAAGTTTGACTTAAAACAGTAGTAAAGTGCCCATATGTACAGTGTACCAGGTTTTTCTTGCTGTATTCATTCCCACTGTTCATGCTGGCCAGTAAGACATAAGGCACTTCCGATGTAAATGATGGGAGACAACATCCGCAGCGCTCATTGTGTCAAAAAATATATTCTACAGTTGAAGTTAATGTGAGGCTTTAGCAGTCCGACTGTTGAAGACTCGTATTAGCTTCAAATAGATATTTGAATGTGTTTTGGCACATAACTTTGGATTTTGTCCACCATCACTTAGGCTACACTGAAAACACATTAGGACGGGATCTTTTAATGGCTTGTTTAGGAGGAAGGAACAATTACAGCATGAAAAATATGTTTCAGTCTTCATATGGGCACAGGACTGTTGTGTAAAGATAGATTTAAATAATTGAGAGCCTTTACTTTGAAGTGAAATTGAGTCTTATAATTTCCCATTTTGTTAAGGTCCTACCCTCTTTAAACATTTCAAAACTACTGGAAACCTTTATAGTGTAATGGATCAATGAAACTGTAGCTGTAGGAAGAGTTGCATGTCTTTATTACCCTTCTTATTGTTTCATTCTTTACATCATTTCAGATTGTGTTGGATCTGTGCAATCCTAACCCCTGCCAGCAGGGGGTACCCTGTCACATCACAGACGGCAAGTACATGTGTTCCTGTCCTGAGGGTTACTATGGTAATGAGTGCACGAGCCTCAAAAACCCCTGCATTGGTCAACACTGTCCAGGTAAGAGAAATATATGTGTGTCTAAAATTGTACAAAATCTTTATGAACTCAGGTCTAATCTCTCTGCCTTCATGCCTGTAGGTGCCATGTCTGACACAACACATGGGGGCATCAGCTTCTACATGATCCTAGTGGGCGTCTTAGCATTGGTGACAGTCTGTGGCTGTGCCGCCTGTGCCTTTATCCTTTCCCGCCTCCATCGAAAGCGGAAAAAGCAGCAGGCCGTCCCACAGGAAGAAGGCATCAACAACCAGAGAGAGTTTGTCAACCTCATCAGAAACGTGGACCGTCCCGTTGCCCTCCTGCCGCCTGCTGTCCCACTCACGCAGCCTCCAGCCCCCGGCCCCGTCTCACGTTGCTACGAGGAGATTGAACTGACCCTGCCGCCTTCCCCAGCCCCCTCACACCCCTCACCGGCGCTAAAGCCTGCCCATGCTCCCAAACTGGACATTTCAAACCGGGACAGGGAGAAGTTGAACCGCTTCCACTACACAGACAACCAGGAACTGGAGGTCTGACCCTTGAACTTTTGGGCGTCTGAGAAGCTTTTTTAATTTTATTTTCTGTCCTTCGCACTCTTTTGTTGCAGGAGTCTGTCTCCAGATACTGCCACAATATCATAGTTGCAGTTAGGAAAATGGGAAGACCCTTTGACCTTTATGTGCTCAGGCGCCTATAGGCAAACGCCTGGGAAGCAAAAGCTGCTAAGTAGAGGGGTCAAAAGTCTTACTGTGTTGACCTCTTTGAGCCTATTTTGACGACTGTGAGAAGCAGCAGGTGCATGATGTTTGACTAAAAGATAATTCAGACTCTTGAATTAATCTGGAGACTTAAAGACATGCCTTGGAGTGCCTGAGATACTGTCAAGAGGAAGTAGAGGATCATCCTCTATAGGAGCCTCTCAACATATCTCCTGGTCCACGATGCCATGTGACTGGTGTTCAGACCTCCATTTCTGTTTCAGACTGAACTCTGGCAGACAGAGAGTTGAATGGATGTTTATTTAACTTTCAGTGGGTTTCTGCGTTTGGTTGTTTGTGAGAGTGAAAGAGAAGGAGAGAGTGTATATTATGAGTGTCTGTGGGAAAAAAAGCAAGGACAGAAACATCTTATTGTAAGAAAAGAAAACAAAGTTGATATACTTGTCAAAACAGAGTGCATACTCCTGAACTCAAGGCTTGTAAGCCTTTTGAAAACTGTTTTAAAACCATACACTGTTGCCTGCATTGTCTCTGTAATACTACAGTTTGTTAAAGATGTATGATTTTTTTCATACCTGTGTGTAAAATAGCTTTTTTGTACATAAATATATTGTACATATTGATGCCCTTTTTGTACTGTGGTTTGGTCTGAAAGTATCTCTGTATTACTTTGCTCTATTTGTCCCATTTCACTTTCCATTTGGAACAACCAGCACATGTGGATTGTAATAAAGGTTTATTTACCAACTCTATTTTATTTATTATTGCCTATAATCATTAATCACCAGTGTTAGGACCATGTTTGCAGCTAGAGGGAGGTGTCAGTGCTGCCAGACAAAGATTAATAACTATAGCAAGAGACTTTAATATGTGCATAAGAAGTTTGTGTTTGAGATACAATGACAAGCTTTCTTGTTAAAAGCAATTTCAGAATATCTCAATAACCCTGAGGTGCCCACAGGTCCATCTTTACAACTTTATGTTTTGCTCCAAGCAGTTTTTCAAATCTGAAACTTATTTTGAAATTCTGAATGAAATTCCACAGCATCCATATGAATGAATAGATAAACAAAAATAATTAAAGAAGTCAATGATTAACAACAATGGTCCTTGCAACACAGCGTAAAGTTCTTTCTTTCCCTTTGTTTTTGTGTGAGTGCAGTTTATGACAAGCTCTCTTGTCCATATCATTGTCAAATGCCCAAGGGAAGATATTATGAAGCACATGGCTCACAGCCACTTTCAGTAGGTCAGTGGGTCACACTGTATACACAAGGTTTCTCTCGCTCTCTGTCTCTCTCTGACACACATTCATAAACAATGATGCTGACAGTGCCAGGAAAAATGGAAAACCACCTGACTGACCCCAGTCGTTCAACAAAAAATTACTATGTGGTTGTGAGAAACTTGTCTGTTATTGGAAAGTTGGTAAAACTTACAGTAAGTTGTAAGAATAGCTGGATTCTGCTGGAAGTTAAACCGAATACCTTATAACTTCTTAAACACTGAAATTGTATTGTGACTATTAACTTGAAGTTTATAATATTAGGATATTGCAGTACTTCAAGTTTAACAAAAAGTGCTAAATTGTATCAAAGAACAAATATAAAAAAAACAAACTAATGTTTTGTGGTAGTGTGCTGTATTGCTGTATGTAAGCTTAACCCCATTCAAAATATGAACATCAGGCTGGTAAAATGATAAAATGGCTGTAAAATGACAATGTGTGAAAGGAAGGGCTTTGTGTGTTGGGGCAGTGTAAAGTGACTGCAAGGTCACCGCAGCGACAATTAATGGGCAAATGGATGTTACAAATGTGACCCCTGACCTGTGCAAACAGCGGCAGCCTGGAAATGAACACAGGCTTCCTGTCACCACCCTAGTAAGGAGGAAATGTAGGAAATAGAGTTTAGACACACACATGCACACACTGCTGTATCCATAGGAGCCTCTCTACACCTGCTGTGAGGACCAGGATGTCACGCCACTGCTCGCTGATTAGAAAGTTTACACTCAGCTTAGAGGTAGCTGTCAAACCTTAGAGTTACTAATACATATAAATATATAAATAGGAAAATACAGGTTCCATCTCCTGGTTTCTGTTATCATCCACAGGTTTGTTCCTTTCAGCTTTACCATAACCTCAGGTCAAGACTCACAGAGGGTAGCTTTTATTAGTAGAGGGGGAAGTATTCAAAGCATTTAAGTAAACATATTAATTCCACACTATAAAAATATTTTATTACATGTGAAGTCCTACACTCAAATTTTACTTCAGTAAAGGTATAAAAGTATCATCAGAAAAATGTATGTAAAGTATTAACAGTAAAAGTGCTCCCTATTCAGAAAAATCCACATCATTGTAATTGATCATTTATATATTTAGTATTTTTATATACAGTAAGTTGGTACTTTAATGTTGTAGTTGGTTGAGATATAGTTAATTTGAACTGCTTCATATAGTGTTTGGTATAATTGACCATACCATTTGTTATATATTATACATAAAATGATTACATGTGTTGTGTGTAAAGTTATATTTTATATGTTAAGTAAGTAATTACTACAGATGCAGATAAAGGTGCTGGAGTAAAAAATATAATCTTTCCCTCTGAAATGTAGTAGGAATATAAAGTAGCATAAAATGAAAAGTAAAGTAGAAGTACCTCATATTTGTACTCAAGTACAGGAGTTGAGTAAATGTACTTATTTACTTTGCACCACTGGTTTTTATATTTCAGATCAGTTCATCTTTGAAACAGAGAGATGCTTGAAAAGCCTCTGTCCCATGCTCACCTGACAGCCAGTGGGTAACAAATAGAGGGTAGAGTTTCAACATTATTGCATTATGAAATAGACTGCTGCAATGGCATCCTGCTTTGTAGGGGCATGCATGATCGTTTATTTTAGTTCAGTTCATATGGGTTGACACAATTAAAAATCCTCTTAAAAAAGTTCTGCTATGCAGTAATTTATTTCAATAGAATTTATTTTATTTCACCACGAAAAATTCAGAAGTGACTTGGACCGCACAGTTATGGACATCTAGCCTGTCCTACAGGGACATCTTGTGGACACACAAGATTTTTTTAGTGTGTCAAGTATTTATACACTGAAAACAGAAAAACCCTAGTATGGTAACATTATTCTGTTATAGGAGAATTGTATGGCTGAAACAAACTATAATTGCATTATCAGTAGATCTGATAATTTTGTGTAATGATTGATTGATTGTTCAGTGCAAATCTATTAATGTCATGAAATGGTGAAAAAAAATAGCAAATAATCATATATGAGAAGCTGGTACCAGTGAATTTTTGGTGTAAATATAGGACTTTGATCGATTATCAGAATTTTTATTTACTTTTTTAAATTTAACAACTCACTGATTATTCAGCTCAATCGCTTCAGCTTTACCATGTTGTTTGGCTGAAACTGCCATAGCTATACAATGGGGGTAATAGATTTTTGCTTCATCTGTTTTTGGTCGCTCCAGGGAGAAATATGAAAGTTTATAGACAGTTTCGCCACAGGCCACGGTGGAGATACGTGGGTGTCGCGCCCCCCACAGGCTGAACTCGTCACTGCGCAGACCGACGCTCCACGGAGGAGAGGGAGGCGTGTGTCGCTCTGCCACCATCGTCTTTCTCTGACCGAAAACAACCCCAGTGTGTGTTGGCGATCGAAAAAACAGGTACGCAGTGAGATTCAAAACGATGCTGAATGTGCGGTGGGGCAGTATTTCATGTTTTATTGATGTTGATCAGGCTGTTGTTCATGCTTTGGTTCTAACGTTTCTGCAGACTAGCTAAGCTAAGCTAAGCTAGGCTAAGCTAGGCTAGGCTAGGCTAAGCTAGGCGTAAAGCTAAGTGGCTAACAGCAGCAGACGGGTATATAAGGGCCAAGGCTACATGCGCAACCAGGCCGATGTGTATGCTAACAAACTCCGCGATAACTTTTATTTCACTTCTTATGCGACCCTAAAAGCCACAGCAGGGAGGTGCAAATGTTCGTATTAAATGAGCGGTTAATAATAAATAAATGTTGCTGCTGTATAATGAGCTTGACAACGGTAATATTAGGTAGTTAGCTATGTTAGCTCTTGGGCTCCAGGTGCTTTAGCTGTTGTTATAAACTATTTTACAAATCACGCCAGCGATAAGATGAGCATAACATTTGGTAATATACAGTAGCAACAATTCATATTTTATAGTCAGGTCACTAAGCGTGTTTTTGTTTGTTCAGCTTGTTGGCTTGAATGTCACTTCTCTCTGCAACATCAAATTGTATCTGCTACAGCCAGGATGATCTTAAAATTGTTAAGACAAGCAAGTGACTAAAACCAGCTATTTATTGATTACGTTTAAAATAATGTCTGCTGTTATGGCTGACAGATTGGAAAAAATGGCCTCTTTTGATATCAAGAAATATGGAACCATATCTGTCAAAGGGAAAATCACATGGAGTTGTCTATTTAGACCTTAATTATACTGGACCTTCAGTTTACAAAAAGTCATTATAACTTTATTTTTGAGCATTTCTTTTAAAAGTAATTAGATTAAGAGGTGTTTTTGGGTGTTTGTTTACACAAAGAAGGCTCAGGGATACACAATATTATTAACAAATAAAATATGTAGGAAAATCATAAATATTAATACAACAGACAAGTTGAATGAATGAACAAAGTGAGTTTTTAATTTCAAGTAATAACATTAAAATGGTCCCTCTCACACAGAATTACATGAGACAAAAATATCACATGTAAATAACAACTTCTGGCAATTGACATTCATGTTACAAAGAAAATGAAAACAAAATATTTTTTTCTCAATGACCAGGCATTGTTCAAATATTCACACCAAGCAAAAGTGTCCATATCACAAATTGTTTTCATCTTCCTTAATTAGGTAATATTTTTTAGTTTTAATGAGCCACCTCTTTCTGGAGTTACAATAGAATGAAAACAAAGTGCATTCATTTCCTTAATTTAACTCTCAAATCAGACTGAAAACACTGACCCTGTTCTTCAAGACCAGCATAACCTGTATCCAAATGTAATGTAAAACACACCTCAGTTGTCCACAGAGAGATCTTTTCTTTTTAGGTAGATTCAATTTCACATAATTTTCAACACTAAACTCAGTTTAAACCAGACATTTTAAGCTTTGATTTATTCCAAAATAGAAATGCAGATGTATTGCTGAACATAAAGTGTTTTGTGTCCTGGGTGAAACATAAACTAAGCCTTGGCATTGTGTTTTCAGATGTATTGATTGTGGTTTCATGATTTATCATTTCAGTGAGGAATAACTGCTGTAAACAGAAAGGGAGTTATGTTTAAAATATTTATTTCAAAGAAATGACGTGGGAGCCAGACGTTACGTGCAGTAATCTCTAAGAAGAGCTCTGTCTGTGCAGCTTGTCCCAGTCAAATATTTACATTAAAAAAAACAGTCTTTGTACATCTGTCTTCTGTCTCTTCCACTTCTATCTCCGTCATTGATTTCTTCACATCATTGTATGCTTTTTCTCTCTCTCTCTCCTCTTCCCTCTTTGCCTCTCTGCAGCAGCCGTGCCCCGCCGCGCCCCCACCCCCAGCGGAGCCGTCATGTGGCAGGAGGCCCGCAAACATGAGCGCAAGCTCCGAGGCATGATGGTAGACTACAAGCGCCGAGGCGAGCGCCGGCGAGAGTATTACGAGAAGATAGTAAGAGACTTTGTCACTTAGCTGAGACACATAATGGAGATATAGTGAACTATTATTTCTGCTACACCAAAGTGCTGTGGCAGTAAGCCTAAAATCAGATTGTCTCGGTTCAGGCTTTCTATTTCTGTTAGTATTTTGTGAAGCTCTTTAAATGAATCCTAATTTAGACATAAAATGACAGAAGAATGCAATTAACTCTGAGACTTGCAACAGGATATGAACAATAAAGGATTTGTGAGCTAAATTTGGCCTCACTTCACAAGATGCTGTAAAGCACCATTCACGCACATAGTCTCAATTATCCTTGTGGTTTAAATAGAGGATTAAATTGTAGAGTTAAAGGGCTGTATAGTATAATATTTGTCACTATTTGGTTAGTTATAAGATGCCATTTTATTGTCTTTTGACTGCCTCTCGTTTTGTCTTGACAGAAAAAAGATCCAGCTCAGTTTCTCCAGGTTCATGGCCGAGCGTACAAGATCCATCTGGATCCTGCTGTGGCACTGGCTGCAGAGAGCCCCATTAACATGTGAGGAAACACACATGCAGTCACCAAGCACTTAATTAAGAACACCAGTATACCTGCTTCTTCATGCAATTATTTAATCAGCCAATCATGTGGCAGCAGTGCAATGCATAAAATCATGCAGACACAGGTCAGGCGCTCCAATTAGTGTTCGCATCATCAGAATGGGGACATTTTTTGCTCTCACTAATTTTGATTGTGGCATAACTGTTGGTTTGAGTATTTCTGAAACTGTTGATTTTGTAGAAGAGATTCATTTTGGAGAATGATTTTTTGCCACACTTCGGACCCCTTAATCCCAACCAATCATGGTTGAATGCCATGGCCAATCTGAGTGTTGTTGCTGACCATGTGAATCCCTTCATGACCACAATTAAGTATCTTCTAATGGCTACTTCCAGCATGGTAATGTGTAATGTGACAAAGCGAAAGTCATCTCAAACTGCTTTCATGAACATGACAATTAGTTCAGTATACATCAGTGGTCTCCTCCCTCACCAGATTAGAATCAAGTAGAACATCTATGGGATGTGGTAGAACAGAAGATTGACAGCATGAATGTGCAGCTGACAAATTTGCAGAAAGGGTGTGATGCAGTTGTGTCAACATGGCGCAGAGCCTCAAAGTAATCCAACATCTTGCCACTAAGAATTGAGGTTTTGAGAGCAATCTGATTAGTATGGTGTTCCTAATAAAGTGCTTGATGAGTTTATAGTAGACATCACGCACACCACGTGCACAGTGCCAGTGGGATCTTGCTGATCAGCTTGTACCCTCTCTCTCTTTTCTTGTTTTGTCTCAAGGATGCCTTGGCAAGGAGATGCCAACAACATGATTGACAGGTTTGATGTAAGGGCTCACCTGGACTACATCCCCACCTACACCCCTCCACTGCTCAACACATCGTAAGTCTTAAAGTCACCTAAAGCCACATTTAACTTAGAATGCATGATGATGTATGATATTTAATTTCTGGCTTTATGATTTTACAGGACATTGTTGGGGGGACATTCATGTTTTCTCCACAGATTATGATACATTTTAGCACTTTAAGACACTTATTAAGGGAGAGCAAAAGTCATATATACAACAGAATAATGATAAGAGATTGCATTTCAGATAAAGCAGAAAAAACACAAGACACGCCAAGCAGAGCGAGCAGGGGAGGGGGAGGGAGAGAGAGAAGTCATCAATCACGAGGCTTTGTACGAACCACTATGGCCAATTCTACATATCAAACAGAGAGAGTTAGACATAAAGGCCTGCCCCTAATAAAAGTCTGTTATGTTCTGGAGTTGGAGATAAATAAAGACTAAACTTTTGTGGATTCCAGACAGAGGCTGTGCTCTGTGTGAGACACAAAATAAGAAAGTAAGTCTGCCTCTGGGTGTCCCAGTTGCTCACATGGTGGAGTGTGTGCCATTTGGGCTTAGTCCTTGCCGCAGCAGCCCAGGTTCGAGTCCAGCCTGTGGCCCTTTGGTGCATGTCATCCTTTCTCTCTCTCTCTCTCAGGCCATGGTAATTGATTAGCTATATTGGGAATTATTGCTATAGACAGCCAGAAATTCCAAACAAAAATGTGACAGAAATTTAGAGAATTTCATGTTCTTAATGTTCTACTGGTTTTCCCTTATTCTAAGAGAAGACTGTGACAAAGGTGTTAAATTGTATTTTATGTAATATTAGATAAGTCTTTGGTGAACCCTTCAGAACCCCGTAAAAATGCTCAGCATGATGAGGTTTGAGTACTGAGTAAAGAGCTAAATCTACCTTCTACTCTTTGTTTGTGTACAGCACCCCAGAGCAGGAGATGGAGGAGAGGAAGTGTAACTATGAGCGCTACAGAGGCCTAGTCCAGAATGACTTTGCCAACAGTGAGTACCACAAACCTAATAGCTGATGTTCTTTCAAGAGAAAGTAAAACTTCATTAAACTTTCAAAAGCTATATCAGTTGTGAATAACATACAGGCAAATTACCATTTGGTGACAGGGTGCAACACTTTGGAGCCCTGTATCACCCACTGTTAATACATTACACACATGCACAATGCTGCATGTGTGTTCATAGTGTGTTAACCTGCCCTCAGTTGGTGAGCTTTGCAGTTGTGTTATGATCTTAAACTCTCTGCCGTCCTCCTACAGTCTCTGAGGAGCAGTGTTTATACCAGATCTACCTGGATGAGCTGTACGGTGGCCTGCAGAAACCAAATGAGGACGAGAAGAAAAAGTATGTCAATTAAAGTTACTGTCATCTCTGCTGTGCATGTAAATATGTGATTGTTACAGTTTGTTTACTCACCAGAGCATTTTCAGCAGTTTGTGGTGATAAATCTGTCTTCTTTTTGTGCAGGCTGGCTGAGAAAAAGGCCACCATTGGTTACACCTATGAAGACAGCACTGTGACAGAGCCCGAACCCCAGTCAGACAAAGATGAAGAGAATTCAGAGAACAGTGAATCCGAAGAGGATGAGGGGATCCCAGATATTGGTGAGGATTATATTGGGTTTGGCACTAAGGAGATTTAAACATTATGAAAATTAAAACTCAAGAGAAAAGCAAAAAAAAAACAAAAAAAAACAAAAAACCCAACAGGAAGTAGAGCACAAATGTGCACTGATGTATAACAACAATTTTCAGTTTCTAGGTAGATCACCATTAGTTTCAAAGACAACAGAAACATACCAAACTTAATATGTAGAAATCATTATGTTTTTCAAGCATAACAACTCAGTTATGTTCACCTCTTCCTGCAGAGTGTGAGAGTTTTTCTTGGCTGAATGAAAATTGTTGTTTACAGTGGTTCCTCAAGAGTATTCATCTGTGTCCTCAATTATGCACATTGGGTTGAGGGTAAGATTTGTTTCAACACATTGCTGTGTTAAAAAGCTTTGTGTCCTTTTGGCTGTGTGTTTGTGCAGATGTGGAGGTTGATGTCGATGAGCTGAACCAGGAACAGGTGTTGGACCTAAACAAAATGGCAACCCCATATGGAATGGCTGAAGGAGACTTTGTCAGGTAGCATCTCTTATCATCATGTCTCAATTGTCCAATCGAGTAAAGCGTATATTTTTTGGAAGAATACTCAACCTACTGATTGCTTAATCTGTTAGGATTCAGGATGCCTTGCTGTTGAGCGGAAGCAGAATTTATAAGATTGGCATCTGTAAACTACAGAAATGGTTCATAACACTGCCATTATGTGAACTTTCTTTTGTGAACTTTATTTGTCAGGGACCATGTACAATAGACATTAAACTCAGTTGAGAAAAGATGTATTGCACCAGATTTTAGCTTATTAGCTAATTTCCATTTGCAGTCCCTGTGTGAAGGTAGATGCAGATACAGGACACAAGAGGGAGGGTAGGAACACATAAAAGGTAGACAGAAAACAGTATAAGGGGAGGGCATTACAAAAGGGAAACATACAATACATTGAAATAATATAGCAGCTCCCATGACCCTGTTCCTATTTTCTAACCCCCTCCCCCCCAAAAAACCTACCCCTTTGCTCATAAAGTGGATAAATTCACTGGAATTCAATGGAACTCAGCTTCATGTTTGCAGATGTTATTGAGTGTTCTCATGGATGTGGTTTCATGTTTGTCCTGCTAGTTTGATGATTCTAGTTCAATGCTTTCTACTACTGATATAAATATTATGGTTATAATTGTAATGCTATCAATTTGTAACTTGCTGAACAGGATGTTGAGGAAAGACAAGGAGGAAGTGGAGGCCATCAAACATGCCAAGGCTCTGGAGGCTGAGAAGGCCATGTACTCTGTAAGATAACATCTGTTGAATTTGTGTCTGTGTGTGACATGTATTATAGTTTCCAACTTAGTAATTTATGTATCTGTGATCATCTCAGGGCCGGCGTTCTCGCAGACAAAGGAGAGAGTTCAGAGAGAAGAGGCTAAAAGGTAGACAGATCAGCCCACCAAGGTAAATTTATGCTGTCTGTAAAGGTTTTTACTTGTTAAAAAGACCACTTACCTCAAAACCTGTTTAACCTGTGTCCTCATCCTTGTGGATTTCAGCTATGCCAGGAGAGACAGCCCAACATACGATCCTTATAAACGGTGAGTTAACCTAGTGTTTCGTCTATTTCCTTCTTAATTTCCTCTACTGTTTCCCGTGAGTGTCCTTGATTTTTACTTTCTGATCTCTCTCAGGCCAGAGTCAGAGTCTAGCTCTGAATCACGGTCGCGTTCTCGGTCTCCTGGTCCAGAGAAGATCACCTTTATCACCAGCTTCGGAGGCAGCGACGAAGAAGCTGCGGCGGCGGCGGCGGCGGCGGCAACACAAACCGCTCCTCACTCTGGCCACGCCCCCTCCAACTTGCAGCACCCTGCAGGTCATAGCAGGGGCTCCCGGTCGGTAACTTTCCCTCTTCCTGGCTTTTCATTGGTTAATGATGGTGCAGTCATTATGTTCATTGAAATGACTACAGCTGTTGACGCAGAAAGAATACTGATTGATTTTTGTGGTAGGTGAGGTGGATCAGTTTTCAATCAACTAATATCAACTCAAATGTTGCTGTTAAGTAACAAATAGGACCTATTCAACTGTGCATGTACATAGAGTAAAGATGGGGTAGTTTTAAGCTTTGCCACACATTTTCTAGTCTGTGATTGTGCATGGACCATTATGGCATAACACAGAAAGCTTTAGTTTATATAACTGATTATGTATTTCTCTATCGACCATGAAACATTAACGTTTCTTAAAGACAAGAAAACAGAAATTTTCTCAAGATAGGCTAGGTGCTGGGCTGGTGTTGTTACTAAAGCATTGTGTCTCTGCTTGTCCAGGAGACGCAGGTCATCCTCCAGTCGCTCCCCTTCCTCCTCCTCCCGCTCCACATCTCGGTCCTCCTCTCGCTCATCTTCCCGTTCACGTCGAGCCCGACGAGGGCGGGGGGGAAGGGATGGGCGTCGATCCCGAAGTCGCTCGCGATCGAGACGGCGTTCCCGATCTCACTCCAGAGGTAGAGGAGGAAACGGAGGAACTGGATCCTGGAGGAGACGCGACTGGACAAGATCACGGTCCAACGAGCGAGACAGAGAGCGAGACAGGGACAGGGACAGAGACAGGGACAGGAGACGATACTCGGCACGCAGACGAACAAGGTAAGAGTACTCACTGACCACCATCAGGACTATTTTACATGGCATATTAGTGAGACATTGCCTTGTATTTTCTGCCAGGTCACGTTCAAGTTCACGGCAGGGGGGCAGTTCCAGGCGAGGGGGCCGGGGAAGTGGAAGCCACAGGCGGGGAGACAGCGGCAGCCGCAGCCCCTCTCAGTCCCCCAGCCACCAAAATCACAGTCCCTCCCTTGCTCACAGAGCCCAGCCTTCTACCATGACTGTCTCTGACAAGCTAAGAAAGTAAGACCACCTAAACATTATCACCAGGATGCATGAATTTGCACTTCTTCACAAACACATCTGGAGACACAGTAAAATATCTTTACTCTGACTAAAAGATGATCTAAATGGGCTAAAGTGGTATAATTAAACATGCAGACCAGTGGTGGTTCCCAACCTGCAGATATGGACTTCTATAAGTGGTCAGAGGATAAATCTGAGGGTCACAAGATGAGAAATGTGAAGAAAAAATATAGTTCTGTTGGTTTCTTTTCTTGTAAGATATTGGATGATTTTTACTGTTAAAAGTTTTAAAATACCTTAATTTTTCTCTCCTCTCTCCAGGCCTGATACTGCGGGTGGTAAAGAGACGGGAGCTGCCAAAGTCAGTAAGAATTTGATCTAGCTGGTTTCTTGCTAAAGCCTACGCCTCCCTCATCCCTGACAGGCTGACATGGTTGTCCACCAGACTGGGATGTAGAAGCCGTTGTTGCCCACAGAGAAAAAAATTATATGATTTTTGTTTTTTCTTTCCCCCACCCCAAAAGTGGACATAAACTGCAGTCAAAGTCACGCATCTACTTTGAAATTACCACTACAGTATTCATGCCAACTTGCCTACACTGACAAATGACTGAATTAATACTGCCATCTCTGTATGGATAGAAGATTTAGTCACCTTATGAAGTCATTATTTATTGTCTTGATAATGCTTTTACTCTGGGTGGTGCATGCGTGTTTACATATATACATGTGAGTGAGAGAGTGCAGTGTCTTTTATGTATCTGTTTGTAGTCTCAAACACACTCAAGCATCAGTGGCCTTAAGAGGAAGAGGCGGGCTTCTTTCTCTTATGACCATGTGTCTTGTTACAACTTATGAATCAGTATTGAGCAAGTGATCATTTCCAACACTTTCATTTGGCTGTGATGAAAAATGAGATGGGTGTGCTCTGGACTGCACTATCTGCACTAGCTTCTTTTAATAAGCAGTGATGCACGTTCTGACTTTGAAATGAAATGTTCAACATCCCACAAACTAATTGAAGACTTGAGATGAGCATTGAAGGGAATAGTTGGACATTTTGGTAGACTCAGTTGTTTCCTGTCTTGCTTAGAGTAAGATGTGAAGAATGATACAACACTCATGTCTGTATGCTAAATATGAGACTCGTTGGATAGCTTAGCGCAGAGACTGGAAATAATGATCATGACGCTATCCAAAGGGAATCCACCTATCAGCACTTCCAAAGCTTACCTATTAAAATGTAGTATCTTTTAATCTAATCTGTACAAAAATATGTGTAAAAATGACAATTGCCATTATATGGGGATTATGTGCTAGCCTATTATAAGATTAAACAAAGGAGATGTTAATTAATGACCATAGACGTGCTAGACTAATAACTGGATTTAGTTTCTTTTGGATAGAGCCAGGCTCATTCTCAACACTAAACTAATCAGCTGCTCATGGTAGTCTTGGTGGTCTTCTTAATAAGAGTACAGACATGGAGTACTGATAGTTATCTCTTTTCAGTTAGCAATTGTCAAACTATTCCTTTAGGACTAAATAACATTTTTATTTGTTGTTATATTCTCTAAGATTCTGGACCATCCGTCGTCTCTTCACCCTGAAAAAAATTGAATATGTTCCAACAGTCAAACAGACAAATACATCGGAGGTTATTATCTGCTTCTCTGTTAAACTTGCCTGCAGTGTTGTGACCTGCAGTTTTTCTTGCCTGGCCAGGTTCAAACGGCCCAGGACCGGGTGTGTCAGTGACAAAATGGCACTGGCTCATTCTGAACTCTGTTGAACTCACCGGACCTGAAGTTGCTCTTGTTTCACTTTCCGACCCCCTCCTCCTCTTCAGCCGTCCTCCTCCCCTTTATCTCCCTGACAGACATACAGATAAATATGTTGTGTAAAGGTTCATGTGACTGGATCCTGTCCTGCTTCTAAACTATCCTACAGCAGCTGCAAGTCTACAGCAGCAGTTTGTCTCTGTCCACGCACACACATGCAACTCGTTTAGCCAGTCGGCCTGTTGACATCACAAACATCACATAATTAATTTATCTTCGGCCTTTTTATCTCCACCAGTAACTGTACATAAAGGTGATAGTATTGATATTGTATAACAGCACAGTACCTTTGATCTTACCTTTTCACACACACACACACACACACACTCACACACACACTCACGCACACACACACACACACACACACTTTTGGCAGGCTGTGAAATGATGTGCTAACACCATTGTGTCACCTGCAGCCCAAGATGACCCCACAGGAACGACTGAAACTACGAATGCAGAAGGCGCTCAACAAGCAGTGTGAGTACAACTTAGCAGAGTGTTTGTGGTCTGTGAAACAGTACAGCACAGATGTCTGAATCGTGAACTGTTGTTGTATACATTGTCACATGCAAATTACAGACGTTAAAAAAAAAAAAAAGCATGATGACTTGTTTTTTTTCCCCCACCTTCAATTTCCTGTGGTTTTTCCCATACTGCAGCCAAGGCGGATAAAAAAGCTGCTCAGGTGAAGATCCAGCAGCAGGAACACAAACGACAGGTGCGTGTGTGTATGTGTGTGTACTTCAGACTCACGCGGACACAGAGACACTGTTATCCTCTATTTCCCCTCATCGCTATGTTTTCATTTAACAGGAGCGAGAGGGAGAATTACGAGCCATGGCACGCAAGATACGCATGAAGTAAGGCTGTGTATGTGTTAGTGGACTGTTTTGTAGTTGTCTGTGTGTGTTGCAATTGTCTGACCTAGAGGTTCTGTGCTTAGGGAGCGTGAACGCCGTGAGAAAGAGAGGGATGAATGGGAAAGACAGTACGGGCGACAGAGCCACTCGCCTTCTCCCTCCAAGTATGGTAAGAGTTTGGGTTTCTAACTGTCAACAGTCATATGGATCTAATATAAAAATAATTTGGTTGGATGAACATGCAGTGTTTATTGTGTGCACAGGGTTACATACTCACAGTTGTAATGAAAATGTGTAATCAGCCCAATCTCTCTGATGTGCTGGCATCACTTTCTGCTCTGACAGTTTTATAGGCTTAAAGATGTTCTGGCATGTCTTTGTTTTGATCGTGGCTCTGTGTCCTCTGTCCCTCAGGCCGAGAGTGCAACTCATACAGAAGGTATGTCAGAAGCCACAAGAATCTTCACAGCTCCAGTGAAGCAGAATCAATTGGTTGTTTTTTTTTTTTCTTTTCAGATTAATGCACAAACAAAGTGAAAGGCTCATTGCATTAATTTTATTTCAAATACCTAGCTACTTGGCTTTTTCTTCTCTCAAATTCAGAGTTAGTCTCAAGTCTTGAATCTTGAGAAAGACACCATGGGTTAAAACCTGAGTGTGAGAATCATGTTAGACCAAAAATAAAAACAACCCAGGTCCAAGTTATTAGTTAAACAAAATACCCCAAACTTACTACAGCAGTTCATTTTCCCTTAATTTCCCAAATTACCACCAGTAAGTGTTTGCCTCACCTATATTACATTATATTATCACTAGTGTATACCAACACCATACATTAATCAAGCTGGTTTATCCACTGGGCTCTAGTCTTAAGTAAACAAGACTAACTCAAAACCTAGTATATGGCTGGACCAAGTCTGGTCAATGTGTGAAATTGAAGACATAGTTGAAACTGTTTTGGGAACGTCTATTTATTTGCTTCTCTCAGAGTCTCTGTACTCACATATACAGTATTTTAATACAGCAGAATTTCCGATGAAGTTGTTCTCAATTAGATGTTTTTCTGTTTCTGTTGTCAGACATCAAGTATGAAATGGTGACTGAAATGCAGCCCGTTAAGACCACATGTTTATTTCCAAGCTCCATAATAGGACGCTTTTGTGCCAATTCATTTTGAAAGGGCAACGGCCAATGGGGAAACTATAACTCAGTCATGTGGCATTCAGCCGACCAATGGTGGAAATGTCAGTCAGTTGGGGACATTCACAATTTTATTGACTGGCTCTGCTGTTGCGGTCCACCCAATTAAATTGTGAGTCCAGTCAAACTTTAAGTTGTGACTCCAGCTATAACGAAGTTTATTTAAAGGAGTAATCTCTCATTCACAAACATTCATCAAGCACTTTATTAGAAACACCATACTGACTTTTGCTGCGTGACATGGTGCATTATCATGCTAGTAGTAGTAGTAGTACCATTAGAAGATGGGAAAGTATGGCCATAAAAGGATGAACATGGTCATCAACAATACTCACATAGGCTGCGGCATTCAAATCATGATTAGTTGGTATTAAAGAGCCCAAAGTATGGCAAGAAAACATTAACCGTACTGTTACACCACCCTCAGGATCCTGGTCATACTTATTTTGACCCTACCATCTACGTGCCTCAGCAGAAATCCAGATTCATCAGACCAGGCCACTTTTTTTAACAGTCTTCAACTGCCCAATTGTGGTGAGCCTGTGCCCACCACAGCCTCTGATTTCTGTTCTTGGCCTTACGGTTCGACCTGTTTTTCATTCTGATATGTTTTACCATGGTTGTTAAGAGTGGTTATCTGGGTTACCATAGCCCCTCTGTCAGCTCCAACCAGTCTGGTCGTTCTCCTCTGACGTCTCTCATCAACAAGGCGTTTCCGCTGGAAGAACTGCTGCTCATTGGCCACAAAATCACTCAATCACATTTTCCCCATTCTGATGTTAGATGTGAACATTCACTGAAGCTCCAGATCTGTACCTGCATGATTTTATGGATATCT
This sequence comes from Trachinotus anak, assembly GCF_046630095.1. Classification (NCBI taxonomy): domain Eukaryota; kingdom Metazoa; phylum Chordata; class Actinopteri; order Carangiformes; family Carangidae; genus Trachinotus; species Trachinotus anak. Next base: position 13,843,473 of record NW_027273865.1, read on the forward strand.
GCATGAATAGGCAGGTGTACAGTTGTTCCTAACAAAGTGCTCTGTGATTGTATACACAAAAGTGTCACCATCTCTAAAATTTAAAATACAGTATAGGGAACTGTTATGACTCCCAAACTGACATATTTTACACAACCAACCTGAGTTATTTAGTTATTGATGTTTGTGGTTATGTTAAAGGTGTATTTATATCATTAATGTTTGTAAGAACAGGAAATATTTGCACATATTTTCAACATATGAATAGTTAACAAAACACATGGTAACACTTCACATGCATAGCAGCAGGTTTTTTAAGACCTTCTAGTGTTGTTGTAAGTAGATGTGAGTTTATTAAATTTACAAGTTTATTAATATATTTGTTAACATCCAGAACACGTCCTGGGGGCACGTGGAAGTGGAGGGTGGTGTGTAACAGTTGCAATAATATAAACTGTCTTTGTAGGAGAATTTATCATTTTTATAAACGTAACATTAATGAACTGTTACCAATTTCTTAAAGCTGCTTACAACTACATCAGTGTTATTAACATGTATTTAACGCCTAAAGAATAATACATATGGTGATTTAAAGTGTAAACAAAAACATAATCCTTTACTATTACAGCAATCCTGTTAGTTATACAGAGATTTGATTGGACTGTTTTTATGTTGCTCCTTTCTTTACATTTTTGCAGGAGGTCACGGTCTCGATCACGGAGTCCATACTACAAATACTGAGCTGCCAGGTGGAGAATATCTTTCTACAGTGTCTATCTTGGCACTTTCACACACATACGGTCCAATTTAAAAAAAAAAAAAAAAAAAAAGCTGTTGGAAGATGATAGGAACAGATTGACAAACAGACCTACAAATCCTCACCTGAACATGTGTGTTTCCTGGTACTGTTTATGTCTACAGAGTATACAACTTTGACCATGATACCTTAGTTTCACTAATTACACAGCTGATTGGTTCAGCCCAGCTGAGTTTGATCTGCCCTTCTCAGTTTTGCTTCATCTTGTAAAGATTGTCTGATTAAATGAGTTTCTTCTCTACTGCATGCTCCTTTTTTTTTCTTTTCTGGCTGTAGACTCATCTGCAGACATTTGCATTTCTTCAGAATATATGATACTGAGCAATACCTAAGCTTACATCATCTTCCTCATCTCACAGTGTGCTCCCATATTTTGCTTTTATGCTATCAAGAAAGTACACTAAGAGCCATTTTAAACAAGTCATGAACTGATGTACAGGATATTTATACACATCCATTTGAAACGTCTTTATGAAAAATTCAATTCAAAGTTCATGCATTTATTAAAACAATCAACTGCTCTTTTTATACTCTGCCCTCTGCCCACTGGTTAACAACAGCAAATAACCTTTTTGTTCTCAATAAAGTTCAATGTTAAATACAGAACCATAAATAAAACTGACTTTGAAACGATTCGCTCATTTTCGTTTTTCTTTCTATCCACACTTCCTTATTTTTACCAGTTATACGCAAAGAATACACACTGTTAATATGCTGGCCTTAAAAATAATAACAATAAAATTAAAGCACAGTATTATTGAGTGGCTTCTCCCGGAGGACTGCGGTTTGTTGTTCTCACCAGTAGGTGGCGACAGATCTGAGGATTTTCAGCTGGAGATGCTTCACTAGTTTCTCGTTGGAGTCTGTCTGCTCAGTTTTGAGTCGTTTCTTTTTCAGTGTTTTTGATGTATTTCTGTACCTGTGTGGCAGCCGCAGCTGTGCGACGTAAAAAGCAGAAACGAGCGCTCCTTCGCTTCCGGTTTGGTTTCGCGGACACCTGTGGAAAACCAGCGGGCAGTTCCCCGGAGCTGCTGAGGAGGAACTAGAGGCTGATTTGCACTATCGGATGTGATTGAAACAGACAGTTGAATCTTGGTGAAAACCAGAGAGCGAATGTGTAAAAGAGAAAAGCGATCGAGCCTGTGTTACCCGAAGAGGGCGGGGTCAGGGTCGGCGGAGCGCGGCGGCGGGGCGGGCGGTGCCTACAGTCGCCCATGCCCCCTTTTGCCCTCCGCTCGCTGCGGGGGAAGAAGTGTGAACTTGAACGCAGCCTTCACCGCTCAGTGCGAGTCCAGGCAGAGGCCAGCCAGTCCTATCAGTCCGTCCCCGCCGCTCGGCTTTCGGCCAACTTATCGGAGAAGAAGCAGCCGGACGGATTGTGGCCCGGGAGGTTTTTGCTGCTCGAAACCCAGAGAGGTGCCAAACTCGCAAGGCTCGACGCGATGTCCAGGCGCAAACTTGGAAGCAGACCGCAGCACCTGAGCGCGTTTCAAGGTAAGCCCCGGCAGGAGCAGCGATGTGTGGGCACGCCGAGGCTGCTGGAGACCGGTGGGATGTTTTTTTTTTTTTGTTTGTTTTGTTTGTTTTTTTTTAACTAAAATGAAGTCAGACCGTGGTTTTGTGTTATCGCCAGTTTGCGCGCATGGTTTGGATGCGCACCGATGATCACAGATTAATTTATACTGAGTAGATGAAGGATGGGTGTTGTTCTTTAGAGGTTTGAAAGTATGTGTGTGTTTACATTGACCTCGGTCCGGTCAGTATGGACGTGTTTTAATCCACTACGCGCACATTGTTGGCAAATATTTAGATAGGAGCTTATAATGCTCCCCTGTTTGTCCTGATGTGCACTGTGGCTGCAGTCGTGCTCATAGAGGAAGGACCGGTTTACTGGCACGCTGCTTTCAAAGGCTACAGGTCCGAACACGATGATTAATATTTCCAGGTGAAGCGATGATCACATTTCTCGACAGGTCTCTGGCTCACTTTTCTGGGACGATCCTCTGCTATTTGGGACACATCTGATAAAACCTAAGAGACCGGGCCCATCCTTTACGCCGAGACAGACTTTACTTTAAATAATCAGCCACTTAAGTAACACTCAAATGAAAGTGTGGACTAGATCTCATTTGATCCCCATCAGACTGTGCAAACACAGAGACAACGATGTGAAACGTGATGATTGAAAGGGAAATAAGAGAGAAGTTTAAAAAAAAAAAAAAAAAAAAAGATTTGTTTTTTACAGTTCTCTACTGAAGACCAGTGGTGCGTGTCTGGTGTGACCACAGGCCCTGACTCAACCCTGTCTATCTGTGTCTCTGTGTGTGTGTGTGTGTGTGTGTGTGTGTGTGTGTGTGTGTGTGTGTGTGTGTGTGTGTGACCGCGCCTTGCAAGTCTGCACAAACAGCGCAGCCCTGAAACAGGAAAGGTGACATTTTTGAGTAACAACTGGCGAGATCCGACTTCAGACTGTACTGTCTGTACCTGTCCTGTGTGCTAGCCGACCTACCCCGGGCAGGTGGATCCAGTCCAGGCATCAAGGTGTGCCCATGTCCATGTTGAGCAATAGTCTACTGACCCCTCCTCCTCCTCCCCAAAGAGCCATACCTGGTCTGAGCTGAGAGACTTTCTTAAGACATACCCAGAGTTCAGGCAGGCTCTTGAGGAGGTTTGGTTTAAGTTGTGCCCACTGCTCGAACAACGCTCCTGTCTGCAGACTGCATGCATTTCAGCCTGCAAATCACAAAGGATTTGTCAGGTCGTTGATGTTGAATCAGATGAGCAGTCTGTGAGCAAAAGAAAAAAAAAAAACAAAAACACACACACACACACACACACAGACGCTGCTCTTATCTCGAACACCTTCAGTAACTTTTTTTCTCTTTTATTGCAATCTACTTCCTGTTGAGAAACCTGCTCCCACTGCCTGTGGTTGGCAGGGTAACACATTATTGTGAGTGGAAGGTGAAGCCTTAGTCATAATCTTATACTTTTAATGGAATAATCTGACTTGTCTCAGTGATTGTCAAGAGAAGTGGAGGTTGGTGCGCTCAGCTGAGATGGACATCTCTCTCTCTCTCTCTCTCTCTCTCTCTCTCTCTCTCTCTCTCTGCACCCAGCAGCCTCAGTCAGAGCGAGCCGAGTCTGTTTTGGGTTGGTTAAAGGAAGTGGTCAGTATTGGCTGAGCAGATTGGCCTCGTTGCTTTAGAGTTTATAACTGAAACTAGCACTTTCAATCACCACGCCTGTTGTTGTTCCACTGAGGTCTGACAGCCCTTTTGCCACTTTATGTTGAGCTCTGGGTTGTTAATTTGTAAGAGCGCGGTCGAAAATGGTCCTCAGCAGAAATCCGAATGAACTGGGGCTCTTGCTAGAGGAAGTGCAGATCAGCATATTTCATGCATTGTCCATACATTCGGGCCTTTTCTGGGAGATAGCGAGCTGTTTATTGTAAAGGATACTCTTTTATCGTCTTGATGTTTCGCTCCTCTCCCTCTGTTTTGGACACACAGGTAAAGGTTTGTGTAAATGTTATAGGCCTACTTACCTCCTGAAGAGACTTACACACACACACAGGATGAAATGGCATTGTTGCTCTCATGAAACAGACTCTGCTTGAGATCCTTTTTCTAAACTAGGTCAGCAACTAATGATTTTTTTTTTTGGTACATAAAATGTCAGAAAAGTTGGAAAAAATGCTCGTCAGACTCCAAGGAGGAGTCTTCAAATGTCTTGTTTTGTGTGACCAACAATCAAAGACCCCAAGATTTTCACTTTACTTTCACAGGAGACTAAGAAAACATGATGATATTCACATGTTAGAAACTGGATCCAAAGAGTTTTGGCCAAATTTGCTTGAAAAGTTACTAAAATCATGAATGTTCTTAATTGACTTTTTGTTTCAGTGTTATTAAAAAAAATATTCTTTATTTCCTTTCCAATACTAAGGGGCATTAGTGCCCGAATTTCTATGTAATGAACTGCACTTGTGTATCTGCCTGTGAACTGATGGCCCCATCCTGGTCCTCTGTCATATTTAAAATGTTAAAAGTAAAAAAAAATGTCGTCTCTGTTAGTAACTGAACTTTCTCCCCTCCCCTGCCTGTCATGTTTCTCAGACGCCCCTGGCATGGCGGACGGCACGGGCTCATCAGACGACCCTCCTCCTCCTCCACCTCCACAGGTCCGGGCTCCTAATGAGGGTCGTGACCTGCTGACCTGCGGCCAGTGCTGCCAGGCCTTCCCCCTCGCCCACATCCTGGCCTTCATTCAGCACAAACAGGGCGGCTGCCGCTCCCGAAGCCAAGCCCCAAACACCAGCGCCACGCCCCCCTCACCTGCCAACCGGGCACAACAGCACGTCGTAAACGCAGAGCTGGGGCCAGGCTTCATTGAGCTGAGGAGAGGGGCGGCCAGGGACAGAAACTGGGGGGAGGAACCCGGCGTGAAGGTGAAGGCGGAGCCCAGCAAAGCAGGTGAGTGCTCGAAAGAAGAAGCAGAAGAAGAGGGCAGGTTGCTAATTAGTGACTCTGTTTTTTGTTTTGTTTTATTTTTTCCTTTAACCGACCCCCTCTTCATTTAACAACTGTTCCCTCTCCCTCCCGAGTCCAGCTCATTAGCTAGCCGTTGCCATTAGCAGACCTGCGTGAGTTAGTGACGCACAGGCTAATTGTGTGGAAAGGATAGGCGTCAGGAGCGTTCAGAGTGCACTGAGGGTCCCCCGAGGGCCCCACACTGAGCACCTGAGCTCCAGAGCTCCCTGACTGTCAGTCTCTGAGGTGGAATGGCCAGGTAAACATGTTTCTCCCTCCCTGTCATCCACCGCGCCCTGGACAACAGAGACTGATGCCACGTCCTCTCAGAGCCAGCACAGGAGCATGTGTCTGCGTTCAGAAGTCCACTTCATGTGTTTTGAAAAGGGGTTTGTGGGTTGAAGTCACGCTCTGCAGTATGAAATGGTCAGAGGAGCAGAGGAGGAGGAGGAGGAGGAGGAGGAAGATGTGTTCGTGCAGCGCTCCTCACTGTCATGACACAGTAATGGAGGACGTTGCATCATGTGCAGGTCCTCTGCCATCTCCCACTGTTCTGCCCCGGGCCGAGCCACCTGAGCTCCTGGGAATCTCCTCCTTCCTCCTGCTTTCTCTTCACCGTGTGCATCATCTTCTCTCTCTTCTCGCCCTTGTTTTCATATTTTCTGTCTCTTAAGTCATCCCCCTCCTCTTGTTCTGCTTAAAATTGAATCAGACATTAGCACTGATTTTACTTTTTTCCGCTCTTTTTCCACTGCTTTTTTTTTTTTAGAGTGAAAATATGACTGTGGACATTGTGATGTTCAGGCCAAATATAATGTCACAGTGGGGGTCAAGCCCATCAAAACTCAATCAGCAATTCATGACTTCTCATTAAAATCCTTTTGAAAAATTTCATGTCCAGTGCCTAACAATGTGTTTCAGATGTTGTTTGAGAGTTACTGTGTCTTCCCTGCAAAGGTCAAATCTATTTGAAAGTCACTCTGTATCTGCAAAGTGAGTGTGGCATATTGTAAATGATTGCAAATGGACAGTGCATCTTGCAACACACTCGAAGAAGGTATGAATGCCCTTTTGCACATTTTGAAACAGTCTCTGTCATGTACACACACGTTAGCAGTTCCTTCCTTTGTGTAACGCTCAGGGGACGTGTGCGTGCACCATTTCCGTTTGTCCACAACCTCTCTTGTTTTTCTATGTCAGGCTGTGTTTTGGTTTTTTTTTCTGTCTCTCTTGCTCTGTCTCTCACTTTACAGTCAGAGAACACAGGAGTTTGGTAATTTAGCGTGTGCAGGATTATACAACAAACCTAGCACGTGCACGGGGCGAGAGGGAAAGAGCATGACAGCTGGTGAATAATGCAAAAGTGCATAAGTTTGGATTAAAGTTTTATTGGAGAATTGAGGTTGCATAAAAATGGTCATTTTCGCCCAGCTCTCAGTGTTCTCATCTCCTCCGGTTTTTATGAGTTGTGACATAAAGTTTGAGTTGTTGCATGGTAAAGTAGCAAGGAGCAGTTTTAATTGGACAACCTGCAGCCTCGTGAGCGGTAGGAAGTGTTGTTTTGCTTGAGTGGCGAGCTGTTTTGTGGGAGGGGAAACTGCGCATCTGAATCTTCTGAGATGACTGGAAGTGAAAGAGCAGTTATCCCACAACAGATAGCTCCTCCATCCATTTTCTGTATTCAAGAGAGAGGCAGAGAAAAGGGGGTAGAGAGGGATGGATTACTGAAGAGCCGCGTGCATCTGTCTCATTCCTTTTTATTTATTCTCCTTGTTTGTTTTTTTTTTTTCCCTCCTCATCCCCATCACCCCCCCCCTCCGCACCCCTTCCATTTCTTCTACCCATCTTCAACACACTTTCGCTTTGCCCTCTTTCAATCCCCCCCACCCCCCCACCCCCCACCCCTCACCCCCTCTTTTCTCCTCCCCCTGCCTCCCAAGGGAAAAGAGATTCTGCCTGCTGCTCGTTAGTGCTCCCAGCCAATCTGCATTTTTAATTAGTAGTTATTGCTTCTGCTTAATATTCAAGTGCTACCCCAGGCCAAATGGGAATCCTTACAAAAAAAAAAAAAAAAAAAAAGCAAGGAGTGAGAGGGGAGAGAGGCAAGGAAAGAGAAACTGGCTGGGTATTGTGTTTCACTCCAGGACCCCGAGACAAAAGCCCCCCACCCCCCCACCCCAGACACACACACACACCTCAGGGAAAGATTTGGAGGGTTTTGGGGGAGAGGTGGGGGGCAGAGGGGTGAGGAGAGCCGAGGTTGGAGGATGGGTCTCAAGTACAATCGAAAGGGGTGACATATTTTCGTGGTGTCTCTTGGCCCCCCGCACTACATTATAATCTTTTTATCTCATTTTCTTTTTATCTCCTGAGCCCTGACCTACCTACCTATCTATCTATCTTTTTTTTCCTCTGCTCTCACTCTTCACCCTCTTTTTTTTTTTTTTTTTTTTTTTTAAAGAAGTATCTCAACTTCTCCTGGGCTTCTCCTCAGGCTAGGTTAAAGGACATGAACACCACAGCTCCAGACAGAGGGAGGGCGGGAGAGGGGAATAAGAGAAAGAAACAGTTGCTGTCTTTTTCATCTCGACTCTCCTCCCCCCTCCAGTAAAATACAGAAGGATTTGACTTGAGGAAACATGAAAGAGGCTTATACCAGAGTCGGCTTTGAACCTCTCCAAAAAAGAAAAAAAGAAAAAAATAGAACTGTTTTCCCCCTCAATTTGAGGATCTTCTCTCCAGTTTTGATTTATGCAGAACGGCCTCATTTGTCAAGCAGGCTGAGTCAGTGCCTGATTTGCATAAAGCGTTCGTTTTCTACGTTCTGCTAATTAGCAATTTGCAGCTTAATTGGAGAGTGGCTTTCGGTGAGGAGACAAAGCTATCCACATATAAAAATATCTCCAGATGTACTTAGCGACATGGCTTGCCTCTCTGTTGGCCTTTCAGCTTCTGTTCTGCTTTTGGTCCAACAATTATAACTCTGCTTTCCTCTCACTTTTTACTTGTTTTGTTCTTTCATACTGAATCCTATGCCTCACCTGGCCCTTCTCTTCATCCTACATACATATCAATCTGTCTGCGCCATTCTCCTATAATATTTGGTTTATATCATGCTGATACTCATGTTCCCGTTCCAGCTTTTATTACTTTAAAGCTGCAATAACCAGTAATTTTACACTAACAGGATCACATGACTTCTTGTATGTGAAAAGGTTACTTGCATTGATGAAACCCCAGATGGTTATCCTTCAATTCTTCAGTTCCCCTCGGCTCTGCTTTTGCTTTATACTGTCTTCAAACTCATTGTTTTCATTCCCAACCTGCAACTTTACGCTCACCTCACTCATTGCATTGTTTTTGGATGTGCCTGGAGGCAGTTTGAGACAAAAAGCCTCTAAAAAACCTACCATGCACTACATGTTCAGCGCCAAACAGTAAACATACAAGCTTAGCATCCTGCTGGTGAACATAGTGGAGCCTTTAGCAGCTGAAGAACTGGTGGACACCAAAAACAGAGCGAAAAGGAGGGTGAATATTGGATTTGCATTCATCCGGTGGACACAAACACAACTCCAAGTAAATATTAGTCTTGCTCTGCTATATGTATAAAAAGGTTGCTCCCCCTGCCCCTGACTGACCAAAAAAATCAGTTATTGCAGGTTTTATCTGTTTGAATTTACCTCCCGACGATCTCAAAAGAGCTTCACCTTTTTATACTCTCTTTTCTTAACTAACATCCATTGATTTAAATCACTGACTTCATGCTGTCTTTGCTTTCCAGTGCCAGAGGAGCCGTCCTATTTCACCTGCCAGCAGTGTGAAGGTGTGTTTCCATCTGCATGGGCGCTCTTACAGCACGCTCAGCACACACACTCCTTCAGCATCTACCAAGAGGACGTGGAGGATGATGCAGACATGAGAGGAGGAGGAGGTCTCAAAGAGCACAAACCTGCTGCAGCCACTCTGGACCCACGCCACCTGAGCCAAGCTCTTGCCTCAGCCTTTCAGCCCTCCGCCCTGCGCCTCGGTCGCTCCCGTCAGACGCACACCACCTCCACCTCCTCCCCCTCCTCCGCCAGTAACATGCAGGCTCTGAACTTCTCAGTGCGGCTCAGGGAGCTTGCCGAGGGGAATAACAACCCCGCCAGCAGCTCCCCCAGAGGCCTGGTGCTGTCTCCGTCCTCTTCTCCACCAGCAGCTTCTCCCTTTCCTCAGACTGGCGCCCTCCAGGCTGACTACCACTGTGAGCTGTGTGACCAGAACTTTCACTCCCTGCGCGCCCTCTCCGCCCACCGCCGGACTCATGCTTGTGAGAGGCCCTATCACTGTGGAGTGTGCGGGCAGGCCTTCGCCCAGAGCGGCCAGCTGGCCCGTCACATAAGGAGCCATCACAGGGATGCTGCAGGTGGAGGAAGTGGATATGAGTCGGTGGAGATGGTTGTGATGGAGGAGGATGTAGGGAGGCAGGGGATGAGAGGGAGGTTTCAGACACAGCCAGCTGGAACCATGGGAAAGGGAGTGGTTGGTGTAGACATGAGGGCTCAGGGCCCCTCCGAGCTGGACCTGACCCTGCCCAAACACCCCTCCATAGCTGCAGGCCTGATGCTGCTGACCTCACAGGTTAGACCGTCAGACAGGGAGCTGTTGAGGCTGTACCAGCGCCAGAGAGAGGGGGGAGAAGGAGGGGAGGAGGAGGCGGCAGAGGGACAGGGGCAGGGGGAGCCCCAACACACCTCACCCTGCGCCAGCCCGTCTGAAGGCTCGCTGGAGAGCGGAGAGACAGGGGGCAGCGGAGAGAGCGGCATCGCCAGTGGCAACTGCACACCCAAACGTCCAGAGATGGGCGACAGAGTGCGAGGTGCTGGAGAGTGGGAGAACGAAAGAGGAGAGATCATTGAGAGGGAGAAAGAGTGGAGCTCAGTCAAAGTGAGCGAGGCTGTGCAGGAGTGGCAGAGGGAGAATGAGCGGAGGAGTGTAGCAGGAGGTGTTAGCAGTGGAGGAAACAATACCAATACTACCGCCGGTTCAGCTGGGAAGAAGAAGAAAGACGAGGCCTGCGAGTACTGTGGTAAGCAGTTCAGAAATAGCAGCAACCTGACTGTGCACCGCCGCAGCCACACAGGTGAACGGCCCTACCGCTGCGGCCTCTGCAATTACGCCTGCGCTCAGAGTTCAAAGTTAACGCGTCACATGAAGACCCACGGTGCACAGGGGGCTAAGGCTTCCTTTTTGTGTCAGCTGTGCATGGTACCCTTCACTGTCTACGCCACTCTGGAGAAACACCTGAAGAAAGTCCACGGCCTGAGCCACGCCAGCGTAGGAGCATACGCACAGGCCAGCGCTGCAGACACTTTAGCTGCGAGGAAAGCTGAAGAAGAAGCAGCCGTGGTGGTGAAAATGGAGGAGTGTGAAGCCAGTTTGGATCAGATAGAAATGGAGGGCAAAATGGAGAGTAATGTGGTGAAAAGCATGGAGGTGGAGGAGAGCCAGGGCCACGCTGAATTTGTGGAGAACAGACAGAGTCCAGCCATAGTGGGAGATCTCCCACCTGAGAGCAGCGCAGAAGTGAGCTCAGCTTTGACTTCTGCACCATGAGAGCTGCTCTCCTCCACTTATTGACATTCAAATAGCACTGTATAGGACTTAAGTCACCCTTCAAACGAAAACAACTCAGCCCATCCTTGAACTGACAGTCAAGTTAAACTGGAATCTATAGACAAAGAAGAAGAAGACGAAGCTACAGAGCGATAGAAAGCAGCAGGAAGCACTGAGGCCCACAGAACAGCCACGTTGTTCACAATTGTATGCAAAGCTACTGGCTGAAACTAGGTGCCTACAGCTCTTTAGACCACAGAGCAAAACAAGGCCATGACATTCAGCAGGGAGATTACCAGAGCTCTTGAACAGGAAGTGAACTGCCACAGTCCACACCGACACAGGAAACTGATCACCATGTTGCAGTGCAGGATGCAAAAGACGAGTGATTTATCTCTCTGGTGACCCACTGGACAGGTGGAGACGGATATTAACTGTCAGATAATACAGAGGACGGATTATATCGAATAAAAAAGCCCAGCAATAGAACAATGTTAATATGTTTTCAGCATCAGCAGATGGAGAGAGGTGATATTGTGCTACCTAGCTGTTTTCTTTTGAGCAGACCTTTTAAAGACTAAAGACGTGTTGAACAGGCGCAGGGGTGAAATGAATCCAAACACTGTCTGCCTGCAGTTTCTCAGACTCTTCTTTTTAAAGGCGCTTGGTTGTCACAACACTTGTCACTTAACATAATGTTTACAGGGCTCTCGGGGCCTAGCAAGGTTGTGCTCTCTGCGACAGTATGTATGGATGATTTTCAGTTTGTTTGTTTTTTTCTAATTTTATAAATGTGAATGCGAAGACTACTGATGTTTTTTCCATGGTTAGTTTCTATGCATAAAAACCTGCAAATTTTACCTTCATGTGAAACGGGTGTGTATTATTTTTCTCTGTGTATTTGGTATTGTGACGGTTTACATCAGTAAAGTGCCGGACTGCTTGAAGCTTGTGCATGTTTTGCAGCCTGTTTTTTTGTTTTTTGGGTTTTTTTTTTTTTTTGTTTTTTTTGTTTTTTTTTGCCTGTGTTTGAATTATTCCTAATTTATGAATGCTGCATGTTGGTGATTGTGTAACTGAAAAAGTCTGTTTCACTGCTGAACTACAGGGTTGAAAGGTGCAGTAGTAGGGAGTTGACCGGTGGAGTTTTGTGCGAGCACTTGGGTGAGTGAGTTGTGCGAATGTTTGTGTGTGTACATAAGACAAAAACAAAAACCCTCTACTTGAACCTTGTGTCCTGTGATCTTGTGTCCTGAGCGTGACTCGGCTGGTCATAATCACTGTGTCGTTCTTCTGACGGGGTCATTGTGTGTCAACGATGAGGATTTAAACACAAGTTCAGCCTGAGGAAATCTGTTCATTTACAAATATAACAGGACAGAGTCTTCAAGTAGAGTGTTACCAACTTTTTCATAACTACTGCGATAGTTTTATGTTACCGGGTCTGATTCCTACTTGCATTCATGTCAGGGAAAACAACTTCTTATGTGAGTGGTGTAATGAATGATTATGAACGAGTGCAGTGTAACTGTTCAGGGATAATATTTTGTACATAGATTGACATACTTGCTGTTGCTATACTTATTATTGTTATTATTAATAATATTATCTGCCTGTCACTGTTACATGCCCTCCACTTTTCCTAGCATCATGTCCTTTATGCTGAACACTGGGTGTTGTGAAGCTGTTCACTCTGCTGTCTTTGTAAACTTGACAACATTTTGTACCATGTCATGAGGAGCCTCATTAAAGAACTGAGGTGAAATATTTTGCATTGTGGAGTTTTCTTTTTTAGCCTCCCACTCGTGTCTTTTTCTGCTTGTGTTTGCTTTTTTTTTTCTTTCTTATTCTGGGACCGACAACAAAGCTTTTGAAACTATTTTTAAGTATCTTTTCTCACCAGGATGTTGTCTCAGTCAGTGTGGGTCGTTTCTCTGAGGACCACAGTCAGCGCTGAGTTATTAATTTTTAATTTGAGTGTTTGGATTAGGGACCCTCACGCTTGTTTACATCCTTAGGATGTTACTGGCTTTGTCTAGAAACATGGTAATGTAATTCCAGCGGGTGCGTGTGTGTGTATGTGAGTGTGTGTATGTAGATGTATCCGAGTTGGTGTCAGTCATCCAGCAGGTTGTGAGATGGGTGCAGTGAGCTGTGATGGGACACAGGCGACAAGGATTTCTCAGGATACAAAATTGATGGGGGGGGGGGGGGGCAGCAGTTTGGTTATTGTTTGTGGGCATGTTAGGAGGCAGAGTAAGGTGGGTGGGAAGTGTCAAGGGGTTGGGATAATTGCTGACTCCATTTTAAGGGCATAAAAACCTCAGCACCAGCATCTCTGGCCTTAACCCCCCCCCCCCCACCCCCCACCCCCCCACCCCACACACACACACACACACACACACACACACACACACACACACACAACACCCCCCCCCCCCCCCCCCCCCCACCCCCCCTAATGAAGATGAAGTTCTATGATCCCTCTAGCTCATTAACAGCAGGTCTTTTAATGAGCTTTCAACAGGGTGGGGGCTGGGTAGATGAAGAGGAGGAGTGGGGTTGGATGGTGGAGGGTTGGTTTATTGCACCAGATGCACCCACGCCCACTCCTACCAATTACCATTGTGTTATAGAGAAAAAGGAAGTGAAGACAGAAGCCCCTCGCGCCCAGATGAGTCAATTTGTCCGTTTTTCTCCACAGAGACAGAAAAAAACAAGGAGGGAGGACAGTGCAGGTGACAGGTAACATCCCCTGTCTCTCCCTCTGGTAAACTCTGCCCTGCTTGTCTGTTGGGCGCCACAGCCAGCGCCATTTGGTGCTCGTATGGACCCAATTATGTAAGGTAAGGTGATACACAGCAGAACACAGCACAGTAGCCCCTGCAGCAAGTGGATATCTTTTTCCTTGTCCCTGAGTGCCCTTTGTCTTCCTGCAGTCCACACCTCTCTGAGCTGGTCACAAACCCCGCACAGGCCGGTGTCAGCACCCAAATCAGCCAATCACAACATGAAGAGTTAATCATGTCTACCAGTGGGAGGGTGAAGCCAGCATTGTGTGTGTTTGAGTGTGTGTTTTCTGACCAGTGGTGTTCCCCTTGGCGGTAGTAATGTGGACTTTGAGATCTAATAGTTGCTCCACAGAGGAAGCTTTTGTTGGTTGGAAAGTTGGGAGAGGTCGCTGCAGGACAGAAACACACACACACAACCAACACTGTCACAGGAGTTAAATGAAAGAACACTGAATGCACCCATCTGCTTGTCCACATCCGTTACGTTAGAAGTACTGATAAGTTTGACTTTTGGCACTTATATTTATTTTCAGTGAACTTATTAAATATATATTCCATAACTTCCTCAAATAAAGACTAAGTTGTGCTTCAGAGCCTTCTACTTGTGGCAAAATACTGAATCTGAACTGAAATATCCATCTATTATGTGAGGAGAGACAAAAATGTCCCTAAAGTTTGCGAAAAACCCCAAATTCACAGAAGCTGAGGTAATGATCTCATTGTCCTCGGTGGTAGCTTCCACCAACAACAATATCAGACCACAAACATCACAGCATTACAATTAAATAAAGCCAAACATTTTTCACTGTCATTAAACTTAGAAGACTGCACATAAAAGATGATCAACAGTGAAAAACAAACGGCAGGTAAAACTGTAACATGTGGGATGAAGGCGTAGTTAAACTTAAAGATCTACACTTCATTCAGATCTAATTATTGCATTAAGGTAGTACAGGTATAGTTAGTGATGGCCTCAAATCTTTGAAATAAACAAAGAAAAATCAGATGATCCAACTTCATTTCCTGCTGCAGTTCAAATATTTAAAAGCCTTTTTAAAAAGATAAGTAACTGACTTTCATCTGCATAAAAGGGTACCTTTAAAATGACTTATTATCTGCCACAGGGAAAGGATATGCAAGGCAAACGGAGAGGGACCCAGGACAGAACCTTGGAGAACACCACAATATACAGTTTAACAGTGAGGATGCATTGTTATCAATTCATAATCTCCAACTAGAGATGTAAAAGGAGAACCACTCCAGCGCTGACCCGGAGATATCCACCCACTGCCTAACTAATAATAAAGTGTCAAAAGCTGCACTAAGACCCAGCAGTACCATTCACCTGCATCAGTTTCAAACCTAAAACTGAAGCTGACTGAGCCATCTGACAACTCACCCTTATGTGTAGTCATGGACTTTCTAGACGTGAAGTGCAGTTTTCAGGCAGTCGCAGCACAATCACAAATTCAGATTAAATTTAAGATGATTAGCTCTGAAAATGCTCACAACAAAGGGAATTTATCAGCTGTATGTTTGCTCTCCTACAGGGCAGGCCTGTGGCCATGAGAGGCTCTCACTTATGTATGAGAAGATTGTGCTTTATCACGTAGAAAGCCAATTAACTGGGAGTATTTAATTACATTTCTCATGTTATACTGTGTGAAGCCTCCAATCATCTCTGCAGTCCCTGTCCTGTTTGTCCCCGTCCTCCTCAGAATAGTTGAGGTGGTGGATTAAATCATCAGCAGGGCCGACTGAGACAGAGATAATAAGAAAGAGAAAGATGCATTTGGGAGCGATCAGACAAACCGCAGGATTCCCTCTCTGCTCTTTATCCTCGCACAGTTCCCACAATCCCCACCTTCTCTCACCCGTCCCTCCTCCCGCAACGACCGCAGAGTGAAACTTGAACCCTGGAATTACACCCGCTGCACCTCTACCCCCTCCCCTCACCCCCTAACCTCTAACAGTGAGAGTATGGGAGGAAGGGGCGAGAGGCTACACGGTCCCGGGCAACCATCCGTCAATCGAGTGCTTCTCTTCTTGCCATTCAACACCTTCAGATAATGAGAGGAGGGAAAGACAAGGAGGGTTCATTCTTATAGGGGGTTATATAATGTCACTGAGGACGGACTCTGAGGGAGGCGTGTCGGTTCAATTTGGTCTAAGTAGCAGGTAACACTGGCGAAAATGGAGGCAGGTTGATTTAAAAACAAAAGAGGAGGAAGTTCACTGATTTCTCTTTTTTCACAGCAGGAGAGTGTTACATCAAACGGGCAGAAATTGTTGCCAGATAATGATGGTGAAAATAAATTTCAAAACCAACCTAAATAAGGATCTTCCCTGAGTGAAGGTCAACTGGCTCACTTTCATCCCAGAGATCTGCTAAGGTTGTTATTTCAAAGATTGCAGAGACAGGGTGTGGCTGACACAGAAAAACGGGCACATATACCCAATAAATACAACTTTTCTTCACATACAACAGATGTAAACTGTCTCTACACCCATTCTTTACAGTGTGATTGTCATATTGCTGCCTGAAATCTGAAAATATGCCACATTTTGACCAAATAAATAACTTTCTTGTGAATTTTAACCATCATAACTGATAGGAATACATACAGAAAGTGTCAAAACAATTGTTAGGTGAAAATGGTAAGAAATATATACAGTTTACATCGTCAATACCCATGTATTTGGTCAAAAATGTAAATATTTATTTTTTCTGTCAGTATGTACAATATGGGTAGCTGTAATTCTTCAAGTGAACATCAAAATCCACAAAACTGCAGTTAAATTTTTCTCCTGGATGTGGATGGTATCATATGACATGATATGATGCCACACAGTACCTTGGATACAATACATTAGGATGCAATATGATACAATAAGATGCAATCTAATACAGTGTAATACAATACAATATGTTACAACACAAAATAATATGATATGATATGATACAATGAGATGTGATACAAAGTAATACAATACAATATTTTACAATACAATACAATACAATTTGTTGCAGTAGGATACAATACTATATGGGACACAGTGTAATACAGTATAATATTTTACAACAAGATTTGATATAATACAATTCAATATGAAACAATGATATATGATGCAGTGTGATACAATATGCTAAAATATGTTACAATGTGATATGGTAACACAGCATACGTTAGATATGGTATGACACAATATGATACGATGTGATCAAATACAATACAATATGATATACTGTATATGATATGATATGATATGATATGATATGATATGATATGATATGATATGATATGATATGATATGATATGATATGACACAGTGTAATAAAGTGTAGTGAATGATGATACAGTTTGATATAATATGACAAACGTGATGATTCAGACTTAGTCATGACTCCATCTTCAGCTGTTGCTATTTAATGATGAAACTTTTTTTCTTGCTCGTGCAGTTTGACATTTTAGATGGAACTGTTTTATGCAACATCCACACATAGTGAAACATTTAGATCAGGTGATAAGTGATCTATGCTGTGTGTGCATTTACTCATTCATTCATTGAAGCTGGCATCTGAACATTTTTTTTACCTTAATATGGGCAAAAAGTGATTTTTTTTTTTAACATCATACCATGTTTACTAGAAAATGTCTCTTTAGACTTTACTCTGTACTATTCCTGTATAGAGTTTTTAGGGTGAACTAAGATTCAAACAAATCACGATGTGGAGGAGATGGAAGAGATGAGGCAATCTAACACCCGCCCACTCAAACACTCTGACAAACTGTTCCTCAAACGTCTGTTTCCCTTTGTCTTTCATAAGCGCACACACACAGATTACTCTGCTCTTGCTGCACCTGGTGACCCTACTTGTGAACCTGATACAAACACACTCACAGTTATTCAGTTGCTCAGGTAATTATACACACACACACACACACACACACACACACACACAAACTCATATTTAGGTCAGTCAGTTTTGTGTCTGTTACAGCCCAGAAACATCCATCCAAAAATGGCAGAAAAACTGGATTTGACCATACACCCCTCACTGTCGACCCCCTCCCTCTACACACACAAACACACACACACACACACACACACACACACACACACAATGCTCGGGTCAGAGGTGCTGCCTGGATAGCATGCATAGTAAGGTTAGAAGGTGGAGTTCAGCCCTGTGACAGGTGAAATAGCTTTCATGTTTGTTCCCTGCAGGCCTGAGGGAAGGTGAACTGCAGCCTCTAAACGCCTCAACCAGAGCCTCCACATGGAACAAATATCCACTGTCACCCGGGTTATATAACTCTTTATCTGTCTAGTTTACTGGTCTTTTAATTTTGTTTCATGCTGTATCACATTAGTATGGTTGGTCCTAGAAGTGTAATCAGGCTTAAACATATGTTGTCTCAATGGACTTTTACAGAGAAGCTTGTCTTTAGACTTGAAGACGGCCGAGAGCTGAGAGCTTTGTCAGTACCATCTAAAGAAATACAAATACAACATACTGTGTACCTAACAGCTGGAGTGTGACCCTACAACATCAGTGTTACCAGTTTTACAAGGATAAACTTATTGCCAGGATAATTTCCAAATATCACAAAATATCACATCAAAACTGAAGTAAAGGTATTTAGACAGCAGTAAAAATTCTCTGTTACCAAAAAAATCCCGCATTCAGTCTCTTACTCTTGGGTTGTTTAATCTATAACCATTTATCATATTTTATGAACCGGTGGTAGACTGTGTGAAAAACTTAACCCTTTCAGTCCGGTGATGTGTGTGAGTGATGCAGCAGAAAACGGGCCGGGACAAAGCCGGTTAACCAGCGGGGAGAGTGAGAGGGGCCGGGGGGCTGCTGGTGCCGGGGTCGTGGGATCAGAGCAGGTCATGGAGGTGTGGGAGTGTCTGCTCGGCCCTCTGACCTTTGTCACTGAGGCTTCCTCTAATCCCGTCCTCAAAGACCATACGGACATAATGGAGAGTCTATGAAGGGAGTTAAATGGTGACCATTAGGCGGATCTGTGTCGCTATTCTTCTTGTTTGTTTAGTCCCGGTCAGTCTCACGTTTGCAGTGTAATCAGGCGTGTGATGGAGGGACGGCTGGAGACGCCTGGAGAGGTCTGGAGTGGGCACCGCAGGACAGCAGTTTGTTGGAGATGGATATCCACCTAAACTTAATGAATGACACGACGCAAGAGGTAATTGGATGTCCCGGGTCCCGACCGGAGTTCACAAGTAGTTTGCGCAGGAGGAGGCCCGAGTACCCCTCAGAAAACTGCTGAGAGCTGTCAGTGTAGGACAAACTACACTGCAGTCTTTATGAATACTCCATTAGGCCGGTATTATGAAAAAAAAAAAAAAAAAAAATGTTCTGTGAGCTAGGTGGTTTATTTGGTTTCAGTCTTGTGAGGTAAAGTACAAAAAAAGGGACAAAAAGGTGAACTACAACTGGTCTTTTCTGAGGAAAACAAAAGATTCTTCCCCGACTGTTTTATTCACGTACTTATTTATGGACGATTAAAAACTGAGGGTTTCACTTTCTGATAAGGAAGCCTTTAATAACTGATGACTTTAATAATTAGTCATAAATTGTTTACCATTGCTTTATAAACGAATTATAAGCCTTTAATTAGAACGATGTTTGGGTTGCCAGGTTGTAAAATCTCACTGACAGCTTCTAACAGCTCTCACTATCCAATAAGACATTAGTGCTCCATTGTAAATGTTTACAAGTTATTAATAAAGGAGTGTCCCACAATAATCCATCAGGTCTGTTGTTTCTAATAGGTTGTTAAGACATTTTGATCCTTTTCCACTGGATCAGTCTAATGAAACAAAGGGCTAAAAAAAAGACAAAGCAAGTGTGCTGCTGGAGGAGGAAAAATGTGTTATAACTGATCTATATAGCATTTGTAAATGATCTAAGAGCATTAATACAGCCTTTAAAAAAGGGACGCCTTATTCAGAAACAGAACTAAAATCAGTTTACTGATAAACACAATATATAGTTTGTAGAAAAAATGAAAGAGCGCTAAACCCTCCTTGGAAACACAGGTACAAAGCAGGATCAGTGCCAACATGAGAATGTTATTCCCAGTATTTTTATTTATATCAGTCTAGCAAAAAAACATTATTATCACACTGGTTATCTGGTTATCAGGTTATCAGGAACGGTCAAACTGGTTGGACCTGACAGAAAGGCTCAGATTAACTCAGATAACCACTCTTTATAACTGAGGTGAGCAGAAAAGCATGTATAAGAGCAGAAGACCAGGTGGGTCTGTTACTGTTGAAAAACGCGCCTGGTTTGATTAAATCTGGATTTGTGTTGAGGCATGCATATGGTAGAGTCAGAATTTGGCATCAACAGCATGAATCCATGGACCCAGCCTGCCTTGTGCCATCAGTCCAGGCTGGTGGTGGTGTGATGGTGTGGTGAATGTTTTCATGCCACACTTTTGACCCCATGACCCCACGGCAATGAGTTCAGCGTACTTCAGTGGTCCCAGTCACCTGATCTGAATCCAGCAGAACATCTTTGAGTTGTGGTAGAACAGGAGATCGGCAGCATAAATGTGCAGCTGAAAAATCTGCAGAAACGATGAGCTCAACATGGCGCAGAATCTCAAATGAATGTTTCCACCATCTTTTGGAGTCCGTGCCATCAAGAGCGAAGGGTTTTGTTTTGAGAGCAAAGGAAGGGCCCTACCTCAGTATGGTGTTCCTGATAAAGTGACCAGTGAGTGTTTTTTCAGATAGATGAGTGTATCAACATTTTTTCAGCTCCTCTTTTCTCTTGTCTAAAAGCTGAACATTAAGAAGGCTGTGTCCTGCCTGGATAGATTTGTCATTTTATATTTGCTACAAGCACAACTAATAAAACACACTATTTAAAGTCTATGTCTGTTGCAGAAAACTTACATTAAGCTACTTATTCTATAGCTGAGAAACTGTAGGCTTACTGAGAACTGCAGCTTCTACAATGATAATTGTGACTAAGTTACCTCCTGCACCACAATTTACAGTAAAGTCTGTACAGTAGCTGTGGTGATTTGTGGTCTGGTGCCTTTAGGTGGAGTAGACTGCCACTCAGCGGCGGCTCTGCAGAACTGACTCGGGTGATCCGGCGTTAGTGAACCGTGCTGGATAAATATCTGTAAATATGCTCCATGAACTAACTTATATAGTAATGAAAGTGTTGGATGATTGCGATTTTCTGTGTCTCTTCTCAAACACAGGCACACACCACCTGCTGTAGGCCTTATGCACACGTAATAACACATTTCGTACATGTAAAAACACTGGGGGGGGGGGTTTCTGGGAATTTGAATGTGCGGAAATTTATTGGGTGACGCTTATTATAGCGTTTATAATTTTCTGATGGATTTCTGGGGAGTTTCCTGGGACAAACCGAACAAATAAAGCACAAAAACAAACATTTTAAACTTTTTTTTTTTGCTGTGGTGGCGGGGGTACCACAGTACCCTGTACTTTGTCCCTCCAAAGTTTTCCAGATATATGGCCGTTATTATACGTTTCTCTGACAGAAACTTGTGGCCTCTTTCTGCTCCGTCAGGATGACTGATGGTGGACAATAACTTAGAGAGATCAAAGAGGCTGTTGGCACCGTGTCATTACTCCGACTCCAGCTCTCCATGGCCCCCGGCGCTCTGCATATCTTTCCGGGCACGACAGAGCCGGGGAGGCGCTGCGAGCGGGCCTCACTGGAGGTGGTGGGTGTGCGCTTTTAACTGTATTTAAGCCTGGACTGCTCACACTTTTTGCAGCTCGGATAAGGAGTTTTGAACCTTCGCTGACAGCATGGCGACTGAGAAAGTGGCACCTTTGGGCTCCATCGAGAACCCGATTAAGTTCAGAGGTCAGGACTTCAAGACTCTCCTGGAAGAGTGTCTGAAATCCGGTGAGCTGTTTTCTGATCCAGCCTTCCCGGCTGAGGAGAAGTCCATCGGTATGCCCCAACAAGACCCGGATCCCAAAAAGGCGATAAAGTGGCAGCGACCCAAGGTGCGTCCTTTCAACCATTGTCATGTTGCTGTGCCATTTTTTTATCCAGATTTTGTAGAATGTTTTTGTTATCAGTGGTATGGTTCTTCACTCAGATCATTGACATGATAATTCAGTTGTAAAATAATTAAAAATCCAGTTATGTTGTAGTTTCCTCTGCAAACAAAAAGGAAAAAAAAAATACATATTTGAGAAAATTCTGCCAACATTTGAAACATCTGCAGGTACCAACATTTTACTTTGGGCACACAAAGTTTAATGTAAAGGGAAGTTGACTGCACATTTTAAATGTTTTGGCCACTTATGTACTGTACAAACAATGAAGTAATGTTGCTCCTAGTGTCTTCTTGGCATTGCCTCTTCGCAGGAACTCTTATCAACACATCTTTATGTGACAGTGATTCAACCAGGTGTGGCTCAGCTCTGAGGAACTTAACTACCTGAAGCAGTTTGCTCAAGATAGGAACAAAGTATCTAAAGAAATACCACAAACAGTCCTGAGAATAACAGTGTTAGACAGAAGGCAGACATTGTCGTGAATCAAAGTCACATTATCACACATCATAGCCTGAATCTATTAAATCTCGTCTTGTAAGTAATTAGTTTTATTATCAATTCATGTGCCAGTTATTTTCCCGATGAATCACTGGGTCTGTAAAATAGAAACAAATGCCCATCACATCTTCCAGAGCTGACACTCACATAGTTAAATTATTGCCCGACCAGCAGTCCAAACCCCAGAAACATTAGTTAACAGAGACAGTTACATGAAACAGAGAAAACCCACAAATCTTCACATTTATAAGGCAGGAACCAGAGAGGACCAGTTTGTGGTGTTATAGCATCTTATGCTCACATTGTCATCCCCTTGCTCCATTTCTGAAGGAAATCTGTGAGAATGCTGTGTTTGTGGAGGGCACAACTGGGACCACGGACATCTGTCAGGGCCAACTGGGTGAGTACATCAGAAAAACTTCCATCGTCAATAAAATCTGCCCAGTGCTCATCGACCCCACACCAAAGAATGAGGTTTGAAACTAGGTTACATCATGCTGAACTGTCTTAAATTGGCATTGCACAACATCCTGGAAAAGTTGAATCCTAAAAACCAAAAGCTGAAACACTCCCCACATACACAATTCAGATTGTTCCTATTTTTTGATGGCAATAAAATGTAGAAGTAGACGTCTGCACCACACAGCCACAATGTTTCCAAATCCTGAATCTGCAGAGGGTCCTTGCCCCATCCAGCCCCGTCTTTAACTGCCCCCAGATCCTGCTAAAATATGTGATGTTCACTCCATTTCCTATTTGTGGACTTTTTTTCTGCACAACAGCAAACTCTCCTTCCGCCTATGGGATTTCTGGATTGATGTGTTATGTCACCAGTTGTGTATAAATATGTCACTGCCGATCAATACCACCTCCTCCCCGTCGCCCTCCTCACCCTCACCCTCCTTCTCCCTCTTCTTCTTCTCCTTCTTTTCCTTTCATGTCTGAATTTTATGTTTTCTTTCAAACTTCATCCCAGGCTGTGTTTTTCCGTGATTTACGCAAATACCAACAACTGTTACTACATCATCTCCAGAGGAACCACATGAAACAGATGTTTTCTGTTGGAGAGGAATGTGGCTCATTGTGTGTGTGTGTGTGTGTGTGTCTGTGTGTGTGTTACCTTGTCAGTAGAAAACATGAATCACACCCCATGGGAGACTAATGCCTTGTGGCCCACTGAAATAATTAACTGATCGTTGTGGCACTTTTCCTCTGTCCCAGCTTCATGTGCGTCTTCTGTTTATGGTTTACAGGTAACTGTTGGCTGCTGGCGGCCCTGTCCTGTCTGACCATGCACCCCAAGCTCTTTGTGAAGGTGGTGCCACCCAACCAAAGCCTGTCCAAGCCTTATGCAGGGATCTTCCATTTTACAGTAAGTAGCTATAGATTAGATGTGGAATAAGACAGAGAACTGACAAAGAAATTGCACACACAAAACAGTCTTCCTCATATTTAGGCTTCAGTGTACCATACATGCCCTCGTTCAGACTCATCTTTGTCTGGACACGTTGCTGTAATTCACTCAGGATGCTGACTTTGAGGTTTTAACCATTTGCTGCAACAACAACATCTATTTTTTTGGTGGTCTGGTTCATATTTTACACAACATGGCCCGTGAGCTCACACACCACCTGAGATATAGGCTCCGTATTAGACGTATAAGAACGTTAAGATTTCATATTGATCAGTGCCCCAGGTTCACAGTGTGGCAGTTGATTTGTGGGAATATGACTAATTAGGATTTGTCTGGGAGCCCATACTATGAAAGGACAATATCAGATACACAGATATAAAAGGTGTAATAAAGAAATACTATACCAGGTTATCATTAAACATCTATAACATACTCATGATGGACGGTTAAAAATAGCTGCAGCAGAACCAGAGATATCATCTTTTTGTCCCATGCCTACATCACCCACAATTCAACTCAACCGTGGACGGTTCAGTGGGAGGCTCAGGTGTACTTTGCTAGTAGCAGCTAATTTAGCAGCGATGCAGGACAATAAACTTAGCATAAACTCAGTGACAAGCACCAGATCATTCCCTGTCATGATCCTTGTTGAGTTCTGGGGGTTAGAAGTGACACATACTGATCCCTTCAACAGAAAAAAAACTGTCTGTCTGTCCAATTCACAGAACATCACCTTAGAGCTCCATGTGCACCCTCTGGGTGAATAATAATTCATGTTGTATCTGATTTGGCTTTATTCCTCCAGACTTTTCGGTTAGCTCGTTCCACATCTCTGACATTTAATGAAGGCAGCTGGATCAAACAGGTGTCAACTCATCCTGGAGTCATCGCTGCCTGGTGGTCTCCCATGTAAGAAGAGATAAATCTAATCTTTATCACCTCATTAGAGTTGGTGATTATAATCTAGAGAGTTCATCATTCACCGGCCTGATCTAACCTGCTCAGATCTATAAAATATCACTATAGTAGACATATCAATCTTGTAAAAACAAAGCCACGAGTCAGGTGGTTTTTACAGTCTTTGCCCTGTGATTATTTAGCCTCAGAGCTGTGGACCTTTAGAGACTGTTAGGGAGAATGTGACATGACTTAACAAGCAGCACAGAAGGACTGGAAACTCAATTTGCCCTGTCAGGAGATGGGAGAGCAGTCCAGACATGCAGGTAGTGACTACCCCTGGGACACACACACACAGCTATGAAAGACCAGTGCAGGCCTGCTCTTGGCCGTTGTTTTGTACACACATTTAGCAATACAGTACACACCTCTTGTCATGACCAGTAACGGCCATGGTAGTGGTTTAATACATTCAGTCAGACAAGAGAACAGTGTTTATTTAACTCATCCTTTTGTAAACCACAAGGTTTCATTTTTCAGACCTGGATGACTGACATTTCCTTCATTCTGTTTTTTTTTTTTAATCTATGAATATTTTAATGTTTTGTTGATGTTTTTATGAGTATGATATGATATCGCATGAATTAGTGAGGTATGTTCATCTGTGTAGCACTTTTCAACAAGAAGGCAATTCAGAGTGCTCTGTGTAAGACATAAATCGCATCAAGACAAGATATAAAAGAAATACAAGGAAATATAAAAAGACATATAAACACAATGTTATAAAATCAAATAGGAGATGAAATAAAATCAAACAGTTTAAAACAGTATAAAGGGAGGGATAAAACATTTATAGTGCTGTCATAGTTCAGTGACGGACCACAAAATTAATCTGCAACTATTTTAATGATCAATGAATTGTTTAGTCCTGGTCCCAGCTTCTCAGATGTGAGGATTTGGTTTTTGTCCTAAATTGTAATGGGCTAATTTTTTTATTGACAGACAAAGAGATTAATCAATCACTAATGAAAATAATCATTTTTTTCAGACCTGCATGGGTTAATTGCCTGTTTCTTTTCAATGACTGATCCTCGTCACCTAAAAGATGAAGATATCACAGTGTTACAGTGTTTACAGTTTGGTTCTGCTGACAAAAAAATCCCTTACACATTTAAGGGAAATTTTGGGGACATAATGTTCAGGTGGTTTGTGTCTTTGCACTCTGCCTCCTTCCTCATTATCTTTCCTCCTGATTCATTACAACCTCTATTCTCACATTCCTCTCTTCCTCTCTCTCTCGCTCTCTCTCTAGTTCTGGCAGTATGGTGAGTGGGTGGAGGTGGTTGTGGATGACAGGCTGCCAGTGCGCGAAGGCCGTCTGCTCTTCAGCTACTCTCACACCCGCAATGAGTTTTGGAGCGCCCTGGTGGAGAAGGCCTATGCCAAGTCAGTTGCCACTACCAGCATATGTCTCTGGGTTGTAATGTCTACGTTCACCCACTCTTTTTCTGTGTGTGTGTGTGTTTGTTGCTACAGTGATACGACAAAAACGCGCAGCCACCTGAGGTAACTTCCTCACCTCTCATATGTAGGTTAATCGGATCCTATGGAAGCCTGAAGGGGGGCAACATTTCAGAGGGGATGGAGGATTTCACAGGGGGCATCGCATACTCGATGCAAGTCTCATCTCGTACCCCTCGAGTCCTGTGGAGGTCTCTGACAGGGGCCCTGTCCAGAGGCAGCCTGTTGAGCTGCTTCATCCAGGTACATACACACCACACAGTGTTCACACTGAACAGGTGGACGGTGATTTGGATTCACCGGAGTTTCTGTCTTTGTCGTCACAGGCCAGCAGCTACCGTGACATAGGTAAAGTGACAGGAGATGGGCTGATAAAGGGCCACGCTTACGCCATCACTGACACTGACAAGGTCAGTATCGCAGTGAGACAACCCAGCAGACTGTGTAGTGAAACACTGTCATTGTTTATTTAATGATCTCTCATCATCTGCATGTTGCTCTGATGTGCTTTTTAATAATTATTGATTTAATGATAAAATAAATTTTTTCCACAACAATCATTATAATGTCATCTCATCTCATTTCATTCATCTCATCTCATCTCATCTCATCTCATCTCATCTCATCTCATCTCATCTCATCTCATCTCATCTCATCCATGTCTAATATAATCTAATCATATTTCATGTCGTCTTAAGTCATCTCCTCGTTATATTACATCCTAATATCATCTAATGTCATCTCATCTCATTTGTCCTCACCATCTATTTTCATGTCATATAATTTGTCAGAAACGTAATCGAATCTCATGTCACCTCCAAACATCGTGTTTCATGTCATGTCATTTATCTCATCTAATCTTACCCCAGTCAAATCAAATCAAATCAAATCAAATCAAATCAAATCAAATCAAATGACTTCCTTTAACTTCATCTCATCTCACCATAAATATAATATTCAGATGATACTTAGAACTGACAGAACATTTTCCGAAACCTTTCCTTTTTTACCTCACACTTTACTTTAATGTCTCCTTACATTTCAGGTGACAAAAGCATCTGATGAGATTTTGTTGCTGAGGCTTAGGAACCCTTGGGGCTTTGTCGAATATCGTGGACCCTGGAGCGACAAGTGAGGAAGTTTCCTGTTTGATCATGTTATAAAGGAGAGCACAGAGCCTCCAGAGATGTTGAGTTTCTGTTTGTGACTGCAGGGGTAAAGAGTGGGGCGAAGTGGACAAAGCAGAGAAAGAGCGGATTAAACTGAAAACCACAGAGGATGGAGAGTTCTGGTTTGTGGCAGATACTGAAACACATTAATTTACATAAACATATATACTCTCACAAACAAAAACACTTGTTAATAATACTCATTAGGATCAGTGCTGAGGACTTCAGCAGCCTGTTTAACATCGTGGAGCTCTGCAGTGTGAGTCCGGACACCCTGGACGAGGGAGACACACCTGCCTCTCCTTCTGCCCCTCTTCCTTCATCTCCCTGGACCATCAGTGAACATGAAGGATTCTGGGTACCAGGGAGCTCCGCCGGTGGTAGCCGCAGATACAACCGTATGTTTACGAATTAATATTTGGACAAATACGCATTCAAGCTCTACCGGGATCATTTACACGATCCTGCTGGTTTTTTTTTTTCCCTCAGAATCATTTTGGAAGAATCCTCAGTTCCAGTTGATTCTCAGAGAGCAGGACCAGGGCGAGGAGGAAGACGATGATGAGAGTGAGGATGACGAAGATGACGAGGATGAGGTGGAGATGACCCAAGAGGAGAAGAACAGAGCAGAGAAACAGAAGCAGAAAGCCAAACAGTGCACTGTGCTGGTGGAGCTGCTGCAGAAAAACCGCAGGCAGAAGGATAAAGTCAACTTTCTCTACATAGGTTTCCACATCTACAGGGTGAGACTTTCTTTATTCAATACTTTAACTCAGCACCTTTATTCTAGTTCGGGATAAACTCTGATGTTTCATTGTGTTTCTTCTGTTTTGCAGGTTCCTCCTGAGGTGAGCATCTATTGTAATATTTGTATTATCATCCTGAAAACTTTTGGCTTTATATTATCAAAAACTGCTTTATAAAGAAGAAACGTTATGTACACTTGCAGCCCCCGATTTGCAGTGTGATTTCATTGTATCAATATGGTGATAATAAAATACTGACTGGTTCATACTGGTACTTAAATATAGGTACAGAGGGAGGAAACAAGGTAACAGAGCAATTGGATATTTTAGATGAAAGGATAAAAAAATATTAGTAGTAATTTTGTAAATAAGGGGTATCTACAGGATACAGTGAGGGATAAAGCTAAACAACAATTTGGTAAAGATGGTGTGGTGTTTTTTTTTTTTTTACTGTGTAATTAAAATATAAAAAGAAGAGAACAGCTACATATTAAATAACAGCCTGAATATCTTATCATTACTGTCTAATGTAAAATGTATGTTGCAGTTTCATTAATTAACAAACATTACTGTGGTGTGTAGGAGAAATTAAAATATATAAAAGAGGGGTGCTCAGTTACAGCGACGCTACAGGGATTAACTATCATGTCTTTTACTTCACTGTATGATTCGGAAAAAAGAAAATGAGAAAGGGGTCTGTACTTTTGAATATTGGCATGTTTGTCCAGCAGCAGATACGCTGCAGTAGAAAACATATGTACCTTTGTCAAGGAAAGTTTTTATTGTCAACCAAGGACAAACTATAATAAGTTAATATATTAATGATGACGATGGCTTAAACATGGCTAATATTCAATGTTTAATAAGGAACCTAGTAATTATTATTTTAATTGATTTAATTACACAGTAAGAACCAGGTATGTGGGCTGTAATATGATGTGTGGCTCTTCTCCCTTTTTCCTCTTTAGTTACACAACAAGAGCGAGGTTTTTAACACAAGGTTGTTGTACTTTTTTTAGCAAACTTCATTTTGTTTCCCAGTACATAATCTGTATTTACAAACAGTTTTTTGAGATATCCAATTGTTTCTCCCATGTTCCTTGTAGTCTTGTTTTCATTGTAACTACAATTAAGTACCAGCTGAAACTAGTATTTTATTTGGACCTGAGTCATACAATGATGTTACACAATAAATCACAAGTGTTTCCAAACTTTCCATCCATTTATAATATCTGTCTCCACACAGCTCCAGGGTATGTGTCTGGACCGCAGCTTCTTCATGAAAAATCGGCCTGTGGGTCGTTCTGGGAAATATAAGGCTCAGAGGTAAAGACCGCCATCAAGTGACTGATAGGTCACTTTATTATCATGTGTATTAAAAATACAATGAAATACTTGTGCTCTGACTCTCTCAGTCTTGACATAAATATCACAAAACCAACAAACAAGGATACTACAGAGCTACATAGAAAAAAAGCAGCAAAAGTAGACAAAACTTTAGGGTTCCTTTAGGGACTGTAGAGCACTGTGCTAACTGTACACTGAATCAAGTTTAATGGCATTTGTTTTTCCTCAAAATTTCAACCTCAAATTTGCTAATTCGCTTCCACACAAAACTGAGTAATAAATGTCTGGTCCAAAGAATGAATGACATAGACTCCTCCATGTCCTTGAATTGGTGGATGTATAATTTACAATGGCACTATGTTACTTACTTACTTGGCAGTTTTGAAAGTTGAACACACACAAACACACACACACACACACAAAAGCACAAATACAAAAACATACAGATAACACAACACAAGATAAATCATAAAACATTGAACAGTTGCCATGATTGTCCTTGATCCTGATGGTGGTAGCTGTTAAACACATGAATAGTATTGTCTATTTAATATATATAAAACATGTATCACACATGGAATATTGTATAGACCTCATGTTTTTAGTTGATCATTGAACCTTGTTTTGCTGCTGGAAGTTAATGAGTATAACCGTCCTGCAGGGGTGTGTGGAGGAAGCTACGCCTGGACCCAGGCAACTACGTCATTGTGGCATCCACCTACCGACCCAACCAGCCTGGAGAGTTCTTTGTCCGCATTTTCTCCAAGATTAGAAACACTTTGGGGTGAGATGAAGGAAAAAGACAAAGGGAAGACTATTTAGCCGAATGACATTTTTGTTTAATAAAAAAAAAAAAAAAAAAAAAAAAAAGACGGACCCACAGCACTTGCTGAAGGCCGAGTATCCCTGAATCACCTCCTGCCACACTCACTCTCATCAGCACAGTCACAGTCACCCACACTCACCTGTACTACACTCAGGCTGAGATTCCCAACATTATTCTGCTGTATAATTTAGAAAATTTGTATTTGGTTTGAACAACAACAAGCTAATAAAACAATCACCTGTTATGGCTTCTGTCAGCAACAACAGACAATTACAGGGCTGAGAACAGTGTGGTGTGAATACTCACTCAGATTATAATAACCATCTTTATTTTCCAGGGGTAGAAAGTAACAAAGTATATTTACTCCGGTAGATTACTGTACTTAAGTGCAGTTCAGCAGTAGTCACCTACCTTTACTTTAGTATTTCCAGTTTATGGGACTTTATACTTCTACTGCTCTACATTTCATAGGGAACTATTGTACTTTTTACTACTTAATGGATGCATTTATTTAACAGCTACGAGTTACTTTGACTTTACATACAAAACACACGATCAACTTATAAAATATGATGACAAAAAAAAAATCTTCACACATGGCCCTAATCTTCTTCCATACAACAGTGTATTTTTACATTGCTGCTTCTACTTTAGTAGCCTAAAGGATCTGAATACTTCCTCCACCACAGTTACTTTAAGTTAATGCAATTGTGTCAAACATTATTTATTTATTATTTCTTTAATTTTACTCATTTATTGTTATGAAAGGTTCAAGGTGTATAAAGGTGTAAGAGAGCAACATTAACAATCTGATGTGGTCTTCCTGCTGCAGGACTCAGGACTTTACGTGCTCCTCTGGCTTCCTCCCAGTGAGTCCGATGGTCTAGCCTATACACGTTAAAACAGCCAATACAGACACGCAGAAAATCTACGGTTTGTTTATGTTTGTTTGTCGTGTTTGTTCTGAACAGGTTATGGCAACTCCCGTCTCCCCAGAGGATCAACGGAGAGTTCAGAGGACTTTTGATGAGGAGGCTGGCCTTGTAAGAAATCCTCATCCCTCCACCCCACAACATTAACTTACTTAATAAAACTGTAAATTTGAGGCCTTTGGTCAAACAATCCAAACTGATTTCTTCTGTCTCCCCACAGGATGACAGGCTGAACGCCAGGGAGCTCATGACACTATTCAACTCAGGTTAGAATATCCACTACATCACAATTTCTGCTGCATGTTTTAGCTGCATCTGGGACCAAGACCAAGCTTTCATGCACCATGTAAAGGCTGCCACATCACCAGCACTGATCCTTGACTTTGTAATTCATGTAACAGCCACTAGATGGGATCAAAGTAGTGAAATGTTGGCTCGAAAGTTAGAGGAAGCCGCAGAGGTCACTAGTCTAGACAGAGGCTCACAGCTGCAGTCAGATAAAATAAATTGAGCTTGGTTAAGTAATAAAAGTGACTTCACTTGTCCTCACCTTCACCTCTCCTCATTTTGATCCAGTTTAACCCTTTATTGTCTTTCTCTTCATCAGTCTGTGCCTTTCTTCCCTAATCACAGCTCTTGACAAAGATTACCATCTGCCCCTGGAGACGTGCAGACAGCTCATCTTTGGAGAGGATGTATCCTTCTGTCCTCAGCATATTAACATGTCTCACACTCCAGTCCTCTTGTAGTTCAGTATAATCCTTGTTTCACATTGACTAATACTGCACAGTATAACCATCTGGTTTATTCAATCCAAGAGAAATTATGTTTTTCATCACAAGTGCTTCTGTTAAAAACGTGACTGACCTCTGCCAGTTTCACACCTTTGCTAGTTTGAGCCCCGGTCCTCCGGTTGAGTCATCACGCTGCCCCGCTGTTCACTTTCTCTTCTTCCTCATAACTTCATCTCTCTGTCCTCTGTCCTGTTGAGATGTCCTTAACTCTGCCGGCAGACCAAAGGGCAGTCCCGTCTTGGCCGTAAACAAACAGAAACCCTGCTGTCCAATCTGCGCAATCTGCAGGTATACAGCTCAGTGTGTGTGTGTGTGTGTGTGTGTGTGTGTGTGTGTGTGTGTATGTGTTAAAGACAGAAAAAGGCGGGTTGACTTGTTATCACTTATTCTAATGCTGCTTTTCCTGTCAGTCCATCTTTTTCCAGTTCGATAAGGACTCTTCTGGGACTATGAGCCCCTTTGAGCTCAGCACAGCACTTGAAGCTGTTGGTATGCACACACACACACACACACACACACACACACACTCTCACCTATACATACACAGATGGTTGCTGCTGTTTGGCTTCACACCTTTATTCACTCCCGTGTATCCCAGGAATGCAGTGTGATGGAAAGGTGGTTCAGCTGCTGTCTGAGCGGTTTGCTGCTGGAGAGCTTCACATGCCCTTCCACGGCTTTGTGTCGTGTTTCACTCGGCTGCGCAAGCTTTTTGGTAACACACACACACACACACATATTCATCACAGTGACTATGTAATAACCTAATCCAATTTGTTTGTTATCATCAAAGTCCTTGTCTGGCTGTCTGTGTACACACCATTAAATGCACAAAAAAATACAAACAGAATGACAAATGAAAACACTTCCCTGACCTCACAGCAGCTGATCAACTATTATTGATTTAATTATCTCAGAACGTACAGACAGTTCAAGTTGAATGTACCATTTACAAATGACCTCAGCTGAAAACTGAAATCATAAAATTTGGTACAGGCAGTGGTGGAAATTAACTAAATATATTTACTCAAGTACTGTGCGTAAATACAGTTTCGAGGTACTTGTACTTTACCTGTATAATTCCATTTTATGTTACTATTTACTTCCACTCAACTATACTTCAGAGGGAAATCTTTATTTTTATTTTGCTCCACTATATTTGTTTGACAGTTGTAGTTACTTTAAAGAATAAGACTTTACATAAGAAAACATATGATAAGTTTATATGGTTCAACACATTGTTGAAGATTAAACCAGTGGGTCCCAAACTTTTTGGTTTATGATGTTTATCATGTTCCAGAAGAGTCAGCGGTAAAGAAACCAATATTTCAATTTTTCTAATATACATCTATATATTTAGTATATATGTACTTTTACTTAAGTAGGATTCTCAATGCAGGACTTTTACTTGTAATGGAGTTGTATTGGTACTTTTACTTAAGTAAAGGCTCTGAATACTTCTTTCAACACTGTATATAGGAGACTGATTCTGTGTATTTACTTTATTTATCACTAAATAAACTCACAATACTTTCCACACTTTCTGTTTTGAAGATGAAAATTAAACTTACTGCAGAAGTTGATGAGTTCTGAGCCTTTGCAAAGACACTCTATGCAGTCATTTCCTTCCCTCTTCTCCTCAGCTCTGTATGAATCAGAGACCAGTCAAGAGGTAAAAGACAGAGGGATCAATGCTGTGAGTATCTGACCAAAACATTCTCTGTTATGTGTTCCTCATTGCTTGGACCTGAACAAGTTATTGACTTTCTGTTTCTTTCTTTGCTCCCTGTCTACCTGTTGTCCCTCCATAGTGGCTGCTTCAGTTTCTGATGGTGTGAAGAAGCTTTCTGACGACGAGCTCCACACAGACCCAGCTGACCCACCACATGCTGTTGATTCCAAAACATAAATTAAAACACAAGCTGTGCAATTGTTTAAACCTTGTTGTTTCATCTCGCACACTGCTCCTACTTCTGGCTATGACCTCGATATAATATGCAGAGTCCTGGATGGATTACTGAATAGGCCACCAAAGAAAAAATGACTAACAAGAAACAGTCACGAAACGATCTGGAAAAAGGCACAAAATGACCACACATACAGACAAAATGACTACAAAGATACACAAGGCAATTAAACAGTCTCATTGTTTGTAGCCATTTTGTCCCTTTAAATCTGTGGCTCTTGCTCTTATGTTGTAAGGGTGACGGGCCTTTTACATGTCTCTGCCTAGGGACCCATTGTCTCATAAACTGTCTATATGCAGAGTGCAGCACCATCATTTAACTGTAATTACTGATGTGAATTTTTGTCTTTATTCCTTTTGTCTTTTCAAAGCATCCCTCGATTAAAAAGAAAACTGTTTTGAAAACCTAAATATAGTCCACATTATTACCCCCTTTCCCAAAGTAGTTATCTCATTCTCAAGTTGCTCTTTACAGATTTTAAAATGATTTAAAAATTTGTTTCAGATGAGAAAAGAAAATGTGTTTCTAAAAATTAAACTTGAATGAAATGGTACACATAACTGCAATTACACAACTGAATAGAAATCACCGCAGCCCCAACAGTTTACTCATCCATACACATATGAGCATACCCTGGGAAATGTCTGTGCACTCACATGCACTCACTAACACACACTCAGTTAGTTCTGCCTGCCCCACTGAGGGTGTGAGGGTGATGTCTCAGCAGCGCTACACGCACCATCTCTATTCTTATCGCACTGACGCCACGTACAGCGTCAATACACACTCGCCCCCTCCTCCACTATGTTCCCTCACTCCCTCCATCCATCCCTCACTCTTCCCCCCCCTCCTGTTCTCTCTAGTAACTGTCTGAGTCTCACAATCTGCAGCCTCCTCCTCCCTGTTACACGCTGGTTGCTCACACACACACACACACACACACACACACACTAACACACCGTGAGCAAGCAAATGTCCTTTCTACACATGCTTCTATTAATAGCACCTTTGCTCACACACCACTTCCTGCTCATCCTTAGGTGAGTACACACAGGTTGCCCTCGGCAACCGTCCATCTACATTGTGATGGAGAGAGGAGAATGAGACAGGAAGGACCCATAGAGAGCGATTCTCATGAATCGTCTCGGTGTCTGGCCTCTCCGTCAGATCTACCTGCTTTATCTTCTAAGTTTAAATTTTCTAAATGTTGAGCTTCTTGTCGTCTTCTTCTGCTCTTCTCAGAAGCCTCTGAGTGTCTGAATTTAGCTCTGCAGGTCTGGCCAGATTAACGTGCTCAGAGACCCTGAGGCAATTTATTGTTGGGCCCTTATTGACCCCACTGTGCATGGCAATTTCCTTATTTCTTCAGAAACCCAGAAACCAACCAGCACTCTAAAGCTGAAACAATTGTTTGATTAATCAAGTGTTCAATCAACAGAAAATTAAGTGGCAACAATTGTGGTAATTGATTAATTGTTTAGGCAAATATGCCAAAGATTCACTGGTGCCAGCTACTACTAATACTTGCTGGTTTTTACACTCAGTAAGACAACTTATCTTGGCTTCAGGGAATAACGACGGACTTTACAGTTTTACAGTTATCCTGTAAGGGAAATCATGAAACCTTGCCCAAGTTCAAACTGTGTCATTTTTTTCTGTGTCAAGAAATTTTCACGCAGAAAAAACTGAGGCAATTTGATAAAAATGTAACTTTTCCAAAAAAAAAAAAAAAAAGAGCCCAACATGAACTTTATCAGTTCAGTCTTAAAATTACATTTTGACACAATGTCCCTCCACTGGAGCTAAGCCACAAGATGGAGGACCTGTGAAAGTCGATATTTGCCATTAATCATATTATGTCAACTCAAATGATACGGAGTAAAGCTGGAGTATTTGGGGTCTGATCCCGCTTTGTTTGCAGGTGGTCAGCCAATGTGACCCCTGTGGCCTGGACAAAGCTTGTTAAACCAGGCAAATATAAAAGTTTCTTCAAAACAACAAATGTCAACCTCATGGTGGCACTAGAGGAAAACTCAGTGGATCATAAACATCTATACAGAACTTCATGCAATAATTGATTAGACATTTCAGTTTGGATCAAAGTAGTGGACTGAGAATCATTGCCAGCTAGAGCCATTTTTCCTAAAACTGGCGGGTGAATCTTTTAGTGTACATATAACTTTTCTATCTTAAGGAAGAAGGTAACACTTCATTTAAAAATGTTTAACCAATGGTTTATTATGCACTAAAATGTAGGTATAAGCACATATAAGGAACATTTTAAAAGTTTATTAATGTTTATTATATTGTCATTCACTATCTGCTTATACAGTAGTATTGAGTTACAAGTGATCACAGGGTAATTAACACTTAAATCTGCTTACAAGTACATTATAGTGTGTTATAAACCGTTAATTACATGTTCATATATCATTTATAACTGCTAAATGGGGGTAACTATAAGGTGTTTTCTGAAGGTCATCACGCCTTCTTTATAATTTGGTGTGTCACAGCCAGATTAACTTCCTAAAGGGGCATCGGGTAAAATATTATTGTTGGGCTCCTACTGACACCCACTCTACTCTGAAGTTTCAATATTTCCCCAGACCAACTTAGAGATTAAATGTTTGGTTGATTAACTGATATTGACCTACAATTAATTTTAAGAAAATTAATTAACATAATTGATTTATCATCAAAGTAATCTTTTAAACAAAAATACAAAATAACAAAGTCTAGAGGGGCCGAAACATTATGATGACTAATAAATTGTGATGCTGAGCAAGAGCAGTGTGAGGGATCTTCTTTCTTTCAATACGACATCCTCCAATGCAACTGCATCAGATATCTGAATGTACGAATCTTCACTGAGACAAAACAAAAATACCAACAATTAACCGCTATCAAATTCTCAAATGTGACCATTTACTTATTTTTGCGGTACTTTGTTTTGACTGACCATCAGTCAAAAAACAAACAAAAAAAAACAAAGCAATTTCAAAATGTTAACTTGGGCTTTAGGGAATAATGATGGACATTCATTTTTCCACAATTTTTGGACATTTTAAACATTAAAAAATCAATTGATTATCGAATACAAATGATTGTCAGACACTGATAATGAAAATAACTGTTGTTTGCAGCTTTACAGTTATCCTAATGATGGAATAATGATACCTTACCTGAAGTCAAACTGCTTCATTTTTATCTTTGAAGAAATTTACATGCAGAAAAAATTGAGGCTGTTTCATAAAAACTTTCCAAAAAATAAATAAATGGATAAATAATGAGCTGAATATAAACCAGAACAGTTCAAACAGCCTCAGATCAAAGGAAAGAGAAACAGTTTGTGGCTGATCTGCCAGGATGTGACTGTAAACTGTCCCCTCCTTCGCGCACAGTCTTTATTTTCTCTCTTCTCTCTCTGTTGATTCTTTTCCCTCAACAGCATCTGTGCTCATCCTTCCACCTGCTCTTCTCCCCCATTTCCCCCCCCCCTTTCAGTTGTCCTGTGGGATGTGAGGATGCTCTGACAGGCTTAGCGTCTGTTCTTGTGCTGGTATTTTTGTGCCACAGCAGCGGGGGCTGGTACAGGAATAGTGTCGGAGTTGTAGTGTGTACTGTGGGAGTGGGATCTGGGGAGGGCTGCGATGTGAGATTTTAAGCCATTGTATAGACAGGAGGGAGACCAGGGAGGATTGCGTAAGTTGGCTCCCTGGCTGCAAATTTAGCCTGGGCTCACTCACGCATAAATTTGATGAGCAGTACTATCTCTGCCGTCAGAGCTGGGGTATTTAAAGATGTGAGTGTGTGTTGGCATGGGATGTAGGGTGTATTTATTGTGCGTGTTTATTTACAAGTCGTGAAGAATGATGGCTGATCATTTGAGATGCAAAGGGCGGCATTTGCATCTGAAGTACAGCACCTCTCCCCGTCACTCTGCTCTCTGTTCCTCATCCTGTTGTTGCTATTTATTTTCTAAATGGCAGATTGTTACAGAAGCTGGTGACCAGGTGTTTCACAGTCAGTGACTGTACCGCAGATATATTAGAGTGATGTAACATCTCACTGAAACTTAACTCTTTAACCGCAACTTTCATTACTTGTCCAGCTTTATTACGTGAACAAACCTGAGGCAATTAGACAGAAACACAAGATCTGTCTTGTTAATATATAGATCTTAAGCTTTTCTATTTTCCACTAGTGTCCTCTGTTTTGTAGACTCACTGAGCACTTTATTAGGAATACATTTACCTGTGCACCTGCTTATTCATGCAATTATCCAGATACAGATCAGGAGCTTCAGTTAATGTTGACATTTAACATCAGAATGGAGGAAAAGTGTGATCTCAATGACTTTGAGTATGGCATGATTGTTGGTGCCAGGTGTATTGGTTTGAATATTATTTCTAAAACTGTTGATCTCCTGAGATTTTCACATACGACAGTTTCCAGAGTTTCCTTGGACAGAAACATCTCGTTGATGAGAGAGCTCAGAGGAGAATGGTCAGACTGGTTGGAGCTGACGGAAAGGCTTTGGTTATTCAGGTAATCTCTTTTTATGAATGTGGTGAACAGAAAAACATCTCAGGATGAACAACACATTGAACCTTGAGTTGGATGAGGCTGCAGTGGACACAGGCACCAAAACTGGACATTGGAGTCTGGAAAAACGTAGCCTGATCTGATGAATATGGATTTTTTGCTGAGGTTCACAGGTGGTAGAGTCAGAATTCAACAGTTCAGGTTGGTAGTGGTGGCGTAATGATGTGGTGAATGTTTTCTTGGCACACTTTGGGCTCCTTCATACCATTCAATCCTGGTTTGAATGCCACAGCCTAGTACTGGTGCTGACCATGCACGTCCATTTATGGCCACGTTTCACCGTCTTCTAATGGCTACTTTCAGCATGATAATGCACCATGTCACAAAGCACAAAAGGCATCTCAAACTGCTCTCATGAACATGACAATGAGTTCAGTGTGTGATTTTATTAGTATTGGTTTGTGATTTGCTGGATTTTATTGTGGTGGTTTTGCAATGTGATCTCATAGTTCATTGCTGAAACCTGGAAAATATTTGGATTGAAAGGCTCCTTAGCTAATAGCCTGCTGCTGACGAGATCTAAATATGACAATATGAGAGATGAGGCATTTTAAACTATGAATTATACCGTTTTAATGGATCTGTACATTACAGTTCATCTCCTATATAACAATACACTATACACATTACTAACCATTATACAAAGTTATGCAATAAAATCTACAATTATATGACAGCATAGCACTGACTACTAATAATAATTCACTAAAAGTGGACCAAAAAAAAACTGTCCACGTGTGCAGAAGAGAAGAATGTGCAGACCTAAACACTGAACTGCTGCCGTCAGCCATTCAGCCTGCGTTACCCCCCCTCGCCCCCCGCCCCCCAGCAAAGAACCTGCTTCAAAATTCTACTCATGACTCGGATACCATGTCATCACTATGTGTACTCAGCTTGTTTGTAGACTTATGTACGCAAATGTGGTCTCAAGCATCTCAAAACCATTTGCGCAGTTTACATAAAAATTGTTGGCGGTTGGCAACAAATACTTTATAACTTAGTCGAAGGCTTGTTAGTGGTTGTAACCCTGGTGGAATGAGTTCAGAGGATGAAATCAGCGTGAAGCAAAGGTTACAGATGTATTCAGTTGTCTGTAAGAGTTTCAATCTTTAGGACAAATGAGTGAAACATATTTCAGAATATCACTGACACAGTTATATTATTAGATCTCCATTAATGATATTACTGACTGTACATTTTTCAAAGGTTTTATGTAAAGCCTTGATCTTCCAAGTACTACTGCTTTCAAATAACTGCACTGTAATAATATTTCTCTCTGATATATGTGAATGGATCAACATGCAACACAGGTGGTTGGTGGATGCAGGGGGGTTAGTCAATCTGTTGGCGTGAAGGTGATATCAAAGATTTCCAAGAACAGATTCAGCTGGTGAGAAGCAGATGCAGTCCTGGGGGTGATGTAGAGCAAAGGATCTGAGTTTTGGGGTGGGAGATGGGAGAGATGGGAGAGAAGAGGAGATGGATAAGGAACAAACAAAAGGAGAAGTGTGAGGAGTGAAGAAGCAGTGTGTGGGCAGTGAAGGCCAGCGAGGTGAGGGGGATGACGGGGACACATGCAGGTTTGTGTCCTCCTGACGTGTGCAGTGTACACACAGTCCTCTCTTCTACCCCCATATCCTTTCTCTCTCTCTCTTCATTGGATCTCACCCTCTACCAGTCCCTCTTCCTCACCCACTCACTCCCTTTTATTCCTACCTCTTACTGGTCCCTGAAAAAATAGGGCAGTCCTTATGTAAGGAGAAGATGTGGGGAGGGGGACTGTGAGCAGAGAAAAAAGGTTGAAACAAAGCCTTCTGGATAGAAACGAGCGAACAGAGGGAGAGCGAGTAGGGGGTTCACAAAAGTACAAAAATCGCAACAGCTTCTGCAGATTTATAGAGATAAAGACCCTCAAATCTAAGATGCAAGTTAGCACTTTAACCTCATATTCACTGTTCCATTGTATTAGAGTTACAATGGATTATTAGAGCATGAAAAAAGACTACCAGTGTTAGAGAGTAATGGAGTACATTCACTCAAGTTTGATTTTAAGGTTTTCGTTCATTGCTTAAATATTTACATTTTATGCTACTTTACAGTTCTGATTTGCTACATTTCCAGGGAAAATATTGTACTATTTACTTCATTACATTTATCTGAGAGCAATAGTTACTTTTCAGATTAAGATTTAACATACAAAACATATCATACTTTAAAATATGATGCACTGCTATAGATTACCTATCCATAAGTATGTAAAATAGTTCAAATTAGTTCTACCTTGACCAACTACTAATAATCATCCAAAATCATAATACATAGTGATATAATAACCACAGTACTCCTATGGCTACTACTACATTTTGCTAATAATACTTACATGGTTTTACTTAGATCTTTAATGTAGGATTTTTACTTGTAAAGGTGTTGTTATACTTTAGTATTACCAGTTTTGCTTACGTAAAACATCTAAATACTTCCCTCACCACTGCACCTATGTCACTCTTGGAGGCTATATGTAAAAGGACACATTTCTACGAGCATCATCAAATTAAAGCTGAGAGTAGTCAGCACTTGAATTTCAGTACTATTTGTTTCGTTTCCAATAAAATATGTTGGAGTTAAAAGCCAAAACAGAACCCTCCAAATAAAATGTGTATGTAAAGTGAAATCACAATCTGTTAGTTAGTACAGCTGCCATGTGACAGGTATTTTTTCAGAGAAGTTATTTTGACATATGATAATTAAGAAAAGCTCAAGTGTAAGTAATAAAAAAGTAACGATGGCTGAATTCCATTAGCTGCTTCAGTTTCAGGGTCTTGGTGTTGTTAATGTTGGCTCACTGTCACGACACTTGAACAGAACAGAGGAATTGTTAATGTTAGTAGAAACATCTGTGCTTCTCCTACTACGTCAGGTCCCTATGTATGCTGTGCAAAACATTTAGTGTTACAGTAAGTTTAGTCCTATAAATGTTGCAAAGTGTATTTACACTTTAACTAAAACAGTCTGATACAACAGTCCTGCAATAAATCCTCCTTCATGAAGGTTATAATGTTCCGTTTTATGTTCTATGCTCATTGTAAATGCAGTGGACAGAACAATAGAAACTCTTGGGACAATGCCTCAACGCTGTGTTTAACTACAGTATCATACTGACTGTTCTGAGTTACTTTCCACCTCTGATCTCATCCTCATTCTCTCTCACCCTCTTGCTCCAGTCCCTCCCTCTTTCTGGCGCTTTGCCTCTCTGACTGGCAGCGAGCCTGTTGAAAGTAGGCTAGGATTGACGCGCTGCTTGTGTCTGAGTCACAGTGAGCTGTGGAATACTGAAACCCACTGATTGCATTTAACTTTAGGCATCCGACTCCCATGCAGTGCATGATACAATAGAGCCATCCACTCTGCTTTTCTGCACCTCAATGCTGACGTTTATAGCTGCACTTACAGCAAAAAAAAAAAAAAAAAAAAAAAGCCAATTGTTCTGACGCTGTGAACAATTGTAGCGATGCTTATTTAGAGGCATTGCTAATATACAGAGAAGTAATGATCTCACTCGTCACATATTATAACACAAATGCTAAAATGAGATGATCCTACTTGTGGCTGCACACAAGTGGGTTTAGGATGACACCAAATAAACTGAATAATGCATAAATAGGGGTACATCATCTTAATTTTCTGCCAATGCACAATTACCTCTCTGTTACACAAACCTTTCAAGCATCTTTTTAATATTTGCACCATCATCAAGTACTGTCAAGAGCCCATTTAGAGCAGGTCAGCCATGGCACAGCCAACCATAGCCTGAGTGTGAGAGGACTGATACCACTCTGCTGGGTGAAATAAGATGACGTGAGAACATTTTTGTCTCAGAACAGCCCACAACTGAGGCTTTGACGCATTCACAATTGAATGTTTTACCTTCTGCATGGACCACTGTAAATTATTGCTGTGCGTGTGTGCTGTGTGGGTTCCTGTAAACACACAAGCTGGTTATTTAACTAGAGAACTAGAAGTATTACGCCATATAAACACAAGTACATTAACATAAACAGGGCAAAAGTGAGGTGTAGCCGAGCTGTGTGCTGAAGCCGGGAACAAGAAAAACTGGAAAGTCACAAGTGTAAACAGTGTAACCAGCTCTTCATACTCACAGACACTAAAAGGGTCATGGGAAATTTCTCATTCAGTCAACATGAGTTTTGTTTGACTGTCCACTGGGGGGTCCTGTGGAGTCTGTGGGAGAGTGGGGTATCAGTACTCTTCTATTGGACTGTCATGGTTAAGAGGAAACTCAGGCTGAGAGTGAACTCTCAATCTATTTAATTTATGTATGTTACAACCCTAACTCATGGTCACATGGTCTGGGCAGTGACTGAAAGCACATGCTAGTGGATTCCACAGGCTAAAAGCTCTAGTTAAAGCTTCAACACTAACTCATGCCTCTCAAACCTTTCATTTAAAGCCTGTAACCAGAGCATGCAATCAAATAACTTCCTAAACTGACATATAATGATTCCAGGAACTATTCACTTTTTATATTGTATGAACAGCAAACTTGCCTCAAGCTAGATTCTTTCATCTCCCTCAGAAATTTTAAAGCTCTCCTCTCTGATGTCTTTTAGGACTCTTGTTTTTATTAACTGTACTTGTAGCTTGATTGTTGGTTGTCTAGCTTTACATGTGTTCTTTCTGTATGCTGGTTGTGTGGTTGACTCACTATCAATCTTGGTATCAATGTGACTCCGCGATTACATAAAGTAAAACAAATAAAACGAGTTAGCTTATGTTGTCTGGGCTCATCCTTTGGGACAAGATGACGCTCTGCACCTTTGCATCAAAAGTAACCTGCTGAAATGATGT
Organism: Trachinotus anak; assembly: GCF_046630095.1. NCBI lineage: Eukaryota > Metazoa > Chordata > Actinopteri > Carangiformes > Carangidae > Trachinotus > Trachinotus anak. The sequence goes on from NW_027273865.1 coordinate 13,886,870, forward strand.
GGGTATCTGGTCAGAATGCTTCACAAATACACTGTGGAAGTAGTCTGGGTTGCATTACTTGCCTCGTGTACTGCCCAGTGGTTCAACGTGGCCAGATGGGCACCAGAATGAATGCATGGAACATGTAGTCACTCAGAAGCATAACTCTGACCAATAATGTCAAATTTTAAATGAAACAAAACAAATTCAAATGTAAGTAACACAAATCAGATACTACCAGATTCCCTGCCTGAGCAATGCTCTGAACACTACAGGGAATCAGGAGAAGGTGGAGGTTAATATTGAATCAATGTGTCTGTTACTTGGCTCTCACAAAAAAAAAAAGAAAAAAAAAAAAAAAAAAAAGGAAGAGCTCCCCAGCCCCCCTCCTGGTCTGTGGCACAAATACATAACACAGAGTCAGCTATAAGACAGAAAATTTGAGAAACTTCACTCTGCCCCGAGTGAAAGATAGAGGACTGTACACTTGTTTTACAGTTCTGTACTCCTGCATGTTTACATCTATCTGAGGCCAGCTGAGGCATGTGTTTTTCTTTTCATACCATCACTCAAAGACTAAAAGAGCCAGTAGGAGATCCAACAGGGTGAAGTAAAATTAAAAAAAAGTTCCAACAAAATGGAATAAGATAGAAGAGGATGTCCCAAGTTCAAAAGTTTATGGCTCAGTCTCAGTTTAAATATTAATAAATGTAAGGCTCCACTTTTTTTTTACTTCAGCCTAACTACTTCAGTTAATACACTGTACACAGCCCATGTTTACATAAGAGTGCATGAAGGCCTTCAACTTTGCCAAGAAAGAATTACTGGCTTTAGTCAAGGATGGATGTTATTAAACGTTTACAGCAGCAGGCCTGAACCCCCACCTACCAGATCATGTAACAATAAGCTTCATGGATTTTTAGCCAAAGGCTGGTCAGCTTTTTTCATAAATAATCTTATCCTCAGTTTTGTTGCTCTGAATAACTGGGTGAATAAAAACAGTTCTGAGTGAACACAGCAGACAAAAGATGGAAGGAAACTGGCTAAGTGGCTTGGAGAAAAACTATGGTATGAGGGTATGAGACATTTTGGTTGGCTGGAGAGAGCAGACCGATCAAATTTCTCTCAGTGAGGTGGGGAAAGCCTGTGAGAGTTATGCAATATTGTTGGGATATGAAGCCAGAAGGGGTGTAAACAAAACCACTCTGAAGTGGGACAGGCCTAACCGTTGCTTGGTAACAAATATTTTGGGCAGGAAGACCAGGCAAACATGGCCCGCCTTCCAAAAGGAAACAGGGGCTGGCCTCATGAGCACAGTGCAAGTTAGTGGCTTCCCGAAAATATGCTAAGAGACAGGGGGAAGCAAAACAAAGCACATCAAGGGCATTAGACAACACTGCGTCTATTTTTTACCTGGCTCAGCTGGAGTCTAGACCACCACAAGTTGTAAACAAATAAACTCTCAAGGAACAAAGTAGTCTAGAGACAGGATTGTAGTCTCATTGAAGCTTCATTATGTAGTAACTCCAATCTATAAATGTAGCCGTGACTAGCAGAGTGATTTCGGTATATATAACCTATACAGACACCATAAAACAAGCTGTAACACTGATTCACTGATATCCATATGATGATGTTGCAATACACTCAATTTAATATTTACATTACAAGATGCAATGATTAGTTGATTGACAGAAGATTAATCTGCAATATAATTTGGGGTTTTGGACTGTTGATTGGACAAAGCAAGACATTTGTAAAAGGAACCCTGATATGTGGGAATCAAGACAGATACTTTTCACTGTCTTCAGTCATCTCAGAGACAAAGTTATTAATCAACTAAAATAATCTGCAGATTCATTGATGATACAAATAACTTGATTCTCAAACCGTTATTACTCTTTGATACATTTTAAGTGTAGTATGGTTTTATTGTTTATTATTATGTAGACAGCTAAATAATTCCCTGAAAGCAGTAGAGATACTGTGTGGATTAGCCTTATGAAATAAAGTACACCTAATTGAATCAAATTCTACGCCGGCAGAAGGTCTGAGAAAACTCTCCAAGATTAATTAAAAAGAGAGTTAATGCCCACCTACAAAATATCAGCCTCTACAGACACTTGTCCATGGAAAATGTTTCACTTACTCGTGTTGTCTGACGCTGGATCGGGTTTTTACATTAACTAAAAAAATATTTGTCCTGGGTTCCGCTTGTTACCTACGCATTTATAACACAACGATTAACCACAAGATCCAGACGTGTGTATTGTGCGTATGCATACTTGCATTTTACAGGCTACGACTAGGACACGGGGCAACATGAGAGTTTGGTAAACGTCAACGACGTTCATTTAACTTCCCCTGTAACCACAGGACGTTACAACGCGCAAAAGAACAGCCGCTGACGGTTAAACCTGCGCCAAAACAACAACAATAATCGCTGTAGCATGGTCGGAGTCGCTGCTGTTCTCTGCCTAGAAAGAATCCGGAAGCCATATTGTGTGCTGCCGCTGTCTGTCACTCAGAGCCGGTTACCACAGAAACCGGTTGCTAGGCGGCATAACAAAAAAGACAAATTTATACGTCCTTGCGTCAGAGGCAACGGCGTATCCATGGCGACAGAACGCTACACACACACGCATCAGACCCGTGGATAGCACATGGTGCCTGCTGCTTGTTTTAACCTAAATATCTCCTTTTAACGTGGTACTACCGGCTATTTTTGTATATTTTGAACAGTCGCAAGAAGGGAAACAGGTCATATCTGGTCACTTGCGTAATCTATTGCATTTATCAGCATCCAAAGCTACAACAGTCAGTCTTTATCTGTAGGTATCTAGAGGTAATCAGTAGTTATCTCTGTAATTTCTTGCCCTCGCAACGTCAAGCCCCGCTGTTGTCGCTTTTCTGGTTATTTCCCCGTGAATGTAGGCAGTTCGCCTGCGTTATCAGCCATTCAACTCAACAATTCCCCATCAAGAACAACTTGCATCGGCGGAGTTAGTCATCCCGGTTCAGCAGCACAGCGCCGATAACGGCAGCCCGGATAGGACACAGCGTCCTCCGTGGATCCTCGTCTCTGACGTTGTTGTAGCGCTGACTAATAACTTGTTATCCCCAGCTCTTCTCTTTTTGCTCACGCCTTTTCACACATCGGCTGTAGCTGTAGCCCTTACACAGCAGCATGCCCGCCTTGTGACACTGTTTGACATCACAAGCACAAACCGTAGGCCTTGTGTTTTAAATTCTCAGCTATGATTTGCCTCCCGGTTTTCCCGCATTTAGCCCGTGGAGCAACCCCCCAAGCCAACCTCCCACCTGCCACACTGGTGTCCGCATGTAGGCTACAATAATGAATCACTTTCTGTTCGCTGATGTTTGCGATGACAGGCGCTGATTGCCGTCACTGCTGCCCACTGTCCATGTCAGAAAAACACAATCACACTTCTGTTTACTTCTGTTTACCGATTTATGTCTCTTCTCGTGCTGCACGGGGCTGTTGCTGTGCTCCGTGACAGTGTCATGCTTACACCTAAATCTACAGCTATGGAAATATAACTTAACTATGGGGTGGATTTGGGATGTACTGTGTGCACTTTGAGGGTACTTTTCAGCTTCCATTAAATTCATACTTGGCACCGTGCCTGACTTCAGGTTTAGGGAGTGTTCAGACACAGATGACAGGGAGGCTTTCCTCACTTTAGACGTTTAAGTCTTTAGCTCAGAGGACTCCCGAGGGCGTGTCCTGAGAAACTTTTCAGCAGGATTTCCCTTGCATGCCTGACGGGATTTCGCTCTGGAGTGACACAGATATCTGGGTGTTGCATAAATAAGCCATTGTATATTCTCTGGTGTTTTCCAGAGGATATACGCGGTATTTAGACTAACTAGAGTAACTAAGGAATATTGTATTTTCTGTTTATATAGCACTTACTGGCTAAATAATGTTTAGGTTCATATATGTGCCGATTTAAAAAAAAAACTAAACCCAACAACACTCCCAAAATGCTTACACAGGGGACTGTAGATATTATAGGAATATTATAATGTCTTCTCTTGACGTAGCCATGACCCAATGTTCCAATCCAGATATACTTTATAGATAGTCCTAAATAGATACTTTCCATATTTATCACCCTGCAGTGTCGTAAAATTTCCTCTCAGAAATTGTCAGACGGTGAGAAATATCTCGTGCCTGTGATTGTATAAAAAAAAAATCTATTATTACCCGTCGGCGAGGTGAGCTTCTGGTCCATTTCAGTGGGAGAGGGATTCCCTCAACGTCACCAAGGAGACCAAACACAACACCAAAGCACAAATATGGGCATGTACGTCATCAGCGGAACTCCGAGGCGGGACTTAGACGATAGCCTTGTTTGTACTCGAGGAGGATGGATTCATTCATAAGACAAGATCTGCTACTGTGCACCGTAATACTAGCTAACGTCCTCCGGCACACCGTGGACCGACTTCATGGATCTATAATCGAATATTTGACGAGTGGATAAAGGAGAGCGCTCCGAGGATTTAAAGCGAAACGAGAGGACTTCTAAACAGATTGAATTGGGACACTTCCCCCTAAACGCGGGGAACTGGATTAAGCTTCTTCATGCAACTTTTTTGGAAAGAAACCAAGAGCATCTCAGCGGGGAATAACAAGAAGATCAGCAACGGTAAGTGATCTTATGTGGACGACATACACTACGGCGTTTTGAAATAAACATTTGCTTGAAAAAAAAATTACCGTTTTAGAGTGGGTCAGTAACATCTGTCTACCGCTGTCCGTCAGTCTGCGTAACATGAGATGCTTAAAGACATCGTTCCCCGCTGCTGTTGCTTTCACAAACACTGCTGTAGCCTAGAGTTTTCCTCAGCGAGCACTGAGTCTATGCAGACGCTGTTGGTGGGGTCGTCTAACTTTCAACTGTTATCAAAGTAATTCATTGGGTTTTGTTAACCGCATTGCCTTTAACGTCAGTCATTCTCTCCCCACAGTACCTCTCCCTTAGTAATCTTCTTGTGTGCGCCGCTGCCCTGCCGCTGCAGGTGACATCGCGCTCTCTCCGGTAACTGCAGGTGTCTCCTTCCCCCTCGGTCCCTGCGGGGAGATGTACCAAGGGTTCCCCGGCGACCCCGACAGCGGATCCCGTGGAAGCTCGTCTCCATCCATAGAGTCCCAGTGCCTTTCCTCCGTGGACTCCTTCGGGAGCCCGCCGACCACCAGTGCTCCGCAGGTATGATAGAGTCAAGAGACTAGGAAACATAATGCACGGCAGCACGTTAGATTCATATATATATATATATTTTTTTTAAATCAGCGGATGTTACAGCTGTTTCTTAGTTTATTTAGCCTATTTATAAATGCAACAAGTTTGACTTGCTCGTGTTTGCACAGATCGACGTGTACTGACATTTTATGGTTCAATGGGATTAATCAGGGCATGTGCTTCTGCTAACACGTTTCCATATAAATAAAGTGCATGTTTTAATATGTATTATATTATATTATAGATATTAATAAAGAAATGTAATGTTTCTTACATGTTCGGATTCACACGCTATTATTGCATACGGTTTTGTATATGCTAATGTGCTATTATAGTTTTACTAAATTAATAGGCATGTAACCTAATATTAGATCTGCATGAAAGTTGCTATAACCATGAAAGAAAATAGAAGCCATATGCAAGGATTTGTAACAGACTTAGACTCCTAATGGGACTTTTTATTCTTCTTTATTTGTACTGGACGCTGGTGATGTTATTAATGGAAAGCGCGTTTAGGAAGCCGCCAAGTTGGTACACTTGTGTTCCTGTAGCCAGATATAAATAGCTCCGCCAAGTGTAACAAAGGTCCAATATAAATGTACTTGTGTGTTGCCTGTCGCGGCCCCGGCAGCGGCTCTCAGGCTTTGACAACGTGCTCGGTTTACAGCACGCCGCAGAACGGATGACAGCGTTCTGGAACTCTCCTACGTCAGCCCGAAGCCCCGCCCCTCCTTCCACGCTCTCCGTTCTCCTCTCACAGGCCTCGCCGTGACGTAAATGCTCGGTCTATTTTGGAGTGCTACGTCGCGTTGCCAAGGGGAACACCGGGGGTGTGACGGGGGAGGAGGAAGAAGGAGGGGGAAACGCTAATTGAGAGAAACGATTGGTCGAGGTGGCTGCTTTCAGAGCTGCCTGTCCCGCTCTCATAACACGCTTTTGTATGAATATTAATGAAAGTCGATACAGTCCTCCTCGGGTCTAAAATGAAACAAAAAAAGAGAAGCGACAGATTTGTGTGTATTATTAAACCTAAACTGACATAGCAACAAAGCAACACAGATTCAAAACTTGTAAATTAGAGCTTAAGACTGAAAGCCTATTATTTTTTCCTTGTCTTAACTCCTCAAATGACGTTGTTGATATTTCCAAAATGTTCCTTAGTTAGATACACTTTTTTCCCACACTTTACAGAATCACACTGGAGCTGTATCATACTTATACTGGGTTAAAAGAAAACGCCTTTAGTCCCATTTCTAGCATTTCTAAACGCTATATAAACGTCTAAAAAGGATTCATAACACACATAATGTAGCGGTATGCACATATAAGTGTTTGTTAATGTAGTCTATTTCTGGTCACTGTCACTACAACTGTAACTCCTCCTGTGGAAAATATAATAAATGACAATATAGTAAAGTTGTAATAATGTTAAATAGGTCTTCACTTAAAGCTTCTTACAACCACATTATAGTGTTTTATAAACCATTTATTTAATATTTGTATACTTCTTATAAATGCTAAATAGGGGGACTTAAAATGTAAAAACACTTAAAATTACATTTATATTCCTGAACTATTAACTAAACTGAACTAAATTTGAACAAAATGTGCATTAAAAATTCCCAAAGGTACAGTTCATAGATTAAAAAAAAAACTAATATATATATATATATTACATTATTATGTCATGCCATGTATCTTTGCTAGAATTTAAAATATTTTACAATGTAAAGTAGGATCTTAGTTAGAATTTCTATACAGCATATTTGTAATAATGCAGGAACAGCCTTGTTCCTCCATGTATTTCTGGCCCTGTCTGTCTAAATGTGTTCACTGATTTACAGTGGCTTTACATGGTGTGTTAAACTCTACTTGTATATGCGCAGGAGTGTGTGTCAGCAGGAGCTGGCTTGAGCATTGTGGGCAGCGGGCTAGGAGCCAGTATTGGAGGGGAAATGCCCGGTTCATTCGTGCCCACCGTCACCGCCATCACCACCAGTCAGGACCTGCAGTGGATGGTGCAGCCGACCCTCATCTCTTCCCAGGCTTCTGGACAGAGTGGGTCCACTGGCACCACCACCATGACCCAGCCAGTGTCACTGGTTGACCCATATGACATGCCAGGCCCCAGTTATTCTTCAAGGTCTGGATTCACTCCTCCAAGTTCAGATACTCCAGGCCCAGCCCCGGGCCCTATTCGCCAGTCCAGAACCCGCAGCCGCCGTACACGAGACGAGTCTGTGAGTGACGATGGAGATGTTGGTGTGTTAGTAAGTGTGTGTGCTTGAACGGTTTGTTTGTTAACCCTTGTATGTTACACATGCAATATAGGTTTATGTTCACATGAGTAATAAAAGAACCACTATTAAGTAGCTGCATGCACACCAACACTTTCAGTTACATGAGGAACAAACAGAAAAGGGCACCTCCCTGACTGATGTAGGCCATTCTCATAAAACCTATTAAACAGGGAAATGGGGACAGAGAAGTAAAGGTTTATGTGGAGGGCTACACTAGAGGAGGGCTCACACGAGAAAAATCTGACAAATGTGACTTATTTTTGGCATAATAGGTGTCATTTAGGATAATTATTACTTTGCCAGATAAAAGATAGTCTATCGCCCAAACATTAGGGAAAAGTTTCAATTTTGCTTTATAATAAGGGTAAAAGACAACAGCTGATGCAGTCATCCTGCCTGCCACACTTAAAGTCCCCACCACTGCCACTTAGACAATATGACTACATTTTCAAGAACCACAAAGTTTTTGCCCTAATCCATTTTATTTTTGTCTTCATCCTAGCTAACACCTGAGGAGGAGGAGAAGAGGCGTGTTCGTCGAGAGAGAAACAAGCTGGCGGCCGCCAAATGTAGAAACCGGCGACGAGAACTCACAGACAGACTGCAGTCGGTGAGCTTGGCCCTGCTATATCTGCCAGAATGAGCAATGATCTTAATTACATACATTACGCTACCTCACATAGCATTTCAGAATGTGTTAATAAATGTGTGCATGTGAATAAGAAAGAGGATTGTGGTAATGGGGTGTTTAGCTGTCATAAAGACAATTATAGTTCTCAAGACAGACTATTGCACCTACAGTATTTATGGCTTAATTAACCAGCTCTTACATAAGCTGCCTTACATATACAGCTGCAGGTGAGGAAGGTATTTCTACTGGGGTGGGCACATCCACCTCCACAAACACTGAAGTAGAAGTTTGATGTAGCTAACACTCCTGTTCTCTCTCTTTCTGCTGCGCACCCTCTTCCCTCCTCGACCCATTTTACCCACCTCTGTCTTGTTTCCCTGCCCCCGCTTCTTTCATTCTCTGTACCTGTCCACAGGAGACAGACATACTAGAGGAGGAGAAGGCGGAGCTGGAGGCTGAGATCTCGGAGCTGCAGAAAGAGAAGGAGCGCCTGGAGTTTGTCCTGGTGGCCCACCAGCCGAACTGTAAGATCCCATATCAAGACCAGCCTCAGCAGGGGTCAGCACAGCTCCCTCCTGTCCAGTCCCAGCTAGCTCCCCAGACCTTACAACCTCCCGTCTCCATTGTGGGCTTGGCTGTGAAGGAAGACTCTTTCTATCTGCCTCCTGCCTACACAGCTCATCCGGCCTCCACACAGTCCCAGCCCCCGGTTCAGCAGCAGCAAGTCCAGCAGCAGCCTCAGCCAGGGATAATGCAGGAGGTAGAGTTTTCTAGTTCTTTCTATGGCTCAAGTGAGCCGGCATCTGGCGGGCCGTGCCTTATGGCCAGCGACAGTGGTGGTGGTGGTGTTAACCATGACGATGCGGCCATTGGCAGCTACAACACCTCATACACATCTTCATTTGTGTTCACCTACCCAGAGGGAGCCTGCGGGGTCAGTGCCAACCAGCGGAACAGCAGTAGCGAGCAGTCATCTGATTCCCTGAACTCGCCTTCGCTGCTGGCACTCTGACTGACCGACAAACACATGCGCACACATTTCAACACGCACACACATTATGCTTGCTGGAAGTAAAGGCTGAGGCAAGTACATGCACGGTGCCAATCAGTCTCACAGATTGAAGCAAAAAAAACAACCAATCATTGTATCTGATTGGGTTAAAGTTTACACATTCTGAAATGCATTCCAATTAAGAGCCAAACAAACCCTTAACGTAGTAACATTGGGCTTAAACAATAAGTAAATTCTCGTTTTGTATTATCAAGTACCTGCAACTGGATAAGATATGTGAATAAACCATGTCCAAGTTGCCAGTTTTAAGTGCTCCGAGTTAACATATTAATTCACAATGAACACCCTCAATCTTCAACGTGTACAGTACATCGAGTAAGATACCATAAACTCCCTTTACACTCCAACAAGCACCAGTGCCCCCACCTTGTTCCCTCTGTCGGTTGCCCCTTTTCCAGTGCTCTTGCTCTCATCCTTTTCCATCCTTTTCTCCCTTCTTCCTCTTGCTGAATGTATTTGTGCCAAACTGAAATAGGGACGAAGGACACTTGGTTCAGGGTCTTTTCTTGTGGGAGACAGACTGCTGATCTCTCGCTCACCTCTAACTCTTCATCTGTTTGACTTCCCTCTGCTTCTTCATTTGCTGCTTGGACTTGGCAAGTTGGGGATCTGTGCTTTCTTCTTCTCGTTTTTAAAAATTCTTCTGCCGTCTGCCTACCTGCCATGCGACCCATCTCTACCCATCTCTGTTTCTCCTCTTCTGTCTCTGTGTTTCTCCCTCTCTGAAGTCTTCAACCTCCGAGAGCCCGAAGACCCCCTCCAGCCCTTGGGACCTTGAGTGAATGCCGGCCCAACTAACAAGCCCTTTTGCACCCTCTCATACAAGGACATGGACGCAACCCCCCATTACAGAAGAACCTTTATCTTGGAGCGCATTGCTCAAAGAGGATCCTTACAGTGAACAGCAGCTAAATACTTTTAACACATGCACATAGACGTATAATTGATGAACCCAAAATGCAAGACGGATGCCACTGTCTTCTGCTGAGCCATTTTTTGATGTTCACAAGATGAAGATAAACACATCTTATGTTGTGAGGCGGGTTAAAAGTGAGGATGGAGAGAGATTTAAGCGGGAAGGGAGAAAGGAAGTGCTAGCAAGCTGGACAGACTCAAATGGAGAGGTGATGGACAGAGGATGACTTCCATCCTAACCATCGATTTTTGGAACCAAATGTAAGAGCCAAATGTTAAAAAACAAAGCAAAAAAAAAAAAAAAAAAAGAAAGAGAAAACAATCCTGCTCTTGCCAACTGTGTGGAAGGGTGACCTCAGTAAAAACACCTCCATACCGCAGAGCCTCATCACCCTGGGCCTACATGCTCATATTCACACCATCGCTTTCAAGTCTCTGAACTGAAGATACAGACGATTTGTTGCATCGCACCAGCTCCGTGTGTTGCTCAGAATCAATCAGATGTGAACCGATGCCTTTATTTAGAGGAGAGACGTTTTTTTGGTAATGATTCAGACAACCTCTAAGCATTGGGCTCAGTGGTCTCTGTACCTCCCCTGTTCTCTCAGCGGAGACAAGGCGGGGGTGCATTTATTGTGAGTGTGTCCACTCTGAGGCACCTGGCCCGTTTATTTCTTTCTTTATTGAGGTTGATGTGGTGAGTGAGCACAAAGCAAGACCTGGAAACAAAAAGGGGAGAACACATGGGCTGATGTTGTGGAGTGAGCGTCCTTTCTTTGCCTGTGAATTTGTACAATTTGTTTTTCCTGTATGTTTGAGTGAGAATTGTTATATATTTTATTGTTTGTTTGTTTGTTTGTGTGTTTGACTGTTTTGCAATGACCTCTGCTTTCTCTTGTATTGTTGCCGTTTCTTGTTTATTATTTTTTTGTTTTGTTTACTTTTTAAACATTTTTTTTTTAATCAGGATATTTCCTCATAACTGTTACTATTATTATTGCATTGTAAGTATTGTTTCATTATTTTATTGTATTTTCATTTGGCAACTTCAGAGGCATGTTGTGCACTACAAAAAATCTAATTATAAGTCTATATGCATATACATATATACAGGTAACATGTATATATAAGTGTATGTACCATGATTGTAAAGTATGAATGTCTGCAAATCTAAATGGGATATTTTTGTCAATGAAGAACAAGATAAAATGTTACTGAGGTTTAGTTTTAAAATGAATATTTTTCTAAAGGAACAAAAAAAATATATATTAAATTTAAAGTACTGCCCTGTCCCTGAACATGAAGCACGATGTCACTGCCTCTATAAATGTGTATTTATGTTTTATAAACAATATAAAGCACTATCCAGTTACATTAAATGTATGTTTATAATTATGATGTTAAAAGGTTGTGGTAACGCCTTTGTTTTGTTTGTTTGTTTTTTCTCTGTGAGGTCTGTCCCAAAGCTACTGACACCTAATGCCACTTGATCCTTAGCAGATGCAAAATGAGGAAAAAAAAAAAGAGTGATTGAATGTCTATACACGTATTAAAAGTGTTCAGACTACAATGTGATGACTAAACTGTTTCATTTAAGGACAAAGTATTTCATACCCAGTATGCATTTCTGTCCAGTATAAACATATCACTCAATAACATTGTTATTTCTAACTATAATGTGTGTTTTGAAGGATAACTGCAGCTTTAGCCTTGATAAATACATTATCATGTTAAAGATTTTCCATTCTTGTACTCAAGCAAGTTGTCTAACTGAGTTTAAAAAAAAAAATTATTGTGATTGTATTTGCTGGATAAGAAGCTTTATTTTCAATAAATAAACATGTTTACTCAAAGCAATGGCTAGATTAATGGTATAAATCTTTGTTCAAGGGTGGCTTTTGGTGGTCAGAAAGCGGGCAGACCTCAATTTTTCAAACGTTGAATAAGGACTGTGTTTGTACAGATGTTGGAGATGCCTTTTGATTTCTCTCCAAATGCAAATGTGATGAGAATATGTCATGATGTGAGAATAAGCATAAAACATATTCAATAGTTCTCATGTATATAGGTTTTTGTGGTGCTACTTATAGTATACTATAATGACAAGGCAGTTTCACATTGTAGGGTGGAAGGTGACACAATGCTGTTGCAGAGAGTCAAGACTAATGAACACGCAGCTTGTCTCATCAGGGTGTTTTATTCTGAAAGGAAGCCAATAACAGTGGATTCCCTGCAGCTGAAGTTCTCAGAGCCCAGTAATTACTCTGTGATTTTACCATAGTTTACTATCAACTCCCTGCTACATCTTTAAGTGTGCTAAACAAATCTCAGAGGGCCCTTGTACTGTACCTGCACACCACACATATGTGATCACCACACAACATATTAGACTCATTCTTTAATCTAATTCCGTTGCCTTGGATTTAGTTGAAGTTGTCTGAAATTGCTTTAAATCTTTTTTTCTGTAAGGTTGCAATCATAACTGAGTGGATAATGAATTGGAAAAGGTGGCTAAGAAGGAAAAGGAAAAATGTTAGGCGACCAGTTATAAGACAGAGAATCTGCCTGCACCTACTTGTACTGTACAATGGCTATGTCAGCGTTAACTGAACAAGAGCTTTCCTATTTTTCTATAACATGAATGTTGCTATGTATTTCTATTTTTCCACAAGTCCCATATATGCTCTGATTTCATATTTTCCCTGGTATGACATGCAATACTTATTATCCTCTTGGATAAACATAATGTAGCAACTCACGCAGTGCTCAAACTGACTGCTACTATATGTCAAGTGTGATGATGTATTGCTTTAATTATCCATTTTTGTTACAATATTAAAGGTTACCCTTGATAAATAATATTCAGTTTTGAGACAATCTCCAAAAATTGTGTTACAATTTATCTAAAAAAAATTTGTTTTCAGTTATTGATGACTACCAAGGTTCCTCTATGTCAGAAGGTCACTGCTTTTATTACATACCATTCCTTTTATCAGTGTTTCATCCATATTTGCAACATTTTACATTATATTTCTTTTTCTGGGATCAAAGGTTTCAGTTTAATCACATTTGGAAACAGGGGACATGTGATTTGATACATTTGGAGATCAGAGCAGTGAAAGGCCAAAATAAACTTGTAACATTGTCAGACTTAAATGGCACATTTCATTTAGAATCACATAACTAGTTCATGAAGGTGCTCTGATGTCAAATTATCAATTTTTTCAGTGCATAAAACTAAATATAATTTATTGGTTCTCTGCAATTCACTATAAAGTATTGTGTATTTGTTTTTATAACTTCAATTTCATTTGTTTTTATTTCTGAAGAGGACCAAAGTGTATGTCATATTTGCCATGTTGCTTTTGCAGTCCCTGCCTCTGATCTTCTCCGTCCATATTTCAGCTTCTGGCCCTTTTTGTTGTCCTATAAAACTTCATATGATTTTTTTTTTCTCTGTCTCTAGACTGCAAAAGCTGGGTGAGCTGTATCCTTTAATGATAGTTTGACCAAATGCTATTCATTTCCAATTTGTGAAGAAATTACATGAATAAACAACATATTCTAAGGTGCATATCCCTTTTATTTTAAATGCTTGAACTTCACACACACACACACACACACACACACACACACACACACCCTAAATATTTTAATCTTTCAATCTTTAATTTTCTTGACTAGTGGTTAAGACCATAGAATATCATGAAATTGTAAAAATGCCCATCACAATTCTCCAGAGATCAAGATGATGTTATCAAATACCTTGTTTTGTTAAATTAATAGTCCAATCAAATTGATTTATAACTATAGAGCCTAAATAAAGGCACAATTGACAATATGGAACCAGAAAACATATGATATTTTTGCTTGAAAAATGACTAAAACAAATCAATTAAAGCCATCAGTTAATTTTCTGTCAGCTGACAAATCGATTCATCAACAAATTGTTTAAGCTCTCACATATATGTTTTATTTTTTTCATTACAAGCCCTTAACAACAAATGAGGGCAGAACCTATTTTCATGCAAATATCAAACTGTATAATCAGGGAAGGGAACTACACAGAAAAATATTCCCAAACTATATGAGAAACACTAATTATGGTGTTTAAAAATAAGTATAGGCTACAAAATGTGTATAATTACTTAAGAAGCATGTTTACAAAAATGGTTAATTTATACATTTGATTGGCTATAATCAATGTTTTATTTTAAAAATGGATAATTCATTACAACTGATTGTATGTGAAAACAGGGACTGGAATGAACCCACAGAGACTATTCAATAAGTCTATCGATCACCTCAGCTCTACAGAGCTTTATAGTGTTTTTTACCTCACTGCTTTGGTTTTACAGCCTCAGTTTTATTTTTACTCCGTCACAGTACGCGACCTGCCCATCAGCAAACAGCAGCCAGACAAATCCAGGAGCTACCTTGTGAACATAGTTCCACATATTTCCCTCAGATATTGGCAGAGACCATCGTGAATATTACACTTACATTCATCAGGTGGCCAAAAACATTACTCCAAATAATTGTGACTGTAGCTCCATATCTGCTGGATGTGTAAACAGGAAATTGTTTGTTATTAAGTGGCCATGTCAACTTTGTAAAGTGATAATAAAAGGCTATATGGTATTGCGTTCAGCTCGCTTCCTTTTCCCGGTGGTCAAGCCTGCAGAGGCCTCTGGGCACAAAATCTTGGAGGGTCCCGCCCCCAATCCACGCTCCACACACTTACAATCCAAGGTTTTGAATTATAGGTTCTTAGTGGTGGCTACTATCTGTCACAAACACCTGTAGCTTATACAGGATTTACACTAGCAGGCTACAGTGTATGATCACAAACTGAAGGACGCTATCAACACCTGTGGATATATTCTACAGGAGTTACACCTTCCTGGGCCAGCAGCAACAATATCAACATATTAGCCTACAATATGCAGCTGAATGGCATACACAAGGACATAGCTACTGCCCCACCTCCACAAATACAGTTCTATGATTCAGATTCATCCATCACACACAAACACACACACACACACACACACACACACAGATTGATTCATACTGCTTTGTATGTGGATAGACCGAAAACAAATATATGTAACCTGTATCATACAGGATTTATATATATATATATATATATATATATATATATATATATAAATATAATTTACTATTAATAATATTTTATTATATTATGTTATATTATATAATAATAACAATAATAATAATAATAATAATATATGACATATATGATTATAACCTGCTCAGCCTGCTCAGGTGGAGATGAGGGTGGGGCAGTCGGACAGGTGCCCTGGCAGGGCTGTGGCTCTCTGCCCCTGTCTCATACTGATGCTCAGCTAAACTTTTTATATGCAGTCTATGAGCTAAACTAAAGTGACCTCACTCGTCATCACCATGGCACAGACAGCCAGCAAACTGATCGTACATTTTTTTCTTATTTGCAAATAAAGTCACTCTGCATTCATTGGTTCGTAATTTCAACATACACACTAATTACTTCATGTGATTTTTTTATTCAAAAAAAAACAAAAAAACAAAATAAACAGCATGAGGCCACCGTTGGTGGGGGTTTGGAGGACCCCTAGAGGTCGGAGGCCCCCGGGCACCGGCCCAGTCGCCCATGTGAATAATCCCCCCTGGAGCAAAAAAAAAAAAAAGTTATTTATCCCCACAAGAAACGGTACGGGAAACCCTACCAACCAGTTATCAGCTAATCAGTTTGCCTTTCAAAAGTATTATCTAGCATTGTGATATTTGATTTATTATTAAAGGAGCTATTTGTGAGTTTTGCTATTGCTACATACCCAGAGTAGTATTAACAGCTGTATTCTGGTCAGTCTTAAACTTGCCCTTTAATTCTTATTTAGCTTCTGCTTCTATCACTTCTTTTCTTCACACTTCAGTCATTTTATTTTCTTTCAGTCACTCTGAATCACTGTGGCCTCCAGGCTGCCCTGAAGAAGTATCGCTGCTCAATGGAGGTGCTATAACCACGTGTGATGTCACGATGGTTGCAACTCATCGCAAGTCTGATAAGTAAACAACGATTCATGCTAAACCTGGTTTTGTAGCAATTGCCAAACTAATAGCTCCTTTAAGTCTTTTTAAAGCCCAAGTGGCAGCTCAAATGTGATGCAAGCTGACCTAGCCTCTATGATAATAAACTCAATATCGTTGGTCTTTGGACTATTGGTCGGACAAAACAAGGCATTTATAGATGTAGATTTGTAGCTGTACATGTCTTCAGGGAACAATTTAAATGATTAATTAAATATAAATCTTTAAAATAAAAATTATTGTCACACTCATAAATAATGAAAATAGCCTAATGATTAGTTGTCATGTCTATGCTGGAATGAGAATACATTACCCCTGGTTTTCTGTGTTCATTATTGGGAATATATCGAACATACAGACAAGCACGGACTAAACAACAGTGGTGACGATCTTAAACCAAAAAGGCAACAAAAAAACTGAAACACAAAAGACTGAGGAGAGCCCAGATTAGCTGGTATTGCTCTTTAGTGATCCTTTAGGGGACCAATGAATCAACTTGCTTTCAAAGGAATACAGTGATGGGTCTGTGTCGCTCTCTAGCGATCATAGATAAAATCGTCACCGAGTTTTTTTTTTTTTTATTTCTTTTTTTAATTTTTTTTTTTTTTTTTTTTTTTTTTTTAGCTCTGACGGAAGTTGCGTCACGGAAGCGGACGAAACCGTTTGTTGTAAACATGGCGTCCGTGACAACAGGTGAGAGCATAAAGGCCCGGGTAGCCGACTCTACCGCTTTACAATAATTGAATTATGAAGGTGTTTCACTCTTAGATATGGATTCAGAACACTATCTCGAGTTTTTACAGCCGACTCAGCTCACCGTGGAGGCCGCAGATGGCCGGTAGCGCCTTGTAATTCAGGGCTGTAGCTGCGGCTAAGACAATGCTAGTGCAGGATGCTAACACAAGCGGTGCTAACACATCGCTGCCGTTAACTTTTAAAAACATATTGTCAGGGTCCACTGTTCGTTCAGTCGTCGGGTACTTTAATGTTTAAATGGGTTAAACTAGTTGGGTCATCCTCTTGTGCTAACACGACCTAACCAGCACTGTGTCTACATCACATTTGTAATTCAGCTTCACACCCGGTTCGTATTGTTAAATCCTTAATCTAGTTATATGTTGTTAAAATTAGAGCTACAACCAGCAATTATTTTTCTTTAACGAAATCATCACATTTGATAAGCTTGCACCAGAAAATGTCTCCCAATTTTTTAGCTTAAAAATTACGAACATTAGTATTCAAGTATCAAAATAGCTATCTCTTAGTTATCTGTCGTTCCACAAATCAGTTAAATGAGTAATCATAGTAGATTACAGTACCTTTTGGATTGACAACTATTTTGATTAATCATTTGTCATTTTCAAGTAAAAATGCCCCCAAATTGCTGTTTTCTGCCTCTCACATATTAAGATATAATGCTCTTTTTCAATACCTTACTGAAACAAAATATACCTGAGACAAAAGAAGACATTTCAAGCCGTCAGAGGGAGGCAGACAGAATGGGAATCCACTTTTTTCTGGTCAAAAAATTATTTGATAGTGATAATATATTCACCATGTGAATTTCGTCTCTGTGTGACTATGAGTTCATCAGTAACAGTTAAAGCATGTTGGGCAGAGCCATTGTTTTGGCAGCTGTTGTGCTCCCTTCACCCTGTATCTGATACCTCAGCCACAAGACGTTTCATAATTGGTGTTATAAATAACCCCCAGCTGGCCATGGTCGGCATGTGTTAGACCTCAGCATGCTGCTGTCTCCTCAGGTTTACATCTCCCCACTGGCTTTTTGTGCCTGGCCCCTCTCCCACCGTACAGTATTACTGAGAACTATCATCAACACTACAGTTTTGTTAAAATTGAAGAGGCCAGTTTAGTGTTGCTATGGTCACAATTATTGTGAAAATTATTAATTGATTAGTCAATCTGAAAATCCATCAACAATTTTTCTCAATTGGGTTTGTCACAAATAATACAGGAAAGCTGTTGTATGCTGGTTTCAGCCTCTCACGTGTACATTTTCTACTTTTCACTGTTTTATATCATTGTGAATTGAACATTTGAGGTTTTGGACAGATGGCTTAACAAAACAAGCACATTGGAGATGTATCTTTTAGTTCAGGGATTGTGATGATCATTTTCTGAAATTAATTAATTAATAATTTAAGAAATAATTTTGAGACTACCCACCAAATGAATGAGTCATTAGCCATAAGATTTTATTTGAATGAAAAGAATTATAAATATGTCAGTGGCTTTGTCAGTTGTTGAGTGTTCTTCAATTCTTTGTTATTCTGTGTTATTGCTAACCTGCCCCACCCTCCCACCCCCTTTTTTTTTTCCTCTTAAGCCACCTCAGAGTGGATTCAGTTTTTTAAGGATGCAGGGATCCCAGCCGGCCTCGCTGTCACGTACGCAGTCTCCTTTGTGGACAACAGGTAACCTAAAGCCCCTGTTTCATAGACCTGATATAGTACTTTCAGGCAATCTGCAGGATGTAAAAAGTCTTAAAAAGTATTGAAATTAGTTTTCTCCAAATAAGGTCTTCAAAGGGAGTAAAGTTTTAAATATTTTCTGCTGCCTAATGTAGAAAATTATATTATCTACATCAGGCAGCAGATAATAAAATGTTTATGTAAATGGTTGCAGGCTGTTGGGAGATGTTATACACCTATAAACTTAATGTGGGATTGTGGGAGTGGGAGAATGTGCGGCACCAGGCTGTTCAACCCTCAAGAGTTTCAGTCTCATCATCACATCTGTAGTCACCACTGCTAGCTGCCGTAGCGAGGAGGCTCATGATGGACAATGAAGTTATTTATATCATTAGACATTAAAATTTGTTACAGTGTATATACTGCAAGGAGGTATATAATAATAATAATAAGCTATAATCAATAATTCTAGCCATATTGTCCCGACTTTCATTTGTACTTTCATATTTTGGCTGAGAGAGACTCAAGTGTTTAATTGCAATCTAGGTGGTACTAAAAAGTCTTGCGTTTAATTTGGCGAACCCTGACACTTAAACCCCACAACTGTGCTGTAATCATAAACACTTCATCATCTCCCCTACATTGGTTTTCTGATTGTTTTTGCCACTGCAGAATCCAGAAGAACATGCTGATGGACCTCAGTAAAGACATCATGATGGACCTCGGTATTACCGTGATTGGTGATATCATTGCCATTCTTAAACATGCCAAGCAAGTGTACAGGCAGGTGAGATCACTCTTAATGTTTTCATGTAGTGAAATGTTGAAAATGATTCACTGTCAAAAATCAGCTCAATCATGCTGGATGTACACTAGAGTGGCTTTTCAGACTGCAATTATGATTGAATTACAGGGGGTGGAAAGTTTCACCGTGAACCACTGACTCAAAAACAGCTGCAAACACAAATGTCCCGTTGAATAATCTGACATTTGTACAGTTTGTTTCTAATGTGATCATTTCAACAATTAAAAGTTTTCTTTTAATTAGTATAAATATGCAACAGGGAAAGTCAGGAGGATATATAGTGTTCTCCTGCAGATAAATGCAGTAACCGACAAAGGTGGTTCAGATTCACCGGTTCTGGTCAATGGCTTTACTGTAGAGTACAAATCTAACTTTAATGTAAGCCTTAATGTTTGTTCATGCCCTCTCTTCCTCAGGACATGTGCAAAATGGCCACAGAAGCCATCTCCTCAGGACAGACAAGTGTTCAAGCTGAGCTCAGAAGAACTGCCAATACTCGTAAGTAACAATATTTAACTTTTATAGATAAAGCTATAATGTTATAAAACATTTTTTTTTAAATTTCTGTTCTAATTGAGGTTTAGCTGTTGCAAGGGCTTTAAAATCTTGTCTTGGTAAATTAGACTGTGGGTATGAACCTGGCTTTAACTCCACTGATTAGTCTTTATGTCAAACAGGTTTTCCTGTGTACTTGTAGCAGTGTATGTGTATGTGGCTCAAAAACCAAAATAATATAAATAAACAAATAAATCACTGTCACTACATAAACAGTACAACTTTGCATACTGCTGTAACTACTATTGTGTTTTTACACTAAAATAAATAAAATTAAATCAATACATTTATAAACTCAAATGTTACGAAACTGATGTATGCAGCAGATAAATACAAAGCACTTGAAGAAATAGGCACTGTTGGTAAACCAATTGCAAATATTCCATAATATACATAAAGTTCTCATTTGTTCAACATCTGCAACCGTCACACTGTCAATTACCCCAAAAAATTCCTGAAATAATAAAAACAACATTCCACTTATAGTACACTATAGTAGAACTATAATATAGAACTATAAAAATTGGACTTGCCTTAGCTGAATGCCATGTGACCAGCTGTTTAATGTAAAGGAACAAAAGACAAGAATTATCAGAGGTAAAATATGCATTTTATGAAATGTATACAAACTTATACAAAGCAATATTCTTTTCTTGTCCTTGGCTTGTTTGTTTGTGCATAAATCTACTGCATAGCTTTCCTGGTGTGACACAGCAGTGTAACACATAAATAAGCCCTGCCACAAGCAATATGAGTCATCAGCAGCATCATAATATAGTATGTCTGCCATAATTAAACAGATGAATGTGTCAGGTGCCGTGATTCAGAACTGGGGCAAGTGGTGAGCAGCTAAAGTTGTTGTTCACGTGGGGTATTTTCCTGTCAGATAGATTATTAAAAGATTATATCACAATATTTTAAACAGAATCAAATATGTCTATTTTAATTGTGATAAAGGTGTTCACATTATGCATTTTACCCTCATTTGGCTTAATTCTGATGGGAGTTTTTTTTTTTTACAAACACCCAAACAACAATATTTCATACATAAGATTCCTGTTTGTAGATTCAGTTTCTGTGTCAGCCATTTGAGTGGGACAAATAATTGATGTCAGTATATCGCAATGCATCCTCTTAACAAAATCTTATTAATACACTGGTGTCATTTATTTATTTTTTAAAATATTAAATGTACAAGTGTACAAGATAGATTTTTCTTCTCCACTTGTTAACAATTTTTCTCTTGTAAATTGTTGCTACTAATGAGTGGTGCCTAGAATGATTAGGTGCACTGACATTAACTAGTAGGCTGTCAAAAAGAGAGATAGTAAAAGTAGAAGTATGTGCTGCTGCACCAGCAGCAGTAAACCATGGATATGAATACACAGGATAGGTTTGGGGCAGTCTGACTGCACAATGATGCATTTTTCACTAAAATCATGTCATTTTTCTGCTGCACCACAGTAACAAAATGAGTATCAACACCAGCACAAAAAAGATTGGGTAAGAAATTGAATTGATGTTTATATTTCAAGGAGGTGTTTCAACCTGTATTTTAACACTTATGGAAAACCCACTGACTGAGAGATTTTTCCTCCTGATCTTATTTTGAGGGATGGCCTAAAAGGGGCCAAAACTAACAAGCTAATTTTGTCATTATGTCAAATAATAGGGCATATTAAAGGGTAATTCTTTCTATTAGAAGATAAATCAGCCTAATCTAATATTAACACATCAAACAGCATCACTTAGTTTGCTGGCCCCACTTCAGTTCTTCACCTGTTCTTTTTGTGCAAACATTTAATTTTGGTATGTTTAAAAAGATTCCAATTCAAAAGACAAGCTCTCCTCCTCGTCTCGGGTACAGAACATGAAGAATTTTATGGGAAATAAGCTAAATCACAACTGAGAATCAAGATTTTGTTTTTCTCAGCTGCCACTCGTATGATCGCCAACGCTCTGAGCCATGACTCCCCACCGGCCACTCCAGCCCGTCGACCTGACAACCGCCTCTCCGTCACAGTGTCCAACATGCAAGCAAACAAGAGTGGCAAAGCAGGTAGATCATGCCTTTTACCCCATCATCCCCTATTTCCCGTCCCTCTGGAGCCATGAGTCCTTTTTTACCTCTGTTTAACCCCCTGTGTATCCACCACTTTGTCAGTTGTAAGTCAGCCAGCCGACGAAGGGAATGGTTTGCCAGCAGTGAAGCGCCGGCGGGTGACAGCTGAGATGGAAGGCAAGTACATCATCAACATGCCCAAGGGCACCACGCCTCGTACACGCCGCATCCTGGCCCAGCAGGCCAAGAAAGGTAGGCCTGACCCAGTGGCCTCGCCGACAACTCCTGAAATGAGGATATTTCTCACTGCAGCTAATCAATACTAAACATTTTCATGGATCTCTTTCATACCAAAACTGAATCAGGTGACTTGGGGCTGATAAACAGAGGCTCATTAACCTGCATTTATTTCTGTCATACCTTGATCCCTTGTCTTACTAATACTACCCACTGCACCAACAATCATTCCCTCTGTCAAACTGTGCTTGTTTTTTTCCTTTGTCCACATCATGTAGATTGTACCCAACCCTAAAATCTCTTTTGGTCCATGGCATGAATTCTCCTCTTATGTATGAATTCTCCTCCTCCTCTGTCATTGAAAAGAGTTGCAATGCTGCACATCATGAAGAAAAAACCATTTGGTTCTATGTCAGCTTGGCTTCTGTAAATTTAGGTTTTAAATGCATTTTTTTTTTTATTGAAAAACCTTAAGCTAGTTCTTTGAACAGCAACTAGGACCTCTGGTTAGAAGTTTCAAAATAAAAGCTGGATTTGCCGTCATAGTATGTGCAACTCAAGGCTGCAACTTAAGCTTGTGGAAATAAATAATTCTTTTGACTTCTTCGCAAGTGTAAATCTTGTGAACTAGTACAGCACAAGAGCTGGTAACTGTGACATTAGATAAATTTATTTATTTATTTAACAAATCATTAAAGAATCATGTTAAATGTTAAAGTAAGGATCGTTGCCTATTGTGGCACTATCAGCACAAACATAGCAATGATTAGATCTTTCTTCAGCTTCTAATTCCAGTATGATCAGGATGGTGTGGAATTTTTTGTTTTATTTTTATCTGATTATTTCTCTCTTGTTAATGATTTATCAAAACATAAACCTAACCCATCACAGTTAATCTGTCAAACATTCTCACTGCCTATTGCTCTATTCCTTTAAAAGGTTTGAAACGCACTTCTGTATTTGCAAGACTTGGGGCTGAATCAAAGGCAGACACAACAACAAGCAATAACAAGGTGAGACCTGTCAGTATATACTTTAATAGCTGACAGTGTATTATAAAGGTATGTTCTGTGCTTTAATGCTGATGTTTTGGCAGCCCACTGGTGTGTTCAGTCGTCTCGACCGAGGGGTTGAAGTGGAAGACAAGCTGAGGGCTGGAAAGATGGCTGGAAACATGGATGTAGACGACCAGGACGACAGTGACGGAGAGGGCTCCGTCCTCCAGTACGCTGGCGTCCTCAAGAAACCTCCTCCCTCCCAGAAGAAAGAGCCGGCTTCAAAACCTGCCCCGAACACCCTGCGGCGCCTGGGAGGAAAATTCAAACTACCTCCCTCTGACACTCCCACCTCCTCGTCTTCTTCCCCTAATGGCCTCCCTCCTGCCAAGATCAGTGTGCTTCAGAGACTGGGCAAACTCCCTGCCACACACTCAAACACGACTGTGTCGCCTACACCTGCTGACACACAGGACAACAGAGTTACCAGCACCAGGCCCAGAGCCCAGGAGAGGTCGGCCATAGCAAGCTCCAAGGTCAGCAGCAGCACCGGGGCCACAGGAGGAGGAGGAGGAGAGTCTTTGGGTGCCAGAATGGATGTTCAGGCTGTCAGTGTTTTTAAGAGACTGGGCAATAAGAGAACCTAACAAGAACATTTAACTATTCAGACTCTTTCCAAACTTCCTTTATAGAATTTTTATCACCACCTTTTTGCATTTATCCTGGCCACATGCAGGACTGCAGATTGTTATTAACTGGAGTGTTTTTTTGTTCAGCCCGAGTGTGTGGACAATTTTAATGCTTTAAGGTTACTCTTAGATTAAAAAAAAAAAAATAGATTTTTTTTTTACATTTTAGTTATGCTGCCATTGGGAAATTACCTTTTGTTTACTGTCCAAGCTTTTAATTTAAGGACTCAAAGTTCTCTGTATATTATGTTGTATTCAGAAAACTATTTATCACGTCTCAATTATATCTGCCATTTATTGTCTTTCAGAAACGTATATTTAACTACATTTGTAAGCTTAAAGCATGAGCATGACGTCAACCAAGCTGCCATGATGGTGGTTTTAATTTTACCCCATGACTCCACATATAAAGATGCTGCTGCCTAAACTTCCCTGTTTTGAGATTCCTCTTGAATTAATACACTTGAGTAGTTGAAAAATGTGTTGATATTTGCCTGAAAGTTAAATATCTCTGGAAAAAAATAAATTTAAGGGACAGTTTTTTTTCCTTCGTGTTAAAACACAGGATGGCAGTCAAACAATTGACTGGCCATGAGGTGGTGTTCTTGTTACCTTCACCTCAGAATTACCTCCTACATCATGTTTTGAAAGTATAAAATGTGTTAAAGTGTTGATGATAAGCTTGTGAACCTTTTCCCAGGACTTGTGAGCAGAACAGGAAATTCAAATGGTTACACAGAACAACCTCTTTCAACACTTGAATCAAGATAAAGCACCGCACCTCTTTCTCTTCTTCTCTGCTCTGTGGAGTAGAAGTTCACACCTCTGAGCTAAAGACGCCCAAGTCAAGTTTTCTACCATAGTACTGAACTCTTTCTAAAACCACCTACTTGAAGGCCAGTTCAGTAGAATATTGTTTATTTTGAAATGCAATGTATAGATTTGTTAGAGTTGATTTCACACAGCACAGAATCTGTTCTGCTGCATATTTTTCTATGTGGACATTCTTGTATCATGTATCCATGTAAAGAAACTCAGAGATGCCATCAGGGGGCCACTGTACTGTAGTTCCAGTAGGTAGTTCACCCAACCCAGTATGGGTCACTGACACCTGTGTACTGTTTTTGGTCTTTCAGACTTACACCAGAAATTTGTTACACTGTAAATATTTTAAAATCACGTTAAAGAATTTTTATTGTTTTAAGGAACAAAGTAGAACAAAATGCACCATAAACAGTCATGATTTTTTTAAAAAGATATTGAGGAGAAAAAAAGTTCTCAGTTTGGAGAAAATGTACTTGGAAAATAATTAAAAGAGGAAAAGCGTCCAAACACTTTGGCTGTTCAGTTTTTCTTTGTGTGAAGGAGACGTTGAAAAGGCATGTCAGTGTTGTGCTTTGCATCTCTTTTGAGAATCAACATGACAGCAAAGTCAATATTTATATTCCCGTGGGAACATTAAGCTGATAATTTATCAATAAACATATTAATCACCCACTCCTCTAAGAATGAGGCTGCTGCAAACATCATATTTGACAAGTTTGTGCACTGGGGTGATATTAACCATCTGATTTTAAAAGTGAAAAAGATGTAAGACATTGTGTTTGACCTCACAACTGGAAGGGAAGATGAGCCAGTTCATGAGCACTGGTGAGGGTCATAGGGGGTCGTAGATCAACTGGTAAATCAAAAGCTTTGACTTGCAGCTCAGCTTCCTCTTCACCACAACAGTCTAACTTGCTTTACTGCTGACACGGCACTGATCAGCCTGTCAGTCTCAGCTCCATCCTACCTAAACTCATGAGCAAGACCCCAAGATACCTGAACTCCCTTGTTTGTCCAGAGCTGTCAGCAATGTCCTCACCCTGAGACAGCAGTTCTCCTCTGCTGAAAACAGGTCTGCTTTCCATTTCTGAGTTTATGGATGATTTGCCAGAACTTCGTGAGGACACCTGAAAGTGTTTCTGGAGCCAGCACCCTGTGGGTTTACCACCTGCAGGAACAAGCATCAGGCTGGGGTGCATTGTGAGCCAGGTGGCAGGCCAGGTGTGGGACCTGAGTGAGCCCATCTCTGGCATCACAGACAGGCTCTCTTTTGCTTACCTAAATAGATTTTAGTATTCTCTACCATTTGATCTCTCCTTATTGAATTGAACTCCGGCTTCTTGTAGATAATATACTCACTTGGTGTAAGCCAAACCACCTTAAACTTTAATTTATTCTTACTCTAAAATCAAAACATAATGCTGACCGTCATGTCTTAAAGAAATGATGGACTGTCGTTTCTCTTTATTTAGTTGAGCAGTTCTTGACATAACATGGATTAGTACAGCTGTCTAATAGGTTTATGTACTGTATACCAACACTACACAACACTGTGTGTCTGTGTGTGTGTGTGTGTGTGTGTTGCACACTAAACATATTAAGAGGTCATGAAATATGATACTATACTTGACTGATTAATTAACTGACAGAAAATTTGATTAGTTTGTTTTCTCATATACCAAAGATTTCATGGTTCTTCTCAAATTAATGTGAGAAATTTTCAAATTCTTATTTACATTATATAAAATTATTACAAACCTTTTAAAAACTTAGATTTTTTTTTTTTTTAAAGGTTTGCAATATTTTTGGGGGGCACAACAAATATTGTGAGAGGTGTCATTTTGGGCTTTTCAGAATTTTGACAAACCAAACAATCAATCAGTTAGTTGAAAAATAATCAGCAGATTAATCCATAATGCCAATCGTTAGTTACAGTCCAACTAATAATAAAAATGTATTTAAAAAAATTAGTTCAGTCTCAACCAACAACATTAGTAAAATTCTGCATACATGAGTACTACTAATCCATTATGTAATATTTAATAGTGCATTTGTCTGCATTGAGTTTTGATACTTTTTGATACTACTTTTGACATTTTGCTGATTATAGCCTATTTACATGCTTCAACATTTTCATTGAGATGGACTTCAGAGCATTTTGTCGTATCAGTACATTTTCTGAAGGACCTGAATACTTCCTCCACCACTTTTCTACACTTACTATAACATCCTTCACATCCTTATTGTAAATATTTATTTTTTATTTTATTCCTATTTTATTGTTAAATTCCTCTATTTATATTCAAGTGTCTTTTTCTCATCTCTGTTTATACTTTTTCCTTCTTACTGTTTACTGTCTTGCACCAAACACCAAAACAAATCCCTCATAAATGCAAAACAGATTGTGATTC
Source organism: Trachinotus anak (assembly GCF_046630095.1). Taxonomy (NCBI): domain Eukaryota; kingdom Metazoa; phylum Chordata; class Actinopteri; order Carangiformes; family Carangidae; genus Trachinotus; species Trachinotus anak. Next base: position 13,914,138 of record NW_027273865.1, read on the forward strand.
TGATTCTGTGGTCTGCAGATTAACCACACAAGTCAAAAACGAGTGTAGTTGACTCTCTGTCCCCTTGAGGTCGCCCTCTCCCTGCTCCTGCCTCTCCTCCTCTGCTCCCTGCAGCCTCCTGCTGTCCGTCTCCATCTCCTTGAGAAACCTTATCAGCTGAAATCATCAGGCGCTCCAGTCCGGCCATAATTTGATGTTTATAAGGGGGATATCATCTGAAGTAAAAAGTGAATCAACGTGCATTAGCCCATTTTTTATTTTTTTTTTGTTGTGAAGAGTGTCCACTTCCAAAAAAAAAAGGAGTGACGTAATTGAAATCTTTTGTAAGGGTAACTCATTTTAAAATAAAATGAATATAAGGGGACTGTCACTGGTGTTGGGGCGTAATCTTTGCCTAATAGTCTAATAAATATGCAAATAAGCTGTTATTTATGTAAACACAAGTAACGACTATTTAACAAGTCACACCCTTGTTTAATAATAATTCATCACGTATTTGACATTTAATCGACTGTGTCAGGACATTTCTGCGCGTTTTTCCGATTTTTAACGTGTAAAATCCGGACTGCAGCAACGCCTCACGACTTTTTTTTTTTTTTTTTTTTATCCCCACAATGCTTTGCGGTAGGGGTTGTCGTGTGTGCTGTCTGTGGTGCTGAAGCTGCGTGTGCCTCGGAGGCTGCTGCCATAGAAATCCACCCGAGCATCCTTCCGCGAGTGGACCAGCGAGGGGAGTCGGTTTTTTCCGCTCGTGGAAAACATGGTTGGGAGATTCAGGATGTGTCTGCCAGCTGTTCCAACCTTACTGATCTCTTCATAACTACAAACTGCCTTTACATTTCTTTCTTTCTGTTCTCAAAGCACAACCTTTCAGACGTTTCTGAAGCCGTTTCCTTGGCTGTTTTTCGAGGCTCGTCGTCTCTCCGGCGCCGCCGCCTGCCCAGCCGTGTGTGCCGCTCCAGCCCGCATCCTTTATGCACAGCACGCTGCTCCGGTCCTCCCCAACAAAACACACACTCGTGTCCGAGCACCATGGCCCGCTCCAAGCGCTTTCACTGAGAGACATGGAAGCGAAACAGCACCCGATAAAGAGCCTAAAAAGCTACCCGGAGACCGGCGGCCGGAGCCTGGCGGCGGCCGCCGGAGGAGACGGCGGAGGAGGAGGAGGCGGCGGGTATCGAGCCGGCTCGGCTGAGATGGAGATGGAGACGAAGATCCAGAAAGCCATCGACTTCAAGGCGGAGGGTCATCGCTGCTACAAGGAAAAGAAATTCCGGGAAGCGATAGGCAAGTACCACCGGGCGCTGCTGCAGCTCAAAGGGGTGCATGTTGTCGACGGAACGACGGGCTCCGAGGTCAACCTGCTGAACCAAGCCGCGGCCAAGCTGACCGAGGAGCAGCGGAGAGCCGTGGAGAGCACCGAGATCGAGTGCTACGACAGCCTGACAGGTGAGCGGCACCGGGGCACCCCCGCACAAACGCTCCGAGCCCTGTAGCCTTGAAGCACTGCTGACACCATTGTTCGTGCCGGTTCATCGGGTTCACACAAGCTGAGGGGCTTGGTAGGCTATCTCTGCAGGCGCTGGATTTCTTGTTCAGGGGCAGGTGAAATAACACTGGAGTTAGGACATAAGGATGCAGAAATAGATCACAGTGTCAACTGATAATTAGCACATGGTGCAGATTTAATGGAGAACAGAGGGGACCTTTTACTGTCTGGCCAAATGAGTGCATTATGTAGCCCAGTAAAGCCATTTGCCAGCCATTACAGAGAAATGTCACAGTTAAATTAATACATCTTATCATTGCTATGCTTAGCCTATTTCAGGCTCTTAAACAGCTGTTCAGATGGTTTCTTTTATAGCACATTGGTGCTTTTTACAGCAATATTATAGATATTATCATTTCAAGTGATCACGTAGCTTACTATTGTCTAAATTTGAGACAAAGAAAAGAAATAAAGTCACAGGGCCAAAAGCCAGTGTAACTGGAAATGAATATAGCTATGTTTTCATCTGTATGAGTCAAGTTCACTGTGCTATTGCAACAACAGCTGTAAAGGGTGATGGATGATGTAAGGCTGTGTCCAGTGGCACCACGTTGCAGTGACTTACAGGGTTAAAAGATCTTTACTATTCTGTCACTGTAGTATTTAAACCATCATCTCACACCAGTGCTCATGTGCTATAACAGACCTACTCAAACATCTAACTTTTGATAAAGATACATCTATGGGCTTCCAAAAACAGGTCTATTAACTGCAGTGAATGATTATTTTTGTTAACGATTATTTTCTCAATTGAGAAAACTACACGATGTCAGAAAATACTGATGTCTATCACAATTTTCTAAAGCCTGTGATATCTTAAGATGCCTTTTGTCCAACCAACACATGATTAAGCCTACATACTTTGAATGGATTATGAAAGGTGCAAGGATAATGTTTTAATTCAGTAGATTGTATATCTGTAAATAATCTTGTAAATAGATTTGTCTATATATTGAGATGTCGCGCTTGTTTTTGTTTTATATTTATGTAAATAATAACAATTAATAAATTGTGATGCTAAGCAAGAGTAGCATGTGCGATATTCTAGCATTTTTCCATTTACAAAAAAAAAAAAGGACTTCATTGAGTAATAAATTATCAAACTTGTTGCCAATTTTCTGTCAATGACCTGATCAATTCCTCATTACTACTCAAGCGTACTGGTTTGTTTCTGGGTGTCAGAGGAAATAATGAAACTGCCATGTGTAATAGGGGTCACTAGGGTCGCAACAACAAATCTTCAGGAGTCAAAAATGAACATGTCCTTGGTCTCTTTTGGACTTTTGGACCCCACTGGTTTAAGATATCATGATACCAGGTCATCAAAACAAGGCCTGCTGTGTATTATAGATATTCTGTTCACTGTAGTGGGAGGTCAAGCTAGATTTCGGAGCGTAATCAATGAGAAATGTGTGATTAATTTTGTAATGTTGATTCAAATGACAAATGAGTGTTTGCTGTAGTAAGAAATACAGGCATTATTATTGTAGCTATTGAAGACAGATGATAAATAATGTATGGTCTTAGCTCTGCTGTAAAATCTTAATTATGACCACAGTATGTGCTCAGTATGCAGTGTGAACAGCAGATGAAGATCACGAGGAATGTTGGCATCCAGAGAGAGATGATGATGACGATGATGATGAAGATGGTGATAATTGACGCACACTGCCACTACAGCGGTTATATCACATCACTTCTAAGGCATCATTACCTATGTGGATGTTGAGATTGTGAGCCATGAGCGTGGCCCAACAGGGGCTGTGGTGATGTTGTGTCCTGTTGCTGTCCCAGGCGCTGCCCAGTCAGCCTGCCATGATGCATTGAAGGTCGTCTCATTCTGCGCAGTATTCAGGGCCTGTCTGGAGCCTGTAGGGAGGCCAGTGTGGCGTGAAGGAAAGATGGGGGAGGGAAGGCAAAAGGGGGGAGGGAGAGTAAAATAAAGAAGAAAAGAGGGGAATTAGGGAAAGAAGAGGAAGGAGAAAAGCAGTAGATATAGTGGAAATGACAGAGGCAGAGAAAGGAAGTCCGCATGGTGTGAGAGAGGGAAAACAAGCATGGTGAAGAGCAGTAGAGAGCCGTAAAAGGGGGGAGGAGGGGGGAGGAAGGGACTGCTAGCACGCTACAGGGGGCCATATTTACCATGGCAACCATGATTGGGCCTTTTCCCTGTTGTTGTAATAATACTGCTCATACCCTCCCCTCACTGCTGCTTCGAACAAGAGTGTGTGCACATGCGCACTCACACACATGTACACACACAAAGAAACCTCGCGTCAACCTGGCTTTGATTACCCAGCAATGATTATGTTTTCATGGACAACAGTAACATACGTGCTTTACTCTGATAAAGATGTGTGTTAACAGTTTATAATACAGCCCGTGATTCATAGTGTTGTTTCCTTGTATGAATCTGGTAATAATACTGTGAGGAACAAGGGAGAAACAACTGGGCATTTTAAAGGAAACAATGAATAAATGATACTCAGTTTTATACACACTGGGTACCTGAGGGGTACAAGCTGAAATTTGGTGAAAATGGTGTGAACCTTGTTCTTATTATGTAACGTAATGACGGGAGAACTGCCACACATCATTACAGCGCACATACCTTATCATTACTGTGTAATGTCAAACACAAATTGTATATAACGTTCACTCATTAACAAACAATATTGTGAACTATAACAGAAAAAGCAAAAAAGGGGTGTTCAATTTTCAGTTGAGCCTCTGGCAGACAGCAACACCTACACTCCACGCATTTATTAATGTCATGTTTATGTCTTCTACTTCACTGTTATACTTGGAATAAGGAAAAATCAAGAAATGCCCCATGAGCTACGGTCAGCAATTCCCATGAAAAGACCAAAGCCAACAATAATTGGCCCGTGTCTCAGTGCTTTCCAGCCCCCCCCTCCCCTATTTCTCAAACTACAGCCCAAACTGCTCACAAACATACTGTTTTGTTTTTAAAATAGGCTAAATAAGTTCCTAATAAGTTCCTAGGAGTAAACACTGCGTTTGTTGGGGAGTATTTAAAGCTGTGGTTTAAAACACACTTGGTGCTCTGATGAGTATTTACAGCAGAGGGACAGTGTATGTGGGAGTGACTCAAAATAATCTGCACGACAGTACCAACATTTATGGTAATGAAAGAACATGTCACCCAGTGAAACTGTGGCTCATTGATGTGTTTTAAATAGTTTCTGTGCAACAATAGAGCTCTATGGCTTGGAGGAGTAAGATATCAGGCTTTGGCTACACAGGAAATACTCGTGAGTAAAACAAATTCATTGTTGGTTTTGGTCTTTTCCTGGAGACTGTAAGCAAAATATAGACATTAGATAAAGACGGATATTAACAGCCGCTTTCAATAAGGCATCTAAAATTGGAACTCAGCATAGGAAATTGTCTTTTCAGGTCATGATGTTGTGACAAAATACTCATTCTGAGATATCTTAGATCACGGCTCTCAAAATAAACAATAATAAATGAAAGCTTACCAAAATCTCAAATGCTTCAGAATATACAGTCAAATCAGTATTTGCTGGGGCCACACTTTCATCAGCAGTTCTCCTCTGTACACCTGTCGAGTTCCTCCGAGTACTTGGCAGGTACATTGTTCAAAGAGTCTTGAAGAACTTGCCACTGTTCATCTGTGATTTAGGCCGTCTCAGTGTCTTCTGTCTCTTCGTGTAGCCACAGACAGACTCCGTGATGTTGCGATCAGGGCTCTGTGGGGGCCAGACCATCTGTTGCAGGACTCATTGTCCTTCTTGCTGCTGAAGATAGTTGGTTATGACTCAGGCTGTATGTTTGAGGTCATTGTCATGATGCAGAATGAATCTGGACTGATCAGAAGCCTTTAATCTGACGGTACTGTGTGAAGGATAAGAATCTAAACATCTAAAGGTCATAAAACTTTTGCACAGTATTGTATTGAAAATGAAAGCCTTTGGTTGTACCACAACACTAAATATTTGTGTCACAGATTGTGACTCTTATGCTTTGCCTTATGATTTTTGAATACGTTCGTAACTGTACTGTGTATAACCTTATTATTTAGTCAGGTAATGTAATTGTACATCAGAGAGAATATCATAATATGTTTAGCTATGCTTAACCTGACTCCTGCTTTCTTCAAGTTAAGGCTGTCACAAAATGTGATATGCATGGTAATGTCATATTCAAAACATTGTCTTGAAGAGGTTAGGAGGAGGTTATTGTGGACTTTGTTGACCTCAACAGTCAATGGCCTGATCCCAATGTCCACCCTCACGGCCTCGCAGACTTTGAGGTGCGTTCCCAGTAAGTCCACGAGGGCTTAGGGCTGTCCCACTGTAAAACCATCAAGGGCATCTTGCAGACATTTTGAGCCCTTTATGCACACTTTCCGTAAGTCTGCATTTCTGCAGAGTTTGTCTGAGGGCATTATCCACAGTTGTGATGTTACCAGGGGAATCTCAGAAGCGTTAAAAGTGGTAAACAACCCCCGTAAAACGGAATAAGAGGAAGATTAAAAAAAGAACGGTTAATGAACAAGCGTGAAAGGAACGAACCCTAACGTTAACGTTAGTTTGTAAGTATAATTTGGTCTGGCTTCCATAGTATGAACACATAGGTCACTGGTGATCCGGAGTCAGAACTGTGTGTGGTTATCTGTCCTATAATGGCATGATGATGAATTCCAAATGTGCTTTCATCAGCTCTTATCCAACATTATCTTTTGTTTACAAACAGGGAGCAAAGGGAGGAAATACAAAAATGCAAAATCAATAGTCCCTGAACCCACAATTGTACACAACATGTTTTGGCATTGTCAAAGGTGATACATGTTATGTCACAAAGTGTTGTCCTGTTCCTCTTTGTACCATTTTGAGCCCCTGCAGCCTTTCACACTCAGTCACTTACCAGGTGATGTCAACTAAGTCTATCAGGGCTCAGGGCTTAGGCCTTAGTGGGGACATTGGGCCGGTGACTTCTTTACTAAAATAAATTTGCAGTTCATTTTGAAAGAGATCAAAGATTGTCTTTAGACGTCAGGAAAGCGTGTTTAAAAATTCTCTCACAGCGTTCAGTAAGTCACTGACTGACATTAAGCAGTGACTCATATGGTGCATAGTAATCTGGCTGCAGGTCTTTGATGTGTGGCTGCACCTGGTTACCCAGAGCTCTGCTGGGCAGATGATGGTCACCGTGGTTATGAGTGAGGAGCTGCCATTTGATTGGCCGGCTGTCTGTGACTCGGACATATAATGGGAGAGCAACAAGCAGCATTGGTTGTGAGTGATGTGGAGAGTGCGTGTTTATGTCTCTGCTGAGTGTGTGTGTGTGTGTGTGTGTGTGTGTGTGTGTGTGTGTGTGTGTGTGTGTGTGTGTGTCTGTGTGGTGAGAAGGAAGGGCCGTTGCTTTCAGCGCCGTTCGTCCTGCCACTCTTTCTGTCCCCAATGCTGACATTGCTGATTTTGTGTAGGCCTATTGTGTACTGGTGTGCAGTTGTGTGTTTTCTTATCGTCTTGCATTTGTTGCGATGAGGACAGGATTTTTCTGTCACTCCTGTGTACTTCTACTTCTCTTTACTTCTGTACTTGAATATTTCCAACAGAGTTTGATAATATTATATTATATGATGCATTGCTATGAATTGAACTACAGCTGTAGCAGTTGGTTGATTAAACGATACGATAACTAGAATCTATTTTCAGTTTAATCATAACTTTCTAAGCAAAAATCCACCTATTCTCCAGTCTCTCAAATGTGTGAATTTGATGCTTTTTTGTCGTGCATGATAGTAAACTGTAAATATATATAAACTGTCAATGAAAAATAATTGCTGCCCTGTTGCAGCCCTCGATTACACTACACAATAACATATGAAATTGTTAAAATTAGCTCCACATCAACCAACTACAACAGTAAAATCCTACTGACACATTAATAATAACCCAATAATATTACATATAATAGTGAGACTCACAATACCCATTTTTCTCCATTGTGTGCTTATCAAGTACATTTTGCTGATAATACTTTTACATTGACTATAATTGTGGATGTTGGGTGACCCGATAGCCAAGTGCTTAGGGCGCGCACCACATGAGCACAAATGCTCTTAGCAGGCAAGTTACTGGTCCGACTCCCAACCAGTCTGACTCTTTCCTGCATGTCATTTCCCCACTCTCTGTCCCTTTCCTGTCACTTTCTACTGTCCTATCAAATAAAAATACTCAAAAAATATCTTTAAAAAAAAGTGTGGTTTTGCTTCTACGTCTTTTTTTTATAAAAGTTTTTTACTGAATGCTGAGTGACTCTGCCATCAGTTTAGTACACCAAGATACAAAAAAAATAATAATAATTCGGGAATGATGGAGGTTTCAGCAAGAGAGAAAATGTAACATCATAAAGGGTTTAAATGTATCGGTGTGCATGTGTTAATGTGATTAAAGAAAAGGGAACTGAAAAATAAATATTAGCACCGACCGTAACATCACCCGATTGTGTCAAACAGAAAGACGAAGGATGATGAATGTCCCATTTGCTGGCCTTGTTAAGGAGACACCCTGAGTCCATGTCTCCCTGCAGGGCTGTATCTAAATGGGTTACACCACCTCCACCACCACCACCACCACCACCGTCTGTGTCTGTTGCAGTTCACAGTGTTGCAACATGTTGGCCAGAGGCAGACTGCCTGCCAGCCCGCCTCAGCCACCCACCATCACAAACACACAAAGAGGCACATAAAGAAATAATAGATGTGACTGCACTTTGTTTGCTCTTTTTCCTGCATTGATCGTGAAGAAGCACTTTTCCACAACATGAACAGCAGTTTCCAAAAAAAGTACATTTAGACACACTTGTATCAAGCAGTTTGGAAGGTGTAGTAAGTTTAATCCATTCAAATGCGCATCAGGAAGTGTACGGAGAATAAAACAGGGGGCAGTATGATGTGATCCTGTGGTGAAAGCGATCAGCCTGACTTTTCATTAACTCCTGCTCGCTCTGATCTGTGCCTGAAAACTCCCTTTGTTCCTCCTGACTGGCTCGATCTGTGAATGAGTCATAAGTCACAGCCTCGGGAGAAAGGCAGCGGGGGGACGAGTGTTTGTTTCGTAACACCATCCACCTTTATATTCAACTCTGCAGTTCACAGTTGCTCTGCTCGCCATGATGATGATCCGCAAATTTCCACCCACTCATCACATTAAAGAAAAAATCATTAAAAGAATGAAAATAAAAACAGATAATTTTACATAATGACCTTTTGTATTTACATGCAGAGGCAGTTAAGTGGTTGGATAATTTAACCTGAGCCTTAAATTAAGACTGACATTTACTGACCAACCAGTGAACAAATCATTTTCATTCTTATGTTTGCTGAGACCCGCTGGGCTGTTGTTATGCTGTTTATAGCGTCCCATGCTGCCTTAACTGTTTATCCACAGTAAACGCTGCATTCAGTTATAATTTCCTGTTCACAAGAAAGTAAAATATGTTGACAATGGCCACAAGCTGCGATCACTGAGATACTGTACAGGCACAACGTGACAGACAGTCTGACTGATAAACTCTTCTAAAGCTGTTTTTAATAGCTGATTAATCAATTAACTGATGTGCCCTGATTTCATTTGTCAGGAAAATCTGACAAAGACTCACTAATCATGATGTGAGGATTTTTTTTTTCTATCATATTAGCAGGTTTTTGACGGTTGGTCGGGCAGAGCACAGCAAAGCACAGCAATGATTTATCATGTAATAGAGACAATAGTCAGCAGATAAATAAATGAGGAAATGATGATGAATGATGATGGTACCTGGAGACCTGTATTCACTTGTGGACACAAACTCACCATCCTGCCTGTGAGAACATGATAATTTAAATTTCATATCTGCTAATGTGCCAGTTTGAAACGGTAGGAGAAATGTTACCATATATTCGGCTGTGATAATGATTTTTTGGTTTTGGCCACGTGGCTGCAGCATAGTAAGCTAATCACCTTTTAAGATTCATATGTTGAATGTGTTAGCAAACAGTTGCCTATTTGCATATATGGGGCAGATATGGGGCAACATCATCATTCATTTGAAGTGGGGTTTGTGTCGACCTGGTGAATGTACGTCCAATATTCCCCCTTTTAGTTCTGTTTTTCTCTGTTTTCATCTCTACCAACTCCTGAGGGAAATATTCAGCCTTTTAACTGCTTATTGTTCCACTATGTCTGTGCTATGAAGGCAGTGAGAGTGATTTCAAAACAATAAAACCAAAACAGTGAGCTGAAAAACACTATAATTGTTCCTTAGAGCTGAGGGGAACTGTAGAGTCCAGTGACAATTGAGGGTTTGTTACGATTAACGTATTTCTGTACATATTATGTAGTGATTCGATCCATTGCTAATACAGAAATATGCATAATTAAAACTGGTATATCTTTGATGACGCATAACAACATGTAATTCTGTTCCTAACATGTTTAGGAACCATTTGATTTGGCCCAAACGCAGTAAAAAAAACAACAACTTAGAATTAATTGAATAAATTTCTGCCCAGAAATCGCATCATTTTGAATCACCACATAATGTACATCCTTTCCTGAATGTGTTTGTGTCCCATTGTGCGTGTCCTGTATTGGGACCTGACCGAGGCCACCAGTGAACTTTTGAACCATGACGTGCAATTACAGGCCTTAAATGAGCCTTTAATGAGCCTGTTGCTGACATCGACATCTGTTACTGCTGGACCAGAAACAAAAGGCCTTCCTCCGTCATAGTGCCGATAATTCATAGTGCTATTGCACCACTTCCTCAGCAGCCTTGAAGATTTACCACATCACAGCCTCTAAGCCCGATCTTGCTTCAGATGAAGGATGCTGGGCCTGCATTAGAATAACGTCAGCGATGTGTAACACCACAGACAGAGTGATTTCACCAGTCCGCTCTAAACCACTGTGAACAGTCAATGCCTGCTTACAAAAGCAGAACAGAAAACTCCTCCCTTTCATCTCCTGCCAGCCCTGTCACCAGGGGACGTGGTGGAGATAAAGGCAGAAGAAGAGCGTGAGGTGGGAAGGAGATGGGGAGAAGGATGCAAGATAGAGGGGTTAAGATGAGCAGAAAGGGTTGTATAAGCAGTGGGGAGAGGTGCTTTTTCCAGAAGAAATGCTCTGTGCAATGTGCTCGTAGGAGGATGGAGGAGAAAGAGATGCTATGTGAGGGTGAGAAGGGGGATGGGGGGAGGTTTGGTTGGTGTTTTTCTTCCCCTCTGTGCATGTACGTCTGCCATTGGAGGGGTGGCCAGAGCAGAGCAGTGGGAACGTTATGTGCCAGAGCTGCAGATGGCGTGGTATAGCTGTCAGGGGTACGACTGGCACTCCCTCTACTGTACCACTCGCACTGTACTGTCCTTCATATACCAACCTCCTGAATTACCACACAGCTGAGAGAGGGGGAGATTTGGGGGATGGGGGAACGGGTGAGTCTGTAGAAAAGATGCAGAGGCTAAAATAGGGGAGGGAGTAAAACCAAGGGAGCGGGAGAAACTGGACAGAACTCTTAAATATGAGGGGATTATAGGACAGGGGAGGGGGGGTCCGACTGTAAAGGAGAGTGACAAGAAGGGAATGAGAGGAAGAAAATGCTTGCCTCTATGACCTCCAAGAAGTGAGGGGAGGGTTCTCAGGGCCGCATTTGTATTTTATTTTTCATTGTGGGGGGGACAACGCTGAGAAATGCAATCCAGACCAAACTGATTTATATCACAGCCCTGACAGGCCCAGATGACTCCTGTCAAAAGAGTAAATAAGATTCAGTCATCTGTCAGGAAGAAAAGGAAGCGATGGGAGAGGCAGGGACTCAGAGAGATGGAGAGGGAGACAGAGGAGAAAAGGAAATGCAAGGAACAAGAAAAAATGAGAGCTAACTTCTAAAAAAATTTATAAAGCATAATATTATTTGTATTGAAGCGCTGTTGTGTTCCCAAATTGGCACAGTTTCATGCTTCAATTGTCCATTGAACTCACAAAAACATAGTTAACTTAAGAGAATACAAGCCAACAACACCAACAGTGAGCAAAGCATAAGTTCATAAACGAGAGTGCAGCAGTGCTTTGAGCTATATGCTAATGTAAGTATGCTAGAACACGCTCACAGTAACAATGCTAACTTGCTGACATTTCGCAGGTGCAGTGTTTAAGATGTTCGCTATCTTAGTTTATCATGTTAGCATGCTAACAATTGCTAACTAGCATTAAAAGTAAAGTACTTCTGATGGGAATGTCATTAATTTTGCAGGTGTTTGGTCATAAACCAAAGAATTGGATAAACTTTTATTTTGGACCAAAGTTTAGTTTAGTTTAGTTTAGTTTTGTAATTAAAAATACTTAGCAGGAATAAGTATTAGGCTCTTGAGATTAAAAAAAACCATCAAATCTCATCAAAAAAGAGAAATAAAAAAACATATAAAATAAAACAAACATATAAAAGTTTATCAACTAAGGAAACAAAGGCATTAGCACAAAATACCAAAGAAAACAGAAGAAAACAGGATTATTAAATATGTCATGTCATATTTTACATAAGTGAAATGCTATAGAATATTCTACAATTAAGATACCAGGATAAATGAGGACACAACATCAAAATTCAAATCTGGCTCGGCAAAGAAGCTCTGAATTTAAAGTTGTGAAAGATTGTTGTGCAGTATGTTGGTATTTATTCCACAGCCTTGCTCCTCTGAATCTGACTTTGTATTGACAAGGTTGTTCTAAATCTTGGAAGATGTAAATGAGGTCTCGTATAATATGTGTGGATTTATGAATTTTACTGAAAAAATCTATTAAAGATTAAGAAACCAGGCTGATGCACAAATTTGTTGATAAAAAAAAACAGGTGTGAATTATGCATGTATATTGGAAATAGAAACATCACTCAATTCACAAAAAAGTGGGGCTAAGTGTTCAGTCTAGCTACTAAATGTAACAGGTTTGACAAATCTTTTTTTGTAACGAGAGTATCTTAGGTTGGTGGAATAAGTAGCAGCCCAAGCAATACTGCCGTGTGCTGCTAGATGAAAAGTCAGGGGATCACCAAGGTTATTACAGTTAACTCTGGGGGAGTCGTGAATGTCTGCACCAAATTCAGTGGCCATTTATCCAGTAGATGTGGCAACAACTGTGTGCTAACCTCACTTGATGAAAAGTCATCAAGATTTAGTCTCTGGAAACCAGGAATATTTGGATCAAATTTCATGGCCGTAGTTGTTCATCCAGACCTATAGAGTCAGGGTCAGTATTTCTGATGTGCCAAACATAAGGTGATAAAATTTCATCCTAGTATTTCACAATTACAAATTACATTTACATTTATCACAATCTGCTGACACCTCAGATATTTGTTGTAATGCTTTTTGTGCTTTTTTGTGTTCGTGATATGATCTGTGTAATATGCGTGCTTGATTTTTGAAATGTTATCTCCTTTGATATGGACTGACTAACTGAAAGTGGCTGTCAAAGCTTTTTTTAGTCCACTGCTGAAAGTCATGGCATCAGCTGAGAGAAAACTGAAACAGATGCCCTTTCCTGACACCCTCAGAGAGGGAGAGAGGGAGTGAGAGCAAGTGCAAGAGGAAGATAGAGAAATGCAGAATATTCATCCTCTATAAGCCATCAGTAATGAGAATTAACTGAAGCTGTTTGTGCATGTCTAACACCCCGTGCTCCAGTGGAAAGAGCAGAGTAAACCAATTGGCTGTTTATATTTATCCGTAGAGCTCCATGCTGATAAAAAGCCATGTTGGTCTCTATCTGAGCCTTTCCTGCTCGGCCTGCTCCGGCCTGACACCGAATGCTTGATTACATGCACTGCCAGGGGTTGACATTGAAAACTCGTCCTTGTTACACCATGGTTGTGACAGCAGTGAAATGCAAAGGTTGTGTTGAGTTCTGCTGATCCAGCTCTGGGGATGATCCTCGGCCAAGTAGATTTACCAGTTTTGATTCCAACTGGTGCTGTTTCATATTCAAAAAAATAAATGTAGAGCAGGTTTTAAGCGAATGTGCATAAGAACATGTGAATGAGGCTATGTGCGTCCATCTACTACTGTCATGTGGATATTTTAGAGTTGCCATCAAACCACTGCAGAAGAGGGCGCATCAAGACACAGAATTAAAAGAGCACCAGTCAAATCTAAGACGATGGAAAACCATGTGGAAACATGATGGACATCTATGCTTAGATCTATGGAATAATTTGGGGGACGTTACAGAATCGTAATTGCTCAACAGAGATTTGATGTGTTCACCTGGCATAATTTTTCCGTCTCTTCAGTGAAAAGCTTTATTTATATCACGATTTATTCGCCAAGTCTGTTTCCTTGCACTTTGTTGAATTTAGTTTTTATTAATGCTTCTCAACCAAGCTTAATTGTTTTTTGTTTTTTTTTTTATATTTTGACTTTTGTTTCTGAATTACCAGTATTTCCACTCAGGTATGGTATGAGTATAGAAGAGAGTAGATTGAAACACACATGGTGTTTTGGTTCACTCCCACCACTCTCATAAGCTTAGTTTCTGGCTGCAGCAGGCGGCTCTAAGAATCCACTGTACACCACCTGCTCAGCACCAAATGGTAGACACACAGTTAACATTTAGCTAGTGAACATAGTGGAGCATTTAGCAGCTAAATGAAAAATAAAGATTGGACTTGAACATTCATTCAGTTGCCAGAAACACAACTCCAAATGAACTAATGTTGCTGCCTATCTGTTGGATGTATAAATAACCTTAATAGTTGGTATTATGTCAGTGTTGTGTTCACAGCTTGTTTACGCTGCTCCTATGTGTTCAGAAATTAGTTTCTAAACAAAACTGGCTGCCAACACATGGCTGTATCCTTTCTGGAAATGATAAAAGCTCATGCTTTAGGCATTTATTTACTTCAGGTACTGAAGTAAGAGGTGGGAAAACTCTACTACCTCACAGATTAAGGCTGACTCCATGAAATTTTGAGCCAAACCATTTGGCACTTTTCTCTGTTGACCTTTCTAGACAGTCTCTCATCTATCTTGTTACTGCTATAATACACAGAGCACGTTTCTCAAGGCAACTGTACATAGATTATCCAGACAGAAGTAGACTAATATTAGCAAAAACAACCTTAATTTTACTTGACAATATTTGACTTGAGAGTGTGCGGTTAGATTTTAGGAGCAGTGTGTTTGACAGCAGCAGAAGACAGTAGCCAAAGATCTGCTGAGCTAAAGGCACGAGCCTGTTCAGTGTCCACAGTTGACATCACCAATAAGATAATGGTCTAGCTAAGGGCCACAACAAAATTATATCCCTGTCAGGGATTCAACTATAGATACAACCTTGATAGAAGTCTCTTATACTTTATTAAATTGCACTTATCTGCTATTTGAATGTCTGCTTTTACTCAATCAAAGTAATATAGATAGTCCTCGATCCTCATTTGGCCCTCAGACACTTAAAGATAAAAAGTAAATATTGAAGTTTTAATGAGTTACATAAAAACATAACTTCATAAACTGCTCTTCATTTCCTTTAGTTTCCTCAAGAAACCCCACGAAGACCCACCCTGGGTTCTTCAGTCTTATATTACAAGCAAGAGGAAATTGCTCAGCCTAGGTTCTGGAAACTGCGAAGTGCCATGGAGAGCATTAAATGATTTCATCTTTGGTGAAGTCATAGAGAAGATAGCTTCCTCACTTGTATAAATATTTAAGTAGATGAGCATTAATCCTGAGTCAGCGACTATTTTAGGAGAGCGGCACAATGTAGGAGGGTGGAAATTGATAGAGTAAGGTAGAGGATAGGCACAGCCTGGACCTTCATGATTCATGAGTTGGGGGTTTGAGGACAAGGATGTGTGATGACTGAGGTAGAAATCTTCCCTTGGGCCATACAGTAAACAAGAAGGTGAGTGGATTGTAGGGTTTCATTTGTTTAAAAAAAAAACCTCCCTCTGCCCACTGCTGTCTGTCTAACACAGTGATCTGGTCCCTTGATTACCCCTCACTCCTCGTGAGTAATCCACGCAAACGTAACTGATATACCAGCAGTTTCCAGACAAGACAGCCGGTGTCAGTGTTATGAGGGAATCAACATGCTGGGGTTTTTAGAGTTTGGGGGGAGGGAGGGGGTAACAAGCAGGTAGTAGTAGTAGTTTGACATTTTGGGAAATATGCTAATTCACTTTCAGCCTGAAAGTTCAATGAGAGAATTGATACCACTCTCATGTTAGTTTACAGCCAGCAGTCAGCGATCTTAGCTTAGCATTGAGTCTGGAAATAGGAGGAAATAGTCTATCTCTGTCTGAAGGTAATGAAATATGGCTATCAGCAATTCTTAAGATCACTTAATTAACAGAAATGGTGATTTTTGCACCTCTGTTTCTGCATGAATTAAACCAACAAGATGTAAAATGTTAATTGGTGAGTATTAGACTTGTGAGTAGGTGGATTTTAAACAGAGTCAGGCTAGCTGTTTCTGTTTCCAGTCTCCATGCTAATGTTGCTGTCACACAATGTTAGCAGCATTATTCCAAAATGGTTACCATCACTGTTTGTAACATTGGTTAATGAGCCTAACTTAGCTGCAATTGTTGTGTTATGTGTTTGAGGAAGATTATTGAAAAGTGAAACTAGATGGCTTATATATTACAGTGAATTGCTCCTTTAAATCTGTTGAATCTATTGTGATATTGGACTTTATTTATATGTAACTGTCAGCAGTGGTGGCTTTATCACCAGTTTTCCAACTGTTTTCTGACAATATATCAGTTCTTTTCACCTAATGGGAGATATCAGGCATTTTAGAGATACTTTTTTTTTCTGATCAGTAATAATTATGGTCCGAATGAAAGGATGTGAAGAGGGTATAAGCTAAGCTAACCAGCTGCTGGCTGTGACTGTATATTTAATAGATACATAGGAATGAGAGTCACATTGAACTTCTCATCTAAATCTTGTCAAGAAAGCAAAAAAGCACATTTCCACAAAATGGCTAAATATTTATTTAATCCAAGCCGTGCAGTATTCAGAGTGAATCAGCAGACAATTTCCCGTCCAAATCAAATCTCTTTACTCAGCTATCCTCCGAAATCCTCAGGAATATACACTTCTCAACCTGACTCATTTGTAAGGCTGGTCCCCAGCACTCTACATTTCCAGCTACCCCCAGCGGGGCCTGTGGAGGCCTTCGAGATGCGCACAGTCAAGCATGAGCAAAAACAGTGAGTAATTATGAGGGGTTTTTTTACGCCATATGGAGCTGCATCAGTCTTCTGCTACTGTGACACACAATCAAAGAGATCATCTGTTTGATGACAAGATGAGCTTTTATCATCTGTGTGATAATAAATCACAGTAGTCATTATGTACATTTCCTCACAGAAAAACAGCCTATTTTATATTCCTTATGTTGAATGTAGGGTGATATAAGACAGCCAACAATCTTGTGCTTAAACGCTCGTCGTCTGCAGCCTCATTGATGTGACAGCATTTTGAAAAAGATAAGACACCATAAAATCAAACTTTATTGATGCTGGGAGACATCACAGTATCACGAGGGGACCAGAAAGGTAAAGAGAAGAAAATCTATATATGTGTGTATGTGTGTGTGTGTGTGTGTAGTGATGACAAAAAAAAAAAAGTTAGAGAGCTATAAACAGTATATGATAACCTAACCTGTGTGTATGACTAGTAATGCAGACCAGATAGTCACAACCACTACAGCAGGTCTGAAATGTGGGGTTCAAGATGAAAACTTCTCATAAATAAAGACACAAGAGGAAATGAGAAGGAGGATGTTAATGCAGGTGGTGGATGAAGTCGGAGTCAATGCTGTGCCGTGTCAGTGCAGACATGGCCTTGTGATACAGCGAGCGAGGAACTGTAGCCCTGTCTGTCTCAATAACAGTGAAAGGCATTCGCAAAAACGCTTTGGGTGGAGCTATTCTTAGTGGGCCTGGAGAGCTGCAATGTCTGAGAGCCATGATGTCAGCATGTCGGGTCTGATTTTGCTCCAACATACATGTGTGAGGCAGTTTCATGATGGTGATGATTATGCTCGGCTCATTTTGTCTCTGTAAATGAAATTTGTAAAGGAGAGACAGCAGATCAGAGAGGTGAGAGGTGGGCAGGGCGGTCTTTGCTTTGAGGGGAACGGGGACACAGTCAAGAAGAAATGGAGGAGGGAAGGACAAGGGTCAAAGATGGATGCTGTTGCAGGGAAGTGCGAAGAAACGAGGAGTATGTGTGTGTGTGTGTGTGTGTCTCTGTGTGAGAGCGTCAGTGAGAGTGATGGGTCTCTCCCTCTGTCATTATCTTCCCGCAGAACTAATTACAAGGTGATGGACAGCAGACTAATCACCAGGGTCACGAGTGGCTTTAAATTAGCCAGATCGTGGTGTGGCGCCTGGTGTGATGGAGCGAAACAGGAGAGGAGGGAGGGGGGAGGGGGGGGGGGGGGGGGGGGGGGGGCATTCGAGAGGGAAGATGAGGTGATGCAAAGAAAATAAAAGAATCAGAGTTTAAAAAAAGATGAGGCATAGCAGAGCAGCAAAACAGGAAAGTGATCGACAAAGAGGCAAAATCAGGGCTTTCACACTTCCGCTGCTGCTCTCCTCTTGTCCTCCGAACCTCTCACACAGAAACGATTTTCCCTCGGCTGTTACTGGATTTTTGTTTTGTCAGTGCTGTCTCTATCTCTATCTCTATCTCTGTCCTCCCTCACCCCCCTGTCTCTCTTGTCTAATTTCGGCTTCCTGCCTTTTTTTTCTCTTCCCTCTCTATCGCTTTTATTCCTCACAGGCTTTGGTGCTCTGTCTGCGAAATGAAAGCGAGTCTCGAAGCAGACTCTGTGTTTTATGTTTTTTTTTTTTTTTCAGACATGATGCTTCAGGCAAACCAGTGGGGTTCCTGAGCATGTGTTAACCACTCCCATTCACCGCACCTCTCGTTCGAGATTCAAGCAGCGGAAAAACACACACACAATCATATGAGGACAGGCAGAAACACACAGGAACGCACACAAAAACTTGCCCGTA
The DNA here is from genome assembly GCF_046630095.1 of Trachinotus anak. NCBI lineage: Eukaryota > Metazoa > Chordata > Actinopteri > Carangiformes > Carangidae > Trachinotus > Trachinotus anak. Next base: position 13,932,745 of record NW_027273865.1, read on the forward strand.
TTCTCACTTGACAGCTGCCTTTGCACCTGTTGGGTTTTCTCGGGGCTTAGAAATTCAAATACATTTTTCTGGTCCTTTTTTCCAATTTCCTGCATTTTGTCTACTTATGCTGTTTCTTAATACCTTGCAGGGAAACAGACGTTCCTCAGAAAGAGAAAGAAACACTTATACCCGTGACACAGCCAACATCGCAGCATCACATGAAGCCTCAGCTTATTCTTCCGTCCTCTCATGAAGTCCCTCATGAAGAAAAATCTATCTTCCTTGTCTGCACCACTTTGTTTCCTTTGTGAAATCTCATTATTCCTCCTCTCTCATCTCACATATACGTGTACCAGCTGTGGGAACCCTGCATTTTTAATCAAAACAAAAATCTACAAGCTATATCTGATATTTTGTTCATTTCAGATCAGATTTTCACAGAAAGATCTAAGTTTGAGGTCAGCTCAGCAGCCCAGCAAATGCTGGCGTTGTGGGATTTTGGTCATAGTCACACAACCTGGATGTGATGGACTTTGTCCTTCATTACCTTTTGGCTTGTAACAAGGGCTGCAACAAACAATTATCCTCTCAATTCAATTAATCATTTTGTCGAGAAAAAAAAAAAACAAAAACATTCTAAATTGGTATCTTCAGAAACAGCAAATCCCCACATTTGAGAAGGTGGAACCAGATCATGTTTAGCATCTGAAAAATGACTGAAAAGAGAAATGGATAATCGAAATAGTTGCAAATTAATCTTCTCTCGATTGACTGGTTGATCAATTTAATGTTTGGTCTCTACTTGCAGCCCCTCGTAGCTGGTTGTATATGTCTACCTGCATCACCAGACAAAAGCACTGATATCGGACAACTCTGCAAAACCCAGAATTAAATTCAGTGACAAATGCCAGAATTTTTTTAATTCTGACCCTTTACATGCAACTATAGTATCTTTAAGGTGAGAAAAATGTTGTGGTTAAAACAAACAAACTGGTTAGGATTAAGCTGCAAAAGTACTTGGTTTTAGTTTGGGAAAGAAATCACAGATATGTTTAATAAAAACATAAACATTAATTACAGATCTGTTGCCGGAGGAAAACTGATTTCCTGCATGAAAGCCAGCTGTGCTACACTACCCATCCACCACTTCCATACACATACTGCAGATGTAAAGATGCAAGATGATGTGAAGTTGTGACTTGTGAAGGTGTCATATGATGATGCTTTTTACAGAACAGTAACACAACTAAGCTGTGATATCCGTGAGGATCTTGGTAAAATCTACAGCCACCATGAGCTTACAACAGCCTCATAACAAATAATCAGCTTCATTTCCCAGTGTACATATCACAACATGCAAAAGAGAACTGATATGTTAATTGACAGAAGTAGACCAGCCTGTAATGTATAAGACTAAAAGCAAAGATCTGAGAAAAGTCTGAAAAACATGAACAACTTTGCTGCAGAAATCTGTTGTTTTTCTGTTTTCCTCGTGTTAAACATTTCACAACCCTTTCGATTTATTTGTGGGGACCATTTCCTGATCACCCCAGCCACAACTCTCTTATAATACATGACACAATCAGAAACCCTGACACACACTCTTCCCTCTGTGACTGGGACACTTTGGCTCCAGTGATATTTCTCTGCTGTTTTTTTTTTTTTTATTACATTTTTTTTATCTTGTCTCTGTCTGTCTGTGACCCTGCCCAGCCTTTCTTCGATGAGCCCATCATTATCACACCCTTAATGCATCTCACCACATTTTAGATTCCCTCTGGCACGCCATCCATCTGTATAATGGGCCAGCCTGGGTGCGGCCGGCCACACTGCTTTTGTGTGTGTGTTGTACAGTCACGCCTCTATTTAACCATTGCTGGCATCAAACAGTTCGTGTAAAGTCATCAGTTTGTGATTCAGTGTTTATCTGTAGCTTCTCTGTGCGTGGTTGTGTCGTTAGCCTTTGTTTACGCCCACTTGTTTGTGTGCAGCCACTTGTGTTACTGTGAATGTGTTTGCACCTCTGTCTGTGACACTGTGTGTCTGCTGTATGCACTGTAGGTGTGTGCGTATTTTATGTATTGCGTATGTTAGTGTGTGAGTCTCGGTGAATTGTGCAACTGCGTCAGCCATTAGGCCATTATGGAGTGTAACTGAATCCTCTGAAAGCTCGGCTCACGTCCACTGCTGGAGGGCGATAATGGATGGGCGTGTGGGGGGATGAGAGCAGTCATGTCGTAGCTGGACGGTTGTAAAAACAAAAAGAGGAGTGGTGTGCAGGAGAGGTAGAGGGCATCTGAGGTGAATCCCATTGTACCGGGCTGAGCAGACTTATGATCACTGAAGACGGGAATCAGCTTCGACCTTGCTGCTCCGTGCTGAGCCATGAGCTTTACTGAAAAAAGGACGATTTTCAGGCTTCTTTTTATTAGAGTGTGTATGTGTGTGTGTGTGTGTGTGTGTGTGTGTGTGTGTGTGTGTTGATGATAAAGTTTAGTTTTTCTACTTTATACAGCATCTCATACACAAAGGCTTTGACATTATGAGGAAACAAAACAAACTGAACAGTTCACTTAACATCAAAGAAGAAAGGAGGGAGAGGAAGCTTTAAATATGTATTTTAAGGATGATTTTCGTTAACTAGAATTTATTTTCTTAGCAAAAATATTGTCCTCACCAAGTTAACCAAGAAGTCCAATGGGGCAAAAAAACATAAGCAGCCAGAAAATCATCCAGGATTTAAACAAACCCAAAAGCTACTCAGAAAAAAAAGAAGGCAAACAATAAAAAATAATACTCAGATAGTCCATCTATTAAACCTCCATCCAAATAAAGTGGTGTAGGTAGTCTGGCTGAACTGTTGACGTCATCCCCAGACCTCAGCATATTTGAAAAATAAGACCTGAGTTGTGATGAACTGGAAATTAATCCTTTCTATCTTAGTGTTTTGATCATAACATAATACATTTCCAGAGCCCTATTTGTAATCACATGTGAAGGAGCAAAGTCCTTGTCCACAGCTGTGTCTAAAGGCAGTGAGTCTGCACACACACACACACACACACACACACACACAAATACATGCAGTACGCACAACAATACACTCCACGCATCCTCCAGACGCATGGAGTTTCAACCACTAAATACAAAATACACTGACTGTTATTGAATTGGTCCATTCCCTGGTGACCACAATGAATTATTTAGTGTTTTGCACTTGTGTTGTTGACAGGCAAGGCCTCTGTGTGTGTGTGTGTGTATGTGTGTGTGTGTGTGTGTGTGTGTGTGTGTTGTGTGTGTGTGTGTGTCTGACAAAGCCCCATTAGTCTTGCTCACTTGATGAAATACTCGGTCCTTGACCACTTCTCACTGCATTGGATTTTTGTCCAAGCTGTTCCTCACACCTTACACACACACACACACACACACACACACACACACACACCTTCTACAGTATATCTCTGAGGTTCAGGGGGAGATGAAAAGTAGAGGGCCACTGTTTTCTACTGTTTTTTTTTTCTGGTCTCCGATAGGTCTCACCTCTCACCTCACCCCCAGCCACCCATATATACTCCTCCTCCTCCTCCTCCTCCTCCTCTCATCCCCGCCTCTCTCCCCTCTCCGTCTCTCACTCCTGACTCACCCTGCCTTCCAGCTAACAGTCCCTGACTCATGTTATTCACAGAGCTGTCTGTGTGTCAAGGGCAGACTCTGAGGGGAGAGCGAGGATGGAGGGGGAGAAGGGATAAAAACAAGTCAGATCAGGGAGGGAAAGGGCGGGGTGGGAGATATGACTGGAAGGGAAATTATTTTTGATATCTCATCAGATAGATTGAGACACTGGCAGCAAAACATTGAGTGGTTGTGGTCACCAGAGGAATTGTGTTTGAGTGATCAGATATCTGAGCCATAAGCAGGCTTTTAGAAGCTATGGTGGACTAAAAGCTGTGTGTGTTTGTGTCTTTACTAATGCAGTTATTCCGACCTTAGCTGATCCCAGAGCTGTTGGGAATCGCTTCAGGGAAGTGCTGCTGCAAGTCACACATATAGGACTGATGACTACAGTGAAATACTTATTGTTAAGTACTCTATGTTGCACTTCATGGCAGTTTTTCAAACGGTGAAGTTGGTTCAAGAGGAGCTCGCTTGGTCTCACCTTTCACATCTCATCCCAAAGCTCTTCTGCAGTGTCTGACGTTCACTTGATCTCTGCATCCTCCTCCTCTCCTGCTGCCCTCAGTACTTACAAAACGTCTGCTAAGTCAGGGAAATAAGATTTACGCATCCTCGCACGACTCAACCCATCTCTTTCCCCATTCTTCTATTTAACATGTCGAGCTCAACGGCGGCATGTAGAGACTTTACTGCTTGCACAACTTTTTTGTTGTCTTCTCTACTCTGTGAGATATTAGTGTTGGCTATTTATAGTCAGCTCACTGCCATCCTGAGGAAGTACTGTGGAGGCTAAATTTCACCATGGCTCTATTAAAAGGCACAGAGTGAGATGTCAGCAAAATATCCCCGTCTTTGTTTTTCACTCATGGGACCTACTTGTCGTTTTAACTCCACTACAAGAGACTGGAGTTGTTTGCTTGGACAAAATCAGGCATATATTTTATTTTTCATACCTGCCATTATTGGAAAAAACAAAAAATAAATAAAATTGAGCATCTTCCACTGACAACCGTCTAACTTGTTCCCTCTCTTCCTTTTCTGCAGCGTGTCTGTTGCAGTCCGAGCTGGTAAACTACGAGAGAGTGAAGGAGTACTGTCTGAAGGTGCTGAGCCACCAGAGAGACCACTTCAAGGCCATGTACCGCGCCGGCATCGCCTTCTATCACCTGGGTGACTACGAATGTGCCCTACGTTACCTGCGTGACGCCAAGAACCGCGAACCCACAGGTGGGAATGTTTAAAGTCGGTCACATAAGAAATGACAGAGGTTGATATTAGTATGACTGCAAGCTACAGCTGAGCTCTTTCATTTTAAGTTGAAGTAGAATTTATGATTTCAACTGGACTTACAGAACACAGGCTTGTGGCCACAGCACATTGAGTTCATGTCCTTATTATTATTTTATTATTATTTTATTGAGTGATCTATGAAAGCAGCATCCAGCTGGCTGAATTTGAACAATATGAATCTAGTTTTTTAATAATGGGTACTTACATTTCTTATCTAAATTTATAAACTCTGAAATATACAGTAGATACCGGAAATAAAGTATTTGAAATTGCACAACTTGAAACTGGGGGAAACAGACCATATACATTCAGATAAATAGTTGTCAAGGGAAAAATATTTCAGTGCCATAAATTCAGTGATATTTAAATCTTAGTATCAAGTATTCAGGAGGGATTACATGTCACGTTTAGCTATTCAGTTGCTGACAAGATTTAAGTCTTTATTGCTTATACTTGCTTATTTATTTAGTATTTCTCCTCCTTGTTTTTTATTGTTGACAGTGAAAGACAACTTATACCTGTTGGGAAATAAACAATAAGTGTAATTTAACAGTTCACTATAAAATATTAGACGCCTTCATTTTTGTCAAAGTTTTCTTTCTGAGGGCTGCAGTGCTGGTACTCTTGACCTCACTGTTTCTAAAATCCTGGTTACTCCCCTGTGCTGTTGTTGTTGTTGCCCTGTGGAGTTACAGTATGTTTACATTGAGTGGTTCTCATAGAAATGGTGTGTGTATCCCTGAACTGTGTTTCCATCATCAAAAAACATTTGCAGAGCTTGTTTTTGAAATAACTTGAAACTCACATTGGTTACACCCATATTTGCTTTTGAGCCATTCTTCTTCATCCCTGCCTTTGTTTGTGCGTTGCTATGTTTCATTAGGAGGCGTCACGTCACCCATGTGCCTCTTTGTGCATGTGGAAGATACAGACAAAACTTGGACCCACTCTTAAATGACTCAATAACTCTACTAATGGTCAAAAACTCTGCAGGGAGCCTTTTAAGTCTGATTTCAGTTTCTGGTTTAATTCCCATATTGTGAGTGATGTTTAATCAGAGACATCACACTTGCTATAGAGATGTTAGCCATGCTGCATGCTGGAGTTTCTCTGTCTGACATGATGAGCCTCATGCACTGAAGTCAACAAGCTCGGCTGTTTAAACAAACAAAACAGAGCGAATTGCAAGGTCTGTTTTTAATATCAGAGAGTATGATGTATTTTGTAAGGTCAGGTTCTGTCTCATTGGTGATTCACTCAGTTTAAGACTTAAAACTCTTTATTTGATATTTTCTGAAATGTCAGTGGAGAAAATGAGTGACATTGACACATTTCAGCTCTGTCATAACCGAAGTCTGTGTGCCTTTATTTTTTCTGACACGAAAGAAGCTTAAATTTAACTGCATTATTAAATGAGTTTGTGTTATTTGATGTAAAAATGAGACTCCTCTTTGAATCTCATCCTTTGTGCCTCACATCCATCGCAGACACCAACGTGCTGCGGTACATCCAGCTGACAGAGATGAAGATGAGCAAGAGTGGACAGCGGGAACGAGAGAGCGGCAAAGAGACCCAGGGCTAACCCTCGACCTTTTGACCCTCCTGACCCTTCAACCTTTGACCCTATAAGCAGTCCCAGATCAACCCCTCCCTCTCTCCACCTCCTCTATCGACTCCTGACAGCAGCACAGCCCACACACAGAAGAGACAGACCCAATCACCTGCCAGCGATGGGCAAAAATGGGGGATGTATCAGGAGCTGTCTGCAACCCATCTCTCTCATCCTTCTTTTCCCTCCTCTTCTCCCTGTCTCTCCCTCAGGTGCTGTGGTTCCTCTCCCTACACGCAGACAGCCGAGCAGACGTAGAAAAAAAATAATAATAATAATAAAAAATAGATTTAAAAAAAGGGAAAATGCTGTATTATACTCATATGAAACAGTCATTGTGGTGGACTGAAAAAGGAGCTTCAAAACATACATATGAATAATGGACATTTGCGTGATTTAGTAAACGTTTTAAAAACATGAAATGCATTTAGTTTCAGCTCTCGTGCTCTCTCTTTTTCTCTCGGCCTTCTCTCTCGCCGTCTTTTTATCAAAATCTCGAGGAGAATATCGGGGTTGGGAAGCTCGAGCACATCGGGAGGAGGGCAGGGGTGTGTGCAGAGGCAGTTCAGAGCATTAACAGGGGATAGTGAGGGGGGGGGTGTGACACATATCAAGACAATAGCCCAATTTGATTGTACATCCTACCCTACCAGGGCTCACCCAGGCCCTTTACCCAGACTATGGGACAGACTAGAAATGTTTCATCAAGTATAGAAGAAGCTGGCCTCTGTGCTTAATCTATCGCTCTTCTGTCTCACTTTTCTTTCTTGGATGCCATGTATCTTAGTTTGGACTGTTCTTTTTTTGTTTTTGTTTTTTTTTTCAATTCAAGGGCTAATTCAAGTGTTTGTTATCTGTTACTTGGGGTTTTTAATTTGCCTTTGGTGTTCATCATACTCAGTACTACGTAATCAGTCAGGTGAACTATTGTGGAAACTGGTGTGTCTTGACTCTGTTGTCCGAAGCCCCTCCTGGGTCCTGTGTCGTCGTTGATGTTGTTGAGACTGTCCAAGCCCTTCCCTCACTCCCCCTGTACCATCGCGTCCCCCCTCTGTTCTCCTGTCAATGATGTCACAATGGAAAATAGCCAATGGGATTGGAGCTCCATTAAGCGGCCGTTGGCTAGATGGAGATCCACTCTAAAAGTTCACAGTGAGAAACACTTTGAAGTTTCTAAACCGAGGTCCCACCTTTTTATCGCTAATGCTGAAGCTTCCCAGACATCGACAACACACCGAGGAGACTCTGGGCAGCGTTAGTGCAGGGAAAACAATCACACGCTTCTGTCCTGACAGTCTAAAACCTCCATCTTGGAGCACTCAGCTTTAGTGCACTTCAACAAGATTGAGCCATTTGAGATTTCTTCCTCTTACAGTTTACGGTGTGTTCATAGATAAAATACCTGCGTTTGGAAAATTGTTCCCGACACACAGCTGTAAGGACAGATACTGTAACACACAACATCACCATTAGACACTACTGATTATATGGTTTGTGGATATAAATGCTAGCTGTCAAAAGAAACATAAACAATTTGCCACTGCTTCTCTTGTGGTTTGTGAAGCTGAATCATTGATAATGCAAAAATTGCTTTTATAGTAGCTTTACCACAGGCTCAAATCTGCCTGCCCTGTTCTGCAGAAGGTTGGATTGACGATTTATGAAAAGCATGACCTGAATTTCCCGTTTCGCACCATCAAACCCAGTTCCCTCTTTCCCTTGTGTGAGCCCACCTCCCGCATGTAACATTTGGCTCCAGAGAGTTACTTCAGATGTTAGGGACGGGGATTACATCTGCTCTATTGCTTTCTGTCATGGCATGCTGCCACTAAACTGTTTGCTCACACCTCTATTTTATCCATTCTGCCCTTTATAAACACAGAAGGTGGTGACAGACTGTGATCACAGCAGTAGAATAGGTAACAAATTTATCTGGAAAAAGGGGATCTTCAATACATTAGGGTCGCCTTCTGTCTCAGCCAAGGTGAGAGATAAGAGGTAATTCCTCTGCTTGAGAAATTCAAAAAGAGCTGGAAGAGGAAATCAAAGGAAGATACTGTAAAATATTTTTTCCCAGATTTTTCCAATGACCTGCTAGGAGGTAAATAGGGACCTAAGTGTGTCAATGGGACTCTGGAGAGACGGCACCATGCGTTGAAGAGACCAGCATGATAAAGAGAGGCTACTGTGGAGGAGGAAGTAGGCCATCTGCAGCTCCACTGTGGCAGCGGAGACACAGAAAAGCTCAGAGCTGTTTTATCGTTATGAGCGTTACACCTACACTGTATATGACCTCTGAACATCTCATTCCCCAAACCTTCCACAAGATCCTGGGACCTGGCTTCAGGGATTTGGTCAGTTTTGTTGGGTGATAAATGCCTGGAACCCAGTCTGCGTTTCCATTCATCACAAAGCTGTTGGGTGTGGTTCAGGTCAGGGCAAGTGGTTCCACACCATCCATCCAATTTATGAAAGCACAACATTGTCTGAAACAGAGGTTTTATACCCTTTACTGTCATGACTCCTTTTGGATTCCTTCTTTCTTTACTATTCCCAAGTTTCATCTGAGCTGTGTTTGAAATCACAACCTCTTTCATTCATTCAATAATCCCTTTATTATAGACACTCAGTAGTTTACTCTATAGTGAGCAGAGAATTTGGGACACACACTATATTGTGGATAAATATCACATTCTGATCTCAGACTTAAATCAGATGGTTGACAGGAACTATAGTGCACTATATAGTCAACAGAGTCATGTCAGACAGCAGACATTTTGACTTGTCATAGCAGGAAAAGCACAGGTGTTACTACATAACAGTGCAAAAATGTGTGCTGTCCACTCCCCATAAACATCACTGCCTGCTGCAGCCTTAAGATGCAAATGTTGACAAACAGGGGTGTCCACATAGTTTTGGCCAGATAGTATATCACTGTCAGAAGATCTATCTTAATACAATAATATATTTTACATGTTTTCATGGAAAAATTATGGCATTTGGGAAATACACTGATTCGCTTTCTTGCAGAGAGCTTGATACAGTTCTCAGTACAGTAAATATGAAGCTATAGACAGCAGAGGGTTAGCTTAGCTTAGCATAAAGACTGGAAACAGTGGGGAAGCTGACAAAGTCTGCTGAACAGCAGCTCTGAGGATCACAAATGAACACGTTATTTCATGTTTGGTTGTTATTTGTGCAAAAACTGTAAAGTAAAAACATTTTACAGAATATTAGTGCATACCTCCCAAAATGTTGAACTATTCCCATAAGTTATCGTACTGTTCTTGCAGAATGAAATGAATTCATCATGGTTTTTTTTTTTCAAATAACCATTTTCATTTCTAATAATAATTTCACTGGTGTAAAGCACCAATTATTATACCCAAAATAATGTGACACCGTCACATGAAAAGCTTGTCAGTATCACCCAGCTCTGTGGTTGATTAGGACTAAAACATCAGATGCAGGAGAAGCCTTCCTCACTCGTGATGTGCCTCTGTGCTCTGTAGTCTCCTCCTGTCTCTCTCTCTGGCCCTGTTTTCCCAGAGGAGACAAATCAACAAACAGCAGTGAGGAATGGCACCTGCAGACTCGGTCTCCATGGCTGCCTGGGCTGAGTCTACTCACCCACGGGCCCCTCGGGGATAGGTCTCCTCCCGTGGTCCTCTCTCCATGGCACCAGTCTGCCATCTTGTTTTTGTCTCGCTGTGCTAAGTCATTCTAGCTCAACGTGCACTACGAGCGTCTGGGGATAACTAGCAGCACATAAAACAGGTTCATGTCTGCCTGGTTGGTTTCAGATTAATGGCAGAGCTGACTCTGAGGCTGTTATTGTGAGCATAATCTGTTGACAACACGCTGTCTGTGCAAATAGAAACAGAGGCACCTGATCTCTACATCGGTGTAGCTTTGAAAACAAACAACAAAAAGCACAACAAAAAAAGAGATGGAAAAGTAAAAATACTGGCTGTGTTATTTTTGCTCTTTTTACTTTGATGTCATTTGAGGTAAATGTTTGTCAAATGTCAAAGTAGTTTTTGTGAATATATGATACAAATGTACAAAAAAAAAAGAAAATAACAAAAATGGAAAGTTTTATGGTTGTGAAAAGCTTTACTGAATTACTTTATCAACGGAAAAGAAAAGCAAGAGATAGAAAAGAGAATTTTACTATAGCTCCTCCACAGAGCTGCTTTGTGACTGTGTCTGTATTTGTTGGTATTTCTGTTGACGTCCCTTCCTTCAAGGGATCCAGAATCTGCTCAGAGTATGTGCAATGCCCCTTGAACCCCCCCCCCCAGCCCCCTTTTCCTCCTCTGAATGACCTTTGACCCCATGCATCTGTTTCTGCACAGTAAGACGACCAGTTACACAGGAGTGGATGAAAACTCTGAGGAACTGGTACCAGAGCGCAGAGCTGCTCCTCACAGCCACAGACCTCCATCCTGTTTCTTTCTGTGCTGATGGAGACAAAAAAACATGGACATGAAGCTGGGGACGTCAAGGCTATGACCGCGCTTTTGTCTCGCCTCGCTCCCTAGAGGCCTTTTTTTCCTTTCAACATCCACCAGGCCTCCAACACTGGTTTTACTGAACTGCTAGCCCGGGAATGCACTATTGATTGGTTAATGAAGATTATGAATAAAGTTTTAAATGAAGAGGAATGTTGTTGTTGTGTGGTCACAACTTAATGTCACTGCAGTTAAAGGGACTGTCTGCCAGCTTTATCCAGGTATGTTTACAGGTCTTTGAGTGATGTGTCTCCAGAGGGAGACTACAAATTAAAAAAAAATGTGGTTGGGTGGAGTTAGAAAGAAGTGAGGTTACCAGACCTCTGTAGCCCACTCCTCCTCCTCTTTGCTTGAGGCTAGAGGCTCAAGGCTATATTAGCAACCACTAGCAAAACAACCCAAATCTGCATTGTGGAGTGAATTCAGTCAAGTGGTAATGTAGGCGCTGGGTTTTAACACGGAGGATGAGTGTGTGGGTTTAAAAAATGATGAAGTCATCAGCTGAATGTCAACTGTCCATCGAGAGTCTGATGGGAGTGCAATGCTAAAATGGTGCTGTAATGTTACTTTAACGGGACACTCCAATGATTTTGTTCACGTGAAGGTCGGTTCACTACTCAGCCTGTGAAAACTGTTGTATGACGTCGTCTGTGGCTCTGGAGCAGCTTTCTCAAGTCTGAGGAAATGAATCATAACTCTGACGAGTTTCATGATGTTCATCCTTGACCTTAAAAAACAGCAAATGACAAGGACCCTTTAGTAGTTGTTCTGGAGCTGTCAGCCATAACACCCAATCCTCATTAGCAGATTTAAGTTGCTCAGTGTCATGGAGGTGCAGATGTTGACTTTTTTTTTTTTTTTTTTTGTTCTTAAAGTGCAATTGTTTTGTCAGCACAGTGAAATATGTCACAACCTGGCTCAACGCAGTTTGCCAAAGGAGGAAACCACATGTAGTCCTACATAAATGCAAGTAACTAAATAGAAAAAAACACAAAAATACAAAGGGATCCAGAAAGTGAGATAATTTTGAGGGTCTGATTGTAGACACCTGAGCCCAGCCTAGCCCCTCTGAGAGTCACTTTTACTCTTTAGTATGCATGAAACTCTAAAAAGGACAGATGCACTGGTGCAACCAGGAGGGTCGTTTTCCTACGGTCTCCCACCTCCTCCCTTTTGAATTCCACGCCCTCAGTTTCTAACTCAGGTTTTTTTGGTAGGAGTTTGGAGTCAGCAAACTGCTGAGATAACCCATATGATGACCATGATACTATACAACTGTTTTCACAGGCTGAGTAGTTTTATCTTTGATGAGTGAACTGGCTGGGAAATCGAATGAGTTCTCCTTTAAACACCTTACACTTCTCCATTTTCTTCACAGTGTGCTTCAGGATCTGATTGATCATAACTGCATTTTAAAAAGCACATCTAGTGTTTCATTTATTCCACATCTTTGTCACCATTTTCTCCAACGTGGGCTCAACTTATTCCGTCCTTATAATACTTAATTCATCAGTCACTTTGAAATGGTTTCATTAAACTCAGATTCATTATATCCAAAACACAGATCATTTTGAGAATACGAAAACAATGCAATGATCTGACAAAGATTCAGTGAAGGACAAAGAGAGTTAGTCTGCAGATCTGAGGACACACCAACTGGCATGCAATCTGGTGATTTGTTCACTTTAAAAATTCACACACACACACACACACACACACACACACTGTGTGTTTCCCTCTTTGTCCACCTCCCCCCTCTTCTTTCATCTCTCCTCATTCCTCTCTGAAGTGGCACCAACACTGTCACCCCCTGAATCTTTAAATCCCACATTTCAAAAGGTGTCTGCACCAACAAAGACACATTTGCTCCCTTTTTGCTTAAAGGAAAAGTGGGAAAGACAGACTGATAGAAAGTGGAGAAAATGTGATGAAAAACTGAGAATGCTCACAAGAGAAAGACTGAGAAGGTGATAAACATGTGAGAGAGTCATCCCAGCTGTAAGGGACAAAAAGGAAAGCACAGAAATACCACACATGTTGTGTTTATGTGTGTGTGTGTGTGTGTGTGTGAGAGAGAGAGAGAGAGAGAGCGAGAGCTGTGAACTGGCCATGCGACGCTCAGCCTGCTGAATCCTTTCTGCTGGCTCTTTAACACCTCTCCCTCTCTTCCTCACTTCATTCTCGGGCCCATCATCCCTTTTTTTCACAATTTTCTTTGTTGTTGCTTTTAATAGCATCACCATGGAAGTGAAGAGGGGTTGCTAGGTAACTGGCTGGCGTCTGGATGGGTGTTTGATTGGCGGTCACACTGACAGACACAGCAGTGGAGTGCGTGTGTATTTGTATCATCTGTATACACTGCATGCGTCTGGATCTGTCTTTACATTCAAAGGTTGTCATGTCAGTGTAAAATATCACATTTTCTTCCGCATTTCAAACATTTCTTTCTTTACTAACACCTCAAATTTAATCTGAAAATCTTTCGTTAGCTGCATTAAATGCACGAGTGCACCTTCATCTACCTTTTATGGCAACTGCAGTGTCAGAGAGCGACTACAGGAATGCATTACATGGAGAAAAACAGCAGACCTGGGAACGATATGACATCATAGGACACAGTAGTGACACCTAGAGGATTTTATCTCTGACTGCAGCCGCCTTTGTCTGCTGATACCAGGCATGTAACCACCAAGCGATGTTAAATTGTAACGGGAACAAGTACTGTATTCAAGTACCATTCTGAGGTACTTGGTGTTTTATGTGAGTATTTTCATTTTACAGTGGTGCAGGCAGTGATCGGACCTGTGGTCAGATTATGAAACAATGGGCTCCTCTGCAAAGATGAAAAAGGCCCCCACCCCTCTTACATGGGAGCAAGACAACCACAATCAAAGAGACATAAAACAACTATCCTTTACTCATGTGAAAGTACCCATACCAAACTGTAAAAAAAAAAAAAATTGCTTTTAAAATCCTTCTTAAGTAAAAGTACAGAAGCTTAATTTACTAGTATCAAAGTATTAAAAGTAAAAGTAAAAACGTAAAATCGTACCATGACTATTTTAATAACTTAAGACTGTTAATATAGTGATGCATTAATGTCTCAACAGAATTTACGGCTGTAGCTGCTTGAGGTGGAGCTAGTTTTAAATACTGATTGAAAAGTTTGATACTTTAGTCCAGTGGTCCCCAACTGATCCCTCTAAAAGGTCACAATATAAAGGCGTTTACTTTGGATATTTAAGTACATTTTGTTGACAATACTTTTGTACTTTTACTTAAGTAAATGCCAGACTTTTACTTGTAATTAAGTGTTTTTACATTCTTTCACTGCTACTTTATTTTTAGTTAAGTAAAAGATCTGAGTCGTTCTCCCATCACTGCGCTGATATCACATGATCTGATGATTACCTCATGATAAAAACATCTGTGGCACTGACACTGAAGCATCTTTCTTTGTTTTTTTGTTTTTTTTTTTATTTGTCTCTCATTCATCACAATTCACACTTTTTCCTCACCGAACCCAGAAATGTCACAGGTTGAGACTGAAGACAACATGGACGTTTCAGTAAGCAGTTTCCTTGGTTTTCCTTGGTTTTTCCTGTTATATTAACAAATATATACAGATATCCCAGGAAGAGAATTGTAATAATAATTAATCCTTTCCAATAATAACAATAAATTTAATAAATACTCAGTGTTCTTAACCACATCAGGAGAATGAGTTTGGGCTCACTCTTCTACCAATGGGATTGTCACAATCCCATACAAATAATAACACACACTCACGCACACTCATATTCACACTCACACACTCACCTAAGGAAATTTGCACAGTCAAGTAAATACCATCTGCAGCCAAGACAAACTGTTCACTGTACGAAAACAACTCCGGAGATAAAAGTTGATTTGTCAGTCGTTGACTAGAGCAGCTTGTGCCGAGTCCACTGGTCCACAGAGAGACGAACTAGTTGCACAACATGGCTCCTAAAGTGCCACTGATGTTGAATACAGCAGGTCAGAGGAGAGAATATGAAGCTTCAAAACGGTCCTACATGAACATGAGGTTGACGTTGAAATCAGGTAGCTTGTTTCCCTAAGTGTTTCCTTTTTTTTGTCTGTGTGTGTGTCCATTTTTAGTGGCATGAATGGGATCCATACAGAGTGCTACTGACTGCTAGTGAGGAATGTTTTCATCAAAAAAAAAAAAAAATATGTGTAAAAGACAAACAGATGAGAACGTGTGTAGTCTTATTTTGAAGTGCTGCGTGTAGATTACAGCCAACCGTTCACACGCAGAATAACATGCACTGAAAAAGCACCGGCACACAGAAAAACGAACCCATTTTGATCGTCCACACACACACATGTACATTAATATATACACATTCACACATAGAGAAACACACCTGGTCTGCCAAACCAATAGAAAAACATTTTTGCTAACAGGTTGCGGCAGGGAAGGTGCAAGCACTGAGAAAATAAACTCTGTTTTTTTTACTATACAAGGCTGAAGATATCACCGGTCCACCAGTGCTGTGAGAAAAAGGCTTTTCCCTGTCTCAGTGTTGGAAGGAAGCAGACGATGTACCCCATGCAGAGAGATGACACTAAGGAGTCGGTGGGAGATGTTTGTGCACCGGCAGAACAAACAGCGTGCAAAATAAGAAAAAAAGACACTCTCTTTTAAGAATTTTAACCAGTCCAGCTCTTCTTATTCTCAGGTAAACACTCCCGAAACAACGGATGTTTAAGTGAAATAGTGAATGATGAAAGATTTTTGTGGTCTTTGGGAGTGGGAGGCAGGAAAGATGCAAGCATACAGTGGGCGGCTACACAGACAGGCAAAAGCACAAGCAGATGGATTGAAATCAACAGTTAGCAAAGTCAAAAAGTGGCTTTTTTAAGTACTTGAATGGCTTTTGAAGGTCGGGAGTCTCGAAGGAAATTCTACCTGGTCATGGGGGAACTAAGAAGCAGGTAGAGATGGCTTCCAAGGAGGGAAAGAAGTAGTGTTGGGTTAGAGTAGGTAGGTGAGTACACTACAAGGCTTTTATGAGGCCTCTAGGACCCTCAGTGTCGTGCAGGTTAGAGAGCACTATCAGGGAGAGGCTTGCTGTAAGGGTTTCACACCTTATTAGGACACTAAAAGGGCACACGAGAGCGATGGCTTCCAGTAAGTGCCTAAAATCATGACGAGTAGAGAGATGTTTTTGCGAACTTCTGTGAGTGCACTTTGCTCGGCTCAGACATCAGAAGGCGTTCTTTATTCAGCCCAAGCTCTAATGTCCTGGAACAGGACTGAATGCAAAAAATTCAGAACTGGAAATGTTCACTGGCTGTTTTTTACTATGAGTATTGTTGTCCACACAGAGTGGCAGGCTGCAGCTGTCCACACAGAGGGACAGTGTGGTCCGAACTCTGGCCCTCCACGTCCATGTCCATTAGGTTGGGTCTTGCGGCGCTGGCACTGCTGTCCCCTGAACCGAGAGGGCTGTCGCAGCTGCTGCCCGGCGACGAACTCAGGGTCCGAGACAGAGAGCCCAGCTTCCAGGGGTCGGCTCTCATCCTGGCCGGGGTGGGCCGCGGCCTCGGGGCAAACTCCAGTGTCTTGGGTCTCTCCAGGGGGCTGATGAGGCAGAGAGGAGCTGGGTCAGGGATCGGTGGAGCGGGGGCTTTACGCCGATGAGGGACTGGGAAGAGGGTGGAGGGGTCGGGGAGGCGGGGGATGTCCAGGGTGTCCTGTGTACCTGAAAAATGAAAGAAAAGAATGGGAAAAAAATGTTTCATCGCCTTTGTTCAAGAAAAACATTTTCTGGTTCCAGCTTCTCATGTGTGCTAGATGCTCTTCTTTGTCACATATGACAGTAAATGTAATATTGTTAGGTTTTGGACTGTTAGTCAAACAAAACAAGACATTTTTAGGATATTTCCTGACATTTTATGGACAAAAGAATTTTTAAGAAATGATAAAATATCCTATATAATAATAATAAATAGTAGTTTTTGCAGGCTTTTGCCCACTAATTACAAATTTGTGCATAATTTACAACCAGAGGATTAATGTGTTTTTCCCACATTTGAGGAAGTGAAATGCAGGCACTTGAAGGTTGTTTCAGACAGGTAATCACAGTAAACCTCATGTTGCTTTTATGTTTCTTCATAGTAACATTATGTGGTTTAGAAGAGGTGCTGTTTAAAGAACTTCCTGTTTGGATCTCAAACATCTGAGACTCAGCTACTGAACATCTCTGAGTTCATGAGAAAAAAAACATTAGAAAAACAAAAGGCAAACATACATATTACACAACAACTAATTAGTTAATGGAGGCTCATGGTAGCTAGGCAAGAAGTCAATATTCACATGGTCCATACACCCTCTAATCAAATGTCCACGATGTGTCTCTAACTTGGTAGCCCATACTAACATCACTGGTCACTACTGCCAACAGGAGGACCTGCTGTGCAGTAAGTTTTCCAGGTGGTTTCCTATAATTTTTTCTGTTGGATTGATCTGTTGTGTCTGAATCAGATTCAGACAGCCACTCCGACATGGACGACATAAATTTCTAATCCAGCTTTCAACCAAGAGCAGCACTAAATCTGTAATTTTGTCATGAGTGATGATTCTGAGCTGTCAGTGTGGTTATCTGCCGTTTTTATCGTCGTATTGTTTCACTGATCTAACGTCATGATGCTGTCAAGATGGGATTTACTATGTTGCAAGGGTTTTTTTTAACATAAAAACATAAGTGTCATTGTAATGCTGTGATTTTATTGAAATATAACTCCCTCCATCTCCAAGCTTCCACTTGCACAAGTATTTTGAGTGAATTGAGTGAATGCCCCTTTTGTTCATGTGTTCATATGATCTCAAATTTGAAGGTTTGATGTTTTCATTGTTATGTATGATGAAGTTGAGTATCACATAAAATAAGCCATCTGCATTCTTCACAATGGACTTTAGGCTATTATTATTACTATTACTAACAAAACAATTAATCAATTAATCCAGTAAAAACAATGTGTAGATTAATTGATGATGAAAATGATTCTTAGTGTCCTGACTTAAGTTTGATTCTTTTTCACCTTCAATCTCAGCAGATTTCACCACAAGGACATAATACACACTGTGGTGAGTTATATAAGGTTTAATATACGGGTGTGAACTGATTTAATGACTGGAAGGTAGGAAATCAGTCTAAACTACCTCATGAAGAGTATAATTGTTCTACTTTGGTAACAATGTGATTTCTTTCATGTCTTTCAGGTTAAACTTGATTGTGCCCACACAGATTGTGTGCGCTTCCCTGTGATTGTGTGTGTTCTCATATGAGCTGTTTTACGCTGACAATTTGTCTTGTGTGTTCCTATAAAAGAGACTATGTATCTAAAGAGCGTTATATGTCAAACTGAAGGGCTGAATGAAATATCTCAACAAATACTGAATGAATTGCCATTAAATTTTGTTTAGACGTGTTCTGTCAACAGGGTATGAATCCCCGTGACTTGTTGATCTTCTCCCTACCATAAAAAGCTGTGTGTTCTTTTAACACTGTAAAAAGCAGTGACTTATTTGTTCCTGTACCTTTCTTTGTTGTGATGTGTGGTACCCCCGGTGGAGGAGGCATAGGCATGCTCCCATCTGACGGCGTCCTGTGGTGTCCCAGAGTTTGGGCTCGGGGTCGTATCGCCCCGTCTGAAGGGGTGCGTCTGTGGCCTCTGTTCAGGGCCATGGCTGCAGACACGTGGGTGGGCGTGAGCGACTGGTTGGGCTCCTTCTTGAAGCTCTCTGCCCGCAGGTCTAAGAGCGGGTTGAGGGCAGGTGCTGGAGGCGCCGCCGGTGTTTTAACCCCTGTCATCGGGGTCAGGGAGTACTCGTCTGGGTCAGAGGGGAGGAGGGACTTTGTGGAGTTGCAGTCGGACAGAGACGACAAAGAGAGGAGTGTAACAGAGGGAGAAGGGTCCATGCAGGGGAGCGTGGAGTCATGATGTCTGGAGAGGGAGAGGGAGAGGTTTCGGCTGGGTGGAGAAGTGCTGCGGCGGAAACGTCCCGTCCGCTGAAAGAGACCCTCCTTCTTCTTACGCTGCTCCTCTCTGAGGTCCTGCTCGTCTTGAAGCACCTGGCGACAACATCAGGTCACATTAACATGCTGGACAGCCACTCAGGATTAGTCTTACTGTGAGAAAATATCAGCAGGTTTGAAAAAAGCTGAATAAACCCAGAAACCCAGAAACTGTTTCTGAGTTGTGCCTCTCAAAGTTTCATATATAGAGGTACCACACATTTTCTTTTTCAGAGTAACTAGTTTTAACTAAGATTTATTATCTATTTTATAAACATGTAGAATTTAGGTCCATCAGACAAATGTGTTTTATTAGACTTGTGACAATGTAAGATACAACAGTAACATAACTAACCAGTAACATAACTAACAGTGATCTCACAACAGCCTCATAACTAATAAATAACACAAACAAAACAAAAATCGATAAATAAGACAGTGTATTCAGTCTGTACAGCCTAGCTCAGCTGGAACAACTGATTGTGTTATTTCACTTCATTCATATCACCGGGGCTGTTGATATAGTGACTGAAAGTCTGACATGCTGCCTTGTTAGTTCCCTCCTTTGATTAAAATACCTCATATTACTTTTAAGGTATTTTAACACCTACATCCTGTGAAAGCAACTGCAGGAAAAGATTGTGTCCATATCATTTCTTTCATGGATCCTCTCACTCTACATTCTGAATCTACTCTGGTAAGACCCTGGATTGCTTCGACAAAGTGCTTGAAGAAACCTTCCACGCAGACCTCGGTATATACTGACTCAAGAGCATCGCACTTTTCCTCCTGATAATTTTGCAGCTCATTCATGCGGCAAACATCCCGTTCTATTCCTGATTATAGGAGGTCTAATCTGATCAAAGAAAACATTAGTGAACACTGCCACCTTGACTCCAGGCAGATTTATGCAGTATACCCTCAGTACAAGTGACTGTCTGCAGGAGGAAGCTATCTGTGCAAACAGGGAGGGTAACTACTAGAGCAAATAATGAATGTGTGAATGAACATTTTGTATTTTTTCACAATGTGAAACTATCATCTTGTCACAGACATTTTGTTTATAGACAGGTAAACAAAGCAATAGCAAGGCTGTCTGTAGGTTTTCTCTACCACCAAATATGGTTTCTTGCAGGAGCAGGTGGTGGTGATTGTCACTTGAGCTTCAACCATCTTTGTCTTTGATAACACAAGAGGTTAGAATATGCCCCCTGAGCAGCGCTACGTCTTCAGGGCAGATTGGAGTGAGTCGGTCTCGGAATGTGACGGGACGGGGCTAGCTGGTTAGCATGCTAACTTCAGTAGAAGAAAAGACATGATAGAGACAAGAGTTAATATTGGTGCTGATTTCCACCTCTGGAGACAGCTCTTGGCAAATGAAGGCATGAAGTTTGATGCTGAACTTGCAACGTTTCATCTAGACTTGTAAACAGCTGCTAATGCTAACACTGGCTGTGGCAATAGCAAAACTTAAAAATAGCCACTTAAGAGCTTTGACCACTTTGTTCTGGTAGTGTGCTCAGCAGTATTAACTTTGGCAATAAAGATTTGGTTTGTTTATTCTGGGTTATATACAGTTTTGTATGCTTATTTATTCTAGATGTTTATGATGTTGACAGGTCTGATAACTAACATTTTTAGTCTGTTTATATTTGAGGCATGTGAAGACTTATCTTTAAAGGGAAATTCTGGTATTTTTCAGCCATCTTATTCTAACTTATTCGAACTGCAAAGAAATATTACAAAATAACCGTAGTTTACATCTGGGCAAGTAGCACCCGCCTCCAAAAATAAACTTAAATTCTACATAACTGGAACTTAGATCCTATCCACTTTGCAAGAGTTTCCAGGCATTGCATGGGATCCGAGACAAGTATCATCCACTCCTGTGACCTCATATTACTACTGTTGAGTGATGACTGCTCCTTGACGTAACTCTCTGCTTATACTCAGTTTATCTTACCTGCAGTTTTCCCAGCTGCAGCAGGTCTTGTCCAAGGGCGACAGAAGCAAGCAGAGAGGCACAACCCAGCAACAACATATCACTCTTCTTCCTCTGGTTGCAGCGACGGAGCGAGTCCTGGTAGCTCACACCCAACCCCAGGCCACCAGGACCCTGACAGGAGGCTGCATTAGATACCCCAACAGCAGGTATCATGTTGGGTCCCAGGCTGCCCCACAGAGACCCCGAATCCTCCACGGCCCCGTTACTGCTGGTCTCTGAGGGCAGCATGGACCCTGGTGACTCCTCAAACTCACAACACTCCTCTGTTGAAGAGAAAAACAAGGGAAACAAAAAGCATGAGGTAAGATGAGGTATAAGTTAGTGATGCACAGATCACAAAACAAAACACTGCTCACCCATTTCATTCAGGCTGGAGAAGCCAGCAGTCATGGGTGCATGTTTGGGGGATTTGCCCAGATTTGGTGCACTGGACGACCAAACTTTGCTTCCTTCACCCAGTGATTTCAGCCTGCAAACAGAGAAATATTACATTAAAACCAGGTTTACAATAAACCTACAATCAACACAAATTTCTGAATTATTAATTAAGTCAGCAAGGTCCACTAAAATAACTAAGATACAAAGCAGTAAGAATCAAAACATTTCATGTCACACGAGGGCAGTAACCATGAACAACATAGATTTCTTCCACCAAATTTCCAGATATAATTGCTCTGCTTCTGACTGCTCAGCTGGCTGCAATGAGATATTGATTGAAAGGTTGTGTTTCTGTGTTATGAGCAATAATCTGTCCAGAAAAACCGTCTGTTTCTTCTTGCCTTTGAGGACGAGCCTCACGATCCTCATGATCCACTTTTTGTCACTGCAGTTACATGTTGTTTTGTGATAGTAATTGTCTAATTATGTTTCTTCCTTTCCGCCAAATTTTGGACTTCATTAATTGACAGGTCTGTAGAATCAAAAAACTCAGGGAACTGGTGGAGGCACGATGTAAATCACTTGTACTAGCTTTATTAACAGCAATACTCAGAACTTCATCAGAAAAAACTGATATGTAAGCGAGTTATCAACATACTTTTCCTCCCCGCCGACCCTCTCTCTCTGGTGGGTGGAGCTCGGTCCCCAGGTGCGTCCTTTCTTCTTGGTGGTCGTCAGGTCTTCCTTCTTACACACAGCGCTGCGTCCCCACGTCTTACTGCCGTCACTTGGTGTCACTGACAGACAGTAGAAACCATGTAACACATCTTCAACTGTGCCGTTTATTTCAGGATACAACCGAAAGTCACCAGATTAGTAAAAGTTAAAACACGTGAGAACACGAAGCATCTAAATATCAAAAAAATCCTGATTGATTATCAGAGGAAGATACATAATTTAAGTCAAAAATTTTACATCATTACTACTAGACCCCGTAGTAATGATGTAAAATTGTCACAACAGCAGCACCTCAGTGGTTTTGTAAGTGCAGCAAATAACGATAGGCTGTATCTTTTTTTCTGATGAACTCTGCTGTCAACTCATTTCAAAACAAAATGTGCAAATCACAAAACAATGAAGATATTTAACCTTTAACCTGCTGCATCCTTTCACTTTAAGATTGCTTTCTGATTCTGGGTATTTGCACTCACATCTAATGGCTCTCAGTCGGGGTATGACCCCCGGACTGGCGGGTGGGGTGGTGCTCTCGCTCCCCTGGGTCTTCCTCTTGTCCACACTGGGAGACGCCTGCACTGTGATCTTATGCTCAAAGCCTGCAGGACACAAAGAGAGAAAATGTACCAAATCATTTTTTATTTGTCAAAAACTTTCATACATTCTAGTGTAGTGCAGGCCACTGTGAGCTTCAATACAGATCGCATTAAAACAAGTCACACAGAGGTGCCCTGGTGGACTAGGGCTTAAAGTGCCAACCATGAACTACACTGTAACAACACACTGCAACAGGCCTGCGACCTTGTTACACATCACTTCGCATCTCTCTCTCCACTGATAATCTGACTTCATGCCCCTCTACCCTGTATCATGTATTGGAGAAAATTTCCCATATAACATACAGGATGTGCAAAAGTTTAAGGCACTTTAGATTCTTATCAATCACAAAATACCATCAGATCAGAGGCATCTGATCAGTTCAGATTGATTCTGTGGCTTTAGATGACGACCTTGAACAGACAGTCAGTCGTATCGGACACATTTGAGACATGAGTGAAAGATTAATTAAACAATTTATTAAACTTGTTCTGACTTAAAAATGTCCATAATAATAATAATAATGATAATAATAATAATAATAATAATCTCACATATCTTCATTGTCGGTGTACCTCGTCTACTAACAGCAACATTTTGCAGCATCATTTCCTTCCTATGTATCTATCTATACATTATAAATATATTACATTATTGTTCATTTCTCATGTTAATTATTCCTGGAGAACTACAGATTAATTTAATTCTAATACCATATGTTCTTTATTTTTCTAATAATGTACAATTTCGTAGATTTAGGATCAATGTAGATCTGTGATTGGCTGTTCCCTCATGTGAACAGTCCTGATCAGGTGAGAGTTGCTCTTATAAGTTACTTTTAGACTTTTCACACTGTACATAAAAGTGAGTCATAAAAGAAATATTTTATTCTTTATGTAAAAGTATTTTAAGTCTAATTGACATAAGTTTGATAAATACAAATATTCACAGCCCAAATTCATCCAGCTAAAACGAACGGCAGTTCCTCCTTTCACCCACCAGAGGGCAGACTGATACAGTTGCTGTCTCGACCCAGCTTCAGTAATCTGCTCTTCTTGAAGTGGCCCTTCCTCTTCTTCACGCTGGGTTTCTCCTGGTACATCTGGTGGATGATGATGTTCAGCTCTCGCTCCACGATGTCGATCTCCCTCTCCGCCAGCTCCTGCTCTCTCCTCCTCAGCTGCTCCTCCTGCTCCCTCTGCTCCTCGGCTGCTCGAGCCAACGCCTCCTCCCATGATCTCAGTTCCTGGGGAGAGGAGAGGAGGTTGTTAGTATAGCAGCACCTCTTCTAACACCTCTTTTTGCACCAGATATGGTGCTGAGTTTACTCTAATTATCAGAAACACCTGAGACGCATGAAAAAAATTCGGTTTGAATTACAACTCTAATGAAATGCAGATAAAAGTGAAAAGAATCATCATCTTTTACTGACAGTTCCTTTAACGACACTATATTTCCGTACCCTTAAAAGACTGCTTTACCTATTTCGAAACTAGATATTAAGATATCAATTAATTCAGTCATTCATACCCATTTCCTTCCAACTAAAGACAGTATTTTTATGGTAGGATGCCAACTGCTGAGTTTATCAATCAGCATCTATCCACAGTCAGTATAATCAGGTACATGTACTTACAGTAAAGTAAAGTACTCAAGCCCCTGCTGTGCTATTTGTTATATTAATGGATTATTATTACTGATGTATTCATGTTTAAGCAGCATTTTACTGTTGTGGTTGCTTGAGGTGCAGCAAACCTCAAAATTATAAATTGAAATTATTACAATAATTAAATGGAAATGCACCAAATCCTCACATTTAAGAAGCTGGAACAAAAATGACTTAAACAAACAATTATTATTATAGTTGCCAATTAATTTTCTGTCAATCTAGTGATTATTAAAAATGTCATTTATAACAAAGCATCATATTTTGTAAGATAATCATACGCAAGAATCCACTGTCCAGGAAAGTGAGGCCTCACCAGTCTGACTTTTGATCTGTGTTTTCAGATCTCTCACCTTCTCTTTAGCCCTGAGCTCATCAAACATCTGCTGGATCTCCAGCCTCCAGTCCTCCTGTAAGGAGTGGAAGGACTCCAGAGGCATCTGGAACATGGCCGACTGCTCGATGGCCAATAGTCGTCTCAGGATGTTCGTGAACGAGGGCCTGCCGTGGGGGTTGGGGCTCCAGCACTCTGAGGCACAAGAGACATGAGAGAAAGATGCTTAAATTAGTTTTTGAATTTGATAACAGGTCATTTCAGGACATAGTGTCATGTATTACGTATTTGATAGCCCTCAGAGGAGTTTGGGGAGAAATTTCTTGAGATTCAGCAGACTCCTTGGTAATTTCTGTGTTTTTTCTTACTAATATGTCTCATGACAAGACCAAAGTCCCCCCGTCTGTGGCTACTCAGCTCATTAGTTCCTACTAAATATGTAAATCTTTAAAAACAGCTCTCAAACATAAAGTTTCATTTTCCAAAGATTTGGGACTGAATCAAGATAAACTACAGTGCCCATGTTCATCATAATGAAGCACCATGTTTTCCAGTGAATCAGTGTGGCTCATTGATGTGTTTTTCTAGTTTGTGGACGGAGCTCAATGGCACAAAGGAAGAAACTATATCAACGATTTCATACTGATAATACATGTTAGTAGGATAAATTATGGTTTTCATCTTTTCATGGGATTTGTTGACAATAAGAGAAATGCAGACTATCCTGTATTCAACATATGGTAACAAATAACAAATAATAACAAATAATAAATACAGGTTCAAGTCTATAAACAGCATGACATACAGTCGGATCATTAACATAATACACAGTGAACTGAACCATGAGTTAACGGTCTGGATATTTTCCTTTTTTTTTCTTTCCTGGCACCAGAGGAGGCAACAGGAGAAGTGGAAGAGAGCAAGATGGGACAGCATATGGCAGCCATCATGAGCCAAACCCTGACTGACAGTGTTGCAGAAACATGGTGCACACCTACAATAATCTGCTGAGCCACAGACAGATCAGCACTGTCTGCCCAACACTAAACCACAGCCATAAACATGTACTACAAGTCTGAAACAATTCATGGCAAAAAAAAAAACAAAAAAAAAAACCTGTGTAAAAATAATCGTTAAAGTACAGATGCAGAGAGTCGTCTCACGGGCTGAAAACATTTCTCTTACCAGGTAACATCCACTTATTAGGTGAGATGAATTAGCATAAACGGTATGTGGATAAAGTTGGGAGGAGAGAAGATGAAAGTGAGATGATGACAGGAGTAAACAGAGTGTAGTGAGCAGCGAGGGATGACAAAGGAGAGATTAACGGATGAACATGGATCAGATGAAGGGGGGGTGAGGAGGAAAAGAGCTTTGGGAGCAGAGTGGGAGGTGAGTGGAGGGAGGTGAGTGAAGTTTGCTGCTGGGCTGACAGTTTGGGAAACAGCTCACTCACTCTGTTTTTTTTTTTTTTTATTTTTTTATAAAAAAGTAGCTTAGGAATAAGCACATTAAGGCAATTCGTATATAAGGCAGGTGTGTGCTTAAACAGAGATGACCTGAACTGTGAAACAAGAGCCAGTTAATACTCCGCCACTGTTAACAGAGCGCTGCCTGGATTATTTGCAAGGTGAAAAGGAAAAATCCAGCCCAGGGGAGCTCAGGCGCAGGACGGCACGAGGATGTATAAAAAGCAACTTAATGAATACTCATCCATTTTAACTCTTAGTGCACTTCTCAGCTCCCAGATACAGTGAAAAAAAGGTTTTCATCCATTCTAACCTCAAAAAATGAAGTGAGGTTACACCATCTTCACGTCTATAGATGTGTTTTTGTATCTTCCACAATGACAGAAGTATTGAGTTGGTATTGTCAGATTTAATTATCTGTCAGTGTCCAGGTGTTTGTCTGTTTACCTCCCAGTAGCTGAGCAAAAGGTTCAGGGCAGGTTGAAGGGATGGGAAGTGTTAGCTTGTTCATGGCAACACCGTAAGCTACTGCCAGCGCATCTATCTCCCGGTAAGGAACCTCGCCGGTCAGCAGCTCCCAGAGTAACACACCGAAACTATGAGGAGAGAAAAGGAGAGAAGACAGGTGAGAACAATGTTGTTTTTCTTTTATTCTTTTATGTCACACCTGACACCAACAACTATCCTCCAACAGGATGACAACGACTACCTCGCATCAGTGACCACAGTGAAACAACAACTGAGCAAGCTCTACCCACTGAAGACGGCAACAACATGCAGCTGAAAGCTCCAAAAATTTCCAGCAAGTCGAACCTCATACTAAGAACGTAAACGTGACGACAAGGTTTTACTTTAAAACAGCAGTTTAACAACTTCTCAATGACTCCACATATCCAGGATGCATTAAACAAAACACACACCAGTGGTGGACGGTAACAAAGCACTTTAGTCCAGTATTGTAGTTCAATACAAATTTGAGGTAGTTGCAATACTGGAGTATTTATATTTTAAAACAGATAAAATAATTTCTGGTTGACTAACTGCAACATAATAATATAAATAATAAATAGTCCAGAAATAAAGCATTTTTAAATATGACACCCACAGGGAGCATGTTTCTGAATTAAGAGTACTAAAATCCAATTTCAATAAAAAAATAATATCAAATAATAGAGGTTGTGATGGAAATATTTCTCTATTTTCTGACATTTTGTCAAACAGTTCATGAATTTATACAGAAAAAGGACATTTTTTATGGAGGAGTTTTGTACTTCTAGGAATGAAACAATTAGCTGAGCAACTATTTTGATAATCAACTAATTGTTTGAATAATTTTTCAAGCAAAGATAATGAAAAAGATCATGAAGAAGCTTTCTCATGTTCCAGCCTCTCAGATGTGAGGACCTTCTCCTGCTCTTTGTCATATGTCATTGTAAACTAAATATCTCTTGGATTTGGAAACACAACACATTTGAAGACGTCACATAATGAAAGTCTTCTAATTATTTATATTTTTCTACTTATTTGTCATTATTTTATTTATTTCAACCTTGCATGATTGTTCTAAGCAAAATGAAAGAATAGTTGCCCAATATTCTCAATTTTAGCCTGGTTTCTCATTACTAAATATGTGAATAAAATTTCAAGCACATACACATTCGCTCTGTGTCACGTTAGTTTCCCCAGATAACCTGCCAGGGAGTGTGTCACTGTACAAATGAGGGGAATAAGGTGACACAAACAGAGCCCAGCGCTGTACCTCCACACGTCGCTGCTCTTGGAGAAGAGCGAGAGCTTGATGACCTCTGGGGCCATCCAGGCATAGGTCCCCGCTGCACTCATCTTGGTGGTCTGGTGCCACTCTCTGGCCAGACCAAAGTCTGTGATCTTCAGGGTTTTCCCACTCAGGTCGTCACGCGCCACCGGCTCCAGAATGAGGACTGAGGAAGAAGAGGCAGAAAGGATAGAAGGACAAAAAACAGTTTGTGTTAAAAGGTGACAGTCTTACACAACAACTGTCAGACAGCAACACAGACACACAAATACTCTAATAGCTGTGTCTGTCTTTCAGATATGTGAGTGCTCCCTGACAAGAGGTCGACCTACGGAGGGGGAAAAAGTAGAAACAAAAACTGCAAAGAGAGCTTCATGAGTCATGGATTATTTGACATTTAACTGAAGTTTAAAATACATTACCTATTCTGACGGCATAAATGTGAATATTTGCTGGTTCTCTTAGTTCTTTATAATAATAATTTGAATATCTTTAAGTTTTGAACTCAAACAAAACAGACAGTCCTCAGCACGAGTTTCAGGGAATTGTCATGGGCATGTTTCTCTATTTTATGACATTTGTATGAAACAAACAATTAATTGATTTACTGTGGAGTAGAAATAATTGGCAGGTTAATGGGTAATAAAAGCAAGTAATATTTGCAGCCCTAATAGAAACATTAATACTTAAGCATGTACAATGAATAGGACGGACTGTTAAATCAGCAAACCTTTACTACAAAGTCTTGCTGATTTCAGGTGTTTTTCTTATAGATAGCCACTTACATTAAAATTTATCACACCACTGAGAATATTAATAATTGTGTTGTGTTACATGAAATCCAGTTTCAGGTCCAGTTTTATACTCAAATTACCTAAACCTGTCTCTGAAAAATGTTTCCTCATACAAAAACAAAATGCTCAATAACACAGTCATGTTTACAATACAGGTGTGGTCAGACCAGTGTTCAGGTTTCTGCTATAGGGCATAACTATGACCTCTGGTCCAGCAGTCTGCACTCTGTGTGTCTACATAAAATCATTTCCATACAGTGACAGCCACTTCAGTGTATACTTGTCAGTGTTAGACTGTCACCGCTTTCATTCCTCTATCTTCCTCTCCATTTTTCTGTCTCCCTCTCCCTCTCTCTTCCATGTACGACTTCCTCCTTCATTTCCGTGTGAGCGCTGGCTATGGAAATATTTAGAGTGTACACAGTTCAAAAGCACTGGGAGCCAGGTGGGGGTTGCTCTCTCTCTCTCTCTCTCTCTCTCTCTCTCACTCACTTATCTACAGGCGTATGCAAAGGGTGGTGGAGAAAGGCTGCGCACACAGCGGCGTCTTTGTTTACACACACATGCGCTCCAGCACACACACACACACGCACACACACACACACACACACAACCTTTCACGTGATAAAGGTGTGCCTCTCTGCTCTGCTATATCCACAAACTCACCAGGAGACCAGTTTCGCTGATACAGAATTGATCTCAGGCCAGTGTGCAGATGTTTATGTAGTCAGGAAGAAGTTAAGTAAGTAACTGAACTTCAGTAAAAGTACCAATACCATACAATAAAAGTACTCTGTTACAAGTAAAAGTCACGCAGTTCAAATTTTATTCACGAAAGGTCCCCTTCAGAGTGTTTATAACATTATAATAGATTATACAGGATATTATTACTGATGCATTGACATGTGAGCAGTATTTGACTGATGGTAGCTGGTTGAGCAGGTTTAACTACTTTACATTACAGCTGATTAAGTGATTAATCACTTTGGTGATTAATTAAAAAAATTAAAAAACATATGATGTGAAGATATGTTGAAGACATTGTTGAAGATTAAACTACTGGATCCCAACTTTTTTGGCTTGTGAGTTGTTACCAAAAAAACGGGTAGGGTCCAATATTTCACAATTAACAGAAAAGATTAGAGGAAGGTCAAAAAAATGATAAATTTATGTTGAAATCTTCCTCATTCCTAATAACCATATTATGACCCCTCAGATTTATCTTGTGACCATTTGGAAGGGCCTGAGCCTTAGGGTGGTAGACACTGGACTAAATTACCAAACTATATTCAAACAGTTTGGTTTTACTGTTTAAGCAATAAAATGCTGCTTAAACATTTATGCATCAGTATTAAGAATCCAATAATGTCAGATTTAATAATACATCAGCCAGAGGAACATTTTCCTACAGAGCCTATAAAGTACTACTTTTAGGAGGAAAAGATTCTGAATGCAGGACATTAATGTAATGGAGGATTTTTACATTGTGATATTGGTATTTTTTCTTATGTTAAAGAGTGACTTAGGTCGCCTTAGGTATGTTTTATTATCTTCATCCACATCTCATAGACAAAACAGTGAACAGAGAAACGAATCCATTGATAAATTGATAATAAAGATAATTAGTGGAGCAACACAAAATTAATCAGCAACAATTTTGAACAAAAATGACAAATATTTACTGATTCAGTCTTCTCAAATGTGAATATTTGCTATTTAAGCAAACTGAACATCATATCTGAATATCATATATCTACTGGAAATTGGGATTTTCGTATTTCCTGACAAGTTAGAAACCAAACAGTTAAATGATTGAGAAAATAATCAGTAGATTAATGTATTATGTAATAATGCACAAAGAATTGTAATATTTTATCAGCTGATCACGTTTTGGGCATAGACAACTTTTATCTGCAAAATAATGAGTGACTACAGCTGTCAGATAACTGTGGTATAATAAAAAGTGAATTTCACTTTAAAATGTAGTGAACTAGAGGCATAAAATGTAAATAGACAAGTGAAAAAGTTCTTTAAAAATTGTACTTGAGGACATAAGTAACTGTAACTTTCCACCACTATGCTTAGGTAATGTGACTGCATGTCCACTCTCCAGACAAGGATTAAGTGCGGGCTGCTGACAGTGATAATAAGCCACCATCATCCTCCAGCCGACTTTTCTATTCTGATACTGTCGTCTCTGTGAGGGACAGCTGTCTCCTCAGGGCTAACTCTCTCTCTCTCTCTCTCTCTGAGAAGTAAAAGATGGAGCCAGACAGACTCAGAAAGATCCAGGGATCAGGACGTGTTTGCATGCAGAGATGGGTGTGTCCTCCTCACAGTCTACCTTCCCTCGGTTTGTTTTGTGTGTACAAACACGGAGCACATCCATCCGAGGAAAAGGACATCAGGCCTGTAGGTGGAGTGCGGGGTGGAAAAGGAGAGGCTGATGACAGAGGAGGGAAGGAGGGGAGACAGAAACTGAATGGGCGTCTGTTTACAGAAACTGAACCTGTAAACGAAGCAGCACATCCACCTGCTCCCACTCTGCCTCTCTTCAATTATAACATCATCATGTTACTTTCGCACCTCGAGAACGTCTCCGTGCTGCTTCTTAACGCCACCTGCGCGTGATCATTCATCTTGCCACAAGTTTTTCACAACCGCCAGCATTTCATCCATATGTCAAACACAAAGATCAACATGTTTGTGTTCAGCTGGCAGCACAGGAACCTGCAGCGCAGTGAAACACGAATAACACCCACGAGGGTGTGGGAACCATCACAGCGCATTTCATCACAGTGAAGGAAAAAAGTCCTCAAGGATAGTGTGGCTTTTACACAATGCAATGCCAGTGCTGTTGGAAATGTTATCTCAAAATAGAGCCCATATGAGCAAGGACAAGCTCCCTGGTTTCTACAGTCTTTCTTCCATAGCAACATGCATTATGGGAAATACCACAGGCCTGGATGTGTCACTGATTAATCACACAGCTTCACTGACAAAACAACATAGTGTAAGAGTTTAATACTACAGCACAGTTTGATTAGTGATAATTCATCCACAGGAAATACTGCTGCTGCGCTGATTAAATGATTCACTGTTCCAGTCTGTATATATGTTCGTCTGTGACATCCACAACCTGACAGCAGACGCCCCAACCTGTGTTGCTATCAACCAGACAGCCACGAAATAAATGTAAACTAGCTGATAAACAAGAGTAAACAGCTACACTCGCAGCTCTGTAATGCTCATTATAAAGAAAACCATCATGTAAGATGGATAAAAACGAAAAATGTGTTTCTGATTTGTAGCAATCGTGGTAAAGTTACCGTAAAACAGTTTTATCTGTCATGCTAACATCAGTGATAATGCTAATATATTGATGTTTAGGTATAATGTTTGCCATGTTTATTTTTAGCTAACTAGCACTACAGCTGAGACCAATGGAAATGTCATATGTTTAGCAGGTGTAAGCCAATGTGTTGGACAAATGGAAATTTTGACCTCATAGCGGGGCAAGATAAAACATCAGAGGATCACCAAATGTATTAAGAGTCATCATCTAGTCACCATATATGTCAAACATCCAATAGTTGTTGAGATATTTCAGTCTGGACGAAAGTGGTGCACCATCCAACCAACTAACATTACCAACCCTCAATCCCTGCTGCTAATGTGGCTAAAAGTTGGATATAACTGCCAAATTTTTCTGTTAAATACTCTTGTGATGCCTTGTGATGGTGTACCAACGACATTTAAACCCATTATGGATCATAACACAATGGGAATGAACCAGTTTGACATTGAGTGCAAACTTGGAGGGAGACTGCAGGGTTTAGGATGCTATTAGGGACAGGACCCACATTGTGCAACTTTATAGCCTGTTGCAGTTTTGGACACGATCCAGAAACTACAATCAGAGCCTAGAATTATCGATCAGCTGTCAAAAACATCTGCTGAATGGGGTGTGGCCTGGGAGTCAAAAAGTCCAGCAGCAGTTTTCTGCCCCGGGTGATTCAGTGTTGATCTAACCTTTGAACTCCTGCTGTTCATTCCTCCATCCTTGGACCCTGACCCCAGCTGAGTGTTGAGAAATGCTTCTGAGTAACAGTTTAAACACTGATAGAGAAGTAATCAGAGAGGCTTTAAGCTGACTAATGATCCTCCAGACTGGTTAGTCAGTGCTGTAAGCACAGGTGAGACATTAGGTTGATTTCAGCACAGAGGAATGCAGTCAAAGGTCTTCTGAGTGGTGGTATGTCTCTCAGAGCCAAAAACAAGCATTGCAACATGTTTGTCATGTGGTGGGTTTAACGTTTGTTGCATGTTTCCCCTTAGGCTTGAAATTCCAGTAAAATACTTTGAAAATAGGCCATAGGCTAATACATAATATGCAGATTACTAAATTATACTTTTCTGGAAAATGTAGAATCTGTGAATTCTCATGTTTCAATCCTACGTTTTAAATTCTAATCTTTACCTTTTTTATTTTTTTAAAGCAGAATCTCGACAAAAATAATGACAAAAGTTACTTTAAACTTTGTGTTATGAACCCCCGCGCCAAATTTAGTGATAACTTTCACAAAACTGTATACAGCATATTGTTTTATAAAGAGCAGAGACAGAGCAGAGAGACAGAGCAATCAGCTGCCAGAGCTTTGGGTCGGGTCACCTGAGCAGTCAGCTGACAGATTTGTCCTGTCTGATCAGCTGATCCGGGATCTCTGCAGCTGGTTCGACCTGTCAGGGCTTAAAGCTACTTTCATTTTTCCTTCATCTGTTCCTCAACCTGCGACTTTGAGGGAAATGCTTGGTTAAAGTCAGGGTGAGGAGACAGTGAATTCATGTTGCTGACAGCAAAGAAATATTGTGTGTTCGTGTAGGTTTTAAGTGGAGGGTCTGAGCCATGTTAAGATTAGTTATTTATTTATTTATTAAGATTAATTATAGTTAATAATAATGATAAATATTGTCAATATCAAATATTAGTTCTTCTGTGGTGGCCTTGCTGAAATGTCAACAGTGTAACAGAAAGAGGAGAAATTCACATTTAATTTTTTACTAAAAGGGAAATTTAGTTTGTATGAGAAAACCTTCACACTGTGGCTAAATCACAATCAGTACAATCCAAAGCCGAATGCAGTCTGCACTTGATCTGTATTCCTGAACCTGGTGTGATCCACAACAGAAGAACCTGAGCAGATTAAAATGTTTTTATGGATCAGAAGCTGATGATGGAGACTCTCCAGTGCTTGTGCTGAGAGATAAGGAACTTCACAAATGCAAATCATCTGTGTATACAGATATGCTCAGCTATTCAGTCTTACCATTAACAGAGAGGGACACATAAAGCTCGACCAGTTACCTTCACACGCTCTGTGTTATTTTGGCTAAAGATCAGTTCAGTCTGCTGTGTCATGAACTTGTTGTTATGACAACAAGGGCAGAGGTCGCAGACAAAGGCTACGATGCTGGGAAAGAGGAGGCGACTCAGAGAAGAGAAACCCTCATGCCCCTATGGGAATCTTTTGTTTTTCCCCTCTCTTAATTTTACACATCAATATCAGTCATCATGAGGAGTGCTACCAATACTGTGGACGCATCTGTGTAATGTCTTCTGTGGCTCCTGAAGGGAACTTCCTAAAGTCTGAGAAAATAAGTCTCATGATGTCCTAAGGATTATCGCAGTTTGGGATTTGGGACAACAATTTTTTTCCATCACCAACAAGTCTGAAATACATTGGTGTTTTCAAGGAGGGGGGGACTGCTAGGGCCAGATTACGGTCTGTCAGATCTAGTTTATGAGACGTGCTGTCTGACCATGTGTTATTCCTGATCTGAGTGAAGAGCTGTCCGGCACTGAGAGAGATATCGTTTAAATACGGGGATAATGATAATGGTCCATACTTTCAGACAGTCTCTCCTAGAAGACATTTATAGTGTTGCCACAAACAGCTGTGTAACGAACAAAAAACAGCTGGAGAGAGAAGTTCAAGTATCAAGGCCTGGCTCCTCTCTCACCTCCACACAGCTGACCAATCACAGCGTGAAGAGGGTGTAAATGTCGGATCATCGGTTTTCAGAAAGTTACCAAAAATGGACGGTCACAGACCTCCCTAATCCAGCATCACAGGGTGCGGCTCTTCAGATGGAGCATAAAGCTTCATGATGCGACACTGTCAAGTTGCATTATCGGCTTTACAGAATCCAGTGTTTTAGAGTTTGTCCCACACTCAAAACTGGGAAACGTCAGAATCAGAACATCTCAGCATCTATTGCTTGATTTTCACCACTCTTCTTAAATCTGCCTCTTGCAAGTGTGCCACCTTTCTGGAAGTCCAATACTAAACAGCTGGAGTAGCCCTTTAAAGTCTGTATTCTCTATTTGGATGAGAGCATCTTTATATACAAAATATAGGATAACAGTTAATAAAGCATAGCACTAGTTCAGGCAGTGCACTGGAGACTCAGTTGTATTAGCTGATCGGCACTTCTCACTGTATAATATCTGCTGAAGCTTTGGTGCCGCAGCCCCCTCCACCACCCCATGTGTATATTTAGCTCAAAGCACCGCTGTATTGTGACTGCTGACTCTTAGATGTTTGCAATCTAAAAATTGAAGTTATCCACATATTTGTAAAGGTTCATTTATGTCTGTGTTGTGTTGCTATTTAACACAAGACCCTTTTGAAGGTTAAATATTCCATAAGACTGAAGGCTTATTGCTCACACTGTAAATCAATTTAAACTGGTTCAATTTAAAAATGTAAGCCTCCCTTCTGCTTAAAAAGTGTGTGTTTACTGAACTCGAGTTGAATCATTAGTTAAATGAAATATAAAACTGAGTAAAGTCAACTGAAGTGGAGGAAACAGGTTTAATAAACCGAGGATATTAAGTCTGAATCGACAACTGTGCAGTCACACAGACAGTCAGTATGGACATTTTTCAGCTTAAAGAGTGAGCTCATCATTTTAACATGAAGAATTTAAAGAGTTCATCATTTAACATGAAGAACTAACAGCTGCAGCTGTCGAAGCCATTTTGTACCAGAGTCAGTACAAAGACAACATGTGAAGGGCAGGGACTGAATCCAACACTGACGCTCATCGTCAATATACAGTCGAATTTATCATTATGAAAAGAAAACACCATGACAAGACACAAGGAAAGCTTCAACAATGTCTGTTTTCTACAAACTACAAAGAGTCAGTGTGCTGTCTGTACTTGTTTCTTTAAAAACTAAAGAGTTTAGTTTAGGAAGTCTCAGCAGTTTTCAAATCCATGTTTATAAGTTCTCAAGACATTTGAAACTATAAACCCGAAATTTTAAGTTGCATTAACCTGAAATTAACAAAACTTATATTTTAACATTAAGTTAATGAGAAAAAATAAATTGATTCTACTACATCCCTGCATGATGTTTTACACTTTTACAATTATGCAGGATTTGAAGAAAACACTTCACCCAGACACAGAAAAGTTGCAGCTGTCATGAAGCAAGGATGATTATCTCTCTGGATGTATGACAGACTGAAGAACATTTGATCTTTACAACTACAGGACAGGGTTTTTTGTTGTTTTTTTCCCTCTTTCTCTACCACCTCTTTCCCCTCATCAGTCTCTTCCTCCCCTTCATCCAGAAACAGGTGTAGTCTGCAGGGTGGAACAGCTGTTGCTGCAGCCCCAAGTCAGCAAATCAGGTCCAATGTTCCCACAAACCGCAGAGCGACACCTCTGATACCTCCCCCTAGCATCTTCCAACACCTCCACACCCTCTCCCATGCATCCACCTATCACCCTGCACTTGTTTAGGTACAGCACCACCACCACCTCAGAGCTGGTTTCAGCCGTCTGTCTCTGCTGGAGCATATGAGCATGTCAGTGTGACAAAAATACAGCAACTTGACTGACATGGCAGCGAGCCGACGGTGCATCAACACAGATGAGATTCGGTCCCATGGGATGCTGAGCCGTCTCCACCCCACCCCCCACCCCCACCCTGCCCTGCAGGCCTCAATGTATTCGTCTCTGTTTCTGCAAAGATTAAAACCTTGCCAACAAAAATGTAACAACCCCCTCCAACCCTACCGTCTCATCAACTTCGCATCCCACCCCCCACCCCCCCACACCCCATCGTCATCCCCTCATTCCCTCCCTCCCTGCGCCAGCGCCCACTGCCTGACTGTCTGCTGTTGCAGCTGTCGCCAGCCTGGCTACAATCACAACACACCGGGGAGAAGAAATGGAAGAAGAGACCCGGGAAAGCGCAAGGGTGGAGGGAGCCAAAAAACTGAGAGTAACTGAGAGGTAAATTGTGTGTGTATGTAATGTGGGGGTGGGGGGTGGGGGGGGTGGGGGGTGGAAGTCTGAGGATGAGGGATGGGGGAGGGGAGACAAAAGATGAGAGAGGAGGAAAGAGGCAAGAGAGGGACAAAAATGACAAGAGGGAGGAGAGCTGCAGAAATGAGGGCAGAGGAGGAGAATGA
This sequence comes from Trachinotus anak, assembly GCF_046630095.1. NCBI lineage: Eukaryota > Metazoa > Chordata > Actinopteri > Carangiformes > Carangidae > Trachinotus > Trachinotus anak. The sequence continues at coordinate 13,970,120 of NW_027273865.1, forward strand.
AATATTGGGTAGAAGCAGCTGAAAAAGGGGGGAGAGCCGGTGCAGGAGGGTAAGAAAAGGCAAGAAACATAGAGCGAGATGGAGGAGAAAAGGCCCAAGCATTATGAGAAAGTCGGGAAATAACGAGTGGATGAAAAGATGCGGGCTGCTAGAGGTAAAGAGAGATGACTGGAGGGAGAGCTTTTGTAATTTTCCTGGCTGCACATACCAGATGTCAAACCAGATCTCTCAATAGGTCTCTCCATTTTTCGTTCTTTCATTCTTTCTTCCTTTCACACATCTCCTCTCCCATCCCTCAAGAGATTTCAAGCAGATGAAGGCATAAAACATCTCTCTAAACACAGAGGAAAGTCTATTTCGTTTAACTACAGTATGAAAACTTCAAACACAGACAAATACAGGAGAGTGACAGCTTGAGAAGAAAATTGATGTTTCTCCATCAAATCACTTTTATTATCTAAAACTTGAAAAATATATCAGTGTGTTAACTGCTTCACTGAGACGCTGCAGACAAGACTTTAATCTGTCACCTTTGCTGCATTTAGACTCAATATCTCAGTACATAAACATCTCAATAAAGGCAAAAAAACAACAACGATGCAATCAGTGGGTTTCTTCCCATTCCCCCATTCTTTGATATGGAGGTTGTAGTGAGTATGCTCCCATGTCATCGATACCCCGGCTTGGCTCTACTTGTACAACCACAGGCCATCAGGGCTCTAATCCCGAGCCGCACAGTGGCACAGTTTCACCCTGGAGCCATTCACTTTGTCTCCACACAAACGCAGCTGCCAGATTCGTGTGACCAGGCAGCCTCTCTCTCAGAAGGGATGGAGGTATTAAATGAGGCGGCTTTCTCTCGGCTCTTTTTGCGTGGAGTGTGTGTGTGTGTGTGTGTGTGTGTGAGGTATGAAAGAAGTACTTACAGTGTGGGAATTCAGAGCAAGTTTTGAACTTTTTTTCTTTTTTTCTTTTAACTCATGAGAGATTTTAAGTTTCGTGGCTCCTTTAGTTGAACAAATTGCAAACACCCAAATGTTTTTATGTGTACCATAACTGTGATATGTCACTGTGCTGTGCACTGCACTGTTCTACTTACAATTTCAGACATTTCAGTGGACTGAAGGAAAAAACTCTGTTCACCAGATTAAGAAGACATGTGGTACTGCAGTGGTGAAAAAAAGCATGAAAGAATCACTTGATGTCTTGATCACTTTGCTTACTTTGTTTTGTCATGAATGTGAGCTGCTAATGAGCACGGCAGCATCACAATTAAACTTGTTCAAAAAAATCACCAAAATGATCAAAACATACAGTGATTGGATTACTTTTTTTTTCTTTTTTTTTTTTAAATCACATGACAATTTCCCTCATGGGATCAATACTAACTGTAAAAAAGTAAAAAGCTTTGTTGCCTTTTTCCTTTTTGATACTATATTTTTAATAAAACAAATACATTACAGAGTGCTTTCGTTCTTATTTATTATGATGAAAAACGTCATCAACAATGAACTTTCCTGTCTTTTTCTCACATGAAGAGAATTTCTGAGAAACGTTTCTGAGACCAGTTAAATTTCCTCATATAATTCCCAGTTTTCACTTGTTTTATGATGGGGAGGACTGAAAATAAAAAATAAAAAAATCACTCTTTAAGAAGTGAAAACCTGACATATCACTGTATAAGGTGTGGTTGATAAAACCAGTAAGACATCATAAAACTAAGCAGTCTTGTCTGTTGCATTTATTTGAGTCATGAATGGACCTGAGCTCTCAGTGGGTAGTCAAGGAATCAACTCAAGTGTACCACATGACAACATGACAACATGTTTATATGTCAAATCTCTCCAGTAGTGAAGATAAACGTTAAATAAAGCATTAACTTCTAGTATTGACTCTAAACATTCGGTGTGCTGTCTGTTGTCTGACTGAAGTGTTCTCTACTTGACTCCACTATGTAAGTGGGTGAAGGACCTTTGGCTCGGGGGACACCCAGCGCCTTCTCTGCTTGGCCTGACTCCCCACTCTCCGTGCCAGGCTGCTGGCAAACAACAATGACCCTCTAACAGCAGAGTCAACAGCCACCAAACATACAACAGCCCAGGAGCTGTAAATGTGAGTGTGTGTTTTACTGTGTTTATCACTTTGTCTACTGAAATGTATAGCTCTGCCCCTGTGTGCTTTTCTAACAAGAAACACAAAGTAGCACTGTGTTTACATTCGGGCACATTTTTCTGCAGAACCTTTATTAAAAACTTTGGCCTCTGAAACCAAAAGTCAATAAATGTCTGTAGCATCAAAACTTGGTTGTAACCCAGTACATGGCTGGAGCGTGTATGGTCAGTGTGTGAAACTGAGGACGTAGTTGAGAGCTGCTGTGGAACTGAGATATACAGAGGAATTCCCAATAAAGTTGTTCTCAGCTACATGTTTTTGTTGTCAGATAACAGAACAAGTTTGAAATAGTGACTCCAATGCAGCCCATCGAGACTATAGTCTGCTGCTTCGCCTCTCTGCCACTCACTGACCAGAGTAGATGTGAGAGGGGCACCTCTGTCACGTCTAATGCTCACGAGGCATTATCAGTGACTCTCTTCTTTGGAAAGTAATGGTGTAACTTGATCACTTAACTGTATCACTCAGTCAGTCACTGACATTTGTGTTTAAATAGTAAGGCAAATCTCTGTTTCCCTCTTGTTAACCTTCTTTGTCATGTTGACTTTAATGTCAGACGACTGCTCGTGCTGTTGCTCCTCAGACACTCAGTCTGACTAAAGGTGAATTGAATTTGAGGCGATGCTGAGGAAACACACTGCCTGTGGCGTTTACCACTGTTTGCCTGTCTCCTGACTAGAAGGTGTAAGATGTTCCAGCCTTCTGTCTTTTTATGCAAATACAGAACAATTATATGATCCACTGGTGCACAGTATGTTTGCATGTAATTGTGTGACTGCGTCAGTGGTGAAAGAAGTATTCAGATCTTTTACTGAAGTAAAACTAGCAATGGCACAGTGTAGAAATACAAGTGTGTTGCAAGTAAAAAATCATGCATTTAAAATGGCACTTGAGTAAAGTAAAAGCTTTATCAGCTTATTTTAATATATTTCATTATGTTTATTGATTTTAATATATTAAAAGTACCAAAAGTAAAAGTACTCATTACGCAGAATGAGTCATTTTTAGAATAATGCAGATTATGTTACTGCATTATAATTATTGACGCATTAATGTGTACATCACTTTAATGTTGCAGCTGGTGCAAGTAGAGCTAATTCTTTTGAATCTGCACAGTCACTCAAGATATCATTTAAATGCATTGGAGTAAAAAATACAATAAGTCCCTTTGAAATGTTGTGGATTAAAAGTATAAAGCATCATAAAATGGAAACACTCATGTAGAGTAGAAGTTCCTCAAAGTTGCACTAAAGTACAGTATTTGAGTAAATGTACTCAGTTAGTTCTCACCACTGATTGTGTGAGTGTGTGTGCTCGTGATACAGTTCAAAGACCAAATGTGACAAAATATTCAATGATCAAACCACACGGTAAACATGCTGCAGAAACACATCAATGTGGTGTGTTTATGGCTAAAACTGTTTTTCAGCTGTATAATTCATAATGTACAACAACATACAGCATGAAGATGTGTAAATGTGTGCCAGTATGCTCGACAGGTCCACAGGGAGTCTGGGCTGCAATGCAGTAAAGAGAGTAGGGAGTCATCACTGTTAACTGGCTTCAAATCAACTTGTTATTGACCAGTGGAGAAAATAATTGTGATATGTGTGTGTGTGAGTGTGTGAGCGCATGCATCTGTGTTCATTAGCAATCACGCAGCCATTGACTGGTGTCACTGTTTGGTTTAGCTGTGCCACTGAAGCTCTCCCCCTGTCTCTCACTCACTGGGAGACAGTGAAACTCAGCAGCGTTCACTTCTGACAGCAGGCGATTTAAACATCTGTTAGCAGTGTGGCCGAGTTCACACGATGCCAGAGCACAGAGCACGGTCCAAAGTCCTTCAAACAATCCACACTCTCATACACTGTTTGACTGGAGCTAGTTTCTGATCAAGTGCTGTAATGTCCCCTTCATCCTTCAACATACTTTATCAGTCAACTACAGTTACTGATTTCCCTGCATCCCTTTGGACAAGCCCCCAGAAAGCTGGATAAACTTGTTGTATTTAGGTTCACATTGTAAGTAAATGGAGATCACAGCAGTGAATTCTATTGAGGCAGCCATCAGTGAAGAGTTCAGTATCTCTCAGGTTTCTCCATGCTGATGCAGCTCTCAGAAGAATATTGTTGGTCCAAAAAGAAGCATTTGCTAACTGATCATGAGGGACTCACACCAAAACCTGATTTTTGCAAATATTTTATGTTTTAAACATAAAGCAGTGGAGATACTGGATCACAATATGACATGACATGTCTAGTCCAATGTTCCTTCTAAGCTGCGCGCTTGCGCAATCGCGCACTGCTCACACACTCTCAGTGCACAAGAAAATCTATACAGCGCATGAAATAAAATTCAACATAAACTGTAAATTAATTAGAGCAATAACATTTTTTTCTGTAACTTTTTGCAGTGTAACACAGTGAGTGACAGATGTCCAGCCAATGATACGATACGGTTCACTTACGCTACGCAGCCAATCATAGCATTGACATTGCTTGCGTAGGTGCCCTTCCCATACGCACCGCAGCGCCGTGCAAGTTAGCTAGCTAACAACAGTGCATTTCATTTTAAGTGGGCCAAATCACTTACATTAAAAGTAAACGAATGGAAATTGCTGCTGTAATTTGATTCTTTTAATAAGCCATGTAACTTGCTATGATCCCAGGTGTTGAGCAGGTGTGATACTGGTGTGTGGCCACAGCGTGCACATCTGATGTTGCTCACAATGGTCCTCAGCGTGCTCAGGGAGCTTGTGTGTATGCCCAGACACATGAAAAATTAGAGGTAACATTGGTCTAGTCTGAATGGATATTGTCAACATAAGAAAAATGCAGCAACAAATCACTCCCAGAAAACCATAAAACATCACTGCTGGCTGCCTTCTACCACTGCATTTTGGGTGAATAAGCTGCTTTAATGGAGACTTACAGTCAACAACCACACTGTCAGCTCTGGCAGTACTTTCCTAATATCAGCACGCTAACCTGCTCACAGTGATTATGACAAGATGCTGATGTTTAACAGGTATAATATTTATCATGTACACTAACTTAGTTTAGCATGTTAGCATGCCAACATTTGCTAAAAGTTTTTGGGAGTTCATAAATGCAAGATGATTGAACTTCGGAACAGATTAGTGAAACTGCCTGAACAGCAGCTCACTAAAAAGATCTTTAAAGGAGCAATTCGTATTTGTTTTGCTATTGCTACATATCCAACGTTAGCATGAACAGCTGTTTACTCACCAGTCTTGGCAAGAGCTTCAATACAAGAGGTTATAATACTGCCTCTGATCAGCGCTACTTCTACAGGGCAGCCTCAATGCTACAGTGACTCTGTATCAGGAAGTGATGAGACTGGCCGACCGGGCTGGATCTAGGTGGTTAGCATGCTTACTTCAGCAGGAGAAAAGAAGTGATAGAAATAGAAAAAGCAACAAGGTTCCTTTGCACCACTGGACACAGCTCATGGCAAGTAAGGGAATGAAGTTTGATGCTGAGCTCGCAGTCTTTCTTCCAGACTGGTAAGTAAACAGCCATTAATACTAACGTTGGCTATGTGCCAATAGCAAAACTGACAAACACTTCAGTGAGGTGAAATCTTTATTTTGTATGATTGCTCCATTTTTTATTTTTCAAAACAGATTATGGTGAAATCTGTATTTATATTTTTTTGTTGTTGTTGTTTTATAAGTCCATGTGGGCTGGGCACACAAAGCTCTGACCTGATGACAGTGGTATGTGAAAAGTCAAGATATTACCAAAGTTATTAAAATTCGTCCTGAAGGGGACATGAATGTCTGTATCAAAATTTGTGGAAATGTATCAAATAGTTGCAAACATATTTTACAAAAACACAACTGTCAACCTGCTGGCGGCGATAGAGGTATGGTCAGGGGATCACCAAAGTGACTAGGGTTTGTCCTCTGTGGACCAAATGCAATCCATTCAATAGTCGTTGAGATATTTCAGTCTGGACTAATGGTGGACTAGCTGCTAGTTAAGAAAATGAGGACACAAGCTCATACAACACTATACACTATATACAGTATGCTACATCTTCTATGGCTCAGGTTGTAATCAAAAAGATTATTATGGTGGTCATATCGTTACCTTTTAAAACCCTACATATGCTGGTCTTCATATGGTTGCAATGGTGATATAATTTGACTGTGTTGGTATAATGAGGCCTACAGTACAGACAGACAGAGCTAGTGAAGAGCTACAGCCTACAGTCCATCATGGATGTTGGCCTTAATCTGCAGCCAGTTGAAAAAGAAGAATGGTTTGACCTCCTCTCAAACTGGCCTTACACTTCTCCCTATCCCTGCCTTCATTCCCTTTCCTAACTGAGCCTCCAGGGGCTTCTCTACAGCCACTGCATTCCCTCCTTCACCCATCCTGCCTTGCCTCCATCCATCTCTCCACTCTGTCATTCACAGCCTACAGTCGCCCCTTGCCGTCTCTATCTCCCATCCCCCCCCCCCCCCCCCCCCCCCCCCCCCCCCCCCCCCCCGCAGTGACTCCTGCCATTGTGAGCCCTGCTCTCACTCCGTCTTGGGCTGCTGTGTGAGAATGGGGTCATTGTTGCTCTGTGGCAGCATTTACATGAGTGTGTGTCTATGCGTGTGTACGTGTGTGTGTGTGATAGTAGGAGTGAGTTCTCTGCCCTAGCGCCAGCATGTCCTGTTGTTCGACCTCCATCGCACACAGGCCTAGATACTCACTGCACATGCACCAAGCTTGGAAACATGTCCAAGACAACACAGAAATTAAAATAACCCTGTTGTTCTGCAGTCCAAGTTTCCCAAGTGTTCAGGCTTCAGACTGATTTACTCTAAAATGTTCTCAAACTGTTGTCAAACCCTCTGCTTTCCAGCTGCCAAAATCTAGATAAGACAAGGTCTGACAGGTGATGGAAAATATGTCGAAGCTTCTTGCCTTCAGGTGGTACAAGGACTTCACTGAGGTGTTTTGTCAAATAAATGGTCAATAATTATCTAGTTATATTTGTGAAATGTAATTTAAAATGTCCCCAGTTTTACAAACTGAAAAAGCTTAGTTAGCTTTGTCAGTTGGGTCAGTTAGCTGCATACCAGTGAAACCTTGCTGTTTGCTGGGTGTAAATATTTAGCCACAATTAATTAAAGAAGTTGTTTGTGTTGTGCAATTATTTATTAATGCCTAATGCTGCATTCATTTGGGGGTCTCAAGGTTCACCAAAAGAGTCCATTTGAATGCCCCCGCTGTGGTATTCACAGCCTCAGACCTCTGAATTCTGTGAAAGCTCCAAGTTCACAAGTGTTTGCTGAGATTTTCAGAAATGGCGGTGACCATGGAAGTTGATTTTTCATTTGATGTTAATAGATTCGTAATGTATAGAGTTTTTATTCATAATACGTCTGTTTGTCATAATGCCTTTGCATTTCCTGCATTACTTGCCTGCTATGTTGCTAAATTATTAGCCTCTGTGGCTTCTAGGCGCTAACAGTGCGTTAGTATTAGCTAATGTGCTTTTTAGCTATAAGTAATGACGGAAAACTGTAATAGCCACATGTTACAACAAAGTTTGGGTTATCTTTGGTCATGGAGATGTATCTGTCACAGTAACTTAGTATGATGGGCTGTAACACTACATTAACACATGTTCACATTGAGCCAAGTGTTTCACTTTGTGTGAGCTGATAAATTTTTATTCCCATTAAGTTTTCATAGAAGCTGACATGAATTTTTACTGGGACAAGGAGCTCTTAATCCCACTTTCTTGGACAGAAGAAACATGACAATGAGGAGTCTTTTGGTAACCATGTTGCCGCTGCCTAGAACCAGTGTCCTCGTGATCTTACCACATCAACTCCAAGCATGTACACGACTTTCAATGATGTAACCACAAAAGCCAGGTCTCTATCAGTGAAAATGATTTTACAAATCATGATGTTGAGTAGGGCTGGTGTAGTAATAATACAGTAATTTACATAGAATTTCAATTTTTGCAATTTTTTTTATTTGTATTGGTTAAAAAAAACCCGAGACTTTGTTGTGAAATCTGAAACAAACTTAAACTTAAACAACAGGACAATGACGCTTGCAAAAGCCATATCCATACATGTCATTCGTGCGTATCCTCAAATCCACGTCTATAAAAACTTCCACACCTCAGTTTAAAAGACTGTGTGTGGTACCAGTCTCTTCACCTCCATTTGTGCCCCATTCCTTCAATTGCCGGCTCGCACTCGTCCAGTTAGTCACAGTCTCGGCCTCTACGACTCTGTCTCTCTGAGGGATTAGTAGCACTGGTCACCACTCTAATCCTTTCCTCAACACACTCACTCTTATATTCTCACACGAACAGCCAGACACAAGCTTTTCAATGACAGCGACTATATGCCATATCTCGTTTTACTAATCTGTTAAGTAGCTATTACAGCACTTGTGTGCAGTGCTGTGGCTGTAGTCATGGTCACTGGTTTCACACATTGACTAACAGAAAAAAAAAAAGCCAAAGAAATGGCAGTTTCAGTAAATTAATTTGTCCCTTCTTGCTTTGCAATTTAAATACTCTGCAAGCAAATAGCAGACTTGGCAAGGCTGCTTCGAGACACGGGGTTCCCACTATTCAGATGATTGTTGACTGTGTAAACATGTCTTCCATTTGAAGCTACAGCAGTCAAAACAGCAGATAATGTCAACCTAATGTCTTTATTGTCTGCGTCTATTCACCTCTGCATTTATATTAAACATGACAGAAACCATCTTGTACCGTCCATAAAACTTATACTTACAGTATATTGACATTTATTTATTTTAATAGGTGTTGAATTAAGGTTTAGACATGTTATCTAACATGTCCTTGAGGGAAAGACAAACATTAGATATACGTTGTGTTTGTATAAATGTCCACAGTGAGGCATAGTTAGAGCAGGATACAGGAACAGATATGAGCCGGCCTGTGTTTGGCTGTTGTTACTGACAGGTGATCAGCTCACCTGTATTGTCTTACCTGCAGCTGACTCACACACAGCATCTATTAAGCTCTATAGTGTCAGTAACTCTCAGTGACTTAAAAAGAAACCGTGACTCAGTTTTGATATCCTGATACAGGAAATGAAACAGATGTGTTGACAAAACGATCTTAACTCAAGGTCCACTTACTCGCTTGTTCTGGAACTTTTGACTGATATCACACAGTTCTCATAAGCAGTCTGAATATGCTTAGTTGTCATGAAGCTGCGGATGTTCAACATTTACATGACTGCGAGCATCTCCTGGACTTCTTATCCATGTTGATTTAAAAGTAAATCAACAGACCTCAATGAAGACTCTGTGATATGGTCAAAAGATCTAGAACAAGCAAATACACAGACCTGGATTTGAGACTACTAACTGCTGTTATCAAGGTCAAGAGTGAACTGTACTGCTCAAGGTGATGTCTGTGTTTAATTTGTTGTTACTATACCACTTTGTCAAGATTAAAATTAGAGCTTTGATTGTTAATTAATTGTACAATCTGTACTCCCAAATTAATCCAAATCTACTGATTCATAAATAACCAATTACAGTGATGTGTTGACTGGAGCTGTTGTTGCAGGTTATTCCTTCTCGCACCTTTCGTAGATATCTCATCATCTCTCTACGGTCACTGTCCAATAAAGGCTAAACTGCTTTAACGAAGAAGTAACCATCTGTGCTGAGCCACAGGAGACTACATACAGTACATACTACAGTATGTCTGTGTAGCCAAATATTACAGTATTAACTCTACATCAGTGCTGTCACTATACTGATGATTGTTGATGCTTTCAGAGGAAATGTACTGACAAGAGTTTTCAAGTACATTGTTGTCAATTATTTGGATAATGATTGCTGATAAGTTGATGACATCCATTCATTCATTTTATTCAAGTACATAAGTTACTTGTTCTTAATGTAACTGTATTATCTAATTGTTATACATCCTTATAATTATTGAAAATTATAATTTAGATTATATCAGGATATCGTGTTAGGCAAAATCAATATCTAGTCTCATTAAGAGTTCAAACAATCAGTTCATTGATTGATTAGTTGATTGACTAACTTAATCTACAACAACTTTGATGATTCATTTATCATTTAAGTCATTTTATAAGCTTCTCAAATGTATTTGCTGGTTTTTTTTTGTCTTATATGATGGTAAACTGAAACTCTTCAATCAACTTCATATAGGACCATATTCATCATTTTATAGACATTTTATGGACAATACAATTAATTGATTAATCAAGAAAATAATCCTATTAATCAGTGATGAAAATTGAAGACATTATCTCGTTCTCATTATATCACTGAAGTGTATTTGTCATGTTTACAGTGTTCAAAAGCACTCTGAATCTTGAAGCCATCCTTTCTACCAGCTTTGATGCCGCATGTCAATTGAGCCATCGCTCAAGACTGGTGCCCTATGCTTCGAGAAACAAGAGGCTGATCCAGGATCAGAGTGACTGGTAAGGCATGACCACGGGCCGATGACCTGCCAACCCACAAACATGCTGTGACATCACTCTAAGGAGGTCATGGTAATCAGATTATCCCCCGTTACACAAACTCCCTCACTTACTCGCCACTGTGAGTCTGAGCGACAGCAACACTGCGCGGGTTAAAACGCAGAGTCACACATGCTCGTAAATACACCTTGAACAACGTCAACTGGGGATGGGATAATTTTAGACAAAAGCACCTGAGTGAGCCAAAAATAAAACTCCTGTGTTGCAAGAAATGTTCACAAAGCTTCAAACTCACATTCACTCAGTGAGCAGCAGCGTCGCGTTTTGTCATGATGAATTCCTCAGTGGGAGAATGAAGATTGTTTACTGAGCGGAGAAGACAGAGGAGAAGCTCGGGGGCCTGAGCTGTTCTGTAACTGCAGTGATGCCAAGTGGTCGGCGGTTTGAAGAGGACACCTGAGACCAGCGCACCTGGACAATGAGCTGAGGTGTAACCCTAAACTGAGATGAACCGCTGTTTATCCCCCACGCTCTCCTTCTCTTGTTCTTTCCCATCAGTCTCCTCTCTCGCTTCATACATCTATGCTCTCTCTGGTCCCCAAGCTTATTTTCTCTCCACAACCTGATCTATCCTTCCGTGTTATTCTCCCAATCTTTTGACTCACTACCTCTCTCCTCTCTCTCTGTCTCACTGTCTTCCGATGCTTTCCCCTTCTGGGCATCGCCAGGCTAATGCAAACAGCTCTTTCAGTGTGAGCGTGAGTCATATAATCACATACTTAACGATTAGCACCCACACATTTTCAGTAAGATTCATCATTCAGAGGGAAAACAGGGTCCAAACCCTTCCTGAGACATTCCTGCATTTCTTCAGTTGCTATTTTCACACAGACAATTCTCTAAATTGGGGGATTGACATTTTGCTCAGCAGCTGACAGCGGCTAGCAGCTGTATGACTCAGTGACACAGAAGCAGTGCTCATGTCACCATGGAAAGGCAGCGTTATGGTGTTGTTGCCAAGGCTCTGCTGTCCAATACGCATCTGATCCCTCATCATTACTGTTAGAGCCGCACCCAGAGGAGGGAGCGAACAGAGATGGGAACAGGAGTATGCATGTTTGAGAGTCAGAGGTGATAGAAAAGTGGAAGACTCATGAAGACCAAGAGGAGGATTGAAGATTAAGAGACATTTTGGAAGATCATCAGCGTTTGTGTTTGAGCTACACTCTCTTCTGCTGTCTCCCTCTTTAAAAGGCCTTTAGTCAGCATCCTGCATACTCCACCCATATTTGTACACTCCCTCCCCCATCACTCATGTCACTTTTGATAAACACACATAGTCTGACCTGCATCTATACACACACATACACACAAACGCACACCAATGCACTTAAGATGCTCGCTCTGTATTACTTCTTTGATGCACCAACAACTGCAACTGCGTCTTTAAACAGCAAGTAGCACAAAGGACCAAAAATAGCACAGTGAGTTGCAGAGCAGAACTGCTCTTCTTGAAGAGGGGAGGAAAGAGGAGGAGGAAAGGCAAGAGGAGGTTCAGAGAGATATGACAGGGAAAAGATGGCAGAGGGAGACCAGTTCTCCAGGACTTAGGCCTCCCTGCTGTGTTCAATTTAAGTTCCTCATCCACTGTCAGCCCTGCTAAAACCTCACATTGTACAGTGGGGCGCAATGACAACACTTGATAATCACATTTCTGCAGTGCGATAGATGATTAGGAGAGGGCCTAGTGTTTGTACATTTATTTAACTGTTCACTTATTGGTCCCAGTGGATTTCTCAGTGAATATCTGGTAAACCATAACTTTACAGACCAAGTAATAGTTTTGACCTCAAATCAAGCATCTATACCACAAACAGGTACCTATTAGAAGTGGTACAATCAATCAATACAGCAATATATTAGAGTTTTTGAAATTGTTTATCAATACATCTGTTACTAGTATAAAGTATTACTCTTATCTGAGTTTTCTATTCTGTTCTTAAATACTATAATTATTGATTTATGCTGTTTGGCAAAGATTTGTCCATTTTCTCCAATGAATAGTTTGACATTTTGAGAAACAGTTAAATGAGAAGACTCATTTAAATGAAAATAGGATGCTAGCCATGAGACAATTATTTTATCTTAATTACACATGCTGGCAGACCGACTTTGTTTCCTTTTAACAAAGCCAGGCTAGCTGTTTTCCCTTATTTCCAGCCTTTGTGCTAAGCTAGGCTAACTGCCTCCTGACTATAGCTTCATATTTCCCATACAGACATCAGTTGAGAAATGTATTCATTTTCTCATCTCACTCTCAGAAAGAAAAAAATAGCATATTTCCTAAAATGTCAAAACAATTTCTTGTGACTAACTGCCTGTTACACCACAACAAACTAATGCATCTAGCTTTTTCTGGAGCATCTAATTGATATTGCAGTTGTGATGTTTTAATGTTTTGAATATTTTGTCCAACTCATTTACACTTTGTGAGGGCAGAATTTCTGATTTCAGCCTAAAACAATCCAAGTCAACAGCACAAGTTACAGCCTCCATAATGACCATGAAGTAGAATCAACACATCTCTTAAACAGTTTCAACAAAAACTGAAAATTGAAACCTTCACAAAGGTAATTGCAGGACTGTCTCATTAGACTGCATTACTTTTAGTCTACCTATTAAAATGCCAACTAAGTGTAAATCTCTAAAGAAAAAAGTAGAACTTGAACACTACAGCTGTATTTTGTGTATTTGCTGCAGTTTTATAGTAAGTGGGTCTATATTACATCTGTGCCCCCTCACATAAGTACCCAGTGTTTGACCCCACCTATTCAGCTAAAGTTACAGTAGATGAAACCTATATCAGCTGCATTAGCTTGAAGGTCCAAGGTACTGACCTTGGACCTGTAAAGTGCATATAGTCTACTTAATGATAATATTCTGGCTCCTTCAGTTACATTGTGGTCATCTGATGGGTTTCAATCTCCCACCCAGATGCTACCACCTGCAATCATGTGTCCATGTTTAGGTCACATGATAATGACTGAAACATCTGCAGGATAACTGAGCAAACCTCATCCACTGATGATTACCAATAAATGTGGGTGAGAGCTGAAAATTTCCAGTACATGGACCCTGTACTAAGAATTGAAGGGTGTCACAATTACAGATGTTTCTGGCCTGACAAAGACCCAGCTCAGACCAAAACATTGTATGGTGTTCACCTGGAGTGTCTCAGCATTGCTCAGCTCCTATGTTTTGACCAAATTACTGTTTATTTTAGAGAGAAAACTGGTTTAGGTTTGTTGAGACAGACTTTCTGGCCCTTGACCTTACAGTGTGTGCTTCACCTCCCAAATCAACTCTGAAGAAACAGATATTATCAAATGTTTTACTTACTTACAGAGAAGGTAAATGACACTTGTTTGGAGTACTTACTATTGCTGGACTTAAGGTCTCTGTGGATGATAGGTACGAATGCCTGGTTGTGCAGGTAGTCCATCCCTGTGGCAATCTGGACAGCCCAGTTCACCAGAACCCTCGGGGGAACCTTCTTTCCTGCCAGGGCCCGGTTCAGAGCCCCTCCTCTGGCATACTCCATCACTAGGCACAGGTTGGGCTCCCGCAGGCAGACTCCACGGAGTGCGATTATGTTGGGGTGCCGGAGCATCCAGAACAGCCTGGCCTCCTGCCGTACGCTCTCTGCTGTGGCGCTGATATCCTCATCAGGGTCTTGCCTGGCAGCCTTTACTGCTACTTCCTCTCCCCGCCACACTCCTTTGTATACTTTCCCAAAACCACCAGCTCCTATCACCTCCTCCAGGAGCAGTTCTGAGAAGTCTATTTCCAAGGGGCATACACCCACCCCGCCTACCACCAGCCCTCCCGCAGTCAGCTGCTGGTAGCTGGCAGCGTCCCCCCTCGTGACGTAGTTGCTTGGAAAGATACCCACCTTGTCCTGAATCTTACCTGTCCACCAACCCTCATCCCCAGACACTTTGGAGTCTTTGGAGAGAACCTCAAGAAGGTCCCCACGCCGCAGGGTTAACTCCTCATCTGCTGTTGCCTCATAGTCAAATACTGCCGTCCAGTAGGGGTTGGGGTTGTTGGCCCCGCAGCGGTGACCAGGGTGGGAGTCTGGGGAGCCGGAGGAAGAGATGGTGGAGGAGTTCCAGCTACTACCGTTTTCCACTTGCACAACCGGAGCCGGAAACATTGGTGGTGGAGGGGTCATGTTGGGGGGCATGGAGGAAGAGGAGGAGGTAGTAGAGGAGGGGGGCCCAGGCGGGATTAGACAAGGGGGAGGCGGGGAGCAGCAGCCCCCACAGCTGGTGCAGGACAGGGGGGCTGCTGTGCTGCTCGCTCTGCCGTATGGGTTCATGGCAGCCTGACTGCTGTTTGACGCTGTCGGCCTGCCCTCTGTCAACTCAGGCACAAAACCCATACAGGGCCCATTGACTGAGACGAGGTGTCCTCAACCACCAGCAGGGGGGAGAGGGGATCAGAGGATCAGAGAGCTGCAAATGTTGTCCCCCATCACCACATCTCACTGTTGAAACTGTGCCAAATCCTGTCACCGGTTGCTGCTGTGCTGTTGCTATGCACTGTGTAAGTAACATATATTCCCAAAGGCAAGTTCATTCAGGGACAATGTACATCAGGTCAAACACAGACACTCAGATCAGAGCAGAGCAGCAGAGCAAATCCATGAGTGTAATCCTTGGAAACCTAATAGATTGCTTCCACAATTGTGTCTTTTAAAAAGCTGCCACAGTCTCTCACAGGAGACATGAATATGGGTTTATCTAGGAAGCAGCAGGTCTAATGAAATCCTCTGGAAAGATAACTTCAGTCTGATGAGTTCCTGATCAGTGAATGAACTGTGAAATTACATCTAGACATTATTTATCTCTCTGGCCTCTCAATTGCTGCCAACAATTAATAAAACAGGTACATACTTATTATGAATTCCCTACATTGCTGGTCACATAAATGAAACAGCAAAATCCGGGCCCATGTTGCCTTTGTAGTTTTGAATCTCCTGAGCCAATAAATACATTAACTCTCCTGTAGTTACTATCATCCCATTGAGAACTAGTCTCTTGACTACAGAGCTACATAGACACTCAGAGTGGTTAATAAAGCCACGGCTGATTGTCAGATTAATTTGAGTATGGAACACAGACTATTTAAGGGGCCAATAAAAACCGCAGTCTGTGTTTGAGCTGAGTAAAATCCTCTGAGCAGCGGTCCTCATTATTTCTCATCCAGCCCAGTGTAGGCGCACCCCCCCCGCCAGCCATCCCCATGAATATAGGCTGTTTTCTCTTCTATATTGCGTTTGGAAATATCCGTGGATATTCGCCCTACATCCCGACAAGCTGGTCCTGGCTAAATCCTACATGCATGGCCACTCATGAGCCGGTTCAGCGTCCCCGAATAGCCTTTACCAAAAAGGCCCCGTCCATTTTAAGACAGCTGGGGAATTACAGAAACAAGCCGACGGCAGGGCGGCAGGTATTCAATACAGAGCTGTAAAGTGGCACCATGTTCAGCATCCAGCCGAGTCTGAACACAAGAAACCCGCCTCCGTGTCTGTGCAGCGGCCTGGTGAAGTCGCCTCTGCCGGGCTACATGTGTGATGGAGACGAGTCCCCGACTGGAAAAGAAACTCTTGTGCTCCGGAGACAGTAGAGGGATGCCAGCATTTATCATTATCCTGCTGCTCCCTCAGCACGCACGGCAGTCTCGGATCATCAGTCAATAGCCTTGTGGTGAAGAGTTTTTAAATGTCCACGACCTCCTCAGGAAAGACGGCAACAAGCACACGGTGGCAAAAAGGTGGAAAATATTGTCCGCGAAGGTTTGCATGGAGGCATAGCTGCATCACAGTAGGCTATCACTGACCCGAGTGGACGAGATGAAAGAAAGAGATCCACTCCGGCTCCATGTTGCCTTTATCAATAGATCGATACCCCCTCTCCGCAATAATAATAATAATAATAATAATAATAACAACAATAATAATATTAATCGTAATAATAATAATTTGCTATTTATTATGCGCGCATAATCTTGTAGGTGTCCAGTCCAAGCTTGCGTCTTTCGCTCCAAACAGCCTAAACAGCTTTAATGTAATACGTAAACACTTGGCGTTTACTATAACCTAACCCGGACACTGAAGGTAGCAATGTCCACCGACATCATCGCATGGGCGTGTGGTTGCATCCGAGTTAGAAGGACCACCAGAGGCCGGAACCCAGTTTGCGCTCTCGGGAGTCCCTGTCGCTGCCGCTCAGCCAGCTGTCCGGACGTCCATCGTATTCACGCAGGCTTTTCCTCCTAAAAGACGTGACATTTCGAGCACCGGGCTGTCAGTCTGTGGGCTGACTCTGCATCCAAATACACCGGGGTGCCGTTCCCATTCGTGGGGACAAGCGCCACTTCTTTCGCTAATGTACAAATCAAGGGGATGACCGCCGTCTACGCACTTAGTCCCAGCCCACGAGTGCAGATCTGGGGAGCAGCTCAGCGCGCAGGGCGGAGACAAGGGCGCTACAGTCTGTTGGAACGGGACCAGGCTGTGCTAGTGGCGAGGCTGTGCTGGTGCACTGTGGGTAATGCAGTCCTTGAGGGCTCTCCTGCTGACCTACATCATTCTGGCAGCTGATATAACTAAATAATTAACAATATTAAGGAAAAGGCTGACGGAAGTTAACCAAGTACACTTACTTAAGTACTGTATTTAAGTACAAATTCTAAGTACTTCTGTTTTATCTGAGTATTTCAATTTTCTGATACTTTACATTACTGTTCCACTACATTTATTTGATAACTTCAGGTACTTTGCCACTTCAGATTAATGATACAAACTGTTACCTACAAATAAATTATGATCTATGATAGATCAAGATAAGACTTAAATGATCCCAAGGGGGAAACTTATAAGCTGCCCTGCAGTAGGTCTGTATAAAGCAACCTTAAAGTGATGTACACATTATAGCATCTAGTAATTATAATCCAGTGATATAATATATATTGCTCTGAAGTAGGCATTCTGCAAAATGAGTACTTGTACTTGCTACTTTAAGTATATTTGTATGCTCATACTTTTTTCATTTTTAAAGCAAGACTTTTATTTACAATACTATGGTACTACTGCTTTTACTGAAGTTAAATATTTGAATACTATTTGACTACTGTACATTTAATCTACACTACAGTCTACAGAAAAATAGAATTTATTTGGCAATACCTAAACTTCACTGCAAAAATGGATAATATTAAATTATTATGTAATGTAAATTGATAAAAGAGTCATATGCCTACTTTATATTGTCACGGGAACATTGAGCTTTTTTCCTGCCCACATGGTCAGTGACTAGAGAGAGAACAACAGCCCTTAAGCTGTCAGGGATTCACTGTGTTGCTCAAGGACACTTTGGCAGCTTGAGCCTCATTTTGTAAAAGAATAGTGAATATTTTTCTTAAATGACAATTTACAACAATTACCCCAAAAGGAGCTGGGGCTGTCTGTTAAGACTAGAATTAGCACAAACCTGCAAAAACATTACCAAGGGTTTTCTTTTATGCAAGGAGCGCTTGGAGTGAGGGGAAATATTATCATTTCCTTGATAAGATGAGGTTCTCAGAGAAAATGACATTACATGACGTGGTTGAGGGTCTCATGCAACCTGAGCACAGACACAAGATGTTACTGGATTTATTTTGCTTTATGACACAACCTGCAATATACTGTGTAATTGTGTTGTGTGAATCAGGTACAATTAAAATACTGACTGCTTCCTACAGGTACTTGTAGGTACAACGGAAGAAAACAATATATATATAGGGAACAGGTAGTAACAACTGGGAAACAAGCCACCAGGTTTTGTGGGTTTTTCAGGACTGCTCACCCAGTATTTATAAAAAATATTTAGAGCATAATTTATTTCTGTTGTTTTGTTACTCCCTGGTTCATCATTCTTGTTATCTTCCATTGTACATTTAAGGGAACTGGTACCTGATTATACAACACAATTAGACTGTAAATTACAGGCTGTGTTATAAAGTTTTACCCAATTATTGTGATGTTATCTAAAAAATAATACTGTGTAAGAATTTCATAGCAGTTCAGAGTAAAATCAATCATTGGGTTATTCAGACAATGTACAGTGAGAGTAATCCCACCCATCAATTTTTAAGCTGTACTGACCCCTGGTGTCTAATGAGTGAAACTCAAAGTCTTTGCTGGTGGTTCAGTGTCCTATTCAAAAACTGACATTTTCAAAAGCAGGGGTATCATTATTTGGGATTGCTGTAAATTCAATCTATACCTAAGGATATATCATTATCAGTATATCAATATATCACATTAATTTGTCCTATTAAGATTAATGGACAGAATGTTCACTTTTCGTGTATTTTTCAACTCCTTCTACTCATTCATACTTTCAGGTAGAAAATTCAAAAGCCAAAATGTTCAGAAATCTTCTTTCATTTTTGGTTTTATTCAACTTAAAAATCCCATTCATGATTTTTTTACACAGTGACAATCTAAGTTTCATGAACATTTCTGGACTTTTCCAAATGTTTGGACGACATCACACACTGAGTGGGGAGAAGCTGTTAAACTCGTCTGTAAAAACTGTGTTTAACTCAGCCTGACAGCCACAAATTTCACTCTTCACACATAGTTTTTTTGTCAGAACGTAGGCAAATTCGTCTTCTTTCACACACTTTGACAACCAAAACACAGTGACTTACAGAATTCGAGTTATGAGCCTCTGAGCAACAGGAGCACCATCCAACTGCCCCATTGGCTCCGGTGTTAACTGAGACCAAAAAATATGGAGGAAAAACAGAGAGAGATATTTCAAATCGCTGTGTTTGGCAGAGAGTCCTCTCTCAGAAATAAACCTTTAGGTGATAGGAGTTAATGTTCTTTGACTGACAAGCCAGAGTTTTAGAGGTGTGTCTCACGACAATCCCTCTTTTAACCAGGTGTAATTAAGCAGTTACCATCACTATGGAAACCATTAACTACAGCTGGGCACACAAAACGGATTCAGATCAGCTGATCAGACTTGCACACACACATAAGCGCGCAGACGCATAGATAAACAGATACACAGAGACACACAAAGACACACCCTCACACAAACATACAAGCTACCTGGTAACAGCCCCACTCTCAGGCCAGGCACCAGTCACTCATTAATCATTGCAGTCAGTTTAGCTGCCACTGAGGTGACTATGAGAGAAACTTTCAAAGCCAGTCTTATCCAGCCTCTGTGTACACATTCTTACTTTCCCTTTCTTACTTTTAAACAGGTCACGAAGAGAAAGACATTTTTTATACATAATAATTAAGCCTTTTCATAATCTTCATACGGTTCTTTAATCTCAGTTCAAGTTACACATTTCAGGCCATTCACAAAGCAGTTTGAAGTCCACTCCAATGTTCATTACTGTTAAAGTGACATAAAAACTTTATTGTCACTTGATACAAACACTTATCTCTTGTGAGCTTGACATAATTGTTTATGTTAATTCAACAATTTTTGAGTAAAATTTACTTTAATTTATAAAGTCTGTTTATATTTAAATACTTGAATGAACTAAAAAAAAATGTTATGTTCATATGATAACGTAACAAAAACACAAAACTGAGTGTTTTGTTGTCTCAACATAAAACTGCCACAATTTTCTGCTTTTACTGACTTATTATTTTCTAGTACACATACTGTAGTAAAAAGCAACATTACATTTAAAGGTTGAGCTTCCATTTCTTTATGTATCTTAAAATCTTTAAGTAGAGAGAATATTCAAGATGGTGTAGCACAAGTTGCAGCTAATTGGCAGAGCTGGCTTGGTGCTGAGCTTTCTTCCCATTTTTCTTTTTTTTCCACAACTATTGTGTTCCGTTTGCGCGCACACTTTTGTAACCATGTTACACCAAATGGACTCAACAAGATGAACATCTAACTTGTGGCTTTCTCGCTACTGTTTGGTTTGTTTACTCTCTGGTCGGGGCAGCTCGTGTTCAGCCATGTAGCAACTGTTTACACCAGGGATCAGGACGAGCTGGTGACACTAACCCAGCATTAGAGGGATTACAGGGAGTGTAGCAGCTAACTGGGCTGCGATGTCCGCACTAGTGGCCAAACACTGAAACACAAAGGCATAGTGGTAATGCTTTTCATTTGTTTTATTTACTTAATCTAGGAGTTTTTCTTTCTTAGCCCTCAAAATTCACATATACAAACAATAAATAATTGGACACACCAGTTTTGATTTGTAACATATATAGATTTATTAGCAATATTTGACAGTAGTTGTCTTTTAGAGGTGCACACATTTAGTTAACTTTGTCAATTTTGCTATATTAGTTTCATAAACTTAAGTTATTTAATTTCTTGAAGTTAATTCAGTATTCTTTGAGTTACCATTACCCAGGCCATCAAAGTGAGTCCCAGCTCCATCAGACCTGCTTTATGCACACAACAAGAGATGTTTGGTAACAGAAAATAAACAAGTTTAAACAACATAAAATAAATAGTGCAATGTACAATTACAAATGTTTCACTATATTTTAAAAGATTTTTGTTATTTTGTAAATATTTGCTGAAAAAGTATATTATAATATTGTAATAACTTAGTAACTTAACCACTATTCCTGTGGTGGCAAGTTTACATACATTAGTCAACTATAACTGACCACATAATCAAATAATTTATGAATAACTAATGAAGTCATCACATTGCAACTAATTTATTTACAAAAAGAACAGGTTACAGTAATATTGCCATGGATGATAAAGTCCATATTGTGTCAATATCTTTGTTATCCATCAAATGACTATTATATGTCAGACTACAAGCCAATAATTAAGCCATTTTGAATTTGTTTCCACAAAGAAACAACTGCAAAGGACTGAGATTCTGCAGATTTTAGAATTTTACATTCCAAGTTTTTACTGAAAAATTAACAATAAGTTATTGTAGAATTTGTATTAACCAGTGATGGCAGCAATCTTATACAATTTAATAACTAATGTCTTATCAAAGTTTGACAAGTTGTGCACTTTCATTACAAACAATCGTAAACAGGAAGTAAAAACATCCAAGGCATTTTGAGTCCTGATTATATTAAAAAAAGTATTTTTTCCTGTATAGATTGTGATTTATAATAATTTGATTTAAACAGTGTCTGTATGATTAGATTAATTTATGTACAGTCAATGTACAAACATATTAATTCTTTGTCTTGTTTTTGTAATAATCTCTGTCTCATTCAAAAATAAATAAAAGCAATATTTTATTTTTGTTATTGAAACTGTTGCACACAAATTTCTCCTGCTTAGTCAATATGGCAAGCAATTCAACACTCATTCAACAGGGATCACTTTGTTTTGTATTTTGTTATCTCACCATCCCATAGATAGTGGCAAAGGAAATATCCTGACATACTTTATCAAATCTGGGGAGTTTTAAACAGTAAATGTAGTCTGCAACCTTGGCTCAATGTAAAACTTATTTCTGAAACTGAGATAGGTTTTGTACATGCACACAATTACTCATTCAAGTGAAAGAGGTTTCATGTATAATGTCAGTTTGATATGAAGTAACTAACAAATACAAACAATCTTCGCCAGATTCAAGATTCATCACAGTAAGATGTCCTGAAGACTGAGGCTGATATTATGATTGATACAATGTTTAGGTCACTGGAACGGAAATGAGGAAAAACAGGTCTAATGTAGACCTGTTTACCTCTGTCTGGGTTTTACCAAACCCATGTGTATTATGTAGAGAATTCTGGCAAATTCAGTACCTTCCCTGTGGAACTGGATTAGCTTTTTAGATTAGAGCCTATATTGGTGTTGTGGGAGTAAATTGGAGGGGTCTCCCCCGGCAGCTAGCTTTCTGGTTTGTAGTGGGACATAAGAATTCAAATAGGTCTTGCTTCTTTGGATCCATCTTTTTCCATCGTTACTTTAGTATGTTTGCTTGCTTGCTTGGAGAAACCACTTTCTTCAGTCTACTAGCATTTTCTACACAACAGTCCTCCTTGTGGCCGTTTTTGCATCTTTTTGTAGTCGTTTTATATTAATTTTGTGTTCCATCTCTTTTTGGTGATTTGGCAACACTTTATGATCAGTTTGTGTCTCTTTGTGGTAGTTTGTCATTTGTGTCATTTTAGAGATCTCGGTTCTCCAACTCTCCAATCCTCCAGTTCAGTGTGTTGCTCACACCTTTTACAGACAGATGCTGAGGTGGAAGTCGAGGCTGTGACCTCTCTGTTGTGTTACTCACAGCTCACCATAATCACTGGTTCCCACTGTCGTCCAATTATCAACACCATCTTCTGAGACATGTCAAATCAGGATGAGTACAATGAACAGCTTGTAGGTTGTGGTCCAGCATCAGAGCTGATCAGAATGCTTTCTGTATGGCTGCTACATTGTTGTGTAAGACCCCACAGCAGGCTGGTCCATAAATAAAGCCTACAGGATACTGCAATGTATAAAACCTGATACAATAGCGTATACACATTTATGCTGTTCCATTAGAAGCACAAAACTTGGACACATGGAATAGCAGAATTACCAGATCGCTGCAAAAAGTCACCCTCCAACACCGTCCATTTCAGACCTTTCACCTGCAACTGTAAGTATATGAAAAGGTAAATTATTTAACCAGGCAGGTCACCAGTGAACATGTTCCCAAAGTTGCTCTGATTAAATCTAAACAGACAGGCTCAGCACACGAATAAGACGTGTCACTTAGCTGATAGAATCGGTTTTGAATTGGTATGATTAACTTATTATTAGTATATTTATTATTATTTGCTTTCTTTTGTTTTTTTATATATGTATTGGTATGATCGTAACTGGTTGACAAAAGAAGAGAAAATGTAAATTTAAAATAAATCTAGAAGTTGGTGGAACTAAATGTACATGTTCTTTAATAACTCTGTGATTTATCTTATCATTTATTTATTTTTTTGGTTAGAAATGGCTAAATGGGGTTAATGATGTTTTTGTGTTGCTTGCAGCGGGTGAGCCACTGCCTTGATGGTTTTTCCTATTCTGTAATGATTTTGATTTAACTGCTTTCTTCAGTGCCCACCCCATGTTGCAGTAAGCTGGCATCCTGTTGACAATATTAAACCCTGAATGTGTAGATTGTGACTTCCTCCTGCACCAGGTTGATGTGTTCTTTTGCTCCATTACTCTTATACTGTATCTAATACAAATGTGATGAAGTGGTGTGTGTGTGTGTGTGTGTGTGTGTGTGTGTGTGTGTGTGTGTGTGTGTGTGTGTACCTGCTGCCACTATACTAGCTGAATAAAAAACAAACTGTGGTTTTAGGAATTAGTTTGAGTCTATTACCGGTACTTTTTTAATATTTAACAATTAACTTAACTTCTGAATCTATCACATAACAGTTTTTAAATTTACCAGAGCTGGTTTGTGTTATACCAACTGGCTTCAGAGGACTGATCATGTTTAGCGACCACAAGGTTGTGCTATTGACTAATTTGTGAGGATGCATAAAATCTAAATTTGAACATGCAATATGATGAATATACACAATGCTTCTCTAATTTTATTTCTAAATATGTTTATATTCAGATATAGTTTCTTGTGCCTTTAATATCACAGTAAAACACAGTTCTCTCCACTTTTACATTTACTCAAGTACTGTACTTCAGTACAACTTTGTCCTTTACTTGAGTATTTCCATTTTCTGCCTCTTTATACTTTTACTCCACTACAATTTGGACAGAAATATTGTACCTTTATACTTAAAGCCCACTACATTTATTTGATAACTTTAGTTACTACTAAACCTTCCTACTTATCTACTTATGACTAGTACTAGAGTTAATATACTTCGTTAGTATCCACCATTCATTTTCTCATGTCTGTTTGCTGCAGGTGCCGGATTC
Source organism: Trachinotus anak (assembly GCF_046630095.1). NCBI lineage: Eukaryota > Metazoa > Chordata > Actinopteri > Carangiformes > Carangidae > Trachinotus > Trachinotus anak. The sequence goes on from NW_027273865.1 coordinate 13,994,735, forward strand.
ACTTATGTGGATGTAGTTTGTATTAACCAGTGATGGCAGCAGCAGTATGTTCAATAGTACCTGTTGAACTACATTGCATTATGTTGACAGGTGTTCCTATTATTCAGATCAATGAGGGTATTTTAAACAAGGCTAAACAATCTCGTATGACGCAGTACAGTTCAACAGCACCACAAACTACATCCTCCAAAATGGCCATACAGTTGAATCAACACCTCTTTAACACAGTCTCAACAAAAACTGAACATAATAACCTTCCTGAAGGCGGATTCGTTGCAGGACTGTTGCATTAGGCTGTATTATTTTAGCAAGATGTTCTTATATGTGTTTTTCACAGTATACAGCATGTCCACAGTCAGTAGTAGTAGTAGTTGTGTGCTGCCCCCTGTGTGTTACTATTAGTAGGTTGCACCAACCGGAATCGCGCAGGCGCAGTGGGGGCGGGCGCAGCTCCGCCGCGGTGTCGGTTGAGTATTCTTGGCAGCGTCTCGCCTGGTGAACAGACAGTCGACCGTCGGTCAGCGAGTGTTTCCACAATGTCTGGAGAAATATTTTAACGGAATAGGAGCCCGGTGAAAACAGCGGAGCGGCGTCAGGTGAGCTGTGTGCTCTTTCGGTTTTCTGTGAACAGCCTTAGTTGAACAGTGCGGGCGATTCAAAAGCCAGAAAAGTGACGAGCGAACTAAACGTTAGCGAGCAAACAGCGAGAGACGCCGAGCCGACCAACTTCACTCAGCGCAGAGAGCAACCGCTTTACTACGGCTCGGCCGTTAGGTTCACGGCCACCGGGACCCGGTCTTACCGGCTCTGTGCTCCGCTTCGACCTCTGGCCATCCAGCAGAGTAGCTTTATAGCCTCAAATACACCGCCACCCGCAAAAATGTATTAGCCACAAAATATTCTACAACCTTCCTCCTCATTAGGGCTCCAGTGCGCATGCCTCTTGTGCTCTGCAGACTTCGGATTTGTAGTTTTTCGTACCTGAGTTCATATCAGTTGCGAGGGCCAAGAGAAAACGGTAAAACTACAAGTTCCAGACAATGGGAGCTTTGTTTGGGAGCGCAGCTAGCCAGCTAGTTAGCCTGGACGAGCTTTGAATTTCGAGTAGTTGTGCTGCAATGGGAAGTTGCCTTGGCTGGAAATTTGTTTTAGAATGAGCTGCATGGGAAATATTTTACACACGCGTTTTTTTTAATGGTAGTTTCGCAGTAGTTGTAAATGCTACCGGTTTGCCGTCATAGGTTGTGCAACATGTTTTAATTGTGGTGATAAAAGGAGGATTGATCGCGCTCCTGCGTGTTTGGACATGCAGACTCTGTCCAGCTGTCAAAAGACGTGTGTGCACAGTGCGCAGGATTTGCAGGCGCATAGTAGATATACTGTGTGTGTGTGTGTGTGTGTGTGTGTGTGTGTGTGTGTGTACTGAATGAGGAGGTGATGATGCCCCGGCGTGTCGTCTCCCTTTCATAGAAATCCCCCAAGTTGCTGCCGTATTCCCCAGCTCCGAGGAAATGACACGTCGAGGAAAAGGATGATGGATCTGTCGTGCAAGAGCAGCAGAGCACGGGAGCGCTGCACATATTCCTGGCATCATTTACTCTGGTTGTCTTCCATCTGGAACTAATAGAATAATTATTACCAGGGAACATCAGAGAAAGATCAAGTGTCTTAAAGTGGTTATCCTACTGCTTACACGCCTGTAAGCATGGATGGGTTTTGAGACAATGGGCACCTGGGCACAGACATGTAAAAGGCCCCCACCCCTCCTCCATCAGAGCCATAGCACTTTTCCACTGCATTGTATCAGCTCAACTCAGCTCACCTCTTTTGGTTTTCCATTGGTACCTGGTACTTTTGTTGGTACGACCTCCCCCGAGGTTCCAAGTGAGTTGAGGCGATACCAAGAGGTGACAGAAAACATTTCAGTCTATTGATTGGTCAGAAAGAATGGCCACTATTGCATCATCATTGTGTGAGATGCCATTTATAAACATTAATATTGTGTAAGGTAAACATTTTTAAACACCCAAGGGACTGTACATCACTGCTCACTGTAGCCTGTTACATTTTTGTTAGTGCTGCACATTCAATAAGACAACCCACAAAAGGACACCATGGTCAGTTGAGGGGGTACAGACATTTCTCTGTTTGGTTTCCCGTCAGCATCCTCCATTGTTCATATGTTTGTGGCGTTGAAGATGACATCAAGATGGCTTCATGTGTTGTCACTATAGTAACAATGCCACACTGAGGGGGTACTATCTGCAGTGGATTAACAAATACCTTGTACCACAAGCAAGTGGAGTTGAGTTGGTAGAAGTGGTGGAAAAAAAATGCTAAAAGAGCCACAGATTCAAAATGAAGTTTTGGTTTTGTGTGTCTTTGCAGCCGCATTGTGTGTTTTGTGTTGTTTGGTGGTTGTTTTGTATGTCGTTGGGGTCATTTTCTGTCTCTTTCTGGTCATCTGTCTCTTTGTGGTGGTTCTGCGTATCTTGTATTTTTCCACTACACTTGCACAGTTGCACTTTTCTTGGTCAATTTGTTTTCTTTTGTGGTAGTTTGGCGTCTCTTTGTGATCATTTTGCATTTCTTTGTGGTTATTGTGGTGGTCATTTTTGACTCTCTGTCGTTGTTTTGAGTCTCTCTGCAGTAATTTGACTTCTCGACTAGAAATATTACCAGTCGCTTGACATTGAGCTCTGGTCCAGGGGCATCCTCACCACTTGGGCCACTGGGCCTGTGCCCTATTGGCCCATTCAGTAATGTGTCCAGCACGTGTTGAGCACAGCAGTGCCCACTGTTTGCTGTCCAATGGGGAAATCCAGCACTCCATCTTCTGTTTGAGAGCAAATCATCATTTGAATGCTGACCATACAGTTCTGAATGGTAAAGTTTATGTTGAATAGTAATGACATGGTTCTTCATATTATAAATCCAATTTCCTTTGATCAAAGGCTGGGCAACAGAGAGAGTGAGTTATACAGTGCTCTCTTTTTATAGTTTCCATGAAGAAATTTCCATCCTTTGCATGGATTTTTGAAAATGTTACATATTCAAAGCAAAACTAAGCAGATTAGATATGTATGGACTGGGAACTTTGTTGTTAGCTGAAAATCTAAAGCATGCCTCAGTTATTGAGTAAACAGAAGTTATGTGTCCTGCTGAATGATACTTGGATCAGACATGGTGGTCTTGTGAGACCTTATTGTTAGAGACAGTCTACATTCAGGGGTCACCTTACTGTTCACAACCTTCACTGTTGTATCTCAAACATGAATTACACACTTACTTTATATACTTGCTTTCTGTCTTCTTTTGTAAATCAAGGAATAAATTCTGCTGGTATGTTTCAATGAAGGTTGTTGAAATTCTCCTTTCATCCGTGTGTTATGCGATTTGGATATTGCACTTGGCGATATTGAGATTTCAATAATGTTTTGATAAATTGTTCAGCCCCAGTATATTTCTAGTCAAAACTTATATCTGGGAACGCTCCAAGAGCTCATATGGTTCATACCTTAAATTTTCTCTAGAATATGTTTTGCTGCCAATAGTACACAATTTTGGAAAGTACTGCCAGGTCAACGATATCTATATAAGCATGTTTATTTTGGTATTTTACAATGATAGCACATTATCACACACTGTGCATATCTACACATATTTCATACCTTTGGACCCATGTCACATCGTTGTAAAGCCCCTCCAGCAGTCAGCTTGTCGTTGGCTCCACTCGGTATCAGATAATGAGTGCTTACAGTCTGTGATCTTTAGGAGCGTCATACATTTTCTGCTACTTATTTTGTACTTGTAGTGTAGACAGCTGTGGGAACAAAGGATCCTGTCTTCAAAGAGAGCTGAATGTGGGCCACCTGAGTTATTTCACCTGTAAACATTTCATTGAATCACCATATCCTATCTCAGTAGAGGTGACTCATCAGCTGTTGATTCTCCCTTGTTCCTTTGTTCTAGACAAAGATTTTTAAGGGACTCATACACTGGCATGTAGTCATGGTCATCTGCTTGGTTTTTCCAATGAGGTCTCTTATGTTTTTAGGGAAGCAAAAACAGTGTTTTGGCACTAGCTCTGGTTAGAGTTCTCCTTTCCCAACCGCGACACCTTGGCAGCCCTCCTGCTTTTTGTAATTTTAGAACGAAAGTCTCTTGCCAGGTTTCTATTTAATCCTTGGAGGCGTCTTAGTTAAATAAAGCTTAATAGAAATGAACAATTGTGTGTTTTCACAGTGTGTGCAAGGACACACACACTTGAGCACTTCAAACTACATGCATCACAATCATTGGGTGTATCCTGACAGGTCACAGAGAGGGAGGATGATACCGTAGGCTAAGGATGCCATCTGGTCTATGTCAGGGTGCTTAGTGATGGCTGTTGGTGTGTGTGTGAGGGTGTATGTACATATGTGTGGGTTTTAGGGGAACGAACATGATATTCTTTCGAACTTGATCTCATAGTGTTAAGCCATTGTTAGCTGACTTTTCTGCTACAAGGCTACAAACATTCATTTTTTAATTGAAGTGTATTTCAAACTGCTCTCTGTTTATTGCAGGCTCATACTGTTGTTTAATACTTAAACCCATGTCAGTGGTCAATCTGAATGGGTCAGCACACATCACCACATCTGGCACCACAGCCTCCTTCCAACCTGGGTTGAATGCAGTTTGGGCATTAATATACTGGAATGTACAGGTGTTTCTGTTTGGATCGACAATTTTAGTTCACCCTGGGGATGACCAAACAGATCTAGTTGAGTCAATATTTTCACAGTAGTACAGTAATCAAACTCACTTATATATGTGTTATATTGAATGATATTAGACTGAAAACAACATGTCTAAGCAGAGCAAGGTAAGTTTGTTTAAGTACGGCATCTTAAAATAAGGCAAATAAATTAGATAAAATGAATTACAGCATTTAAAAACAACAAATAAACTCTACTCTAAAAATTACACAAATACTGCAGTTATGGTGCAGTAATATGTACAAACTCCAGACACTGTACAAATCATAATATTCACATATATGTTGTTGTTTAAACAAAATCAGCCTCATCTAACAAGACCGTCAGAAGGAGAGCAAAACAGAAACTGGGAGCACATGGCGTGGGCGAGAGCCAGTGTGCATGCAGAGAGTACTGAAAATGAAATGTTATTTCATAATTATGTAAGGTAGTGTAGTTATGTCACTGTTGTGATGCTTGTTCATGAACCTAATGATGGCTGTGTAGACCTTTACATTGCAAATAAAAATACCAGCAGTAACTAGTGTGATCGTGCGCAGAGATTTACCTGTGACAGTGGTCTCATGTAAATGTGTCAAACGGGGGTTGAATGTGTTCAGTAGACCTGCGTCATACACGTGTATTAGTCAGAGTGCAGGTGTACAGCTTAAGATGAAATGGCATTAGACCACCAACAGTGTTGCATCCCCCTCTCTCCACTCACTTTGATGTATTTGCCTCCCTTGAGGGTCTTATCCATAAGTCAGCATGGATGACAGTGTCAAGAGGTCAGAGATTTACACATAGAGGAGCACACCATGTTTTCTGAAATGAGTCACTGCTTTATGGCCTTCTGTGCAGCTATAAAACATTTGCTAGGTAGGCAGTTGATCTATCAAGCCTGCCTCCCATCTTTTTTTCTGCTCACTCCGTCAGAGGTCAAACTCCCTTAAGGTGTTGTTTACCAATCTGTGTCTTATCAGGAAGGAGGATGAATCAGAGAATCACAGTCCTGCGTGTAAATGTTCAAAATGTGCTTGCATTTGCCAGATAGTGCTGCACTTTTGGTCTTATTGTCAGAGGATAGGGTCTTCTCAGTTTGGATATAAGACAGAATGGGACTCCCAGGCGTATAAGCAGAGGCTACATCCCAGGCTGCATCTTTCTTCTCTTGACTCCTCTCTGTGCAGGGTATGTTTGACTGGGGTAAATATAGCCTGTTGGTTTTAGCTCGAGGATAAACACAGATGTTGAGGAGGTCTTTCTTGCCACAGGTTTGCTTGCATCCTCCCCCTGGTCAACGATGGCAGCAGAGGGAGAGAGGAAGAGAAAAAGCCACCACCATCCATCTACAAAACACTTAAACAGGGTTATTGGACTTAACACTAAGCTTTCGATAGGGTTATAGGAGGCTACAAAGCATTTAGACAGCCTGTCAAAGTGCTGTACATAAAGAGTGATTTACAAAGGCCTGTATGTGGCTGTCCATATAGCAATTCAAAGTGGAAGCCACTCCACAGATATACAAATGGATGTACTTAACCCTGACAGGAGTGTAAACTTGAGTATTTGGATCTGTGTTTTCTGAAGTAGAGGAGACCTTAAAGATTTTCACAGACAAACATATAAGCAAACCAGGTCTGAATGGGTTAATTCTGATTTCTCACACTGAATCCCAGGCCATGAGGGGTGGGAATTGCTGCGATAACTGGCTATGGACCTGCTAAGTCCCTGAACAGTACTGAATGTGTTAATCTCCATAACATTAAGAGCTCTTATCTATAACTCTGCCCCTTTTGTAATGTTTCTCTCCAGCCTATATGCCTCTCTCAGAAGAGACTGATGTTAAATGGTGTTTCAGTGCTGTGCTGTAAGAAACTGTTGATAATAGAAGCACAAATCATGCATTTGGTCTCTGGGGAACAGGCTTTGTTCTAGAAACTTCCAAAGCATTCACATACACATCCATTAACATATATTGTCATGGAGCTGAGAGGGGAAGCCGCCACCTTTCCCTGTAATGTCTTCATTCTTCTTCCTTCATGTTACTTGTGTTGAGTTTGACTGCTGCGTTAAGGGGAAGAGTGTGTTGCTACACCTGCTTCGTATCTGTCCCACATAGGGTTGACAGGTGGTATATATGTGTGTGTGTGTGTGTCTGTGTTTCCACAAAGAGCTCTGTCATGGCAGAAATGTTCTGGAAAGAGGAAATCCTGCATGACAGGATTAAGAAACAGCTGATTCTGTCTCCATCTGTTTTTATGTAGCGAGGAGTAAATTAACCTTGTGTGCCCCACATACACATGAGCTTGACCATCACACACCTGTCAAGTCTTAAGATCACTTGCTATCCCTGTTTTAGTCTGAGTTGCAACATAGAATATTAAGGCTACGCTGTAGTTAGAAAATATCTATACTGTAATTGTGGTATTGATTTAAAAAAAACAAAAACACTAAACACCCTCAGGTTGCAGCTCTTGAAGAGAGGATGTTTCATTCTTTTCTTTGCCATATATCATTGTAAAGTAAATTAGCTACAGTTTTTTTTTTTTTACCACTTTCTTGACACAGACTAAGCAATGGATAGATTAGTCAGATAAATAAATGGCAGATTAAGTGACAATAATCATTAGTTAATTTCTAATTTCTGTTTTACTTTAACTATATGTTCACACTAGGGCTACAACTAATTATTATTTTCATAAGTTAATAATTTTGTTTATAGAATGTTGGAATCAGTAGAAAACTGGCTTTTATTTTAAACTAAATAAAACAACAACTAACGATCATTTGATTATAAGAGTAGTTGCCAATTAACTTGGTGATGATCGATAAATATTTGCAATTCTAACTGATTATTCATTTAGTAAATTAAATGGCAGAAAATGCCCATCACAAAGCCCAAGTTGGTGTCTTCATATAGCTTATTTTTATCCAACCAACAGAAGGTCCAAAAGACCCAAAGATGTTCAGTTTCCAGTGAAACACAGAAAAGCAGCAAAATATTCACATTTGAATATCTCAGCAATGAATATTTGGTATTTTTCCTTGGTTAATGACTTAACCGAATTTTGTATCAGCTGACTGAGCAAAAATGGACAATTCATTTCAGCATTAGCACAAAATATGAATGCGGATGCATCAATAAGGGGATTGAGATGTTTGAAATCAGTGATCGAAAGTGTTAATGTGAATGTGGAGTTTGAATGGCCCTTTATCCCAGTCAGTATCCTGAATCACTGGATCAACGAAAGGTTGTAATGATCGACCCACTATGCCTGCACAGTGAGTCAGTCCTTCATCATGAAAGATATGCATCAGCTCTCTCTGTGCTGCCTGTTAGAGGTCAAGCTGTTGGACAGGAAGTGAGTGAGTACTGAGGAGGATGCGGGTGTGCTGGAGATGAGTGTTGCTATGAATCAGGCATTAGGCGTCAGTGAGAGACGTGGCCTTACATTGCAGAGATCAGTCACCAAGACAACTGACCAGCTCACAGGACATGAGTAAAACCATTCTTTCCAAGCTTAGAAAAATTTGTCTCCAGCATGCAGCTTTTCTTTTACCATTCATTGTAGGCATAGTTTAAGATTAGCTCATCCTAGCTTCTGGAGAGGAGCCACACTGCCTCGGACTGCATGCTGGGAAAAAGAATAGTTGGAGAAAAGGGTGTAACACCAAACACCATCAGGAAATGTGTAGATAGATTTGCATGTTTCCCCCTTCCTCTGTCTCTCAGGATGTTTTGCTTTTAGTGACCTGTATGTCCTTTTTAAAACACAGACAGCTAAGCACATGCGTACACAACCTCATGTGTTTGTTTATGAGTCAGGGTGGGAATGGGTGAGTTTTAAAGATGTTTTTTGTTACTCTTTCTCTCTCTAAATGTGAAATGTGTCATGAAACTACATCAAAAGTCAGTGTTTCTTTGTTTTCCCTCATTTTGTGGTATGTGCGCAGAGAGGCATGCATACATACTAACGGTCTCTCCCTCCCTCTGCCTCTTCACAGCTCAGATCTCAGGGTATGACTGCTGACTGTGGAGCCATTGTTTTAATGCTAATTGAGTATAGCATGTGGTCATTCCATGAATGCTTCTTGGCTCAGTTTTTTATGGTACTGTATCAAAATGTGCATTTTTTTTCCTCCTCATTTCCAAATCAGATTTGATACTGTGATGGAGGCTATTTAGTGGGCTATTTCCACACAAGTTCATTTGGTCTACTCTGCACAAAGAGACTCTGGTATGCTAATGTGTTTATGCTGTCGCTGTGGCAGGGCAGTGCAGATAATATGTTAAGTCTGCTCTATAACAGGGACATAAGGGGATTTCTGAGAAACATACACTATACAGCTGTTTGGTTTTGGGGCTTTTTGAAAATCTTGCTGTGTATCTAATCCTGTGCGTGCGTGCGTGCGTGCGTGCGTGCGTGCGTGCATGCGTGAGTATACTATGGCGATATAAGTCAAAATCAATTCTATATAGTCATAGATTTGTGTTTCCTGGAGTCCAATTGTCATCAGATAACCAAGCTCAGGGTTCAGACTGGAAAATGCAAGGGAAAGAGGGGTATTGTTTCAGGTAATGGTGAGAAGATGAAATATTATAGATCCATGTAATAGATCCATGAGTTTGAAGGCTTATTAGATGCCAAATCGTTGCACACTGATTTATGATACTGTGAGGAAGAATTTAACAACTCTGCAAATTTATTACAGTAACGTTCTTTATATCCCCCACCGCAACTATCTTGAGGTAAGCAGGTAGAATTACACCAAAGTCATCCACCAGAAATTTTCACTTGCATATGTTTGAATGGCCAATACACTGGATGACAGATGATAAGTTCAACTTTTTTGCTAGACAGCGGCTTTTTTGACAAGGAACCCTGCTGTGCCATTGCTCTGGCTTCATAGAAATGAATGAGGGGGCTGTGTTTTTTCCACACAGTGCTAATGTCTGTCAGAACATGGCCTTAATCTTCCTTTATATGTAAAATATGGCTGATGTAAACCACAGTTCCACGGCTTTCCAACAAGCTTTCAAAACAAAGACTAAAGTGTAGTGCAGAGTGTGGGAACACTTCATGAAATGCAACCATAATATACTGATAGGCATCCAAAAACTACAGAAAGGGACCTTCAGTATCTTCTGGTTGTAGTCTGACTGTTTCTGGCTGCCCTGAAGAAGATCCATTTGCCAACTTTTGAAATAACTAAAGCTCCATGGAGATGACAAAGCTTCGTAAAACTAGGAGTAAATATTCATACACTGGTGCTTGTAGCATAAGGTAACCTTTTTACCTTTATCTGTAATATTGAGTATCTATGGCATAGCATACCAATGCAATATGTTGGTAATTAGTTAAACTATATTTTTCTAAAATACAACGTAAATCAACGTAAATCAACGTAAATCAACGTATATCAGTGTTAGTCACACTTAATAGTTATAATCTGTAGTGAAAGTAACTATGATCATGTCCAGTCCAAAAACATTTCATACACTCTGTATAGTTACATGCGGATAATGTTTAAAAAGGAAGTGTTGAGAGGGAAACTGTAGTGTGGCTGCCACTGCTCCGAATCCCTTCCAATAAACCCTCTGTTCATCCTGCACTATACACATATATACACAACGTCCTCCTTTTTTTGTAGCTTTTTTTGCTGAGCCTGAGCCTGAGATGCCTCCTGAGCTGTTACTACATGTGAGAACTTGTATGCCTTCCAGAGCTTTTAAAGTGCCTGATTAAATTAGTAGTATTGTAATTAGCTCTACTGATGCCACCCGTTGAAACACTTGCATTGCAATGCTTAGCTCTTTGACTGTTCAGTCTTCAGGTTGAAGTAGTTCCACTCTCTCATACTTGCCCATTTGCTTTCAGACTATGCACAGCACTGCTGTAAGTAATGGGTGACTCTTTACCATTTTATGGTAAATACTCCTTCATTTCAGTTGATGACCATCAGAAGCATCAGTTATCGATGTGTAATTATTTGTTGCCTAAGATGGTGATGAAAACAGCTGTTGTTTTCCCAACCAACTTTTGTGTGTCTCTGCAAGTGTGTGCGTTTCATGGCTTGAGTGTGTGCAGCATGACAGCTTTGTTAGCTGTCCCGTAGGAGTAGGCAAGAGAGAAGTGGAGGGGAGAAGGAAGTAACAGAAGTTTGGGTGTTGCTCCACACAACAGCAGAGGCTGTTATCATCGTGGGAGAGGAGATGGATGAGCTGATAAGTCAGAGGGAGCGAAATGGCCTGACAGGGGAGGAGGGAGAGGAAGACAGACAGAGGGAGAGGCTAAAATGGAGGTCTGTTGGTAGAAGAAAGCCAGCCTCTGCTGCCAAGTTCTGATTAGATAATTGTCTGGTTCAGTGTGTCAGTCTAAGGCTTCACCTGAGAAATAATAATGATAATCAAAAGAAGGAAAGACAAAGACGGAGAACAAACCACAGTGGAAGTGAGTGATGATAAAAAGTGTGTGAATCTGATACAATCCCCCCCAAGAGAGAGGTGGGAGCCTCAGAGAGCGAGTGAGGGTGTATTGTGTGTGAATCTGCAGAGGAAATGCACCGTCTGTTGTGTGGTTGTCTCTGGAGAGGGTTTGTCTGTGGAGCAGATCTCCGCTCGCTGTGATGAGTACGATTAAGAGATGCAACACGAAAAGACTTAGAAGAAAGAGGCAGGAGACAGTGGAGGTTTTGTCTCTTTGCTGCAGATACCAGGTGACTGTGTGGGTTTTTGTGTGTGTGTGTGTGTGTGTGTGTGTGTGTGTGTGTGTGTGTGTGTGTGTGTGTGTGTGTGTGTGTGTGCGCGCGTGCATTGAAGGTCACTGCTATCACCCCACCCCTGGTTGAAACTTGCTTGACCCACTTTGTTGCCCAAAGGCGCTCAAACACACACAACGCCTCCCTCCTCCTCTGTCTCAGACATGCACTTAGGCAACCTCTCTGCTCCCTTCCCTCTCCCAGACATGAACTCTGTCACTTCTCTCAGCTCGAACACCTCAACACCCACATGGCTGCATCCATTAAGCACATTTCTGCCATGCAGTTACTGCAGATGCTCTTTTTTCCCCTTGATGTGCATGTACACACTCACATGCACAGTTGTCTACAGAGGGCTGTTTTTCCAGTGGTTCCCACGTCTGAATTTGACAGGAATGTTGGCAGCCCCACAGGGAGCCTCGAGGCTGTGAGGATTTTTTCCCTCTCTAACAAAGGAATAGTTCAACATTTTGACAAATACACTTATTCGCTTTTGTGCAAAGACTTAGATGAACCTGGATCCAGTAGGTGGATACTTTAGCTTAGCATAAAGATGCAAGGGGAAGCTAGCCTGTCTCTGTCCAAAGACAACAAAATCCGCCTACCAGCACTTCTAAAGCTCAGTGTATCTCGTCTGTTTAATCCATACAAAAACCAAAATGTAAAAAAATAAGTTGTGGTTTTAAGAGGGGTTAGGTACCAGAATATTTCTTTACCGAATGCCCTGACTTCCTTGAGCCAGGCTTGCAGTTTTCCCCCTTTTGCGGTCTTTATACTAAGCTAACCTAATTCACTCTCGGCTCTAGCTCCAGTTTTAATGCAGAAACAAGTAACTCTCAGCAAAAAAGTGAATATGCATATTTGTCAAATTATTCCATTAAATTTTCACTTTCCCCTCTCTTAACTTTTCCTCCCTTTTCTCTTATTTTTATCTCTAAACTTTTTGTCATTAGACACATTTTTTCACTCCACACCACAGCTGTCTGCACCTGGAAAACAAGTAACCCAGTGTATGCTTTTGTGAGCACATGTGCTGCTCAGTGTGGGTTCGCACATGCATGCGTGTGTGCATGCATGGCTGTAGAACCACACCCTGGACTCACGCCATGCTTTAAAGCAAACACAGAGAGAAAGAGAGGGGATGTCTGCGTGGATTTATCTTGTTGTGACAGCGCTCTGCTCTAGTTTAGGCCAGGACAGTGATGACTCTGGATCGCAGGCTGAAGAATGAGGAAAATGACAGCTGCGCAGGCCTTCACACCATCCCTGCTCTTATAGCCTCAGCCAAGTTTGAGGAACAAAGTGATGATGGTGATCCGGTGGTACATTCCCTCTGTTGGAGTTTCATTTGAGTCTGCTTGGAACAGACACACCTTCCACTTGGCTGTCATTTCTGGCCAAATTCCACTTCAGAGATGCCGCTGTTGGTCCAGATGCCTTAGATAGTTTTTAGGGGCTGAGATCTCTGCCGGCGTGTGAAACTCCCCCTCAACTCCCCTGTGTGATTGATACTGCAACCTGAAAACCAACAAGCATACATAAATTATCACTGCTACTTTAGCATTAAAACCATATGCAGGTTTGAGGGAAAGGGCTTTTATTATAAGTTGAAGTTGACCCCTGGATTCTGAAGGGAAGGTGTTGACAGAACTTCAGTCAGGTCCTGTGTCTCCAATATACTTTGTGTTCATATGGGCTAGTCCAGCACACACACACACACACACACACACACACACACACACACACACACACACAATGCTACTGTGAGATAAAAGGAACCACACCTTGCTTCTGTAATCCTCTTTCAGTCGAAACAAACCCCTCTTTGTAATATCTTCTGAATTGAGTTCACCTGTGCTCTCCACCAGCCTCTTATTTCATTTGTAGCCCTCAGATAAGAACAAATCGTATGATGGCAAACATTATAACAACTTTACCAACAAAATTCTACCACCACAAAAACATGAAAATAAAAAATAAATACATACATGAACAAATTCAGTGTAAGAAAAGTGAAAAGAAAATAAGTAAATTTTAAAAACTATTATACTGTGATTTCACAACACACCTTTATCATGACTTCATGTTTGCAACAGATATATTATCAGGTTTCTCTGCATTTCAGCAACTTTTACATCCACACAAGGCTGCCAGAGCGATTCTAAGCGTCTATAACTGGTAAAACTGTATTAGATCCCTTATCCAATGAGCACAGGTTGGTGTTGCTTCATCCTCCCACTTTAGAAGGATCAGGCTATTGGAAATCAGAAACATAAAGGCATTAGCATTAAATTTATGTTGTGGAGGATTAATTTTCAGCAACTGCCCCAAAAAAACCTTTTTTAATAGAGTTTTGAAATGCCTGCCCAGTAGTCACAGAGAAGAGGGCAAAGAGTGTGGTTAGGGACCCTGTTTTATTTTTGCACCTTGCACATATGCATGTGTTTTATCAAACATAAACCATGCAGTTATCTTTTAGATTTACTTTTGGTGCTATTTGATCTGCTTGAATTCCCCCCCTCGCTGGCTGCATTCTGTATTTCTCTTTTCTCACAGCGTCAGTGTGTACAGTACTTTCTGCAGCTCTGTGTTTCAGGTCAGTCTCAATGGACTGACTGTACTCTGTTTGCTCTCACTAGTCAAAGTCCTGCAGGCAAACAGTGCCTGGTCTCTGTGGGGCCTGGGACTGTGCTAGAGTGGAGCCGAGCGACAGCGCTACAGTTTCACCATAGACTCATGTTACCAGTGTCTGGCTGGTGACGTTGTACGAGAAGTGGAGGGGGGTATGTGTTTGTATGTTTTTTGTTTGTTTGTGTGCCTACGCTGTTGGCTAGGAACTTCGTGTTGACTCCAGATGTATTAATATTTGTTGAGCTCACACCAATTATTAAAAAGAGTCAGTCATTTAAAATTTTAGCTGTACAAACAGTAAGAATATACCCTCACAAAAGGAGACAGGGAACGTGAGGGGTCGGGTGGGGGTGGGTTGCACACACATTACAGTGGGTGTGAAAGGAAGAGCAGCAGACCCTTGTAAAAGAAAGATGTATATCCTCTCCAGGGCAAGGAAGACTGAGCTGTTGTCCTGCATGTGATTCTGATGCATGGTGGTGTCCAGATGAGGTTTTGCATTTTGGTGCACGTCTTTTCCATTTAAGCTTAACTCCCTCAAATTCGACATGTCCAAGTATTCTGTGGGACTTGAAATCTCCCCTCAGCTGGTGTTGGCAGACGAAGGGAGAAGGAGGGAGGAGGAGGGGGAAGGCCAGGCGATTATGAGACTTGGGGTGTGCTTTAACCCACTTAGCACACCATCTCAGGGTCTCCAGCCAAAACGGTGAGCTTAGTGCTTTTAATCCTCTTCCCAGAGTGAGCTGATAGTTTGTCGCTTGCGGCTGCTCTCTTGTCTTACTGCTTAGAAATGTTATACGTGTGTGTTTTTTATCCTTCCCTCACAATTTAGGATTATTTGTATGATGTTTTTATTTGTGTTATAAGTGGAAGCTTATAAGTGCAGATGGGCCCATCTTGAAAGGAGTTTGTTAGAGTTGTGTGTGTTAGTTGTCAGGCTGTTTCCTGGTCATAAACACACCAGTGAAGTAGCCCTGCTGTGGTTTGAAGTGAGCCTCCCTCTTGGCTCTTCCAGGACTCACAGCCAGGCAGGCAGGCATGTTTATTTGCCCCCCTCCAGACTGGTTTGTACTGGGCTGGCCTCTGCCCCAGGGGCCTGACTGCAGTCCAGTTTGAGCTCCAGCTAGTCCATCCTCTCCCATCTTACTGCCAGCATCACATGCCTGTTTTCTCCACACAATGCTGGGCTCCCTCTCTTAATAAAACAGGCTCATAACGCCACGTTCCTTGCATTCTTTATGTGCAGGCTTCTCTCCCCTTTTTTACATGCATGGATGGGTTGCACTGCGAAATGTAGACCACATTAAGAATGAAGCCAAATTGTGCACAGTGATTTTAGTGTGGCATAATGTTCTTGAGGTTTAGATTGGTTTGTATGCAGATACTGTGCATTCACAACATAGCGGATTTCCACACAACATTTGAAGAAGTTTCCTCTTTTGTGCAGAGCAGAGGTGTAGGAGGAGGAGGAGGAGGAGAGAGCAGAAGCAAGTGAAGGCTGACTCAGTGGTGGGGGTGTGTTGTTGAAGCAGCAGCCTTGTCACTGTAGGTTTACGTCTGGACTCCCCCTCCCCTCCTTCAAGCGGAATTGGGGTCAGCAGCGCTTCCTCATTTTCTACCGGGTCCTTATTTTATCTCTCTTTCCCCAAAACAAACTCTCCCCTCTTTGTGGCCTCTCTCTATCCGACTTTCTCTTCTTTCTTTCTTTCTTTCTTTCTTCCCATACCTCTTTCAGCATCTCTCCTCATTTCATGCATTTGCCCTGAGTACTCCAACCCCCCCTGCCCCGCCACGCCTGTTAAGGGAAAAGGACGAGGTGAAATTTATAATTAACAAAAGCTGATTCTAGCACTGAATAGAAGAGCTGTGTGAGGAGTCTGTGTGGAGGGGAGCTCTGGGTGGGGATGGTGAACAACTTGGGCTTGTTACACAGAGTATCAGATAGATGCTGAGGAGGGGGGAAAAAGCTCAGTGATGAGACATGATGAGTGATGTGATCTAAAAAAGTTTGTGCTGCTTTTGTATGCAAGATTTGGCCAAGTCTGAACTGTTAAACAATGGCAGAACTCTACTTTAAATGCAGCCCACAGTACAGTGGTATGTAGTCCAACACTGCACAGATACTGTGATCAGTTTGGGCAGCCATGAAGGCTTGTTACCATCTCATAAAAGATCTTTGTCCCATCAAGACTACATTATCTCTGGAATTACCATGAGAGCACTGTGTTGCTGTACATCCATAATACAATTACCCTTTGCTATAACTGCTGTTTGTACAGGTCAGAGTTTATGACTTTTATTTCTGTATAAAAGTTTTATTTATATTACCAGTAAACACAGTGGAATTGGAGACTTTGCCTGAACAAACTTTTTTTCTCCTCTAATCACATCTCATGAAATGGATGTCCTGGATTTACAGGACAATAGTGCATTATCTGGCTGATTCATGCATGCCAGGTTACTTGTTTACTCAAGGAAAGCAGTTTGAAAGAGGGAATGCAGATTATATCCAAAACTAACCCTCTGCATCTCTGAAGAAGCAGGCCTGCTCTGAGGCTGTAGGGCAGGGCCCGGCCTGGCCTGGCCTGGCACAGTCTGGTTGGTTAAACAGATGGCTCAGTAGTGGAGGGAGGGACCGAATAGAAAGTCTTTTAACCATCTAGACTCCAAGTCACATCGTGGCTACTCCTCTGTCCATACTTCGATCAGCTGATTCCTGTCTCCTGATAATGTGATGCTCAATTGATCTCTGTTAGTGAATGCTGCTTTGCTTGCTGAAAGCCTTCAGTGTGGGTGAAAAATGATCACACACAGCTACCTGACCCAGGTAGACAGAAATATTTTGCCGTTTTGAACTGTTGATCTGTCAAAAAAAAGAAAAAAGAAAAAAAAAGACAGTTGAGGGCCTCACATTGGAATCAAGAAGAGTGTAATGAATTTTTAACTCCATTCTTTGGGAAATAAGATCATTAGCGTTCTTGCTCAGAGTTGGATAAGAAGATTAATATCACTCTCATCTGTCGAGGAGACAGTTTGTTTAGCTTAGAATAAAGTAAGCAATCAAGTAAAACAGGTGTTTCCCAGTGAAACAAGACTACAGGAAAAAAGAGACCTGCACTTAACACTTGATTAAACAAACTAAATATAATGTGTTAACAAGTGAGCTTTAGAGGTGTTTGTAGGTGGACTTTGTTTGCCCCTAATTCCTTTTTTTTTTTTAATGCTAAGCTAAGCTAACCAGCTGTTAATGGTAGCTCCATATTTCGTGGTATTAATCTTTTCATGTATATCCAGGCATGAATTGGATAACTTATTCCCTAAAATGTCTCTCTACTGATTTAAATTAACATAACTACTTTTAAGTTGTAAGTTTAAAAAAAACAGCTACCATAAGTTACAATGTCAGTTGGTCTATTTGTCCCTGAAACAGTATGCACCATAGGAAGATACAGCTACACAGTCTCTGAGTTTGCCTGCAGCATCAGTTTAGGTTTAGCTCGGTTGGTAAATCATACATCTGCTAAGTCAGAGATCCCGGATTCTAATCCTGTATGAGTCAATTTAGAGACAAACTGGTGGCAGCTTATCAGAAATTACAAGCTTGTTCAAACTAGTCACTCTCTGAATCACTGTGTTGACCTTCCCCAAATGTGACAACAATAAACCTTTTTGCAAAGAAATGTGGAACTAACAGTTTCACCAGGAACAGAGTTTTTTTATTTTTATTTTATTTTACTGGAATGGGTTGGGTGGCTTTAGTATGTGTAGTTCAGCATTTTGAGCTAAAGTCCAAGGTGATGTGTTGGAGCACAGAGGCAGGGCCCAAGCTAGCCCTCAGTCAATATTTGCCACTGTGAGTGCCTAGCCACTGGCAGGAGAACAAATTAAAATGGTGTGGCAAAGAGGGAAGGAGCTCAGAGGCCTGTACTACAAAGCAAGTTCATCATACCTAGGGTATCTTTTTTTTATCTGGCTTCACTGAGCCTAACATTGGCCATCCTGGATAACCAGTGTCAAGAAGCTGGTTATCACCTGGCTCAGTTAACTGTGTTTTCCTATGATATGCAGAGAATGTGAACAATATGTCACATACATAGAACAGAAACATAAGAAATAATTTCCAATTAATAAAGTCAGACATATATTATATTATAACTAAGTAAAGAAATGAACCTAAAGTTACCTTGAGAACCTCAAATCCTGCTTCGTAGAACAGGCCTCTGGACAGATAGGCACAGAGGTACAGTTTGTCTTCTGTCGGTGCTCCACCTCCTACAACTGCCAGTGTGTGTGCGACACCTGTTCTCCATGTTCTTCAGGTCTGTGTTTATAAAAAGCATCAGAGCTAAACCACAGCACTAAGTGGTTAGTGGGTGGCTGCAGTATAAGCTTCATTAGATGCTGAAATGTACAGCATTTGCGTGTGTGTGTGTTGCTTTAGCTTAACGTTTCCATTGTGAGCTGCTGTTGTGACACGCCGTCAGCAAACAGCTTGGACACAGGCCACCCAACGAGAACTGGACACTCTGCTGTTTGTCAACCTCTCACTCTCTCTCTTTTTCTCTCTCTCGCTCCCGCTCCCTCTGCTCCGTCCATCTGGCAAGGAAAAAGAGAGAAATGAACAGTAATTCTCAGGTGGTAAGAGCAACCAGGATGACACAAAAGAAATGTGAGGAAAAGATAGCAGAGGAGGAGGCTGCCAAGAAAAATTGGAGAAAGAAATAAAGGAAAAGAGACACATACAGACATACTAATGAGCAGAAAGGTGTGGACTGAGGGTAAAAGTGTGTGTATATTTCTGCAAAACATGTGGCACATAAAGAGACCGGCTCGTCTCATTAACAAGACCTTCCAAAGAGGCTTTGAAGGGAGCTACACGACTCCAGTCGCTTAACATTTTCCACCCAGTCCAACTCAAGTTACACTGTGTACGAAAGTTTACCAGTTCTACCTCTTCATAAGGTGATGTCACCCATACTGACTTGCTCTCTCCCTGTCATCTTGCTGACACGGAGCCCTGCCCGACCCTGCAGTGGTTTTCTGCCTGCAGTCGCAACGGTGAAAACCTGTGAATTATTGTGTGCGAATAACAGAAATTCCGTTTTGCCTCATCAGGATATAATTGAACTATCCGTTATTCTTCCCACAGTCTGTTAATATTTAGGCCCAATAGAGAAGTCCTTATTTATGCACAGTGTGTTTGATAGTTATTGTATAACAGAAATAAGTGTCACATTTGTTATATTTAGATTTATGTTAGGTCGAGACCATTTATCTCCAAATGTTTATTTCAGACCACTGTGCTGTTTTTACAGCTACATTTGTGGAAATAAAGGAACTCTCCTACAACAAAGGATTCCCTGATCCGAATCACTTCCATGGTGTACCAGCCCATACCGGTTTACCAAGGTTACACTTCCTCACACACTGTGATCATTTTTTAGTGTTGTCAGTTTTTTCCCCAGTATTTTTTACTTGCTGAAAAAGATGACCTGACATTTAAGCTCTCCTACAGTTTCTGTTTGTATCAAGTCAGGAGTTTGTTGTATGTGTATGTACGCCAGCATGCTGTTGGTATGACTGGCAAAAAAACAAATTGTTACTCTTTGTTCATGGAGGTGTGCAGTGACTCATGCTGTAGTGAAACTCGGTTGCCTGGTTTGTTCAAAGTCATCCTCCTTGGGCCATGCATGCTGCAGCGATGAAGTTGTATTTCCTGTTTTGCCAGGAGTTCCAGAAACCAGCGGCTTTGTTTGGGGGTTGTGGTTTAGGGCTGTTTGAACGTGTTTACATGACACTGCTCAACAAGGGTGGCGTGCATGGAGACACACAGATGTATACACGCAAAAAAAGGTCTAATTTCTCTTTGAATGACGAACACTGCAGTGAGATCACCTTTGTAAAGTCTTTTAAGGTCGTGTTAAGACCATTTACTTGCTTATGGCGCTGTCACCGCCAAGAGGGAAAACTGAAGCCGCAAAGACGTATATCTATTATAGATTGATATTCAGTATGGCCTTATGAAAGATAAAAAGGGAAAGGGGACCAATCACAGTTCTTGTGGTCTCCTTGATATCTCCATATCCCTCTCTCCATAGCCACAGTAGCCTCAGTGTGTAGTCCAAGTCAGTTACAGCTGCAACATGCTTAATGCAGAAATATGCTGATTTAGTGCTGCAAGAACATTAACTGCACAGGACAAAAAGTTGGGATTTTCCAAACACCCCAAAATGACAACTGAAGTTAAATATGTCTGAATATACAGTAACTATATGTAGCACTCATACTAAGACAACTGTATCTGGCTATAAGGATGTAGCCATAGAAAGACCACACACCCAGCAGCACTTGTTCATTTGATGCTTGGTTTTTGCTCTGATGATTTCAGTTCTGAGACTTTATAGAGACAGGTGTGTGCTTTTCCAAATCATGTCCAATCAGTTGAATTTGCCACAGGTGGACTCCTTTTAAAGTGTCAGAGCAAAGGGTCTGAATACTTATGTTAATATGAGATTTTTTTTCTGATTTTGGCATTAGGATGCAACCCCCCCCCCCCAAAAAAAAAAAAACACCAATGGAACCAATAGCTGTGAAACTAGAGACCATCACCACACCACACCAGCTGTGACGCAAAACTGCCTTTGTAGTTACCACTACATAAGTGCCTCCAGCACCACATTTTACATAGATACACACACACATACACAAAGACTCACAAGGTTTGTGTGTAATAAATTAATTCTCAATACTTACCTTGATAATGTAGGTCAGTAGAAGTTTAAAGAGGCAGAAAATGGAAATACACAAGTAATGTGTACTTGGATAACTAGTTACTTTCCACTGCTGTTTAACAGAGGTGGATGAGATTGACGCAGCGCCACACACAGGAAAGAACAACTCATAACTTTAATCAATTTGAACATAAAGTTAACGGCTCTTATATATCTATACCGCACCCACCACATCAACTGAAATGATGTTGGCAAGATGAGTACTTCAGTAAGAAATCGGCTAACATAGAAACACTGACAGACTGGATGAATGAAGTGAAATGGAAAAGCAAAACGGCCTGATTAGTGTTGGCCACATCAGTCCTATTGGCCTCTCCACAGAATAACAATAATGGACATGTGACTGGCAGAAGAAATGTTAAGAGATGTTAAGAGAATAAATACCAAAAAAAAGGTTCTTGTTACAATGGTCAGCAATTGTTCTGTATAGCATAACTTTAATATTTCCACATGAGGTCTGTTGAGACTCAATAGTTTTAAGGCAGTCAGTTCACCAAATTTCAGACTGTGGGAAACCTCAGTCTGCCGTTCAAAATTTGCTTGAGTGGCTGTGAAAACATAGAGGATCATATTTTTGGGGTTCCCCCATGCATTCCACCTCCTTGTATATTCCACGTTCTTTGCCTGTATTTCCTGTTCAACATTTCCAAGTCTGCCCCCCCCCCCCCCCCCCACAGCTTCTCTGAACGTCTTTCTTTGGCAAAAAGAAAACTGATCCCAGAAGTCTGTCACCAACCTGACCACAGCAGCAGAGAGAAGAGACGTGACTCAGGCCATTATAAATAGGTTCTGGGTAATTATGACTCTTCTGAGTTTTTGGAGAAAATGATTTGTAATGTTGTCAACTCACTCAGATCTTGTTGCGCACAAAAAACAAGAGTTTGGATTGAAGCACTTGTGATCTGTGCATTTCTTATCAACCAGACACTGAGATGGCACAGTCTCATAATCCATGACTCTAGGATTGTGGCAATGAATATTGAAAAGGTTTTGAACCTTAGTACTTTACCAGGAGGTACAAGTATTTGGTCTTGCTCAAGAGGAGAGAGAGGAAAAGGGAGGAACAAGGGAGTGGTAGATGTGTTTTTAATTTCCTCAAGCAGCTCTCAGCCTGCTGCTGCTGCTCTGCTGCCTCTCTCTCGAGTCCCTGTGGTGGATTGAAGGGGTCAGGATTAAGATCACCTCAAGGGGGGGGGGCATCAGCCCAAATGTAGATGAAGAGAATTTGGCTGAGGACAGGAGAGTGATGTTTAAATGACTTGATTTTTCAAGAGCTTCTCATTTTACTACAGATTTTTACAATTCTTCAGATAAAGTTGTTTTCATACATTTGAATTTTGAATTGTTTTGCTCTCTGGCAGTTCATCATCGTTTTTCTATAGTTGTCTCAAATTTATGATGTATGTTATGTTAAAACGGCTCAGACTGCGCACACTACATATTAGCTTTGGCTGAACATTTTAGTGCATTATTGCACAGACCCAGGGATTTTGACCTTTTATCTTTTACACTGCAGTCGTGTACAAAGTTATGTCTTCACAGCTGTTGTGCACAGGAGGAATTATTCAGTGACTAGTAACTCTCATATTGTTATGTTGCAACTTTAATATGTGTTCACATATGGTAATGAACATGTTCTTTGCATGTTAGTGTCCATGTAGACTGTATTTGTGCTACAACTACAATGATCAGTTGATCCATTGATGAGTCAACCAACAGAAACTTAATCATCAACTGTTCTGAGATTTGATTCATTGTTTTAGTCAAGTCAAGCAAAAAAGCCAAACATTTGCTGATTAAAATATAATTGGAGACTGCATTTATTTAGCTTTTGGACTGTAAAACAAGACATTTTGATACATTTATAATAATACTCTTTGAGCTGTGGTAATAGTAACAGGCATTTTTTTTTACATTTATAGATTAAATAATTGATTAATTGAGATAATAACTTGTAGATTAATCCATTGTGAAAATAAATCTCACTTGGACTTAAGCGGTGTCACAGGAGACTGTATTTGTATATCTGGCCTGTAACATCAACTGTAATGATTGGCCACATTAAGTCCTGCTGTTAAAGAAATAATGGTTTAACTTTTTTGTTTGAAACATTTATACTTGAATTTCTCAATCCTGCAGACAGTCTAAAGTACATGCACTCAGGAGCAATATTATACAAGTGCCTAAGAACCACAACCAGCATCCCTCTCTTCAGGTCAGGTCCAGGCTCTTACCTGAAGATATTTGACAATCAGCAGAAGCATCTTCTGTCATAATGGTAAAGATGGAAGAAGGAAATATGATCAGGTATATGTGCGGTCTGTGTGCAAAAACCTACACAGAGGTAATGTTTTGTGTCTCTTTTTCAGGCAGGTTTTTCTGTGTGCAGTCTTACTTTGTTTCTCTTCAGCTGTCCTGTGTTGTTAAGCAGTCATTGTCATTGTGTTGCTTACAAGATGCACAAAACAACCTGAAAACTGTGCTTCCTCTTTCTATCCTACTTTTCATGGAGGAGAAACTGCACTGAATAATCTCCAAATTCGCCAGCAGTTAAACCCTTTTACTTGTACTGAGATTAATTTAACCTTACAGTATTACACCCACAGTATGCCAAGCCTTTCCCACACATTATGTCAACCTAACCGCTGACTGTGGTACAAGTCCAGTTACAGTACATACTTTGTGTAGAAACCCCAAAGGAGTCCGTCATTTCACAGGCATCAGAGGGAACCGCTGGGCACTATTATCTCTATCTCTGACTGCTATCTCTCAGCTGTGGCACACTCTCTCTCCACCAGCTGAGCTTATCGAGGCCATACAGCTACACAAATGCTCGGTAGCTTCAGTTGTAGTTTTTGAAGCTCATGACTCTGTCGTTAGGATCTTGATTTTCAGGTGTGGTGACATTTTTTTTAGCCAAGTAGAAACTTTGCCCTGCAGTCTGTAAGAGTCCTTCGTTCCGGAGAGACAATGGCTTGGGGAAAAATGATCTGCAGCAGTCAGGTTTGTCTCTGAGAGCTCATTTATTCCTTTGGGAGCTCTCAGAATAAGGTCCTAACTGCCTCCTCTTTCAATGGCACCATTCAGGGGGAAAAATCAGAAAAACAGTGAGAGGCCTAGTGAAAAAAGAGAGGGAGAGACAGAAAAAGACTGGCTGGATTTGTGTCAGAGGCCCTCTTTGTTTGACTACACTGTAACCCCACCACACACACACGCACACACGCACACACACACACACACACACACACACACACACACACACACACACACACACACACACACACACACACACACACACACACACACACACACATACTTGTGTGTCGATGCACCATGCAGAGGAGGTTGTAGTAAAGAGGACAGCAGTGTCACTTCTCATTAATCCACCGTGTTAAAAACAAAACTGATGGGAGTGCCACTCAAAGTACTGTCATGTCCTTCATGTTTAAGAGAAGGCTTGTTACAGCAGAGCGCAAGACATTACGCTCTTGTAATAAATGCGAAGCAGCAGAATAAATGCTGCTGCTTAGCATCCAAAGACACTCAATTTACTGCCCCGTGTGACCATGACAGGCATCAAATCCTTGTATTTGAGAAGCTAGAAACAATGAATATTTTACAATTTAACTTAAAGATTGACTGAATCAATCACTTGATTAATCAAAACAGTGGCTGATTAATTTTCTGTTGATCGATCAAACCTTGCAGCTTTAGGTTAGACCAGCAAGCAGTGGGAAATAATGCTAAGAATCTGCAGAAAGTATTTCTGGTTTGTTTGTGGGATGAACATGCAGAACACTCCTTATATCTGTCAAAAAGGCAGTCAGCCTCAACTAACTGTTGTCAGATTGCAAGGTACAGTTTTAATTTCCTAACCCTAACCCTAAGCAAGAGGTGGTTTCCATTTTTGCAACAAATGTCTCAAATAATTGATGGTAATGATAGTGCTAAACCGGAAGTCACACCAGATGAACAGCCTAAATTAGCTTCTTTTGTTGTGTTACATATGTGTGGCCGTTTATTAGCACAGTTTATTGTATTATTGATAATATTGTTAATATTATTTTGATGAACTGTCAATGGTGATGCATCCATTCTGTCAGCAATTTGTTGATAAGTCGCTTTTTTACCAAGAGAGGGATGTTGTTGAGTCAGAAAGTGCTGACATCTCAGACTCAGAATTGTAAGTTGGACACTAAAGTGAGTGGCTTTTCCCACTTAGCTGCTCGTGATTATGGTTTAAACTATACGACATGACTGTGCAAAAGGTCCCTGACTTTGCTCGACCCAGCAACATTGTTGCGATCTTAGGACAGTGGAGCACCCTCAGTGTGGTACATTTTATATCAGTGGATTAATCGCCTCTTAAGTCAGCCCAAAAGTGTCATTGAGCAAGGCACTGTAGCTGACCCTGTAGTGTGGTATCTGTGGAAGGAAACAGAGTGCCACAGATCAATACAGCCTGATCACTTATCACTGTTCTGTCTTGTCTGAAGTCAGGAAAAATTGACTGTTTTGCAGTGGTCTGTTTTTATTTTTCTTTTTGCCTTTGGTAAATCTTGAATATTGCCAGATCCTGTTCTTAGCCTTAAATACCCCTTTTTGGCTCATTTCTGCGTCTGCACTGATTAAATAATCTTTTTTTAGTGGGGTGCATGGAGGAATGTGCTTTAGGAATTTTTTGATTGAAGCTTACCCCGTGCTTGACCCTTGCTAATCCGGTCACTGGAAGCAGTGAGATGGACTCTTAAGACTGTTGCTCAGCTGGGAGTCTGGTTGTGGGGCGTTCGAGGCTGTTGAATGAGAGCCCACATCTGTTTATGCCAGTAGACTGCAGCAGCACATTATATATCTCTGAGATGTAGCTGAGAGCTGCAGGGAAGAACAAGTGTACTTCAAGAACTTGAGACCAAGCCGTTAACCATGACCTCTGACCTCCCTTTGAAGAAGGCAATTTCCTCATCACATGATACATGACTTTAGGACATTTTTTATCACACAGCAGCTCTAACAGTGGATATTATGGATGATAAGACCAGCTTTTCTTTGCCACATATAGTGTTTCTATAAAAGTAAAGCTTCCGGAAAAAAGCCCTGAGACTATCCCAGCTGTTTGACACATCTTCTCTTCTCACTGCAGGAGGCCTTCTCTTCCTGAAGCCTCATCATCATTTAGCCTCATTAGTCTGTCACTGCTCTGATTCGGTTACAGGAAGAACCTTGAAATACCCAGCAGCTCACACACACTTATACGTTGACACACTCATGCCCCCACTTCCTGTGTGTGAGGGCATTATTGTAGAAAAATACCTGAAAACATCTATGGCAGACTGAAACAATGTCTTTTGCCTACATTACTTTGAAGAATATAAACATTTTTTTTCTTCAGTTTATTATATTTTATTGTCTAACAACATTTTTCATATGAAATTTCAGCATAGTCACCAAAAGTCCTGTAGGTGTACCAGTTAACCAGTTTTTATGTTTTCTCTCTAACTAGCATCAACTTTTACACTTCTAAGTTATTCCAAAATAATCAAAACATCTTAAATGCATTGGTGTTTAATCTTGTCTTTACAAAAAGTAGCTGCACAGGATCTAACATAACAGTTTTCAATACTTTGTACCAACCAAATTGTGAGAGGAAGCATTGAGAATCAAAATAAATATGCCTGTTGGAATCTAATCTCGCAGAAACATAAATGTCTTTGAAAGCTCAAGATATAGAACATTTTTACGGAGCAATGTACAAAACACAGCAGCTGCAAACATGTCTGCCCCCCCCCACTGTGTCAACCCCTTGATCTTTGTTTTGAAAGAGATTGTGATTTGTTACCTGCAGGCAGCAGAATGATTGTATCCTGAGCAGATCCTCTGCTGCTCTGATGACTTGCTTTTCTTTTTTCTTTTTTTTTGGTTTGTGTGTTTATAGGATTTGTGAGAGATTATGATAATGGACCAGTGATTACTAACCCCTAAATAACAATCGGCAGGCTGATTTTTCTTGGAAGCACCGTAGCTGACCTCAGAGTGCAAATTGCGGCGTGCAGTTTTATAAATGGTCAAGATATTTCAGGCTAATTTGAGAAAATCTGTCTCTGCTGTCCTCTCCTACTCGTACTTAGAGGTGACTGTTGGGAAACAAGAGGGCGAATTGCTAATCTGCTGTTTCTGCCACATCACACAGTTTCTGTCTGCTCTTGCTCTGCCAAGCTGCACTTGTTGAGTACAAAGGGGGGAATGTCAGCTAATCACTATTGTGTTGGAAGGGTTGAATATGACAGATATATTTACTATACTTGAATTGCTCTCATAGTCTCCCTTCAGAGCTGTCATCTTCTTGACAGGTGAGCAAACATGAATCCAACGTTAGTCCTAATTGTAAAAGCCTGTATCACTGATATAGTGCAACGGCAGGCTTGCTTGTTCAGCTGTCTCTATACAAGGCACGATCATTTGTTTTTTTAAATGGTTAGGTCTGTAATGATTAATCATAGCAGTAAAGTCTGTGTTTTCCAGCCAGGTGTAGGAAGTAGTGTCCAGGTACAGAGATCATGGATGATCCTCCTATAGGGAAATCCTTTAAGCCCTTTTTCAGTCCTTCTGACAGCTTAACTCAGTTCTAAATCAACATATAATATAGCCATCAACTAATTTAAGTATTTTATTAAATACATATATTAGATTATATATAGATGTATTAGATTTTGCATCTATCACTGCAAAAGTGTAAATGCAAATATTTGATATACTTGAATTTTGCATTATAAGTTGTATATTATTACATCAGTTATAATACATGCACTGTATATTAACTGCTACTACCAGTACAGCATAAGCAGTACTGGTATGGATGTATGGATGTAGGCTCAGAAAAACAAGCATTGTAAAAAGAAACAGTTTATTGAGTAGAGCACTAGATATTTGGATGGTTTTGATTTCACTGATTAGTGTTGTGAGCTACAATACTGAGATAAAATCTTTTATTTTGACTACTCTGATGTTTTCATTCAAATGATTCACTGATACACAGCAACTAAACATGAAGGTACCACACAGATCCACAGTAATCACGCCATCTAAGCAAAGTGATAAAATAAAGCTAATTAATTTTTCATTTAGATAATAATTGATTGAATTGATTGAAAATAAAATATATGATGAATACTGATGAATACTATTAAGTTATATGTAATTCTAAATGCTGTTGTAAACAGGCAGCCCTACTTGTGTGTGTGTGTGTGTGTGTGTGTGTGAGAGTGTGAGTGAGTGTAAATGTGTATATGAGAGAGTGTTTTCCTCGCTGGTCCCTGCGCACACCCTCGGGTTAATCAGTGTGGAGCAGCAGTAGCCTGCTGCTCTCCCCTGAGACGTCTCTGTGGGAGCTGCAGCAGCTGTGACGATGTAAGTCACCCCGAGGATCTGCCGCTACTGCTGCACACACAGCCATGGCAATAGAGGCCGAGACCAAGAGCAGGGCACAGGGCGTGTAGTATGGCTTTCTTAATCTCTCTCTTGCATATGTTTTTGCATTGTGAGCCATCAGTTAAGAATCTTAATTATATCTAATCTTTATTTTTATACTGCTTGTATAGTTTAAGCTGTTATTAGGTGCTTTCCAACAGTCTAAAGATGGATATTTGAGTGAATCATCAACATTGGTCCTAGGTTAGAAAACCTGAATGAGTGTGCAAGTGTTGAATTACTTTATCTAATTTACAGCAGTGAAGCACGTGTAAGTCATGTGCCTTCTGGCCATAGTTTGGATCAAAGAATCAGTGAGGCTGATGTGTTCATTTCAGCTGGTCTTGTGTCTGACCTGCATGTCACTGCACAGGAATGCAGTTTCTTGACAGTCAGACAAGATGTGGGCCTGGTCTCTAGTAGCTGTGATAGGTAGCAGCTAGCTGACAAAATCTAGATGGTAATCATGGATGCGTGCTGCCAGCCACCTGATGCCAGGTTATATGCCTTGATGAGCCGGCAGGATGGCTGTGTGAGTGAAAATGTCTGTGTGGTGACTAATGCAGTTTTTTATGTGTTATGTAGTAAACACACAGGCCAGAACTCTCTAAGAAGTTTTTCTCGTTTACAGGAGCTGTCTAGGACACTGTTAGAGGTGAAGATTAACAGTACATATTTGTATTCATTAGGGCTATAAATAAGTTATCAAATAATCTTCAGTTTAATTTTGCAATTAACTGATCAATTGCTCTGTGTTTAAGAAGACAGTGAAAAGTGGAAAAATGCTTGTTATAACTTCCCACAGATCAAAGTGACATATTTAAGTGTCTTGTTTTGTCTGACTAACTGCCAGAAACCGGAAAATGTTCAGTTTATTATCAGTTGTGACAAAGAAAAGCATCAAATCCTCACATTTCAGGAGCTGTAGACAGCAAATATTTTTGCTTAAAAATGACTAAAATTATGATTTGATTATAAAAATGTTTGCCAATTTATTTTCTTTCAATCACAGCTCTAGTGTTCATGTACACATACTTACACAAACACAAATGTAAGCACTGAGCTAAGGCCTTTTCTTAGATAAGTAAAAAGTTTTTTAGGAAAGGCCAATAAGGTTTTTGAGATTGCCTGACCAATAATAAACTTACAGCCATACAGTAAGGTTCACCTTGTAAACTCCTCTGCTAATCCTCCTTACTTACTCTGTCACTAGGTTCAAGCTCTGCAGATGTAATAGAAAAGCCTCTCCTTACAGCTGGCTCTGGAGCTTGGCATATGGCTGGTTAAGCGTAGATAGTGTCTAAGATGACCATCTATAGAAAATACAAGGAATTAGCTAGACTGGAGTATGCTATGGAAACAGAAACAAGTAACAGATGCTGGAAGTCTGCTGATGAGTGCACTTTTACTGCCCTAAGCTTTTTCTTGTCTTTTAGGAGTTTAGAGCTCATTCAGCCTTGCTTTGATGCTCGCTTGGCATGTGGTTGAGAGTAGCCTGCAGAGACGGAGCGAGGGGTGATGGACAGACTGATTAAACCGCAGGGGGAGAAGGGACAGATACGAGGACAGTTGGGTCAGCGTTTTACAGACAGAAAAGTAAAATCAAAGAATTAAAAGATCCACTGTGGCACATTTTAAAGAGCTTAAAGTTTAGAGTTGGTCAGTTATTGCAGTAAAGCACATGCTGTGTGTGTTGTGTGTTGCTGCAGCGACAACACACATCAGGCTGCAAAGTGACCAACTGTTGGCCATGTTATGTGGATTATTGTGCTGTGTCTTTTTATTTACTGCTCCGCTCTCAGGTTGTGTGTCCTCATCGCCTGCGGCCTAACGCCTACATCATACATCTTCTCATTGGTGCACCTTCCCGTTTCTATGGCAACCAGCGCCAGCATAGTGATCAAACAGCTACAGCAGCATTGCTGGTTTTAGTGAAAGGAGCTCTGTGTATAGCATATGACTTCATCACTGTATTTTCCTCTTATGTTGGCCAGAGTTAAAGTGCACAGCCAGGGGACTTAACTCATCCCTTAAAAGATTTAGAGATGTCTGATTTTGAATTAGTTTATTGTTTTTGTTTGTGTGGAGGAAGCTCAGTTTGGAAAACCATGACCACAGTGCTATCATTATTTTCTTAGCCAGTAATAATTAAGAATGTGAGTCTTAAGAATAATTATAATTGATGAAATGAACACCTATGTAATTACAGAAAGTTTTGGATTCCTCCCAAAAATCTGAGTAAGTAATAGAGTATCTGTGGGCCTTAAAAAGCAACAGTATTTAAAGGTATTATATTAAATACGGAAAGGCTTAAAGCAGGTCAGGTCTTGTTATAGGATTAATTAATCATATTAGTAATAATTATTGCTATATACCCAAAACAATTACTGCCTAAAACAGTTTTGATGGATAGCAGAAAAACACAGTGTTTGTTTAGTGGTCACAACACAGTAATTATATAGTGTTTGATGTGAATCAGACAATGCAGACAGTGCAGATGACTTTGCAAATTCATACTGGAACATTGGAATCAGCTGATCATCAGTCTCATTTTTGAAATATATCTTCACTCATATTGATCAGCTGCTGATCAATCAAGCAACTCTCTGCTTGATTTATTTGTAGTGAACATAGTGATAGTTTAGAGACTTTCATTCTGCTGCTCTCCAGTGGTTTACCCTCATGCGACACTCCCACTCCATCCTGATTTCATGTTAATGAAGATCTTCACAGCAGGATGGAGCCATGTGTCGTTGACTTGTGTGAGGAACGAAGCAAACCAGGGTGTGTTTTTTTTTTTTGTTTGTTTTTTTTTTCTTTTGTTTTGTTTTTTTTTTTTTTTTTTTTGCTGAGCATACCCATTGCTCCATTTCAATTCGAATAAGACGAGGTGGCGAGAATCGTGGGGGAAGACTGAGGGGCGTGCAGAGGAATGGAGATGTGAAAGGGATGAAAGTGTGGCAGTCCCCACCCCCCAGTGTTGGAGTGTGAATGGGGCTGCCCACCCCTCTCTGCAGGGGGTTCCCTCCCTCTCCTGCAGCAGACTACAGCATTACATGTATTTTAAAAAAAACATAACATACACAGTATTTAAAGAATGCTGAAGTGAGTGGTGGTTTATATTAAACTGTGTTACTTCAAAGAGGAAGTTACAGGAAAAAAATTTAAACGGTTCATATTTTTGTGTATAGTGAAAGTAGGCTGCCTAATTTTTCTTTAAAATTTGAATTAAAAAAATTAATTCCAAGATTAAATAACTAGTGATTCAGGTTGTCATGTGTGAATATTTGCTTGTTAATCCTAAATGTTGAATTGCTTATTATGTCCCAAAAAAAGGAAACTGAAAAAAACAAAAGCTAATATCAGGAAATGCTTCAAAAATGACGGAAATGATTAATCAATGATTTAAAGGAGTCGTGCAATTAATTATTAAAGTATTTGTGGCAGACCTGCTGCAGCAGGTCCGCTGTAAAGCCATTTAAGATGCTTTATAGGTTTAATGATAAGGTAAGGCTAAATTTACAGGTTTTGATACCAGCTGATTGATGTCAGTTCTCTAGAAGTACACTGGCATGGTAGGAAAAACTCATGAAGGCCTTACACATTTGGAAGTATTTCACAACTCTGGCAGAAGTTTGTTGTGTTGATTTCATGTATGCATTTAACTTGATGCCCAGATTTGAAAATAGAGGAGCAGCAAATCTGAGCTTGAGGCTTTTCATCACATAGTATGAGGGAAAACTTCAGTAGACTGAGCTCTGGAGGAGTACTGACACAGCAAATGCTCTGAAATATTCATGCATCTGAGATGTGACAGTAATCCCATCTTAATCACAACATAATACCAGCAGTGGTGAAGGCACAGACACGCCTGCAGACACACATACAGACGCTCTTTTCTATCCCATCAGTGGTGGCAGTGGTGGTGGTTTTCACTGTAATAAGATAGCAGATGAATTTATGTATTTATATAATTATTTATGCTGAACTCATGGTCCTACTGCCCTGAAAACATACTGTATGTACACAGACACACAGAGGGAGTAAGCCAACGCTGCTCTGGCTGTGTGACAGATTCCACTACCAAATACATGACATACAATCGAGACTTAACCAGAGTCTCACTTCACAAGTCGACTTTCCGGCTGGCGTGTGTGGACATCTGAACTCTGCACTCTCTCCACTGCTTCATGTAAAGGATCACTGATGTTTAGATGTTGTGTTTGTGGAGCCACACAGGTCATTTGTCTTTATCCTGGTGTTCATGAATCCTCTGCAGTGTGTTTTGAGACCTTTACTGTGATACATGCATTCACCAGACCCAGAGGAATTTAATGGCTTAAAAAACACAGCTCACATACAGGTTTTTCAGGAATAACAGCAATACCACAGCTACCTGATCCTCACACCAGCTGAATTTGTGTCACAGAGGTGATGAGTCAACCATGGTGGCAGTTCGTGAGGTTGTAGTTTTGTGTTTTGTGTTTGTGTGGTTTACCAGCTATGAGTCCCTTCGCTGCTGTTGTTGACCGTCTGACCACTTCACCCATGTCTTTTGTGGTTGGGACTCATAAGTTAGGTGTCTGCTGGCCTCTGTATGCATATCTAAACACCCATGGCTATTGTTTTCTATGTGAGTCCACACACTAGTTGCATGTTGATGTGTCAAATCTCCAGAAAAGCAGCAGTGTTATTAAATTTGCTTTCTCAGTGCTCACTGCTACTGCTGTCTGATTGGCACATCCAGTTTGAGCTATAAGCATTAGTTACATGATGCCAGTATGTGCTTGACTTAACTTTCTCACTAACTTAAACAGTGTTTTTTGGTCAAACTTCAGGTAGAAAACAATACAATACTTTAAGTCCCTGTGTTTAGCATTTATAAAGAGTACACAGACATTTAATAAATGATTTATTACAGACTATAATGTACTTTTAATGTATTATTTGGGGGCCAAGCAACTAAGCTGCATAGGCAACCATACACTGCCTGCACACAGTCGCTGCATACAGACAGACAGGTTTAATTACTTTAGGGCTGAGGCCAAGGTCTGTGTTGCAAACTCTGCCATGGTTGGGAAGTTTTCACTTCCAGTTTAATTTCATTTTCAGGGCAGTAGAGTGAAACCAGAGCTTTAAATCCTTGCGGACGCTGCTGGCTTTGTTAAGAAGTGACACTCTGCTGTGGAAACACAATCACTGACCCTTGTCCTCCCTTGCTCTCCCCTTTTGCTAAAGACAGTGTTATTATCCTACCCATGGCAGGATAAGTGGACTCTGATTGATTGGTATTGATTAGAACTGTATTTGTCAGACAGTAATGGGCCTCCCCCTCAGGACATTATGTCTGCTGATTCCCACCTGCCCCCTCCTCTGGCCCCACTTCACCCACTCTTTATGTCCTACTTGTATTTGAAGACCCCCCCCCCCCCCCCCCCCCCCCCATTCCCAGGCCCCTCGACCTCTAATCATAGTGCACAGTCTCATTCACTTTGACTCCACTTGTCCTCTGTATTTCCATCTGTCTCTGGAGATAGGTGCTGAGGAAGAGACAAGAGATGAAGCAGGGGTTTGTGTTTGAATACTTCCGCCTGTACAGATTCAGCTGATTTTGTTGTTTTTTTTTTTTATGCAGATTATTTCTGGTCAGCATTTGAGCTCATATTAAAACATCAGTTTCTGCAGAGGAAAAAGTATTGTTTTTGCCTCTGTTTGTGTTCAAGCCAGACTGTGTGTATGGAAACGTGTTTACTGTACAGATAGACCCCCTCAGGCATCTTTGTTCAGACACCCCGCACACAATAGATGTATGTGTGATGATGAGCGTGGAACTCATTACAGCTGCTCTGCGGAAACACACATACACAGCCTCAATCATTACTGCCACACACAGATTATGTGAAATACAAAAGGTTAAAAACATCAATGTGGCACATGCGTGCAGATGAGCATATAAAAAAAAATCGCAGTGATTCTGTATGTTGTATGCTCCTGTTATGCATCATATACAAAACTTGGAAAGAAGTCAACTTCAATTTAACAATATGTTCATTTCTCTTTTTCTGCAGAGTAAAATACGGAGCCTCCCCTTCCCTCACCGTGACGTCAAACCTCACCAAACCTGCTTCATCTGCACAGCTGAAGGCAGAACAAGGTAACATGAGTACATACTGTATTATGGTGTGTGTTTGTGTTTGTGCAATTTATTTATGGTTAATTGTGATCTGAGGTTTGATGGTATGGACTTGGCAGACTGAAACATTTAGCTGACTTTAAAGCAAACATTTGTTTTAGGTCAGTGTGATGCACTTTTATGGACCGTTTTAATAGTGTAAACATTTCTCTTCTAATCGCTAGAAAAATCTGCAAGTTGTTATATTTGTCTGCCGGTGCCAGAATGTAAGCTCACTGCGATTGCTTTTGATTTGCTTTGTTTGTGTGTGTAGAGGTGGTTGTTTGTATTACCATTATCTTGATATTAGATTTATTTGCTTTATTTTATAACCAGTTTCACTTGCTGTGTTTGGCTCTAAGAGAAGTTAGTTTTCAAGTCTTGATAAAAGACTAATTGACTTGATGACATGGATATTTTTCTGCAGTATAGGGATGAGCTGTCTACTCTGCTTTTTTGTAGATACTTCACTCGTCTTGTCTGCGTTTTGTTGAGATGATAAAAAGCAGGTTATCTGATATGTTCTTTTTCTATGTCTTTAGTTTCATTCCCGTTGTTGTGATGAATGTGTTGTTATCAGCAGCCTTTACTGTACTTTTGTTTTGTTGGCTTCAGGAAGCACTTTGACTTAAGTAATGTCACAAACACTGAAATACTTTTGTTTTATTCTTTTTTACTCTTAGGTCCTTAATTTCTTTGGTATTGTAACAATATGTATTTTGTGATCCTCGTGTGAATTGATCCTAAGGATGTCTGGGATTCTCTTACACAACAATTGAATATCAATGAGCAGGATTTCTTTATTATTATATTTGATATGACTTTTGCATCAGTGTGATGAAGTATCTCGATTTGTCAGGTATTTAATTATTTCATTTATTAAATTCAATTGCCTGTTATTTTATCCATAGTTTTTCAGATGATTTTCCAGAAACCTGCTGTTAGGGATTATTTTCTTTATTGATCAATTAATGATTTTATTGTCACAATACAGAGACTACAACAAATGTAATAAAATATAATAATCGTCCAAAACCCAAAAATATAGAATAGATAATACATTTGTTTTTACCATGAAACTACATGTAGAAACACAGCGAAGGACGATTTCTTCCTATTATTCAGTATAACAGCTTGTTAAACACATAATTACTTTAGGTTAGAAAGGCCATCATTCAACTGGACATCTGAGGTTCACGACCCCACTGAAGGCAAGTCTCTACCTTCTTAAAATGTCCGTAAGCAGTGAGCAGCTCCTGGCCTGTTGACCTGTGACCTCCTGTGATATATTGGCGATGAACTGGATTGTTTCAGGAAATTTTAGGTAACCAGGGAAATGGGGGCATCTTATAAAAGCTCTGCAGTATCTGACTGTTTGCTCCTTGTTTTCTTCTCACCATTCATCTGATCCGTCTCCTACAGATAAACCAGCGAATAATGATGATAATGAATGGTGATGTGGGCTGCAATTTGTGATCCTCCAACTGGATGCACATTATAATGTTGTAACTCTGTGTGTGTGTGTGCGTGCGTGCGTGCGTGTGCGTGTGCGCGCGCGTGCTAAATAAGTCTTGCTCTTTTCACACCAAACCCTGGTTCCCCCCCTCGAGCTCTCTTGGTGTTTTGGGACAGCAGCCTGACAGACAGACGGGCAGATGGAAGTGACACTAGCAACATCAGCAGGATTCAGCAAAACAATAGAGACGGAAATCAATGGAGACAATGACAGTGGGGTCGGGTGAGACTTGAGGAAAAAACTGGGGAGGAAAGTGAGTGGAGAGGAAAGCAGGGAGACGGGGAGAGAGCTGCGGCCTAGTAAAGCTTCAGCCTGAGAGAGAGAGATGTCGCCTCCAGATAAGCCAAACACACTTACAAGCCCAATATAGACCAGAGTCAGAGGCTTCAACCGTGTGTTTCCTTCCAGCCCAATGTTCTGATACGTCAGTGTTGTTTTCAGAGTTTCCTGTAGAGTTTTGTTGTTGTTAAATTTGCCTTGAGGTGTCTTCCATGTCTGATATGTTTTCTAGCCTGCCATAGGCAGTAATGTTAAAAAATAAAATTTAAAAAAATAAAAAAGTTATTGTATATGATTTTAGCAAGCTGTCTGGAAAATCTCCAGTACGTTTGTTCCATATCTGATGTCAAGTAAAATTCATTTGTGGACCATAAATAAATCTAGGTCATGTTTGATGATCAATTACTGATCTTTTTTAGGAATTATTGTCATATATAGCCAGCAAGTAGTGACAGACTTAATATAATTGACAGTAGATTAATGCATGTGGAAAATAATTCCAGGATGTTCCAGTCGTACAGGTTATCATTGATATCGGTCCTAGTTTGGTCAGTATGACTGGTTGTTATGTGGTGTTAAATTGCTTCCCATTTGGTATTAAACATATCTCAAGGTTAACTTGGTGAACCTTGCTGAAACCCTGAGAAAGTGTTGCATTGCTGAAGACGTCTTCCTGCTGTAGTGAAGTAAAGCGGTTCTCATATAGCCTGGTTTAGTGAGACCTTGGCAGAGGCAGAGACGTGTAGCTCAGTTTGGCACGTATGCCAGCACGACATCAAATTTGTTTATCAAATCTGTTTTTGTGGAGGGAAAACAGGTGCCTCTACAATCACATCAGGAAAACACAGACACCAGCAGTCATCCTGTAACCTCTCATCATGAGCCTTTCTGACTACTACAGAGTACAATGAAACATCTGGACCACTGACCTTGCACTTATTGTTCCATCTACCACTTCCTTTAAAAGGCACTGACTTTTTAGCAGTTGACTCTGAACTCTCTCTGAAATATTCAAGATGTGTGGCCCAGCAAGGTCTGTCTTACTTAATTAGTATTGTTTGGGGATTTTGGTACACTTAAACTTAAGACTGTTTTTCTTTGTAGTCTTTGGGCAGATATCGAGTCCTAGGGTGTAACTGGAGTCCAAATCTCAAGTCTGTAGCTGTGCTTTTTGTTTTCTTTGGCTGATGATTTTAGCAGCAGCTTGGAAATGGCATGGAAGTTAATGTGTAGTCTTAATGGGCCACGTTCCAGTCACTATTTCATATTTTCTGACAACAGAAACAAAAAAACATGTAAATGAGAACAACTTCATTGGGAATTAGGCTGTATTAAAATAGCACAGAGAGTAGAGAAGAAACAGATAGATGGCTGAAACTGGCTGAGACTACGCAGAATGCAAATATGACGCATTGATGTTAGTTGTTTACTGCAGTTCCAGAACAGTTTTTAACTACCATAGGCAATCCAGCCATATACTAGGATTTGCCCTAGTCTTGTTTTTCATTCGTCACTTGAGATGGCTCTGACTTCAGTGACTTTATTTCACTGAGGTTGATGAGAGTTTAGTGTCAATGGAGACCTGATGGCACCTCCTGCTCTGTCCTCTCCTTCAGGAGTCATGGTGGCATGAATGCTGGATGTGCTGTTCCCTGTCTGCCTGCCAGTGCTGTATTGCGTTGTATTACAGTGTTGTGCTCTGCTCTGCTCTTGTCTGCCGTCTGCCAGTCATATGTACCACCATCTGTTCTTCAAACCAGCTCATAATCTAGCTCATACTCTGGCATCGTTTGCTTGATTTAAATGCATACAGTTCTGTTGCTGATGTTTTATGTCAGGGGAGTTTGTTTTTGTTTTGTTACAGCATTTGTTTACAATTTTATTATTATTTAGATGGTTATTGTAGATTTTCAGACATTTTTTTTATCTGTCTAAGTACATCTTTTCTTGTGACTTGTACTTGCTGCCACTTTGTTCTGGTTTGGCACTGACAGAAAGAGAAACATATGGCTTGTCTATCCCTCCTCATCGCTGTTCTTTTTATGTGTGTGACACAATGATCTCAGCTCAGGTCTGTCTTCATTGCTATGGCATACAGGCAACAGCGGCACCTCCTCCACGTCAAGTACGCTCATTCCTCTGGAAACTGCATTCCTGTGCTAACTCTGTCATTACAACCATCTAACCAGTGTAATTACCAGCCTCTGTGTGTGTTTGTGGTGCATGGGCCAAGCCTGCACCATGCAGGGCAAGTCAGAGCAGCTGTGGAGGGAGAGGGAGAGAGCATGAATGGGTACATCCCAGAGCCAACTAATTACAATATGTGAGTAATTAAAAGGCATTAAATGCCTGTGCTTCATCTTCTAAAGTCTGCGCTAAAGCTGGTCGTGTTTGCACAATTCCTGCTGTAGTTAATGGAGAATGAAGTCTTTCTTCTTGAGTGTTTTTCTCTGGATTGTGTTGCCATTTTGATTGTGGTGACTAATATTTTATGATGTTGTTGATTGGCTTAAAAAGTGCTTTACTTCAGACATATCCTTGCCTCTTGCTCCCGTGCCATCTCACCAATGCACCCAACGTTTCACTTTCTGATATACTGTATTTTGGCTCCTTTGCCCTTCTATATTGCCTGATAATGTTTAGATAGCTGTCCATCACACCTGATATATAACATGTTATTTTCTTTTCTTCTTCTTTTTTTTTTTTAAATATTTTTTTCAAATGTTAGCGTCATCATGAGCTTTTGCGATATTTGTTGCCTTTGAGTGAAATGTCTCAACTACTATTGGATGAATTGCTGTGAAATTTGGTTAAGGCATTCATGTAAACCTTGGGATGAATTTTAAGTGATCCCTTAAAGTGTTTGTAATTGATATTCTTATAACAATAATGTGTCAAGTGACAATCTGACAATGTGAAAGGCATAGTTGGTAGTGATAATACTACATAGCATTATCATCTGAATCTGTAGCTCTGCAGCTGTTTTCAGCAATAAAGCTCCAAAATCTACCATACAATATCTGCGACTAGCTGGTGAACATGGTGGAGCATTTAGCAGACCAAAAACAGAGCTAAAAGCAGACTGAATATTAGACTAATATTCATCAGGTTGCCAGAAACCTGAGTCCAAATGAACAATAATGTTGCTCTATAACTGCTGGGTGTGTAAATAAGCAACTGTTGACAACTTCACCATGTCAACCTCACAGGTGATGATATTTTTCCATTGTGAGTGTGTCATCAAGTTGACGTTAATATTTAGCTCAAAGCAGTGTGGCTGTTGACTGTCGACTTGTTGTATTGATGTTACCCGATGAGACATCATCATCTCACGTCAACTATCTCACAGGGAAAACTCCAACTATTCCAGGTTACCAGTGTGTGTCTGTCACTCTGTGGCTGTGTATTGAAATTAGGTATGTTTCTCACTGATGGGGCTGTGTGCTGACAGAAGTCACCGTTGAAGAGCAAACCACTTTCTCCATTGCCTCTCTCATCAGGCACCTCAGACACATAATGAAGCCATTCTGCAGCTCCTGCAGCTGGGGCCGGATAATCTGGGATTGGGCCTGATAGTGGATCACAGACAGCTCTCCGGATGAGGAAAGACTCTGTCAGAAAGCATGATCAGAGCGGGAGCCTTTGGCCCGGAAGTGCCTGTGGTTCTCCAGAAACAAAGACATGATACATTAGTGGGGCTATATGACGATGGGGGGATTTAGTTTGCTGTGAATGAGTTTTGTTGATGGTGCCTGTGTGCGTGTATGAGTGAGTGAGTAATGCAGTCTTGGGGCCAAAAATGAATTCAGTGAGGACTCATAAAAGGCACAGTGTATCATAAAACACACACAAACCACTGAGCTGCCTTGACACAATGAAAAGCTCAACT
The DNA here is from genome assembly GCF_046630095.1 of Trachinotus anak. Classification (NCBI taxonomy): domain Eukaryota; kingdom Metazoa; phylum Chordata; class Actinopteri; order Carangiformes; family Carangidae; genus Trachinotus; species Trachinotus anak. The sequence continues at coordinate 14,034,978 of NW_027273865.1, forward strand.
TTATGCAAATTTGACTTCGGAACGAGAGTCGACATTTGTAGGATTCATGAAAACTGAAGCAGCTAGAGAGAAGCAAGCACAGATTTGTTTTCAAAATAAAATTGTTCCTAATTTATGTTTTCTGCAGGCTGTTAAACTTACTGCAAAGAGTCAAATGTTTAGCTCCTCTCTTCATGCAAGTGTAGCTTCCCCCAGTTTTTAAACCCCAGTGTGTAACGGTGGTATCGTGAAAGTGCATACATTTTAATGTGGTTAAATGTGAGTCCAAGAGCAGTTAAACATTGTGTGTGTGAGTGTGTTTTTTCTGCTCGTAGTTGAATTGTATGATCTAATTTCTTAAAGCTTTTTTCTGAGGAGTAGAATTTTTACTGCCTCTGTCTGATTAATCATGGAAAAGACTTTTACAGTTGTGAAACTCTAAAAGGTCACAGCGTTAAATGAAATTTTATGGTTGAATAGTATCATACATAATACAATCAAAATAGAGCCAGAAACCTTGGGATTTCATGACAGTTGATTAAGGTGGACTAGCATGGTTAGGTATGGAAATAATACACTTGGAAGCCTGGATCCTAATGAGTGAGAGATTTGAAAAAGTATCTACTTTATATATGCAGATGATATACATTTGCCCTCTGAGAAAATTTAGTGTAGATATGTGAATGACTTTGGTGGTTTGAAGAGAGACTTAAGTAGATAAAGGAACTTTAATCCAAGAGTGGAGTCCTAAATGGAGAAGGAGATTAGACAGAATCCCAAAAATGGAAAAGAAAATTCAGGAGAAAGGAAGCGCAGCACAAGAAACACTAGCAGTTTGACTACAGCAGAGACGGATGGGGAGCACATTTATATCTTAGACATTTTGCTGAAGCTCCCATTCAGAATATCCAAACCATCCCAGACACGGTTATTATTATCATGTTTTCCACATTGCATTTTGGTTGTGTAATTGGGGTATCTTAAAAAAGACTAGAGGGTATTAAAAAGGTCTGAAATATTTTCTCTTGCTTGCCATATGCTCTAATGTTGGTTATTGGTTATGTTTTTTTAATCTGATTGCCGGCTGTTGGGAGACATTATACAAATTTAAACTGAAAGTTGATTTGTTCTGACATTGGATTGTGCTGCAGGAGACTTTTCAATCTTTTTTTTTTTTTTCTTAAGGAGCTCCAGTCTGTACCATTCTGCTGGAAAGTACATTGTGATATATCATAAATAATTCAAGGCCATTTTGCCTCTACTGGTTTCCCACCTTACTTTAATCCTTTGGCCAGTATTATATTGCATTATTCTATTTGTTATCAAAAAAGGTCATATGGGACCCAAACACATACATAAGATTTTACAAAATACAGTGTATGGCTGCAGAAATTGCCCCATGGCTCCTTTTTCACTTGTTTGCATATGGACCACTGTGCCAGCATATTGTCATTGCTTGCTGTGTCACCCAGTGGAGTCATAGCCACACTGTAATATTCCTCAATAAAGATTCTCAGCTAGTTACTCTAAACAACCACAGCATATTAAAATAAAAAATGTTACCATGACATGAACATTTCTCCCTAGACCAGAGTGCAAAGATTCAGGAGCTTCACAACAAGTGCAAAACTAGCATAACTTAAGCATCTTAGATTACCAAGCATGGAGTAAACATTAATAAAAGTGTGAGGGCTAAAACAAGATGATGTAACAGTATTCCTGTACCCATGCGCTCACCATATAAGACCTATAAAGCCTGTTAAAATCATCACTTTAAACCTCAGGAGAGACATAAGACGCTCCTGAATAAACAAATCTTTACAAGGCCAGTGGATTTTAAGACTCGATGCTGTGTGACTGTCATATTAAAGTACGCCGTTGTGGTTCACTGAGCAATGTGCCGCTCTCCTCCTTGCTCTTTCTTGACTCTTTCCAATCACTCTATTTCTGGCTTTACCCCACCTCCACCCCTCCAGCTGTTGGGTCACTTAGTGAGCTCGCCCTTTTCTGTCTCTCCTAAAGTTCCTATTCATCTCCCCGTCTCAAAGACTATTAACTACACAAAGTTGTAGCTGTTTGTTGTTTGGTGTTGTTGTGTAGGGTAGAGTAGCTTCTGTGTCTCGGTCATATGGAGGTCAGTGTCCCCATGATGTCAATATCAGTTACGAACTGACTCAGACAGACATATACGCTATATCATCACGTCAGGCTTCTTCCAAATGAGAGACAAGATGTGAGTAGTGAATATGTGCCAGAGCTGAAATGTTTGAACTGTCTGTGTACTTCCTCTGTATGGATATGTACTATTACTTTCTAACCAGATAATATTCGCTGAGTGTTTCTGTGGTTTTTAATCTGCAGCAGAACGGCCACAGCCTTCATCTCCTGTGGGTATATGAGTATTCATGTGTGCACACATGCGCACTTGAATGCACAGTGTGTGATAATAATATCCCTTGTCAGCCTCCTGAAGATTAGCCTCAACGGGAGAAATCCTCTGTCATATCCCTTCACCTTATTTTTTTCTCTGGCTCGCTCTCACTGGCTTATCAGTTTTACATTGTTTTACAGTTGAGTGACTCGCTCTTCTCTGAATTCAGAGCTCAGTTTTTCTTTGGGTCTGTGGAGAGAATTTGGGACTCAGGAGCTCTGTGATTTTAAAATGTTCCGGTATTTCAAAGCTTATTTGTTTTGGTTTTAGACTTTTTGTGCTGATTGTCTGAAGCTGATTTGTTGGACTAATTGTTTTTCGCTTTTTTGTCTTTTCTCAGACTGAAAATAATTCAAGAAGAAAAGGAGGACTGGTCCTGACTCAAACTGGTCTGTCATGGACCAGTGAGCTCTCTCCCACCCTGCCAGTTAAAAGCAATGTTTTTGGGAGCTGGAGGCCGTAGCGCTGTCAGCAGAGTGTGTGTGGGGCCCCTCCTCTCCCTCTTCTCTAGCACCCCTCCTGACATGGGATGCAAGCCCCCTGCCCCCCAGCCCTGAGCTCTCCTGGGGAGCCATGAACAGCTACAGAGACAGAGGGGTCACTTGCACCTCCTCGGACCTTCTGGATGGAGGAGGAGGGTTGCCCCATCACGCTCAATTTCGTCACACCCCCAATGGCCACCCGGCTCCTGGCCCCACAGACCCGGCAATCCAGCCACGCATGTCCGTGCCCAAAATGGGTGTTCGAGCACGGATTGCAGAGTGGCCTCCACGTCGTGCACAGTCCCGGGAGTCACTGCTTGAAAATGGGCAAATTGGCAGCAATCACTATGCAGATGACTGCTCCACTTCAGCCTCATCATCAGTTTTGTCATCTGACGTCGGCTTGGTACGGGGAGGAGTTGCCAGGTTGCCACGACGACGGTCGAAGGATGTAGAGTTCAGAGTGGGCGGGTTTGGAGGTGAAAGAGGTTCACCTTTAAGCCTAAGAGTTTTCCCACCTTTAAGACAGCGCTCCAACAGTGAAGTGACGCTCAGCGAACAGGATGAGAATGAGGTGAGCCTTAAATCTTCATCTTTCACGCCTCTGAACAAAGCAAAATATGATACATGGTTGCCTTTAAGCTCTACTTCAGTTTGTGTTCACACTGATTGATTACAAACAAACCAAACGGCCTCATCAGTCCTTCACAGGCCCACAGAGGAAAATTGAATCCTAGTGGCTGACAGCGAGTCATGCAGCATTTAACTGTTCCTTATGTATATATTTATGTTGTCACAAAGAGCTTACTAATAAATAAATAACTGCAATTTAACCTCATATCATAATTAATGACAAAAATGTATCTTGGGTCTTTCTTATCCTAACATTATGAAGTACATAGTTACTGTGTGGTCGCTGAGTTTCATTCAGGTTTTAACAAGGGACTGCCAAAATACACATCTCTTTTTTAATGTATCAGGGAAAATGTGGTGATGCATATTCATGTTACCATGGTTACGAGATGATCTTGCATAGATATTTACACTGCTTTGATAGTTCACAGTCAAAAGATGTATTCTACAGTACAGTTTTTAAATTAATGCTAAATTCTCACATCTAATCCTGTTGTTGGTACCTTTTGTTTTCACCTGACAAATGAACCACACCATTGGTAGTTTTAAGGGCCAGCTTTTCATGCATACTCAGCTCGGTTGTTTGGACCACACTAGAGTATGACAGCTTTCACATCAGTTCAAATAAGCCAAACATTTGCTTGAAATGAACCACCACATGTAAAAACTCTCTCTCCTTTCTCCTCCAAGGTGGAGGTTCGTGGAGGTGGTGGGATGGGGAACCTGTTTAGAGAGTACGGCAGCACGTCCTCCATCGATATCCAGGGCATTCCTGAACAGAGCTTCTTCGACATGCTCAGCCAGTTCCACCAGGAGAGGCCTGACCAGCGCAGCTCAGCACCCATACGCCTCAGGGAGCTGCTGCGTGCTCCAGAATCACCACCGAGTGCACCTCTTCCCTCTGCTCCCTCACCTGGTCCCACAGGTGGGGATGACAGAGGGACAGGAAGGAAGGAAGGAGCTGAGAGAGTGAGGAAGAAAAGTGGAGGGACAGAGTCGTCACTGGGCACCTCTTCTTTGTTCAGGAAACTTCGGAGCTCTAGCAGAGGAGAGCTGGATGGAGGAAAAGGAGAGACTAATGAGGACGGAGGGCGAGGTTCAACAGATGCCTCCTACAAAGCCTGGGTGTGCCCCAAGAGCTTTGTCCACTTTGACGCTCAGAGCATCTTGTTTGACCTGCACGAGGCTGCAGCACAGCGCGGCTATGTCACGCAAAGAAGAAACACTGCCACGGGTGCATCAGCTGCTTCAGTGTCCCTGTCCGTCTCCAGCTCCTCTGCTCCCAGTGTGAACGACCCAGTTTACTCCAGCATTGAGGACCTGACCCTGAGCCTCGACCCTGGCTCCACCACACCCTCCCTGAACATGGACCCTCTGGACGGGCCTCCTGGAGCCCACAACTCAAGCCCTCTGCTCCTTTGCTGCCCCCACTTCCTCAATGAGACAGGGGGCCACGGGGAGCGCAACATCAGCTTCCTTAGCTCGTCAGCAGAGCGAGGAGGAGACAGGGGAGGAGAGGGAGGAAGGGGATGGCTGAGGAGGAGCAACGCCAGCGTCTCAGTGCTGGAGGTGCCTGTAGAACAGCAGGTTATGAGACTGGACAGACTGAAACTGTACAGTATAGAACATGTAGACCTGGGGGCCAGATACTACAGAGACTACTTCCATGGGAAAGGTAATACTGAGTCTCGCACACAAAAACATTCATGATTTATCGATCAGTCACCCTCTGGAAAACCCACAACAACTTTTATAATTGATTAATTTAGTCTAATTTAGTTTAGGCCCAAAAGCTTGATATGTGATGTAAACAATGAATGTAATACAAAATTGTTTGAGTAGTCTAACTTCAAAGTCTTTTTTCAAGCATCCATTTGTTAGATTTGCTGAAATTACTTTGCTTTATATCATCATAAAGTGAATATATTTTGTTTTTGTGGTGTTTGACAAAACAAGCAATCTGAATGTGTCACTTTTGGCTCTGAGAAATTGTGATGGTTATTGCAGATTGATGGACTCATCGATAAAATAACCGAAAGATATCCAACATATGCAAACAATTCTGCACTTACTGGTATTAAACCATAATGGATAGTTGCAATGCCTCGCTATAGACGTACTGATCCCATTTTATACTGATTGAAGCCCCTTGTTGTCACGAGCGTGTAAATCAGACAGCGTAGATGTCGTTTGTCCGGCCAGAGTCTCTCCAGTGTCATTCACAACATCTCATCCTGAAGCTGTTAATATCCAGCTGGGCCAAACTGGCAACGCTCCCAGAGTTTTTATTACACACGTACCTGCCACTGAACTGTTGGCAAACTCTGAGCTAATGATACATCATCTGCCTTTCTGCATGATCACAAGAACCATTTAACATAGTCAGCTAGGGCAGCTTTGTTTTACATCTGGTTTTCTGTGTCAGAAGTAACACCTAACTTCAGAGATGAAGGGTGTGTGTGTGTGTGTGTGTGTGTGTGTGTGTGTGTGTGTGTGTGTGTGTGTGTGTGTGTGTGTGTGTGTGTGTGTGAGAGAGTGTGTGTGAGAGTGTGTGTGAGAGTGTGAGTGAGAGTGATGTGTGCCTGTCTGTATTTGTGCATGTGGGCATCACCTCTTCAGACATTGTGGATGAAACTTCCCGTTGGCAAGCATCATCTGGCTGCACCCTAATTAGTGACAGATGCTGTTCGAAGCACATGTGTGCAAGCAAGCATGTGTGTGAGTGTGTGTGAAAGACAGGCCTGCAGCCACACAGATAAAGGTTATCGTTCCAAAAATATGTTCATCTGCTGACTCGTTTCCAGCTGAACGCTACTGTGATTGTATGTGTGTGTGTGTTTTTTTGCTGTGACGTGCCCTGTGTGCACATCAGAAAAGCCTCATCAAAAGACTGACATTTCCGCCACGGGACATGGCATGGAAGCAAAGCAGGCCCGACTCTCCTAACGTGTACGTCGTCTCAGTTCATTCCAGTCAGTGGGGTTATAGAGGAGGAATACTTGTCAAGCTGGATTCCTCCCCGAGTGTCTGGAGAATTTGTGTTTCGACTCCCACACCGCCTATGGTGTTGGCATTAGCACGGCTTAGTTTAGGAGCTTTAGAAGAGGACATGTGAGATGCTTGTGAAGTATGTTGATTAGGTTGCCTCAGACTCTTAATGGATGAATATGGTGTTTTATGCTAACACTGCTAATATGCCACAGAATGTTAGGTGGCGATTTATGACACCACATTTTGTTAATTTCCTGGATTAACAGGATTGAGGACAAATTTTTTCATTTAGAAATTTATCCTGCTGTTGTTAAACCTGAAGTCCAATTATCAAATCCCCTTTTTTAAAGAAGCTCCTACACACAACATCAGAAAAATGCCCAGCACCTCCGGTGTGCGACCCTCACTTTTCTTTATTATAATTTTCTCTGGGTCATTCTTTGTGTTAACTGAATTGACTTTGTAATTACCTACATATTGATTACTAGATATAATGTTATTGTCTTAGTCCTGTCCTTGACTTAATGCCCCTCCTCTGTCAGCCCTACTCACTATACATGGAGTACTATAGTACCTGGTATCTCTTCTTCAAACCCCCCTCTATTTATCAGAGAGTTGTCTTATTTAAATGTATTGTTTTATTCGAGTTTACTATCATAAATCTCTGTACATATCACTTGCCTTTTTATACCTCCTCTATTTTTAATTCTTGTGTTCTCTTTAGGTTCTTATTTATTTTATTTAATTAGCATTGTTTGCACCAAGGGAGCAGCGCTCAAATTTCGTTGTACTATGTATAATGACAATAAAGGCGATTCTGAATCTGATAAAAGACTGAGAAAAATAGTGAATTGTCACATTTTAGAAGCTCAGACCACAGACTGAAGTGCATTATCATGTCATGTCCGCTAATATTCAACTATCACATCACTAGTATCCAAAACATGTCAAATTATACTAAGCCCTACTTTTTCTGTTTATAAAACCTACAACCATCCCCCGTCATTTATGATGTATCCTACCATAGATGTAACACAAGCCCTCGTTGAGACATGAATGAATGAACATTTTGTCCACAGCACAAACTCTAACCTTGTTTCCCACCTCTCGCTCTCCCTCACCAGAACACTCAAACTACTTTGGGACGGATGATAAGCTGGGTCCTGTAGCCTTGAGCATCCGCAGGGAGAAACTGGAGGACACCAAAGACCTGAAAGACCAGTACCAGTACCGCCTCATCGTCAGGACAAGCGAGGTATGCACAAAGGCACACAAATCTGCTGTCTATGTTGTCTGTGTTTGTCCCAGGGATTTCTGAGTGATGAGACAGTAATGAGTCAGAGTGTGCATGCTGAAGTTAATTCCTTACCTACTTTCATTTCACCCAGCCCCTCCCTTTGTGTCCCTACCTGTGACTCTCCTCTCCTCCCCTCTCTCCTCTCCGCCAGTGGAAAATTCCACCTGCCCAGTCTCAGCACATTAGAGCCAAACCAAACACTGGCTGCGCTGCCCAAAGCGTTTGGCCTGCTCTCACCCTACCACTTTTCAGCTTTGATGGATCAAATACTTGTAATGTATTGAATACTTGGCTGATAACTATGGAGAATTAGTTAAGATTCACTTCAGCTCCCTTAACATTAGTTCAAAGACTCAGTTACAGTATAGTCATTTGCGATCAGAGGTTTTCTGCTTCCAGAGCACCAAACTTAGTTTGCATCTTTATTTCAGGTTAGTGAGTCAATCACTTGATCACAGACATAATGTTAGAATTATTTTGTTTAGAGCTGCAACAAACACTTATTTTCATTATTAATTAATTTACAGATATTTTTCTTGATGAACAGAGAAAAATTCAATTTAATTCAAGATACTTTACTTGTCCATCAAGGTAGTGAAACAAAGCACATTTAGACTGTCATAAACTGTCATTCTCACATAAAAACAATCCAAAAATACAAAAGTTCAAAGAAAGAGTTAAAATACTTAACAATACATAATAAAGTAAGGATCTATAACAGTGGCCAGTCAATAAAAAAGTCCAACACAAAGACACATATGTGAAGAGAGCAGAAGTCAAAATTACAAGTGCATTTTTCTTTGGGAATTCTTTGTTTTACACAAGTGTATAATGGTTTCTGGGATGAAACCGAACTTTCTACTATTTGTTTTACATGCAAGCAATTTAAAACTTATTCCTGATGGCATTAGCTTTAAGTTTTCATATGGGACATGTGTGGGGTTGTTGATAACCTGATGTGCCTTCAGGAAAAAAATAAAGAAAATGGTCCTGTGACGTCTTTAAATTGCTACTTTTTTTAACCAGCAGTCTAGAAACCCAAACATGAAAGTTTATTGTCCCAGAAAAGTATGAAAACAGAGAGATATTAACATTTAAGGAGCTGGAATCCCGGAATCCTTAAAAAAGGTGGGACTTTAACAATTAATTGATTATGAAAATAATTGCAGATACATTTTCTGTCAATTGACAACTTATTTCAGCTCTTATTGTGTTAGTCCTCTGTTTTTTTTTTTCATGAGATATTTAAAAAGTGAAGACATTATGGTCTCACCTCTCTGTAAATAGTTAGTTTAGTCTATTTTCTAAACACCTGTCTGGCATTGTCAAAATTACACAAACACAAGAGTTTGCTTCTGCTCATTGTGTTCATGTAGTCTTGGTCTGAGTGTGTTTCTCTGTGTGCCTGTTGCGGTGTTGTTTTTAGCTGGATTACATGGTTGCCTGGCCTCATCACCTTAGCTCTGGTACAACAATGGAACCTCTCCGACATCTAAGTACACAGAGCTCAGCCAACAGACACAGCCAGTACACTCAGGCCTACTGTTCCCACACAGAAAAAAGAGATTGCAGACTTTATTCTTTCCCACTCAAGCTGCAGTCTCTCTCAAATATCCAGCCGTCTGAAGTCTGTCCTTTACATCTGTGCAGCAGTGCTGACACAGCAAGGTGGAGAGACCTTCCTCTTTCTCTCTGCCTCTGTCACATATTCACACTCACGCTCAGCCTGTCGCTCACTGACAGGTTCAACAGTAGCTCCATAACTTCAGCTGTGTGTCAGCAGAGCCCAGTCTCTGAGGTTCAACTGTCTCTGCGGCCTCTGCCAGCTCCAGAGTCTGCCATGCATTGTTAATGAACCCACATATCTGTGTATGTCTGTGTGTGTGTAGTTGAAAGTTTGTGTTGTGTTAGTGTGGTGAGTAGGAGCAACCCATTTCTCCCCACTGTATATGAGGTTATTATAGTCTCACTGTTTTGAAGGAGGTCAATTTCTCCTCACCAGGGAGCAGCACAGCGTGGCAGCACAATAGTGAGCAGAATATTAATCCACAATACTGCCGGACTTAAAACCCTCCGCACAGAGAACATTCACTGTGTGTGTGTGTGTGTGTGTGTGTGTGTGTGTGTGTGTGTGTGTGTGTGTGTGTGTGTGTGTGTGTGTGTGTGTGTGTGTGTGTGTGTGTGTGTGTGTGTGTGTGTGTGTGTGTGTGTGTGTGTGTGTGTGTGTGACAGAGAGAGAAAGTGCAGCTTCAGGGCAGCAGGGCACTGTTATGAGTAGTGAGACTATCAAACTTTCATCGTCATATTTGCAGAGGTATTGTACTGTAGCTGAGCCTGACCCTGACTCTTCTGTGAAGGTAGACCAGGATCAATACAACTATCTTCATGTCATAATGTTACATACAGTTATAGACATGTAGATCTTAAACACGCTGTGTGTGCAAGACCAGACCTAAAAACATCTCAGAACTCTAAGTGAATCAAAATCTTAGTTTTGCAGACACCATAGTTACTGTCTATTTTATACATTATTTTATTTTTCGGTTTTTTAAGTTCATGACATAAAAAGTAACGATAGAGCCCTAACATTTAAAAATTAAAAAATCAATAGAATTTATAATTTGCTCAGAAGAGTCCAAACTTTATATAACGGTCGCCATTATTATTATTATATAGATTTTTGACTTTCAGTTGAATAACAACAATTTGAATACATCATCTTGGTCTTTGGGAAATTATAAATATATATAAATAGAGAAAATAATGAGAGAAAATCAGATTAATTGATAATGAAAGTAATCATTAGTTGCAGGCCTAATTGTAAAATGTTGTTTTCCGTGTTGTAAGTTCATCATCACTTCTCTCATCAGCATCAGTCTTTGCCTGCAGATTGACTGGCTTTATCATGTTGTACTCTGAACTGGTTTTCACTACATCAGGATCTATATAACAAAAACCTTCTGTCAAAGGGTTTAAATCAACAGTATTTAAACATCTGCAATTTGCAGAAAATTAATTAATTTCTTGACATTTTCTGTGTGATTTAAATTATATTCTTCTTCTTAAAGTCTTGCTTCCAGTTTTACAGCTCTTGTTCTTTCCCTACATACAGTTGGTGACCCTGCGAGGCTCCATTTTAGAGGATGCGGTGGCGTCGACGGGAAGACACGGCACGGTGCGGGGTCTGCCACTCAAAGAGGTCCTGGAGCAGGTTGTCCCCGAGCTCAACGTGTCCTGTTTGAAACTGGCACTCAGTACACCCAAAGTCACAGAGCAGCTCCTTAAACTGGATGAACAGGGGGTGAGTTATGTGTCTGACTGTATTTGAATTTTATTTTCAGGCTTGTGCAATAAAACCAGGAATTAAACGGTTGATCCTGGCAGCAACGAAACCTCCATTCAAATTGTCCTTGGGCGAAAATACAGAAAGTGTACCTGCTCATTCAGCCAGTAACAGTCAGGCTGACTAACAGACTGCAAAGCAAAGAGTATGAACTGATAAAGTGATAAAGTGACATATGGTACATTCAGATAATGTGTATAAAAGTGTCTGGAATCTGTGTAACTGATTTAGAGTTGGTGCAAAGTACAAAATTTGGCTGAGGGCAGTGAAAGCTGTGTGAAGCAGGGTGTGGTGTGTTTGAGCATGAGTGTGTAACCATAACAGCTTGAAAGTTTAGCCATGTTATCTCGCCTTTTATTTAATGGAGGGTGAAGTGCAATGTGGAGGTGTTTTCAACAGCAGTAGGCTTTTTGTTGTTTGTGCAGGTTTATGCAACAATGAAACTGTCCTGTGTGTGTGTGTGTGTGTGTTGTGTGTAAGCAAGTTGAAGAGCAAGATATACTGTACTGTAACATCTACCTTGACATTAGGTTTCAACAGAAGCACGAGCATCAAACTGCAGTGTTTCAGCTGTGTTTGAATGTGGTCTTTCAGCTGTTTGTGTTTGCTGAGTGCGTTTGTAATGTTAATGTTATCTCTCCTCTGCCTTGTAGTTAAGTCAGAAGCACAAGGTGGGTGTTCTGCTGTGCCGTGCAGGCCAGAGCACAGAGGAGGAGATGTACAACAACGAGGAGGCGTCACCCGCCTTCTCTGCCTTCCTGGAGTTGCTGGGGGAGCAGGTGCTTCTCAAAGGATTCACCAAATACGCCGCACAGCTCGACACAAAGAGTAAGAGCCTCTTTCAGTTTCATGTACCACCTTCTGTAAACCTGATGGCGGGTTCACATGTTGGTGAAAGGTAACATTTTCCTGACACTTTGAGCATCACATATGTCCAAATTGAATGATGCCAGGCCGGAGTCTTGTTTGTCCGTCCTATACTTACATAAAATAAAATCAGTTTAATAAAGAGTGAAATGCTTTGAATAAGTGATTTTATATTGTCAAGGAAGTTCTTCTCATACCAGATTATTTTATGAAAATTTATGAAATTTCCATTTCATGAAAGTGATGAAATGGAAGTGTGCAGAGCAAAATAGGAATGAAAAAACAAATAGTAGAGTAGTGAATAATAATAGCACTTGTTCTTTATGTTCAATTAACTATTCAGTATTCACTAGAATATAGCAGTGGTGAACAGGCCTTGCTCTCATAATCATAATAAATCAAGTCTTCAACACTAATGCAGATTGTGAGAAAACAAACAAAACAAAACATTTCTGTCATATCATAACTTTTCAAAGCCTTTTGGCTCTATCTGTACCAGCTCTGTCATGTCTGAATAAAGCTGTTAGGAACAAGACAAGCCATGTGCCATAACCCCCAGAAAAGCACAGTGACAGTCTCTGAGTCCTCATGATCCCCTGTATGTCTGTGTGTCTGTAGTTGGCAACTTGTGGTGTGAAACTAAAATACCTTCTCCTCCTGCTTTCCACAGCGGACTCCACGGGCACCCACTCCCTGTACACCACCTACCAGGGCTACGAAGTCATGTTCCACGTGTCCACCATGCTGCCCTACATGCCCAACAACCCACAGCAGGTAAAAGCTTATGAGCATCCCTATCTAAATACAGCAGCATCACCTGGGGCTGTATGCTGTGTTGCAGGTCAAACATGGGTATGTACAGCTAAAAAGAAAAATACATCCAGGACTATCTTATGTTAGCCAAAGCCTTTCAAAGTCTGTCTGTGGTTGTTAGTTAAAGCCTCTGCCGTTTGTTCCAGGTCATAAAACCACAGCAAGAATTCATGAAGTGGAAACTCGTGACTTATGTCGCCTTCTTCATTTAGAGTCTCTTTCCTCTTTTATTCAGTCTCTCGTGTTTTTTTTATAGTCTTTGTTCTCTGTGTCTTGGCCTCTCACTCCTCTCCTACTCACAGGATTATTCTTTTGCTGTCTCTCTGCTTCTCGTTCTTTAACTGGATCAGAGCAGGGTGGGGTTCAGTAGTGAGTAGTGTCTTTATTTTCTCCCTCTTTTTTACTTTGGCCTTCCTACACATTCTCCTGGGCGCTGTGTGTTTGCAGCGTGGGCTGCCTGTGAGTGACCTGTGTGTAAGATAACATTTTGTGTGTGGGCATTTTTTATAGTTTGCATAAGTGTTTTGTGTGAGAGGCTCACACGGGTGAACACGTGTGCTCAGACAGACCCTGTGGGTTCTCAGGATTAGTGCACATACTTTTTAATGTGTCAGCTCATCACTGTAGAACAGTGTGAACTACGGAGAAGCCATCAGTTCTTCCTCAAACACTTCAAAATATTGCAAATTGGAGAACTGGTAGTTTTATTACCATATACACAGAAGTGAGCTGTTTGTTATTGTAAATAAACTTTTTTGACAGCTACATCATCTTGTTAAACATTTTGTGGAAGGTGAGTAATCAAAAAAATGAAGGGTTTTGCAATTTTCAGTTTAGCAGTGTCTTGAACAGTTAATTCCAATATCAACTCTTAAATCATAAAGTGTAATTTTATAAATGGCACAATAACTCCATCCAGAGGTTTAGAGTCAGCAGCAGCAAAGACAGTCACATGCTCAGATGAACCTCTAGGTGGCAGCATCTGACATTAAGAATAACCTGCAGGAGCTGAAGGAAGGGCTGAGGTAGAAATAGATGGTCAGAAGCGCTTTCTTTCAGGGGAGAGGGAAAGGAGAGTACAAGCCAGGTCTGCATAATAAGTCATATATGATAATATTTTACTTTTTCTCAGTATACAACTGTTGAGTCTTGCATACCAGCAGTATATAGAATCAGTGCTAAAATAGAAAATAGTCAATGTGATGATAAAATATCCTGAATGTAAAATAAATCAAGCTTCTTTTCTCCCAGTGATCAGTTCTAACAATTATAGCTAATGTTTGTACACACTCCATCAAGCACAATAATCAGAATCGTCCAGTCTGCAGTGAAGGATGCCCCTGTGGCACCATGCTGGAGATTCTGTGTATCTGTGGCCAAACAGTGGGCTGGATTACATAATTGGTACTTTCACACTTCCCTCTGCCGATGAAGAGAGGATTGGCAAGCACTGCGCCATAGACACAGCCTGGATTGTGTACCATGTCTCCTACACACACACACAGATAGACAGACAAACCAGCACACACACAGACACAAATAGCCCACACAGGCTCCGAAAAAACAAATTACATAAAGAGCTGTTGTTTGGTGTTTAGTAGTGAGCGTCTCAATGTCTTGTTTTCCTTGTCAGACTTTCTAGTGTTTACTGAGTCAGTCGTGTCAGTGCCAATTATGTTCGCTCATTTTATTAATTTGTCTCTCCTCTCCTCTTTTCTCTTCTCTTCTCTTTTCTTCTCCCTTCCTCTCCCCTCCCCCTCAGCTCCTGAGGAAGAGGCACATAGGGAACGACATTGTCACCATAATCTTTCAGGAGCCGGGAGCGTTGCCTTTCACCCCTCAGAATATCCGCTCACACTTCCAGCATGTCTTTGTTATTGTGCGTGTACACAACCCCTGCTCTGAAAACACATGTTACAGGTAAATGATCACAACAGAACAAGACATGTTTGTATGATAAGAATCGTAGTGTCACGCTGTGAATCCTCACTGCCTCCCGTTTTCTTTCAGTGTTGCTGTGACAAGGATGAAGGATGTGCCCCCCTTTGGCCCACCCATTCCCAGTGGTGTCACTTTCCGTGAGCCAGAAACCTTTCGTAACTTCCTTCTAGCCAAAGTTATCAATGCAGAAAATGCAGCGCACAAGTCAGAGAAGTTCCACACCATGGCAACACGAACGCGGCAGGAGTACCTGCGAGACTTGGCAGAGAACTATGTCAGCAGCACACCGCTCGACTCAGCCGGCAAACTTAACAACCTCATCTCCCTCGCATCCAAAAAACGTGAGCGTTCGAAGGCCAGAGAGGGAGCAGAGCTGGGTGCTGCGGGGGCTGTCGCCTGGAGGGTCCAGGCCCAGGACTTCAGTGGAGGTGGGACGGAGCTCCCCTGTGCCTTGGGTTTGTCGGCTGAGTACGTCCTCCTGACAGACTGCTCTACCAAAGAGGTGGTGTTTAACTGTTTCTGTGCGGACGTGATTGGCTGGACACCGGAGCGTCTGGCACTGAAGATCTTTTACGGTAGAGGAGACCACATCGCTGTGCGGGTACCAGAGGGCTGTGCGCAGGACATCAGGGAAGTGGTGCAGAGGTTAAAGGTGAGAGTCCAGAGGTTGTTGCACTTCAAGTCACTGCCGGACCAGATAACGTAAATCTCTGTGTTCTTGGAGGTCAGGTCACTGTGATTTTGTTAATATGGGATTATTACAGTTTTATCTTGAAATTCATTAGAATTGTTTTGTTTCAAAACTGTAAAATTTTAGTTCGGTTATATCTGAGTTGAAGTGTTTTCCACAGTGGGTAAGCTATAACTTCAAAGACTGTTTTTCAGAGGTGGAGACTTCACATGTCACATGACTTGACCCAAGTCGGACTTAAGACACAAATTTGAGGACTTGAGACTTGCTTGACTACGACTGATAAAAGACTTGACTTTGTTTTGAGAAAAATGACTCGAAAGGACATGACTTTTTTTTGTTTTGTTTTTGATTAAATATTAGCATTTTTATTTATATTTTTTAGATAATATCTAGAACCAGTTCTCATGAGAAGGGGCTAAGTTCATTAAAACTAAAAATTTGGATTGCAAAAGAAAAGACACCATAGAACATTTTTTCACATAGAGATGTATTATAAATGTAAAAGCTAGAATGACACTCAGCATGACTCCATCAAGGCAAAACAATTCCACACATTAAGGAAAGTAAAAAAAAATGTTCTCGGATCTGCCTTTGCAAAATTCAGTTCAAACCTAATAATCATCTATAGCCCAGTCATATTAAATGCCTTTATACATTATATTATATAGGAAACATGTACTCTGTGTAAGCATGTGACTCACTTTTCAATGAAGCTGAGTAACTGCATGCACTGGCGGACGAACAGCATTTCATATTGTGATAATCCCTGAAAAATTTGATGAATTAAATGCAGGGAAAAGAAGATTTCCTGGACTCCAGTGAGCTTTGTGTTAATCCAACAGAAAACAAAATATTAAAAAATGAGTTAATCTCTCTGAACGTACCAAATACCTACAGATTTGAGATAAAGTTCACAGAATGCTGGGTGATATAGTTTCAGGTGATGCTGCCACTTACTGTACATATTGATGAGTCATTTCCTCTTTCAGACTGCTTTTATAACATTTCTTTTGTTTTTGAAGAGTATTTTATTACGGATATAAGACCTGTAGAGTGTAAATCTAATTAATTTTTCCCTTTTCTTTTGGCCAGTCGTTGACAGTTGGATGTGAGACGGTGGATATGACTCTGAGAAGGAATGGACTGGGACAACTAGGCTTCCATGTTCGCCTGGATGGCACAGTAGCTGAGGTATCGTCAGATCACCATCTGCCACACCAGATCTCATACTCATTTATGAAGAATCTTGGCTGTACATGACTGGCTTGTTTGAAGACTTTGTGGTTTTCTCATGCAGGTGGAGGAATACGGCTTTGCCTGGCAGGCGGGACTGAGGCAGGGCAGTCGGTTGGTGGAGATCTGCAAGGTGGCTGCAGTGACGCTGACTCATGAACAGATGATCGACCTGCTGAGGACGTCAGTCACGGTTAAAGTGGTCATCATCCCTCCATATGAAGAAGGGGGGCCTCGCAGGTGCGTGAAAGACTGCATGTTATATTTCTTTGAAGCTAAACTAATGAGTGTGAGTCAGATGCAGATGTTGAGGCAGTGGCTGACAGTACAGGAGGCAGCTGAGCGTTAGCGAGCAGTGATGGAAGGACAAGAGCGAGTTGGAGTGAGTACAGGAAGCTCTTCACTCAAACACACAAAAGCACGGGTGAGATAGTGGCCAGACTCCAATGTTCTGAGAGGATTTTGTGTGGGAGTGTGTGAAAAGAGGAAGCGAGCAAACAGAGAGAAAGAACGAAGTGCGGTTCAAGAGGAAATCAGCGAAACGAGGCACAGAGACAAAAACGAAAGATGCATTTGTTTAACATGAATTAACCAAAATCTGCCATTCTTTCTTTCTTACTCTTCTTCGTATCTAGTCATCTCATCTTTTTTCCTCTCCTCCCGCAATCTATTTCTTTCCTCTGCCGTCCCCCTATCACCACCTTTCATCTACACATAAGGCCTTGACTGAGACAGAATAACGAGGCCTTATGAGTTTCTGATGTGGTGTTTCAGAGGTGAAGAAATAACCACAGTGTGTGTGTGTTTCTGACTGAGAACCAGCGCTCTTAAATACAGTAATTGTGGCTGGCTGTGTGATCGCATAGTGGTTAGATTTCTTTAATGTTGGAGGCAGTTTAATTACACCAAGTTAAATCCCTCTGACACACACACACACACACACACACACACACACACACACACACACACACACACACACACACACACACACACACACACACTGTGGCACTAGAGCAGCTGATAATTAGAGTCTTGCATTTCACTCTTCTCCTCTCCCTCTCTCTGACTCGTTTGCCGTTGTGTGCCAGGCAAGCAGATTGCATGAGATTAAGGCCTGGAATCTGAAAAAAAAAGAGAGACCGAAAAAATAAATAAATAAGTGAGTGGAGGTGATTAATTAGAAATGCATGCCCTGCGCGAATGAAAAGGATGGGAGGGAGTGGGGAGGGAGATAGATAGAGAGAGAGAGAGAGAGACACAAAGGCAGGGTTGAGTGTATTGAGTTGAGAGCTCGGTGAGGACGACATGTCTCAACACCACTGAGAGTGAGAGAAGTGGGTGGAAGAGAGAAAGAAAGAGAAACAGAGACAGGAGTTGGAAGTGTTTTTCCTTGCCGTTCCTGCTCGGCTGTGCACATGCAAGATGGCCGGATACCGTAGACAAGAGTTGTGATGTCAGTGGTATGTTTGACCATGTGAGAGTGCGTGTGCATGTTGGGGAGCTCCAGTTGTGTCACCTCAGCCATTGTGATGGAAGAAATACTGCATGTCAACAGATGTAGGCTCTGCTCGCTCTAAGGTTTGTACTGTAATTGTGTGTGTGTGTGTGTTTGCGTGTGTGTGTGTTTGCATGTGTGTGTGTTTGCATGTGTGTGTGTTTGCGTGTGTATGTGTGTGTGTGTTTGCGTGTGTGTGTGATCAGAGCATCTACTACTATTTATAACTGTGTGGATATTGACTGAGTTGGTCGTATTCTTAAGGTTGATCATCTGTTAGTATTCATAGTATTTTCTAAAGACATGTTTGTTGACGTGTGGGTGTGTGCATCCTTGTTCTGTTTACATCCCTCTAGGCCTGCAACCAGAGCTGAAATGATTAGTTGATTAATCAATCGACAGAAAAATAATTGCCAACTATATTGATTCTCAATTAAAGGTTTTAGTCATCAATTGCTCAATAATTGCTGATTTCAGCTTCTTAAAAATAAGATTTACTACTTTTCTTTCTCATACATCTTTGTAAACTGAACATTTTGGGGTTTTGGACTTTTGGTCAAGATATTTCAACTTCATCTCAGTGAAATGTTTGGATGATTTTTTTAATCTTTCATAGAACAAAATTTGTCGAAAAAATATTATTAAAAAATCTTTGGTAATTGATAATGAAAATATAATAATAAATTACATTTTTACATAATAATAAATTATTTAATTAATTATTTTGTCTATAACGTAACAGAACAGTGAAAAGTGCCCTCTATGATTTCTGGTAGTATTCAAACTAGCAAACATTTGTCATTTTTACATTAAAACAAGACAATTGTCAAAATAGTTGGTGATCAATTTTCTGTTGATCGAACAATTAGTTAACTGGGTAATTGTGGCAGCTCTACATCTCGCTACAGTTTTCATTTGATGACGTATTTATGTTGTTTTAGATGGAAGGAGTGTGTCACCAGGCTCTTGTAATAATCTAGGTTGAACATTAAAGGGATGGTACACTTAATGCAGATAGTTTTGGTGTTATTTAGCCTGATTTTCAGATACAGATATGTACCACCACACCAATACAGTGGAAGTGAATGGAATTTCATTTATACTGCTCAGCATTGAAAAATTACATTTAAAATGACTTACAGCAACTTATTTTGAATCCTGAATTAATGTCCCAGTTATTCAGAGTAATTCACTGTGTACACTATTTTCTGATGAAGATATAATCCCTTAATTTTTTTCTGTAAACCTGAAACAGTTTTAATGAATGATTGTTTAAGTCATTTTGAAACCAAAACACCATAAATTCAGGGGCTCTAGCCTCACAAATGTGAATATTTGCTCATCTAATTGTCTAAGCCAAAACACTATTTTCTGACATTTTACAGTTTAAAACAATAAATAATGAGATAATTGTTGAACAGAGCCTTTAAGGGACACATCACACTGTCCTCACCTCGGTTATTTCAGTCTTCGCTGTGTTTGTTCTCTTTAAGTTCTTTTTTTAATCCCCCTCCTGCTTTGTTTCACCTCACTGTGAATTTCACTTTCATCTCACTTCAACTCTTCACTTCAACACCATTTTTCCACCACCACTGTCATCCTCCTCTCATCTCTTTCCCCCCTCTTCCGCTCGGCATTTTTCTCATCTTAAATACATTATCTATGCATATTTGATGCCCCTTGCCCTACTGTAATAGGCTTTGTGAATAAAATAATGATGATGTGTAGAAGATATTGGGTGTGGGGATACTATGAGAACAAGAAGATCTTTAGTTGAGTGTTGTGTGTGTGTCCTGAGCTGATAAATAAAGATGACCACCCTACCAGCTGGGAGCTCTCTCAGTGATTTCATAATTGATGAGAATAAATGCCAGCTTATCGTTATATGAGGGCTGTTTTCCTCTCATGATGTTTTAATTTTTTATTCTGACAAGGAGCTAAAAGAGTACTTGTCCATTTTATTTTAGAAATTCTGTTTGAAACTGTTTGTGGAGGGAAAAAAAACTCTTGAACTGAGCATGAATTTTAATTTTAACTGTGACCTTGTGCACTAATATATATATTTTTATATATATATATATATATATATATATATAAAGACTTTCAGTGAGAATCTCTTTGATGAGATTAGAGGGCTATCACTTAGCACACACATATGCTCACTTGCCCTCAGTCTCACAGTAGGGAGTCCTGATGTGCCGATAATCAGTTTCCTTTCCTCCCTCTCCCTCCATCGGTGTCAGGGGAGCTCATTAGTGAGCTCTGTTATGTGTCTGCTGTGTGTTTGAGCATCCACAAAGTGTGTTATGAGAGGACGATAATGTGGAGTCTTCCTGAGGAAATTTATTGAGCAGTTTTTACTTGCTGAACTCAGTACAGAGGCCACAGTTCTGGTTCAGCGGAAGTTTAGGTCTTCAGAGAGGAGACTGCTGCTTCTTAATCATTGCTTTTTACTGACCTACAGCTGAGGATCAAACACTATGGAAGAAGGCTGTGTTGGGGAGGCACAATAGGGGTTTGGGAGGGGAGTGACGACATTTAAGAGTCAAGCTTTTGATTCACTTGTGCTCAATGTCCTTTGCCCTCTGTCTCTTCAGGGGCTGCACAGAGGAGTACGAGATGAAAACCATGGAGCAGAAGCCAGAACCTGAGCCTTTGGCGGCAGGCTACAGACCCTCCCCTCGTCCACCATGGCGATGGGACAGCCCACCTATTCCTCCAGGGCTCCACAGCACCCCCAACCCTCAGCGCTGGGCCCCCATGGGCCCACCGCCTCCTCCACTGCCCCGCTCACACAAGGCCCTAATGCCTGTTCCCTACAGAGAGCCCCAACACCTCAACTCCAAGAGGTGAGACTCACATTCAGTTAGTATACTACAGATGATAATTCTCTTTTCATGTGATATAACCAGACAGCAGACAAATGTTACAGCTTTTTAAACAATACTACATGATACGACTGCACCATGATGTTTGATTCATTAACAATTATACAGGGTGTAATCTACAGTAGGTGAGCCATCTTCATATACTGTATTCACAGACTTGTCCTGTTGCCTGGCCACAGATGTCCTAATCACATCCTGTATCTCCTATTTCTAATAGCTTTCATGTAATGCTCATTGATAGCTGTTTTCACCAGTTGAGGAAACAGTCGACCAATCAGAGCTTTGTAGCTGGGATTTAGAACAGGGACGTCGTCAGAAAAATGGCCACAAAAATGAGAGAAAGTGGGGGTGGGATAGATGCAGCTATACAGGTTGCTTTAAGTCAACTAAACTGAAAACCTAATTTGGAATATTTCATCGACTGACAACTTTAAACTTCGACTGCTCCTTACAACTACTACTACAGATTCTGTATTTCATTGTTTCTTAAAAGATTCTTCTGGATATTCTTTTGTAGCTTGTAACAGTTTTCTGTCTATGTTGTTTTACTGTATTGTTGTAACAGTGTGTTTATGCTACCCTCTTGGCCAATTCTCCTTTCAAGAGACTTTTACTTGGAAAATCAAATGAAATGATTTGCTCAAGGCTCCTCTGTCCAAACTAAACATTAAAATTTGTCAAAGTAAGAACAGGTTTAGAATAGTCTTCTGCAGGAATCAGTTTAAATAATTAAACCCTGTTCTCAGTTGGTTACCATGCATATTACTTGGAGCTGGTGTCACACAGCCCACAAGTTAATAACCACAGACTCTAACTGAATCACTTTCTTAAAATTTAGATAAATGGTTTCTTGTGTTGCAGTTGCAGCCTTACGCACACTCCTCACCCCCTGTGCTCTATTTGTGTTTCTCCTGGTTAACAATCACCCTCTGTGTGTCCTCCAGGCCAGTGAGCTACCCAGAGAACCACTACACTCTGTCTCCTGCAGGAGGTGACAGAGTACTGCCCTACAGAAACCCCTCAGCCAGCTTCTCCTCACCCTCCCCAGGCCTTATCGGCCTCTCCACGATGGCACCGCCTGGAATCACACCAGGCCCCTTTGTTCGCTACAAACATTCACCTGACAGGTGTGTGTGTGTGGTCTTTTGTTCTCTGATCTCTCCTCTGTCATCTCTTTGATCTTGATTAAACATGTCCGATGTTACTCATAACAACTGTTTTGTGTGCTTGAGGTGGATCATATCAGTTTAGGAGATAGGCTGTATAATGTGGCGTGTTCAGGTCTGCAGTTAGACATGTATGAACACACTGTCTCCTAGAGGAAGGATCTGTTGTGTGGGCGGCTCTTCCTCACAGTGTGGAGGCTGATAACATCTCGCCCAACCAGAGGAACAGGTTTTATTCAACTGCCATCAGGATGCAAAACAGAAACTGAAAATCAAACTGTTTATTTTTAGGGCTTGCTTTAGGGGATTTTTTATTGTGTGTGTGTCCTTCGCCGTAATTCTCTTTGTGTTCCAGTATAGTTAATTATGTGTATAAGTAATGTGTTTTGGATAGTCTATAGTATGAATAAAGAAATTAACTACAGATATTAGCATTAATGTGTTAATTAATAACTCACACACACCCCCCTCCTCTGTGATCTGTATAGATATGGAACAGGACAGCGCCCCCTGCTGCCCTATGAGCCCCACCTCACCGTGGACATCACCTCCAGTGGAGAGTCTTCCTCAGGCTTCACCAGCCAGGACAGCACCATGGAGCGCTGCAAAACAGGTTCATCACCTTCAAAAAACTACAGCCCCCATGTTCTTACATTTCATTTGCAACAAGTTGTGTACTTGCTCCATTACTCTGAAGCAGTTATAATAAATATTTTTTTATATTAACATTAGGAATTGTCTACCAACTCTGCAGTTCTCTTGGCTCTTCAGTGATTTAGCGTCTTTCAGCTCGTTGTTTTGGTTTTACAGCCTGTGACTTCACTGTTTTTATTCACTGTCATAGTTGTGTGTTCAGCTGATTTAGCAGCTAAAGAGCTGGATATTTCCCTTAGGAGTTGGTGAAGAGCAAAAAGAGGAAGCACAACATTGACTCAACATCACTGTTTAAGTTGACATGGCAAATTTATTCAAACATCCAGCTGATGTATAGAAACATTAATATTTATTTGGAGAAAAGTTTTTGTTCATATGGCAAATCTAAGTCAAGTATTCACTCTTTTTTTTAGCTCTGCTTTTGATCCGAATTCTGTTTCTACTAAGTTCACCAACTATTCGTTAACCATGTCTGTTTAGTGCTGAGCAGCTAGTGTACAGTGTGTTTTTAGAGCTACCTGCTGCAGCCACAGACACTGTGAGAGCAGTAAGAGTGAACCAGAGCAGTAAAGTTGTAGTCAAGACAGCCAGACAATGAGCTGAACCTCACTATAAAGCCTCTGTGAAGCCAAGCAGAGCTGCAAATTCATGTGATTATTCTCTGCAGGCTCATCACTTCTCTCAGCACCTTTCCCATTGCCACATTGTTTTCACATTGTCATTTAATACATTATGGTGACAAAAATATTTATTAATACTGCTTCACAGGAACAGTACTTATTAGACTTGCTAATATTGCTACCTCAAAAGGTATTCTGTGTCCAAAAACTTGGTTATTGCAGGTTGTAAGTTACAGTGTTTCAAAGTGTGTGTTTTGCACAGTAGAGCAGAGATAACTGAGTTTGGTTTAGTGCATTGGTGGGTGGGGGGAGGTCAGTGTTTAAATGTGCTATAAGTATTTAATCCTCTTTGCCAAGCATGGAGGTTCAGTGTAATTTTCTTTAATCCTGTGAGTGTCTGTGTGTGTTTTCGGTCTAGAACCCCTCTGGCATGTCCCAGCGTCATCGTCTCGGGGACCGGGTGTTGGAGGGGGGCAGAGGAGGGTAGCCAGACAGGATGTCCCAGGGAAAGACTCCCCAAACAGACACTCGAAGGTCAGAGTCATCATCACCTTGTCTCATTTGTTCATATGTCACCTTCTGTGCCTCGTTTCCTCTCAGTCTGACTGTTGTCCTCGTGTCCTCTGCAGGGTGAGACTCAGTACTCCAGTCACTCCAGCAGTAACACTCTGTCCAGCAACGCCTCCAGCAGCCACAGCGACGAGCGCTGGTTCGACGGAGGAGGCGGAGGAGAGCGAGGAGGAGGCGGGGGTGACCCGGCTGACCCTGACCCTGACCTTCTCAACAAGGGGGGGTCCAACGATAGCGGCATCGACGCCACGACCCACTACAACAACACTCGCCACGGAAACATGTCCAACAACCAGTCCCACAAGCCCATCCACTGCTCTGCGACCTACAGCGGCATCCAGGAGCTGTCAGTGGGAAGGAGCAGTGGCGGGGGAGAAGCAAGGAGAAGAGAGTCCTCGCCCATCATACCAGCCGCAGCCAATCAGAACAAAGGGTACCGGACAAGGACATTCCCACCTCCTGGCTCTAGTGCTGATAAAATGGATGCTTTCAAACCCAGGTAAGAGACCAAGTCACTGATGAGATGCATCTGTTATGGTGTGTTTTATGAAGATAATGTTAACTAACATTAACCTCAATAAAAGACGGGGCAGATTTATCCCAGATATGTTCTGGCATTCATGGTATGGAGAGCGAATCTTGCACTTTAATGGTGCTTAGCTTAATGGAGAAGGTTTGTACTTGGCAATAGCAAGTTTTGAGAGGCAGTTATCTACCACCACCAAATCACAGCACTGTGATACATGAAAATTCATCTTTAAAGGCCACATGAAGGATTATAGCAGCCTAATCCTTCTGAAACATACAGGTCATCATATGACCTCCTCTGCTTGTGGACCTGTCACTGCCACCCCCACATCATAAATACATACAGCCATTAAACGCACAGACACAGACAGGCTCCGACCACTCTGTGTTGGATTAAAACAATCTGTGTTTAAACCCTGAGACATCTACACTGATGCTGCAGTCTGTGCCTGGGATGTGTTGGAGCAGACATTTGGCCAATAGTGTTGAAAGGTGGATGGTATTTTAGAGGAGTGGGTGCTGAATAAGACCTCCTGAGAGATGAACAGGTGAGTTGGATAATTTGGACATTTTAATAAAATTGTTAATTAGCTTGTTTTGCAGTGAAGACTTGGTTCAGTGGATAAAAGACATTTAAATCCTGCTTTTGTAGTATGTAGCATAGCAGGGTAGTTAAAGTTGTTGATAAATGATAGTATTCCTGTGCCATTTACCTTTGTTGTCAATACAGTTGTATTGACAGACAGTAATATTGTATCTGTAGTGTTGCTAAATGGACACCAACACCTTCACTTTAATTGCATACTCTGTCTTCATCACCTGATCGATGAAAAGTCTGCCAGAAAAAATAAATCTGCCACCCAAAGGGACGACACCTAGAGCTGTAAAAAGACCAGAACTTAGATCAGCCTTTATTTAAAAAAAAAAAAAAGTCAACATTTTGAGAGCATCGAGTGTTTTTTCTGTGTTCCTTATTGTACATGTTTGTTTGCCAGAGGATCTTCCACAACTGTCTCTCATTGCATCATTACTATTTATTCTTTCTTAATGTTTCACAAGGATATTACCCATTGTTAGCAGTCAGGCCCTTTTTGTGACCTGATATATTTCACTGATCCTGTAAAAGGGCAAAGAATTAATAAAAATAGATGTAAAATGTATTTGAGATAGAAAAATCACCACCAAAGTTATTGTTGCTTGTTGCTTCCTGTGATCTAAATATCGGAATAGCTTGCATCATGGTGCATCACACATTATCTGTGACATAGTCTGTTGCGATAATGTGACTGTAAATATAATTTCTCTTCCAATGCAAAGTTAGACAAGCAGATGTTGCCTGTCCTCTGAATAAACTCACTATACCACGAAGGAGCCTTTGAGGAGCTTCCTCAAAAATTTTTTACAATAGTTCATAAAAACTGAAAAGGCTTTAACTGTTGTACTGCACTCAGTATGTGGGGCTAATTGTATGTGTCCTGTCACTTTTACCTACGTTCAACCTAATTATTCACACCCAAGGATGTAATTTCCACCGGGGAACAGAGGAACACGTCCCTGTAATTTAAAAATCCTGTTTTATCGCCTGTCACTGTTCTTCAGGTTGATTTTCTTACCAAAGCGTCCTGAACATTTATTCTCTCACTGTCCATAATCCAGAGGAGAGAAGATAGAGTTGGTAAAAATGTTGATACACTTATTATAGTTGTATTCAGTTATGACCATTAGCTCACAGAAATAAGCTGAACAAGAGGTAGGGAGGTTTTTGTGGGGTTTTGATCGCATGTATATCTGTGTGTCCCATCCGACCTCTCAGGGCCTACACACCGCAGGGTTACAAGACTCCAACAGCGGAGAAAGTGCGGCATGTCCGAGCTGCAACAACAACACCCACTTCAGGTCATTTAAGCTCCATCCCTCTGTCCAGCTCCGCCCCCAAGGCCTTATATGGAAAGAGCAGACAAACCGCCTGGCAGACCGAAGACAACAGCACATCACTGTCAAACGCGATCACGACATCCAGCTCTGACAACAGCAACAGCAAGAAGTAAGACTGAGCTTAAAATCATCAGCTTTGATTTAGTGCTGCTCTCTCTGGACATCTTCATTAACTACCTAGGGGTGGTTTCAAGTACCTGCCCCTACAGCTTTCGCTATGGTCTTGGAGCACAGGAAGTCTTTAAATGAAATGGGTCAACAGAGAGCACACAGACTTAAAACTGACTTATCTGCAGCTAAAACATGACATTGTGTCTTCAGTGGGAAGAACTGGTGAAGAGTCTGGCCAGTGGAGGCTGTGAACCACCGTTATAAAATATGATGCTCAGGTCATTTCAGTTATAGATCAGAATCAGAATCAGAATCAGAATCAGAATCAGAATCAGTTTTATTGCCAAGTATGTTTTCACATACAAGGAATTTTTTCTGGTGACTGGTGCAATTGATCAGCAACAGTGGGGCTCTCTAGCCTTGTTGATGAGGCTAATAGCAGATGGGAAGAAGCTATTTTTGTGGCGAGAGGTTTTGGTCCTGAAGGACCGCAGCCTCCTGCCAGAGGGGAGTGTCTCAAAGAGTTAGTTTAAAGATTAAGTTAGTTAAAGATTAGTAAGTTATTGTAAACATGGAACTTTAATGGAAAGCTCATGAGTGTTTTTCTTTTGGAAGAGCTGCTGCTAAAGTACTGAACTGTAAATGAGCTGGAGGTTTCAGTGGTTTGTGGGCAGACACATGAAAAGACATGACTAAGAAAATACATACTATCCTTTGTGTTTCTGATGCTCATGTCTTGTGTCTCCAGGCAGGTGGATACAAATTCAAAGAACGTGTTTGGACAACCTCGACTCCGAGCATCACTGAGGGACCTGCGCTCTCCACGACGGACGTATAAGAGCACCATCGAGGACGACTTGAAGAAACTGATCATCATGGACAACCCGGGAGAGATGCCACAGAGAGATCCAGTGAGGAAAACACTAACTCTAGTTGACCGCCATATCAGGCTTCAGTTAACAGGTCTACTTTCATGAACTTGTGAACACGGGTCTGATCTCTCTCACTTTTCTCCTTGTAGTCTCCCAGACGAACTTTGCAGCGCACCTTTTCAGATGAGTCGCTGTGCAGCGGGCGCAGGGACGCCAGCTTTGCCAACTCTGAGAACCAGATGACTCCCAACGACGTACTGTTCACCTGCACGCTGCCCACACGCAGACACGCCGTCTCCTCCAACCACATGCAGAGCAAGAAGGGTATGTTTAAACCGCAAAGTGTCATTTTGTTTTCAGGCAGGTGAACAAAACCTATGAGAGCAGTGTTGAATATTCACTGCCAACACTGCTGTGTTGAGTGTATTTGCTGTGAACTCCCATACTTTGGGGACATATGGAGCTCAGTGGGAGTTTGAAAGCATTCCTGTTGTTATTGTAATGCACAAGGTATTTGTTGCATTCATAATTTTGTTCTGTGGGATGTAGATGCCCTTCTTTCATGCAGAAGTCTGTTTACTTACTGTAGCTCTTCTCCTCACCTGTCCCCCAGTCCCTCTGTCTGCATCAGAGCTGTCCCTCACAGAAGTTAGAGACAAAGTTCCCCCCCTGAGGAGGCTGGATCCTGGGCTGATGCCTCTTCCTGACACAGCCTGTGGACTGGAGTGGTCCAGCCTGGTCAACGCTGCTAAAGCATATGAAGGTGAGGAGAGAGACACTGCAGGATTAGGTTTGTTTAACTTAGGCTCAATGTGGGGTTCTTCATGTAATGTATGTGGGGTTTTGTGGGTTTTTCTGATACAGTTTACACCAAAAATTCTTGAATTAGCAGCTGTGCTCAGGCAAGGCAGCGCAGGTTTGTATGTGTTTAAAATTGGCCATCGTATCAGACTTGTGTATGGTTTTTTGGTTAGTTTAATGTTAAACAAATGTAAATTGCACAACAGTATAACTGCTTTGTTGTAACAATAACTTGACAAGGTGGATGGGGGTTTATCGTCTGGAAGTTGGGGGTTAACTGGTTTCACCGTATCTCGGCTGTCTTCTGTCACACGACACTCCTGGGAAAGAGAGCAGGATCTGTGCGTTCATCTACACCTAGTACACGATCGCCTGCTCTGCTTCCCAGCCACTGTTTCTTTTTCCCGGGTCTCTCTGCCGTCCCTCATGTCCTCTGCTGCCACAAAGACGATCGCAGCACAAACACACTAGACTGAAGCCAACACTTGATCCATGGCCTTACCTGCTGCCAGGAGTAATTGAGTCAGATATCCCGAGGGACACCCGAGCAAAAAGACTCTTTTCTGCAGCTTTTTGAAAGTACAATCATGTCTCTCTTTGCAGCACAAAGAGCGGTTTCCCTCTTCTCACTGACTGAGCCGCAGGTTGGAGGTCAAGACATGAGACCAGTCATAAGTCCAGTTCAGTTTCACACTCCTCAGACACCACGGACCACACCAACCTTCAGCGGGTAGGTCGATTTCACTGACAAACAGATGAAACACACAGCATTTGTTGTAAAGTAGCGCAGCTACAGAGCTCTAGAAATTCAGCTTATTTAAATATTCATGGCTTCATCATGGCTCCAGGCATTTGTTTACTTTGTCACCACTGCCACCTTGTGGTAACTCACTGAACTGACAGGATTTGAACTGGGTCCCCAGGTTGTTTACTCCTCTGTGTATTCTCTCTAGAGTAAACAGTTGTTTGAGTTGTAGCACCAGCGTGTATGTTGCCAGAGAGGGTGTTTATTCTACCAGTGAGCAGCAAGAGTAAGAGGATATTCTTGATAATGAAGAGCTTTTTTTTTAGGAGGTTCAAACAGTCATACACAACAGTGAATGCACTTACACACAAACGTCAGCAAACACTGTCTTCCCTCATCACCTGCATGTCTGCTGTGTGTTCTTACAGTGACGAGGTTCCCAACGATTTGTCGGGTCGGCTCTACCACCTGGAAGTCATGTTGAAGCAGCTGAATACTGATCTGGAGAGAGTGAGAATCTTTTGTTTTCCACAATTATTTTATTTCTTCTTCATATTAGGCCTAGTTTCAAACTCAGTACATGATAGTAATGTTATATGCACACACTTTTTCCTTTATTTTAATAATTTAACTGTCCCACTGTAATAAATCACCTCACCTTTATTAGCAGCAATGAATTAAAGTTCCAGTCATCGTCCAGTCACACTGAACCGAACAGTCATCTCTTTTCTTTTCTCTTCGTTTTTTTCTGTCTGCCATCAGGAGAAGCATGATAAAGTCGTTCTGCTCGCGGAGATGGCCAACCTGAGAGAGAACAACCAGCGCTTGCAGGAAGAAAGCCAGACAGCCAGTGAGCAGCTGCGCAAGTTCAGCGTGTTTTTTACCAACCTCAACAAGACAGGAAGTGACCACGAGGCTCACTCCTTAACGCACGAAACCGACTCAAAGAGGGAGTGATGGACAGCTGCAGAAGAAGAAAAGCGTGAAATTCAGGCCAGAGGGAGGGCGAGTGTGAGAGAAATATTCTTTCAGGAGGCAGAGGTCACACTGATGTTACCTCATTCAGCTTCCACTGGACTGCCTTAAACCAGAGAGTAAGAAAAAGACGATTTTTAAATGCAACACTCCCAGCAAGTCTCACCTGTGCACAGACAAAGCAGAGACCCTCCCTCTCTATTCTCTGAGCCTGTTTATTTTTATAAACTGAAGTCAAAAAGTCTTATATATGTAGAAATACTTATGCTACTATGCCGGAGGAGCGACTAGGAGAGGAGAACCTGACTGTTTTTGAGAACACTACATCACCTGGAGAGGCCTAATACTGTTCCTGCAGCGAATCAGCCAAAAAAAAAAAAAGACTTATTACAGACTGCATCTCCCAGAATGCACTAGAAGTAATGGAAGCTCTACAGACTTGGTACTGTAGAAAGATGCCTGTGTGGTACAATTCTCATGTATCAATATTATCTATATTGTACTGATATTGCATAACAGTTGTACTAAAGAGGTATGTGTGTGTAACTGACGGTACAGCGAATACTCTGAAGCATCACAGCACAACAGTGTTTGTGCTCAAGGCTAGATGTGTTTTATTACCCTTTAGTGTGTGTGTGTGTGTGTGTGTGTGTGTGTGAGAGAGAGAGAGAGAGAGAGAGAGAAAGTGGTTGATTGCGATGGTCTGTTAAAGGACAACTGAGTGATGAACAAATTAGTTTACTGTAATATGAAACTTGTGGGCCACAATATTTTTCATTCCTCCGTTTACATGGATGAACCGTGGCCCACAGATGTGAAACAAGCCATCAGCGTGCTGAGGGTAAAATGGTGGATGTCAGAAACTCAGTGACACCAGTATCATATCTCTAATGTAGTGCGTTGTTTTGAATTTAATTTTCACTGTCTCCATTAGTGCCGTATCATCTCAGATCTCAGTGTACTGATAATCATCTTAGCCTAGAGTCGTTATCAGAGAACAGTACTTTTAAATAGTCTTTTTCTTTTTTGTATTATTTAAAGCGATACTTGGACATTTTGGGAAGAATCTAAACTTACTCGCTTTCTGGCGGAGATGAAAAGATTGACACCACCATCACTCTAACCACTTCAAACGCTTCTCCCTCATAACTAACTGTTATCAGCTCAGATTAGACTGGAAACAGCTGCCACGGATTTATTAAAGTAACAAAA
Organism: Trachinotus anak; assembly: GCF_046630095.1. Classification (NCBI taxonomy): domain Eukaryota; kingdom Metazoa; phylum Chordata; class Actinopteri; order Carangiformes; family Carangidae; genus Trachinotus; species Trachinotus anak. The sequence continues at coordinate 14,066,254 of NW_027273865.1, forward strand.
TCTCCCTACCAGCACATCTGAAGGTCAGTATTTAACATCTCCTTTGTTCAAGTACAAAGCCCAACTTGATATAAACTACAATTTACCGTTGTTTTGGGTTTTTTTGGCCAGTAGCAGTAACTTTCCTGGTTGCCTGGCAACTGGTCCCGGTGTTGGACCAAGTTCTGTGACCAGATTAGAAATTTCTTCAAGCTACTGCAAATCTATTATTTTTACTTATCTTATGATATCACATGTAACATGATGCCTTGAGAACCTGCCCTTAAGGTACCATTTTTTTTCTTTTCATCTTGGTCAGGGAATATTTTGTCCATCCTATACGTTATGAGCTTAAATATAGTGTAGTATAATTTGGTGTAATTATAATTAAACATAAAAAATCTGAATTGATAACGGATTTTAAAGTTCTACAGAAAACAAATAATGTCATGGATTCAGTGAGTTATGCTGTAGGCTACAAAGTGGAAAATAAAGAAAGCCGAATTAACTATTAGTGGTTCCTGTTAATGTAAGTGATGTGTTAACAACTATCACTGAATTACTTTGATATGATATAAAACTTAAAGACATGATGATCCTCAGGCAAGCGAGCTTTGTTTTGCTATGATTTCTTAGTGGTTTTATGGAACGAATCTAAAAAATATGTGCATCATGTCTGTGTGTCAGATTTAACTGAGTTACAACAAACAAATTGTGTTGATAATTGGGCCAAAATACAATAACCAAACATGGTTATGAGTCATGGTTATGTCAATCTAATTGTTTGACTCTAAGCAAGAAAGCGAATTAGTGTTTTTCCCAAAAAGTCAAACTATTCCTACAACTGCGTCTCCTTTGTGTATTAATCTAAATGAAGCTATGTCACCAGTAACGTGTGCTTATAGAAAAAATTTTACTGTACATGAAACTCACTGGACAACACTGAAGCTCCTTCATATCAAAACCAGTCTGTCTGTGTGTGTGTGTGTGTGTGTGTGTGTGTGTGTGTGTGTGTGTGTGTGTGTGTGTGTGTGTGTGTGTGTGGATTTGTCCCTGTGTTCTGTGATAAACCCAAATGAACACAAAAGACACTATTTATACTGCTAGCTTGCTTAACGATATTGTCTACTATATCTATTTTTCATACAGAAAAGTGTGTATCTGTGTTTTTTGGATGCTGGTACTGAATGGACAATACATCCCTGCAGAGGATGAATCTTATCTTCCTGTTTCATAATGTGATCCTGTTTATTAATTGCTGATAAAATTGTACTAAATTCTCATCTCCTGCTCTGCCCTGTTGAACAGCTCCAGCTCCGTCAGGAGGTTTCCTCTGGTCTGACTGGATCTGTTCGTTTGAATTTTACAACTTGCTCAGGTTTCTCAAGATGCTGTTAATAACACTATACCATCAGTGAGGGGTGGGCGATATGAGGCATTGTACTGTGAGACAATTTAGATTTGTCTGCAATCAGACATGTTGACATATTGTTTATACCATCGTAGTTATCCCTTCAATATTTCTGGGTGTTTAAGGTCATTGGAGGCCAATCAGTTAGCAATTCATGTGCAGGATTAGCCCAAAACAGACAAATTAAAAACAGTTTCTCAATTGATTTTCCATAAAGTTTACATCATTATCTTGATATACAAATGTATATGCAATGATAAAGGCTCCATATCACCCACTCCTACTCTCAGAAATACTTCTCTTTTACTGACACAATAGGGAACAAGTGTTGAGTCTGAGCTAGAAAGACAACTGCCATTTTTCCCTGTTTCTCTTCAGCCCACAGAAAAACAAAAAAAAAACAAAAACAAAATACATCTGCTTCCGTGTCACCACTTCCTTGCTCTTCTGAAACCAGTTTTACAGCTTCAAGTTGGGCTGTCGTCATCCCATTACCTTTGATACCAGTAACGTTTGTACCTAAACCTCTTTAGACTTTTTGTGCTGTGGGTTCAGACATACTACTTTTATCAGTCTGTCATAATCAGATTCAGGCTTTAATGGGGTTCAGGTACTCCTCAGAAGGCTCCTGTTCTTGTTATGGTTTCAGGTTTCGACATTTTTAAGGAGGTTAGATCAGGCTCCAAGTGACACACTCCTGTTAGTCCTCCAGGAGGAAATCCTTCACTCATGCAGCTTCAGAGGTGTAGCTGTGATTTTAGTATCTGCAAGTCTTAATCTTTAGTTTGCTTATGTAAAAGGGGTTCCTTTTTATATATATATATATATATATATATATATATATACATTTTGTCCATGTTATGTATAATTTTAAGCTATTTATAGGCTACACAACGATCCCTGTTGAACAAATCAATAATTCATTATTAAGGTTAATGGTAATATTGTATAACTAGGTTTGTTTCTAGATGTTAAATATTTTGATAATTTATTTTTTAACATTGGCCACTGTTGCAGACAATAGTGAAGATGAGAGGGTACTGTGTTTTTATTTGTGTATGCCGTTTTATTTCTGATCTGTGTACAAAATTGATTTGTATGATTCCTTTATTATTTTTTGTCTTTCCTCAGCACATTGCAGCGTTCTGCATGTGGCAGAGGGACATGACACGCAGACAGACACGTTTTGTTGAACATTGTTTTCTTTGGGTTGTAATGATAACTTGTACATTTAAAAGTGTAAATTATGTTTTCATTATTTTATAAAAAATATATTAAAAACTATCAGAACATCTGCTGATTTTCATTATCTTTCAAATGTAAGACTTTCTTTGGTGTAACTTTTCAAGTTACGCAATCGATAGTAAACTCCATTGTAATGAATGTTTTGTTTTGGGGTTGTTGTTTTTTTTGTCATTTTGTACAATAGTTTTATGTATGAAGTAAATGCACATAATATTTAAAGCCCAATGTCACATCTTCAAATTGTTTGATTTCTTAACCCCAAAAAAAGTTTATTTTATGTTGCTGTAAAACAAAAACAGCAAAAACTCACATTTTAGAAGCTGGGACCAGAGTGTTTGGTGTCTGAACTGGTTAATCACTGTATCAATATCATAGTTTCTGTTAATCCACTTTTCGCTTTGACACCAGGGGAAAAAGAATCTTTATTACTGGACCTCTAGATTTTGCAGACTTTAAACAAGCAGCACTTTTAAGCTGCAAGTCAATTTAAGAAGCTGACAGTTGGCACCTATTTCAATCAACATATTTGTATTAGAAATAGATTTTGCAGAACAATCTCAACTAATAATTTTGGTAATTTTTCCAAAGAAGAGAAAATCAAACATTTGCTTGAGAGTGCTGCTTCCCTTGGTTTTATATTACAGCAAACTGGATATTGAGTGTTGGACTGTCACATCACCCGACTCTAGGATATTGTGATAGATGTTACACTTTTAGTTAACGTTAAATAGCTGAAACTATTCATTAGTTGTGATTAGGGCTGAAATACTAATTGAAATATTATCAAAAATCACAACAAACACTCACTGTACCCTCCAGATGTAAATGAACATGATTGTTTGGGTATCAGCCCCCACCCCCACGATATATATAAAATTTTTGCAATTTAGAAAGGCAAAAATAAACACCGATACTGAAATCGTGACTCATATCACAATATCTGCCAAAATAATCACAATATGAATTTTTTTTTTGCATATCATCCAGTTGCATCACTTGTATATTTTGTTTCCCCAGTGAACACAATGAACCAACTTGCATATAAAAGATTTTATTACAAATCTAACATAAAATACGTTTTGTATTGTAAGTACTTGGCGTCTTCCATTGACATCTGTGAGTTGACAGAAAACGTATTTTTAATAAAATTTATTCTGTACATCCTGACAAGCTCAAGAATGATTAATGAAAAAATGCTTGGGTCTGAATTGTTAGGGAAGCACTTCTATTATGTCAGGCACATCACCCAAATCTTCAGCATCAAGTCAGAACAGGAGCATTTACCACAACCTCAAGCTTTAGCAGGTTGGGAGTGAAATTAGTGGAGAGGAGAAACGTTTAAGAGCCACACATGAGGCACTCATCTCTGTTCTCCAGAGAGCAAACCATGGCTGCAGTGTTGCGCTCTTTGATCTCCTGCTCTGAGGCTTTGGCCGGCTGCGGCTCCTTCAGCTTCTCCTTGTTGAGGGTGAACTGGATGGGGTTGGCGGCGGGCTTTGTCCTCAGGTAGTACATTCCTGTCTTCAGACCCTGTGGAGAGAAGAAGAGATTATAAACACACCGTTGCTCTTCACAGCGGTTTCTTCTTCTGTTCTGATTTGTCCTGCGGGTCCCACTCACTTGTTTCCAGCCGTAGAAATGCATGCTGGTCAGTTTGCCGTAGTTTGGCTCAGCGATGTGGATGTTCAGGGACTGGCTCTGGTCAATGAAGGCGCCACGGTCAGCAGCCATCTTCAGAATGGTCTTCTGGGAGATTTCCCACACCGTTTTATACAGCTGCTTCAGATCATCTGGAATCTCACCAATGTCCTTTTGGAAAAAACCATCAGATTATTTAGTCTTTAAGTCAGAACAGCCACCGAACTAGAGCTGAAACTGTTGGTAAATGAAGCTACTAATATGATAATGATTCACTGTTCACCGAGTCAAATCTGAGAGAAATGCCAATTAATTGAGAAGATAATCAGCAGATTAATCAATAATAGAAGCAATCATTAGTTACAGTCCTGTACTGGACCCCGGTTCTCCCAGTACAAAAAGGAAACAACTAGAAGTATTTAAATATTTATTTTGTTTTATCACGACTATGCCTGCAACTAATGCTTATTTTTTTAATCATGCCAATTACATTCTTGGGTAATTGTTTACTGTATAAAAATGTCAAAACCAGCAAATGTTTGGCATTATGTTCTCATGATGAAGTCGAGCTGTGATGTGTTTACTTTAGTTCTCTGAAGCTCACATAAGCAGATTTTTTTAATGCGTCGCCTTTAATTGTAACAATTAAAATAATGAAATCATCCTGATGCGACCCGGATGGATTACCTGAATGGATCCATTGTGAGCTATCAGCTGGTTCTTCATCTCCTCGTTCCACAGTCCTCTCTCCGTCAGGTCTTTGAGCAGATGAGGATTGACGATCTGAAACTCTCCGGAGAGGACCCTGCGGGTGTAGATGTTGCTGGTGTAGGCCTCGATAGACTCGTTGTTGCCCAGGATCTGGGCGGTGGAGGCTGTGGGCATCGGGGCCAGCAGCAGGCTGTTCCTCACACCGTGCTTGGCAATCTTCTCCTTCAGCAGCTTCCAGTCCCACAGGTCGGTGGGCGTCTTCTCCCACATGTCGTACTGGAGGATGCCCTTGCTGACAGGAGAGCCTTCGTACGTCTCGTAGGGGCCGAGCTCGGCGGCCAGCTCGCAGCTCGCCTCCAGGGCGGCGTAGTAAATGGTCTCAAAGATTTGGATGTTCAGCAGCTGAGCCTCGGGGCTTTCAAAGGGGTGACGCATCAGGATGAAGGCGTCGGCCAAACCCTGGACACCGATTCCTATTGGCCTGTGACGCTTGTTGGACCTCTCAGCTTCAGGCACTGGGTAGTAGTTAATGTCTATGATCTTGTTCAGGTTTTTAACGATTACTTTGGTCACGTATGACAGTTTTTTAAAGTCAAAAGTCCGCTCAGGGGTGACGTACATGTTGAGAGCGAGGGAGGCCAGATTACAGACCGCCACCTCATCCTGGCTGGTGTATTCAACGATTTCTGTGCAGAGGTTGCTGCATTTGATGGTGCCCAGATTCTGCTGGTTGCTCTTCCTGTTGCAGGCGTCTTTGTACAGCATGTACGGTGTACCAGTTTCTGTCTGGGACTCAATAATGGCGTACCACAGCTGCTGCGCCTTCACAACTCGCTTGACCCTCCCCTCCTTCTCATATTTGGTGTAGAGCTCCTCAAACTCCTCCCCCCAGCACTCGTCCAGCCCGGGGCACTCGCTCGGACACATCAGAGACCAGTCTTGGTTGCTCTCCACTCTCTTCATGAACAAGTCGGGGATCCACATGGCGTAGAAAAGATCTCTGGCTCTTTGCTCCTCCTTACCTGTGTTCTTCTTCAGCTCCAGGAAGTCAAACACATCGAAGTGCCAGGGCTCCAGGTACATGGCGAAGGCTCCAGGTCTCTTGTTGCCGCCCTGGTCCACATAACGCGCCGTGTTGTTGTAAACTCTCAGCATGGGGACCAGCCCGTTGGAGTTGCCATTTGTGCCAGCGATGTAGCTCCCTGTTGATCTGATGCAGCTGACTGCCACACCGATCCCTCCGGCTGATTTGGAGATGAGCGCACACTGCTTCAGTGTGTCATAAATGCCTTCAATGCTGTCATCCTTCATGGCGAGCAGGAAGCAGCTGGACAGCTGTGGCCTGTTGGTTCCTGCGTTGAAGAGCGTGGGAGAAGCGTGGGTGAACCACCTCTCTGACAGCAGGTTGTAGGTCTCAATGGCTGCATCGATATCTGTTTTGTGGATGCCGACAGCCACTCTCATGAGCATGTGCTGCGGACGCTCGGCCACTTTGCCGTTGATCTTCAACAGGTACGACCGCTCCAGCGTCTTGAAGCCAAAGAAGTTGTAGGAGAAATCTCTGTCGTAAATGATGGACGAGTTGAGGCGGTCTTTGTTCTCAAGAACAATGTCGAGGGTCTCCTTGGAGATCATGGGGGAGTGTTTCTTATTCAGAGGGTTGACGTAGTTGTACAGGTCCTCCATCACGTCACTGAACACTTTCTTCGTCTCTTTGTGCAGGTTGGAGACAGCGATCCGTGCAGCGAGGATAGCATAGTCGGGGTGTTTAGTTGTGAGAGTGGCGGCGATCTCTGCGGCCAGCGTGTCGAGCTCCACGGTGGTGACTCCGCTGTACAAACCCTGGATCACCTTCATCGTAATCTGGGCCGGGTCCACAAAGTCAGAGTTCAGACCATAGCAAAGCTTCTGGATGCGAGAGGTGATTTTATCGAACATGACGCGCTCTTGGCGTCCATCTGAAAAACAAAACAAATACACACTAAACCACCAGTGTCTTCAGTTGTCAGTCCGCAAAAATAAGCTCAGAAACCAGTGAAGATAAAAGTAATGGCTGGCTGAGAAATAATTCATGACAAATCCAGTGAGATCAAAGTCTGGACTGATCTGTGTCAAACAGGATTGTTAACCCCTTGAACCACTAGAACACTAAGAATAAGAAGAAGATTTTATATTTATTTATTTATTTATTTATTTATTTATTTATATCTTCCTTCTTATTTTAGTTTGACATGTGTATGGGCCTCTTCCTCTCGTCTTTGAAGCTACACTCAGGATATAAAAGCATTTCACCCATTAAAAATAATTCTGGAGACAATTCAGTCGATTATCAGGAAGTTCACTGGCAACTGATGACTGATTCATCTTTTTGGTCATTTCTTAAGCACGAATGCCAAATACTCTAGTTCTACTTCTGCAAATGTGAACATTTGTGTGTTTTCGTAGACCTCTACGATATAAAACAGAACATCTTTGGGTTTTGGCCGATTGGTTGGATAAAAGGGATAGAAAGGGATTTTAATGCATCAGTTTGGGTTTTGAAAATGTGTTATGGGCTTTTTCTTTAACTGTTAGATGTAATCACCATCAAAACCTTAATATTCTGGTTTCACAATAAAAAAATTTTTTTTTTAAATGACTAAAAACACTTACTCCAATTATTTGGAGCATTATCAGGATCAGATGCAAATACCTTTTGACTTGAGACAATATAAAATTTTGCTTTGATTACTGACAATTGTCCCGAACTGTTTGTGAGAGATGTTTTTCGACCATTGATATACAGTTTGGATTAGTGCTGGCTTAAAACAAAGAGCTTGAAGTTGTAAACTCAGCTACTTGCATTTCTCTGTCATACATGACGGTAAATTAATTATCAACATTTTGGACAAATGATCAGACAAAACAAGACATCTGAAGAGGTGACCTTGGTTGGTGGCAGTTTTTCACTGGTTACTGTCATTTTACAACCCCAAATGAATAATTGAGGAAACCTGTGATAATGAAAATCATCTTTTGTTGCAGCTCTAATTATCATTATTACTACTATTGCTGTTATTCCACCATCATGTGTGCAGCATGTGTACAAAACATACAGAAAATAATGCAAGCAACAAAAACTAAAGAAAAGTAAGTCTATTAGTTATATTTAACAAATCGCTACAATCACATTAAATAAAAATATCAATATTATAACAGCAAAAAGTAATAAGTGTGGGGGTGTACGATGGGCCTGTACACTGCCATCTGCTCACCTAATCCTAGGGTATTTTAAGTGCAGGTTTTCTGAGTGATTTATAATGAAGTTTCAAATTATTTTAAAAAAGTTTGAAAACACTTGTTTCCTTTTCCTGACCCCACCGCCTAACCCAAGCAAAGGAAACAGTCTCTCCTCAATCACAGCCACGCCGAGGTCCACTGTGACTTTGAGGTGGGACTGTATAACTTGGCTTTTTGGCGCCAACCACGACAAAGACTCTTCTGGCTGAGCCAATAAACAGCAGCCTCAGCACCCAGCTGAAGCACACGTGGTTCGTGTCCACATCCGCGTGGACGGGCGGGTCTCTAACGCTGGTTGGCCCGCTCCAGCACTGCGTGGTGGGTCTCGAAAGTGCGACTGAACACCTGATCCTCCTGAGCCGCGGCCCCGCATTACTGACAGAGGTAGCAGTGAAGCTAACCGAGGCCCGGGTCGCTCCGCCCCGCTCCGCAGCATCCACACAAACGCCTCACCTCGCTTGATGACATGCATACTGACGCGGTGTCGAGTCACTCTTCTCCCAAGGAAACAAGCAGCTCTCCGGCTACACGTTCAATCTCCCCTCGGTGTCACGGTGTGCGGCTGCTGAGGACCCCGCTGCCACACTCACAGGAGAAAGCGCGAATGACGCCCGGAAACCCCGCTAACGTCGTATTTGTACGGATGACGTCACTGACGACAGCAGAGATCGACAGGCGGCTTGGCCAATCAGCGGCGAGAGAGCGAGGGCCTTCGTGTTTGAGGACCAATCAGAAGAGCGCGGAATGTCAGATGGAACTTTAGAATCTGCCCGCTTCCTGTTCCGGTCTTCAAATGTGGCGGGAGAGAGAAGCAGGTCGTGTAAATATTAGTGTTGGATGTACAGTTTTAATGGCTCGTGTAAGGCATCCAAGGGAGTGAAAGAAGCAGATCAGGCTGAAATTAAAAAAAAATTAAAAAAATACAAACAACGCAAGCAGAATTGCAAGTTTGCTAAGTGTTTTTTTTTAATTTGAAGCAAAACCAAGATGTAAATGCGGAGGTTATTGGGTGGATGCATCAGACCCATCAAGAACCAGGAAAAACCTGAGAAGGATCTGATGAGGAAATACTGAGGTAAATTCATCACCACGCCCCACTGGAAATAATCCAAGCAGAAACTATTGTGGCTTTGTTTTTGTCCTAAACTAATAAAAGATGGTTACTAACTCAAAGGGGATTAAACACATAAAATAATCATGATAAACAGCTCTGGAAATTAACTTTTGGGACATGTCCTGACAAGACACAGGACTGGAAACAGGGAAATGTTTATTCTGCAACATCACAGTGGGTGGCGCTTAAGCTCCGCCCGGTTGCAACCGGTTGCAACGTTACATTACATAAAGTTTGATCTGATGCAAGATGACACGACTTTCAAATAAAGCCCAGAAATGTGCGCAACTTGTATTTTGTGGTGAACCGCGTCCATCATTTCTGGAAGTCCTTATAAATACTCTCCCGGGCAAAACATCAGAAGACATTTGTTCCTACAGACTAAAGCAAGGCAACAGAAAGTGGAGGAGGATGCAATGATCTGCATGGCTGTGTGGAGGGAAATGAAGTCTAAGAAGCAAGTTTATTTAAAACATTGGTTTATTATTCAAGAAGGTTGGAGTTGATTGTATTGATACTTGAAGACGTTTCATCCAAGAGGCTTCTGACTGCAGGGAAGACAGATGTTTGACCTCTGTGGGGTCAAACATCTGTCAAATACAGCCCGTTTATACTCAGTGTGACAAAGACAAGCACCATTAATAACACATAAAAACACGCAAAAAACTTTTGCATAACTATAGTCTGTACTCCCATTCAACAGGGGGCGTCAGCGCGCCACAAAGCTGTTTTTCAACCACCACAAAAACATGGGAGAGGTTACGCCGTTTGACCAGAGACTGCGAGGCTGTTAAATTTGTACATTTTCACAAGGACTTCTGAGCCTGAGGGGTCACACGGGTTTGCTGCACGGTCAGTGTGTCGCAGCCCCCCCCCCTCACCAGAGAGAGTGAAGCCCGGGACCCACAGGCTGGATGTGTCTCCGCAGGAAAATGTGTCCTGGAGGAACTGGACCGAAGCACTAGACTGAGTGTCCTCGATGACTGGGTCTTCAAGAGGCGGACCTCAAGGGTGGAGGATGGATGCGGAGACGGGGGCACAGACTGGTGCAAACACAGCCTGTTCACCCCGAGTCTGCTCGGTGTAGCGTCCCCTCGACTTCCTGCCCCCCCCCCCTGTCCCCCCCCCGCGCTCCTCCGCTTATCACACGTCGCCCTTAGGACCGACAGCGCCGGCGGAGAGACACTGTGTCCAGCCATGTCCAGGTCCAGCCGGCGGTACAAGCCTCTGCAGCAGAGCAACGGGAGCGGCTCTCTCCCCGGCTGTGACCGGGTCCGGATGCCCCGGGCCCGGGTGCTGCTGCTGTGTCTCCTCGGGTTTCTGGTGCTGGCGGTGGTGCTGGGAGTCTACCTGTCCAACGACACCGCCGGTGGACCCGTGCACCGCCTGCCCTCTGCGGATCTGACCAGAGACAGAGTAAGAGATGCCACGGAAAAATAAACAAGAGGTTGTGTGTTGTGTTTGGCTTCTTCTTTGTAACATTTCGGGAATAGCCAGACTCAGTGGTGTCAGGGATATTTACTCAAGCATTTGACTTGAGTGTTTCTATTTTCTGTCTGCATCTACTCCACTACATTTATTTTACTGCTGTAGTTACTTGTTACTCAGAATATCAAGGTTTGCCCTGAAAACTATGTGTCCAGATTATGAAATATATAAAATTACACTACCCAACAGTAAAAACAAAAATGGTTGAACTTACTTTAACTAGCGTCAATATAAAATATGTATGTAATATGCACACACAATATCAAAAGTTATATTATATAGTGCTATTACGCACATATTAGTGCATAATATCACTATATAATATAACTTTTGATATTTGCATACTTATGCAAGATTTTGAATGTAGGACGTTTACTTGCAATGGATTAATTGTAGGTATTTAGTGCTTTTTTTTTTTTTTTTTTTTTTTTTTTTTTTTTACTTTTAAATAAAAAATGCAAATACTTATCTCACCGCTGACGAGATACAAGTGTTATCAGTGAGATGGCTCAATGATTTTCTATTTATAATAATAACAACGTTTATTTGCAAACCACTAACCAAAGTTCTCTAAATCCAATTAACAAAGAAGGATACAGGAATAAGATCAACAAGGTCGAAACCAGTAAAATATATAAGACAAAAATCTAAAATATGCATTTTATGATACAGAAGATGTCAGACATAAAAGACATAGAAAAAATTAATATGATAATGGATTTTAAAAAAGTAGTTTTAAGAGGTGATTTTAGATTTACATTGAGTATAAGACTTGTTTTCCTTAACAATTCTTTTCCTCTCTCCTCTCCTGTCAAGTGCTGTAACCATTATTTGAATAATTGATTAGTAAGTCCATAGAAAATGAATCGTTAACTCTTTTGATGACTGAAGTGATTAATTGTTGAAGTGAATTCTGTAGCAAGCCAGTCGTTCCCCAGCTTCTTCATGCTGCTTGTCTTGGTTTCATATTGCCCTAAATTCAGTGTATTTGGGTTGGTGTGATTAAATGAGCAGATGTATGTGAATGCATCAGTCTGTTGCTGAAGTCAGTGACATTTTCACCATTTCCTGACATTTTCTATCCTAAATGATACCTTAAAAAAAATGACAGCTTAATCAATAGTGAAAATAACTGTTAATTTTAGCCCTAGTACTATTACTGTCTGTTTGATTATTTTGGATCTGTCAGGGTGTCAAAGCAGCAGCTCACAGTCATTGTAGCCGCCCCGAGCGTGCCACTTCCCACTGATAACACGTGTCACTTCGGCAGAGATGGCTTGGTTTTGATGTTGCTCATCAGTCTCTGGACTGTTATTCTTTACTTTTTAGTTGAGCCAATTTCATACATATGACAGCAGCTGCAACCACACATTATTTTCATTATTGGTTGATCTGCCTATTATTCTCTCAAATAATCATTTTGTCTATAAAAATGTCAGAAAATAGTGAACAATGGCCATCACAGTTTCCCAGAACCTTGAATAACATATCCAACCAACAGCACAAAAGAGAAATAAGTTTATAATTGTACATATAATGATAAACATCATATGAAGATTTTGTTGAGTTTGACAGGGTGGAAAATTGTTGGCTTTTTTTGCTTGACACATGTTTGCAACAATTATCAAAATAGATGCCAATAGATTTCCTGTCACGCAACTTTTCAATTAAGTGACTGATTGTTTCGGCCCCACACAGGATATCAACCCTCAGTTGAGATAAGCACAAACAAAACCAAATAACAAAAGGGGACACAATGGAGAAACCTCAGAGTGAGCAGCAGAGGATATATACAGTATACAAATATAACAATAATAATATGGAGTCACAGAATGACAACATTAGGTCAATAAGGAGTCAAGCAGTTGTGCACCATAAAGACCTGAAAAGAGGACAAACCCTCAAGTTCTATTTTCTGTTACTACACCACCTGCCAATCTTTTGTTCACAGCTCATTGTTCTTATTCCCACATCAGTTTTTTTATATTATCGATCTTGTCATCTCTCCTCCAGTTGTCCCACAAACCCAGTAAGTGCTCTCCAACTCAAATCCGCCGTCTGGCCTCTCAGGTGGATGGCACTCGTCTGTGGGAGACTCACCTGAGGCCCATCCTGATAGAGAGGCTCCCAGGGACACAAGGTAGCTGGGCCGTACAGCAGGTGTGTGTAAAACCTAAATGGTTTCCTCTTCCATGCAAATTCACTCAGTTTTTTAATCCAACCTCTCTTGCGCTGCTTCAGCACATCACCTCCACCCTGTCCTCACTGTCTGCTGGCTGGTCCATAGACCTTGACTCCTTCAAGTCTTCAACCCCTCGAGGCCAGGTCACCTTCACTAACATCGTAGCCACTCTGGACCCTTCTGCCCCTCGGAGGCTGCTCCTGGCCTGCCACTACGATTCCAAGGTCCTGCCTCCAGACCCCCAGGCCCCAGAGAGGGTGTTCCTGGGGGCCAGTGACTCAGCAGTGCCCTGTGCTATGATCCTGGAGCTTGCCACCTCTCTAGATGCCCAGCTTAGATCATTCAAACAGCAGGTGTGTGTTCAGTTGTGTTTGACTTCCTGGAAGTTGGAGCAGATGCTGACAGATTGGTTTCCTATTTGTTTGATCCTTTCCTCTGCTCCCTCCCATGATAAAGAGGCAGCATGAGATGCTGACGAGTATTTTCTTTCTTTTTTTTTTTTTTCTTAGACCCTCATTTTGTCCCTCTGCCTCTGAGGCTGCAGTATAGGGTAAAAATGCTGACTCTAGCCCCCTGTAACGAATGCAGCAGTCATCTGTATATAGCAGTGTCTCTCCAGAGGCTGTACTGTATGTAGTTACTGTAGGAACACACACATACTTGTATACGCACACTGCGTCAACACTGCAGAAAGAGGCTGGACTTGCTGCTTTTTGTAAAGTGCGTTTTAATGAGTTCCCTTTCTTTCCCTGTCAGAAACTTCCAGTTTCCCTTCAGCTCGTGTTTTTTGACGGCGAGGAGTCATTTGAAGAGTGGACGGCCACAGACTCGTTGTACGGCTCCCGTCACCTGGCTGAGCGAATGGCCAACACGCCTCACCCCGCAGGCTCCTCACACACCACCATGCTCCAGGCTGTGGTGAGGAAACTGCGTTTGCTCTGTACAGAAATACACGTTCTCATTGTAGTTCCTCACATCCTGATGTAGACACATGCTGAATTATGTATGAACAGGCTGAATTTAGCAGAAACACACAGCCCACTTTAAGCTCAAAAGCTGGAGCTCAGTCATGTTTAATGGGCAAAATCTAGTTACTGCTCTCGTGTAGTCATGTAACTCAACACTTCTGTTTCTGTGTGTTATGGTTTTTCTTTAAAGCAACATGTAACCTACTATGATTAAAAAGAAACTCAGTATTCAGTAAACTTGGCCAACTACTGACCGCTGTCTTTTCACTTTTAACTCTCCCTAGGACCTCTTTGTGCTGCTAGACCTGCTGGGCGGCCCTGATCCACTGATTGCCAATCACTTTGACAACACAGCACGCTGGTTTGACCGACTGATTGCTGCAGGTAAGTTCTGGCTGTAACTTTATCCCGAATATTTAAGTCCTTCTTTGTTGAATGCCCTAACTCTGCCTTCGCCCCTCATCCTTAGAGAAGAGACTCCATCGCCAGGGCCTGTTGACGTCTCACCCCTCAGAGCAGACGTACTTTAGGAAGGATGTGTATCTTGGACCTGTCCAGGATGACCACATCCCCTTCCTGCACAAAGGTGAGTGATAACACTAGGTGGGTTTCCATTCACCACATTTTCAATTTGGAAAAAAAAAAAATCTTAAAATATCACAAAAAAAAAAAAACATCTGTGTGGAACGATACAGTGTGGAGCTTGTGGAGCATTTTCCACACAGTTTTCCACCGTTTGAAGTTTGACTGATGCCCCTCTATTCAGCTGATTGGAAAATTAGTAGCACCAGTTGTTATATATAGAACAAACCAACTCCAAATATTCACATAACAGCAGTGGATGGAAACGCGCATTAGCATCGTATTTGATCATATTTTCCTGAAGTTTGGTTCAGAGTTGAACTACATCTGCATGGAAACCAGGCTATAGAAAGCCACATAGTTCATGATCAGTGCAGAAACCTGCCCCTGTGGATTCCTCCTGCACAGCATTAGGAGGATCTATCTCCTCCTCACCAGGGAGGCCGCCCAGGTGCTCATCCAGGCATTTGTCATCTTCTGTTTGGACTAACGCAGCTCCCAGCTGTAGCCTCTGCATCTGCCACCAGACCTCTGCAGCTGTGCTCAACCTCTTCAGTTTTCCAACTTCTCTGTTCACTGCACTGGCTTCGCTTTTTCAGCTCACAGCCGGGCATTCTTTTCACAATTAACGACTGATTCACAAATTAAGAGAATAATTGGCAGATTACTCATCATGTTTGTTTTAAAACAACATTATCAGAGGAGCTGTAGATTGATTTTCGGCTCCACTTTCCTGACTGAAAAACCAATTAAGAAAAAACTACATCACCGAGTTTTTTGGGATATATATGTCCTAATGATATAACGCATGATATCAGTCAGCATCACTACCTTCATGTTTCCTCTCCATCCGCCCACACAGGTGTCCCTGTGCTACATGTCATTGCCACTCCCTTCCCACAGTTCTGGCATACGCTGGATGACACCGAGGAGAACATGCACCGTCCCACTGTGGAGAACCTGACCAAGATCATGGCTGTGTTTCTGGCTGAATACCTGGGCTTCTGAACACGAAACACAAACATTGTTACACGTTAGAGGTGAAGGTCCATACAGCTGTCACCTGAAAACCTCTGCTCACTGTTACCCTGTTCTGGAGGACTAGTGCCGTTTATCACACTGGTCAGGAATGAATGACCAGGTGCGCAGGAGGAGACACCAGCTGAACTTTACCAAAGACTTGTTCCTGCCGAACTGTCCAGTCTCCTTGTTTTCATTTAATGAATTTGTTGGAGACCCTTGTCCAAATGTCTGGGAATGTGAAGCGGATACAGTCTTAATTAAAATATTATTCTAATGGCTAATGAGCATGGTACCTGAGGGGAAGCTGAGAAATGTGTTAATGATTTCGAAAGCACTCAAAATCAATATTTTTGCTTCATTCCTTAAAAAAAAAAAGATCTTAGCCTTATCCATTATATACCCCGTTAATGCACTAATGACTTTTTAAAAACAGACTTCACAATCAGTTGAGCTGCTGTGAACACTGTTCATACAGTGACAATGGTGACAGCTAGGTCAGACCTGTGAATTATTCTCTTCATTTTACCTTCACTTGAGTGAAGATCTATGGAAGCTTAATGCATTCACTTAAAAAAAACAAACATCTGCTCTGTTTTTCTGAATTAATAAGATCATTCTGAGATAACGATCTTGTTGATTCAGAAAAACAGAGCAGATTTTTTTTTTTCTCAAGTGAATGCATTAAGCTTCTGTAAAGATCCTCTTGGCTTTATAACCTGCTGTTGTTAATTGCTAGCTATATTATGTGGCTGTACTGCACAGTTTGCGTCAGTGTAAACATATTAGAGAGAAAATCCAATGAATGTGCTTTTACACCACGTTAAAGGTGTGAGAAGAGTCTTCAGTAAAGTTTGAATGGTTTATTTAGCTTCTCTCAGACGTTGATGCACCTTTGAGAAGTCAAAAACACTGAAACGCTGATAAACATTTTACCAGCGTAGTTCCATCTTAACTTTCCTTTAACAAGTTGAAGAACATGATCGTTATAAATGTAGGACTGTAGTGTGTAAGGATGAGTGAGAGACTTTCCAAAGTGTGTTGATCCACCGCAGCACTTTGCAGTATATCTGTGAACTGGTATGTTGAAGTGATTCCAGCCATATGACGCTTACTTTTAATGTCTGTCTTGTATTGTGTTCTACATGTTTAAGTCAAGGTACAATGTCTGCTGAGTCACGTTTTGGTAATAAAACAGTACTTGCAAAATGTTTGTTTTACTGACTCCAGAAAACAGATATTAAATTCAAGAAGGAGCAAAACAATGTTTTAGGAATATACGAGTCAAAAAGAAACAACCAAGTAAGGTAAGTGACAAATTAGACATATGAAGAGCTGACTTGGATGAGGTCTCCACACATATGACGTAGAAGAGGTGGCGGGTGAGAGAGAGGTGGAGGGGGTGGTGGTCTGAGGTATTGGGGATGTGGGCTGCCAGGAGGTGAAAGGTCTTTATCAGAGGAGGGGTGGACTTCTCCTGAAGGTCCTCCAGAGCTGAGGAGCAACAGAAAAATGCAGGCTAATTTCACACCACACTTACATATTACATCAGGTCCTAATTTAACCACAAGAGGGTGCTGTTTATAGTTTAAAAACTGAATAAAAGAATACCAATTGTACACTCAGTCAGCAGTTAATTAGGTTCACCTTACTAAAGCTATGTTGAATTGTATTGCGTTTTACTGACAGGTGTTGGCATTATTTTGCTCACACCCCCACCCACCACTGATATCAATGAGGGTAGGCTAAATAACAGAAACACCTCTCTGTATGATGCAGTGCAGTACAACAGCACCACAAAGTGCATCCTCCAATAGCTGAATCAACACCTCTCTAAAACAATTTCAGTAAAGTCTGAATAGGACTGTTGTATTAGACTGCATTAATGTTATCTAGGTGTATCGACAGACTATAAAGGGTGCACCTAATCAACCGCCAACTCAGTATAAATGTGCAACAGAAAGTAACAATTATAACTTCCATACCCTTTCTGTTTGTACGTGTAAAGTTTAGATTGCTGTAGGAAAGATGGTTTTCTTCAATGAGCTTTACAGATACACCCAAACCATTATTTCTACTTCCACCTGCTCTGTTCTCAAAAAGAAGGAACCAGAGAACAATGGCATAAAAAACAAATAAAAATAACTGACCACTGAATGTAATTTTGCTAACACGGTTATTGCTCTTTATTATTATTGGTTCACCAGTGAAGAAAAGTTAATGTTCATTCTCCTAATCAATGGCTTGATTAACCTCCTCAGGGTCCCTGGGGCAAAAATCTGTTGTTGGGTCCCTGCTGATGCCCACTATACATTTCCCCAGACAATTAGTTTGATTAATTGGTTTGTGGATTGGAAACGTTTAAATTGATTAAGTGTTTGTTTAAGAAAAATGCCTCCAATACACCACTTGGGCTCCAGGAAAAAATGGTGGGCCTTCACAAAATAATAATAGACAGATTTGCTGATAGTGAAAATAATTATTGGTTGCACATTTACAGTTCTCCTGTGATGGAGTAATAGCCTACTACCATGCCTGAGGTTTTCTGTTTATTAATTAACTGGAAGCATTTTGATACAACACTTGAACACATGGGCTAAGTATGAACTAATACAAGGTCTTTAACCTAGATTTTTGTCCCGTAACAGGACCAGGCACACAAGATGAAGGACCTGTTGTAGTTGTTAATTGTACTTTAAGGTCTTCATTTGGGTCATTTAGTTGTGACGTTTGATTGCCTAATCATTTGATTGGCTGGTCTGAAGTTATTTGTTATCACTCCGCCGTGCAAAACGTGGTGGATTAGATTGATTTCGGACCAATTTTATTTAAACTCCAGCCGTGACATTTCCAGGCAGGTGATGATAACCACACATTAAACAACACATTTTGCTTGTCGCCCGATTTTGTTGTTAAACTGCAACGGTTAGTTGCCCTCAGTGTGTATCCATCCGCCTCTGGAGGTTGCGGTAAGTCTGCTAGCTAAAGTAAACTAGCTAGCTACCTCATCACGTTTATCTGTCATGTAAATTTTAAATATTTTCTAAAATAACTTGCTATTACAAAGGACAGCGTTCAATTATTAAAATGAGAGGGTTCGCCGACCCCCTCACTAACCCGGTAACGTCGGTGGTTCGGTCCCTCTGCCTGCGGTTCTTGAACCAGTTGCTGACCTGTGTGGTTGTCAGGCCGGTGGCCGCTGCTAGCTCCCGCTTTTCCCGGGTCGAGGGATACGGTTTGTGATGGTACCAATCCCGCAGTATATTCCTTGATTTTTCCTGTTAAAATGTGGATAAATAAAGTGAAATCTAAAGACAGTTACAACACTAATGCATAGAAATACAAAGAAATTGAGGTACTTCTATCAATGCTTAAATCAGAAGAGTTTGAGCTGTTTTGTAGGGAGCTGCACTAGTTGTGTAACAATATTCTGTCTCAAACTTACTGCAGATCTTGCACATATGTGATAAATCAATGTAATTTGCTCGTTTACCTGCTACTGCTGTCTCTTAACGCTTAATGTGCAAATTTAGTTTCCCACACAAGTTTGCGTATGAGTGTAATGTGTGCAATATTATAAATGATGCCAAAACGGCTGGTGTCCTCTCCGCTCGACAAGCTCCAGTCCTTATCAGCCGTGAGTTGGTGGGACCTCAGCACAAGGCTGAGGCGCAGGCCAAAGCAAGGGCTTTCCTGCCACCAGGAAATGTCCCGGTGCTCTCAATAGACTGCCCGCCACAATTTCCCACAGAGGACTCGTGAGAGTAAGTGGAGCTATGTGAGGCTTCAATAATGCCAATCACAGCAGTTCCTCTCATCAGTAACTGACAGTTGGATGAGCCAAGACAGCAGGAAACTTTCCTCCAAAGACAAAAATAATGAGTACAGTTAAATAGAGGTTGAGCTCAGTCCACACACGAATACAGCATGTTGCATTTATCATACACCATCCCAAGTCTGTGTCACTAGTGTTTCAGGAGACGCTGCCATTCCTGTCAGTACATGCAGGGTGCACATGTTTCAGTAGACAGTCATATCTCTGTACTGATGTTATTCAGATTAGATTTGATTTCTGATAGGATGTAATTTTGATTCTCAGTTGATTTGATTTGATTTGTCAGTCATGCAGTTCATGTATTCACACATACAGGAATATGGTTTAACCAAGGGCTAGCTTGGGTTTGCAAATGGACAGTAGGGATATGAATTGTCCCTAACAATATTTCAGTGAACTCATTTGCACTATATTTGGAGTGAAGTCACATTAGATGATTAGATGTGCCCTCCCAGAGGCTACATCACCAAGACAACTGATTTAGGCATCACTCCCTCTGGCCATGATGCCCCGAAAATCATTGTTGTAATCATTGTAGCCTTCTGTCAAAATCTTCAGGCTGCTTTAAAAACGTCACTTCAGCAGTCCTTGCAGCTTGGATTGGTTGTGTGCATATACTATGCTAATTGTTTGATTTATTTTCCAACTAGAAAGGTTAACTGTCATTTCAAACAGAGGCTCTGGCACCTTGGGTCCCTCGGCTGGTGCCCAGTAGGTCTATTCAGTAATCCTTCCATGGGTATGTGGTGAAAGTCAAGATGTGCTATTACTAAAAACTGAAATGCCTTTTAAAAGTAGGCCACCTATATGTAAAGTAGGTGTTACCATTCCATATTTATTCATGAGTTATGTTGTAATGTTGAATGGTGATCAGCATTGTAACTTCGTCAGTTGTGGAAAAAGTCATCACATGCTTAGAGTAATGCCAAAGTGAGTGTAAGCCTACTTTTGAGTGCGTTAACCTACAACAAATAACCATATTTTTGAGAAGGATCATATATTTTTCACGTAAAGTCTGAACCTGTGAAGTAACTCATTATACTCTAATTATAGATGTTAGAGAAATAGTACAGTCAAATATTTCCCATTGAAATGTTGTGAAGTATAGACGTACAAAGTAACATAAAATACTCAAATGAAATATAAGTGCTGTAAAAGTGTATTTACAGTATGTACAC
Source organism: Trachinotus anak (assembly GCF_046630095.1). Lineage (NCBI taxonomy): Eukaryota > Metazoa > Chordata > Actinopteri > Carangiformes > Carangidae > Trachinotus > Trachinotus anak. The sequence continues at coordinate 14,086,884 of NW_027273865.1, forward strand.
TACTTGAGTAAATGTACATAGTTACTTTTTACCACTGATCTCTGCGGTCTGCCTCTTTCACTGGTGCATAAGTTGTATAGATGCCTAACTTTCATGTACAATGTAGTGCTTACCAGAAGGTTAAATAACAGGCGAGGAGCCCATTCAGGATAATATAATATTTTGTCTACCTTGAAGCAGTAGTTGGTCTCCTCTCCATCCCAGATGGTGTGAGGTAGAGGAAACTTTCGCCTTACACGATACTTCCCCACAGCTCCCAGGGGTTGGCCCTTTTGCCTCTCAGCCTCTATGTAGTGGGCTTGGAGCCAGAGCTGCTGTAGCAGCGGGTGGCTGCGTGGGGAGAAGGAAAAGCCCTCCAGCAGGGTGTAGAGTTCAGAGAAGTGCCCCTGGTGAAAGGCCACTGCAGCTTTAGCCTTCAGCACACTCTCCAGCTCCCCAGGGCAGGGAGAGGAGGAGGTGGAGGAAGAGGAGAAAGAAGGGGCAGGGAGAGTGCGGAGAAAGCCAGCAAGATGATCCATGCAACCGCTCTGCAGTAGTACCTCGCACACACAAGCGACCTGCTCTGCTGTGAAGATCATCGCTGTGGAAACTGGATGGTAGCCCAAAGTCTGTGTGAGGATATCTTCTAACAACCTCTCTTAATATCAAGTTTGAACTGAAGAGAGCTGAAGCATCTGTGGAACACTGTGGCTTGCATGTGTGTTTATCATTTCTCATCATCATGCCCTGGCAGAATCAAATCTTAGGTAACCTGAGACCATCAGGGTTATAACAACACCCCATACACCCCCCCTCTCTTATACAAACACATGCGTACACACCCTTCCACACATTTTGGCCCTTTGCTATGCTATTGTACTGGCATTCACCCAGTGCGTGACGGTTTCACAATGCAGGAAGAAAATGCATTTGAATAAAATTTTCTTGCCAAATTAGGAGCGCAATTCACTGACAAATAGTTTCACTACTTGCAGTAATTCACACTGTAGTCATTTTGTAAATGTAGTTTATTACAATATCATATAATATAAAAAAATAGAATGCATTTGAATACAAAAATGAGAAAACAAGAACCTTGAATGACAGACACAAATGATCCCTTTCAGAACTATCAAAACAGTCGATCAAAATACAATATCTTTGGTTAAATCTGGAGTCATATACATTATGTGTCAGGAAGGTGAGTAAAAAACTGATCCCACACTACAAACAAACAGGACTACAAATGTGCATATGCCCTCACAGGCATTTATGTCAACATACTTTGGTAAGAAATGGCTCATATAAACAAACACAAGCTACCACATTTTACATACATAAAGAGCACATTTCCCTTTACCCTTACCTAATTTAAATGTTCAGTAAAATTCAGACTAAAATTGATTTGTCCAAGCCATTTAATTATCTACCCAAAGGGCACTGGGAACAAATTACCTTAAAATTTATTACTAAGGGGGTGACCTATTTAAAAATGAGTATTAATGACCTCATAATCAATTTAACACCTGTAGTCCGAGATTGTAAAACCTCAGTTTGCACGACGATCTGACCTTCCAAGTGAAAATGAATATCATTTCCTATCAGCTTTTTTGCCCCAAGGACTCATTTTCTTTCAGTTAAAACTAAAAACTGATTGATACATGCTTTAAATAGATTAAGTGTACAAAAGAGACAAACAACAAACATACTAAGAAAAAAAACAAAACACATAGGCCATTATTGTAACTAGATGCGATACTGAAGTATATTTTTGTGTACCATAATTGGCCAAAGATTTGACCACTGCCTGTGTTATGACAGTAGAAAGCTCATACAATGACAAGCATTATAGGTTTAAACTGAAGGAGCTATTCCATCAATTTACAACAGATCCCATCAGGAAACCAGTATTCTGCTTTCTGATTTACCTTTAGCTGTTCTTTCAAGTGGGGATTATCACTGTCCAATTAAGAAATAATAGAAAATTTCTGAACAGAACATGAGTCGTACCACTGTCATAACAACATGGCAGCGCAGCGTAAACATTGTGTGAATGAAATGTGCAAAATATACAAAAATAGGAGTTAGAGCTTTGACTGCGCAACCAAAACTGTCACATTATGTTTCACTGGAGATCAAACAGATACAGAAATGTGGGTGTTTGTAAAACATCAAAACATTTTTTTCAAAAATAATAAGGCACTTAACAACATCAACGGACAGAGATTTCAGATGCATTTGACAACAAATGTCACTTAGTGGGATCACAGCAAACGTTTTAGTGTAACGCACTGTCAGGCTTCATTTAAAAGCTCAGTATTTCAAAGCTCCTTCTCATCTCCCAAGTGCACAGGCTTTTTGACTCAGCCACTGTGCCACTTAGTGTCCTATAAACTACTAAACATGCATTGCATAGAGTATAAACCCTTTTATTTCCTGTGGTATATTCTTACTGATGTGGTGAAGCATTCTCCATAGAAAACGGCTGAAAGTTATTTAAAACAGTGTACTGAAAAGATGGACATAGGCTGCATGTTTATACCCATACTTCAGTAACGTGTAGTAATAAAACACTGTATAACCTTTCAAGCTCTGATGTAATAATAGTGGAAGAAAACAAATTTTAGCAGATTCTCATAAAGCTCAACCTTCTCAACTCACTTCTGTTTGTGAGGAATATAATCTTCACTATATTCCTGGAGTGTTGGTCGAACAATATGTTCAGGCTGTGAACAACAAAAAGAAAACAAACCCAAACCCCTAAATCTCTTCAGTTCTGGACAGGCAGGCAACTATTTCAAGACCTGTCCATTAGCCAGATAGTCTGGTGTATAAGTATTGCAATGGATCCTCAACAAACTACTTGTACTGCCAGAAAAAACCCAAGGCATATTTTTCTAAGGACAGCTGAACTTTGTCTGCAGTCCACAAAGATGAGCTGAGAGACTTGGCAAAACCTTGAAACCTTGTATAATATTGTATTTTTTTTAACACCAGGACCTGTAACTGGGCCAAGCAGACTAATCTGTGTTAATTCTTTTGTCTGAAAATAATAAAACGGGTAAGGCACATAAGGATTTTAGTTAAAAGGCACAAAATTCTCAGGAAAAAACTGGAATAGTCAGATGTTGACCCAGCAGGTGAACATCACATTTAACCCTGCGCATCCATGAGAAATAGAGCTGCAGAGGGTTAGAATCAAAAGTGCCAGCTCAGGCCCTACTGAGAGAGCATCATTGAACCTCAGCATATTGTAAAAGACATTTATGTCTGAGGGTTGACAATGTTGAATAAAATCTTTCAGATCAAGTACAAAAAAACCTACTGTGTGTTTTATCTTTTCTTTTTTTTCAAGACGTGGTGTTGCTACATGGGGACTACAGGCCCAACTCATCATCCACAGGGACAGACTGGAGCTGAGTAAGAATCTTGGAGTCCCCATCCATCTCCTCTGGATTTCCCAATGGTGAGCTGGCTTCCACATCCTGCTCCGGAGAGGAGCTTCCCAGAAGCAGCGACTCTCCTCCGGGGAGGCCTAACAAAGCCGGGTCTACAGGTAGGTCGCCCTTGCTGCGGACATCAAACAGAGTTAGACTGGCTGAAGTGGAGAGGGGCACAGGGCTCCATGCTGGCTGGGACAGTTGGGTGCTGGGTGTGACTCCACTGTACATGGGACTGAGGGTGAGCATGCTCTCTGGAGTGAGGGTATTTGGCGTTGTGGGGATGACTGAATGGTCCAGCGTATGAGGGGAGGGGACGGCAGGTGTGTGGCTGGTCGCAGCCCCGGTCTCTGGAGCGCAGTATGGTGGAGATGAATTGATGAAGTTCAGAGGAGATGATGTGATGCCACTGGGGGTTGGGCCCGAGGTGGTTGAAGGCTGGGCGAGCACAGGAGGGGTGGAGGGAGTGAGAACGGGGCTCAATCCATTAGCAGGGATGGTTGAAGCCTCAGGTACTGGTTTCAGGGGCAAACTGGTGAGTTGAATGCCTGCTGGGATGGTCAGAATCAGCTTGCCTTGCTGGACACTCAGGTAGGGGCTTCCACCAAGGAGAAGGTTACCTACAGTGGTGACAAATGACAAATTGACAGCAGTCAAAATTGTGCAACAACATTCAAGCAAGAGGCGCAACACTATGAGATATAGCATCTTTATCAGCACCAATACAGCTCTTTAATACTTATTCTTAGAGTATTCTTAATTTGCAAACCATTACTTATATTGACATGTATTTTACACAATAAACATTTGCTTTAAGGGAAAAATATTCATTAGTATGCATTAAAAATATTCTGTCTGTCTAGCCAAATATTCTCTGGTTCCAACTTGTAAGTTGTGAGTGTTTTCTGCTTTTCTTTGTCTTGTGTGATAGTAAACTGAATATATGTAGATTTTGGACTGATGGTAAGATAAAAAAAAAAGTGACATGACAACACTTTGGGCCTTAGTAAACTTTGATGGAGTAATAATAAATGATGATATCTAATGAATTTAGTGTACCTGGAGGAGCAGAGGGCAACTGAATGATCCCAGAGTTGAGGAGTTGCACACCGGGGGCCATGCTGGTTGGGGGGCCCACGCTCTGAATGGGCCTCAGCTGGTTTATCCTGAGAGGACCCTGTGTGACCGCTCCCGCTGCAGGAGCTGAAGTCAGGATCTGTAAGGGCACTCCGGCAGAGGGGATGGAGAGAGAAGGACTGGCTGGTACCACTTGGGGGAAAGAGATGGTGGAGGACGTTTGGATGGAGGAGACTGGAACCAGCTGAGGCATGGAGAGCGGGACTAACTGTGTTGGTGTGGTGGTGCCTTTGGCTTGGGGGACTGGGACTACTTGTGTTGGGGAGATGGAAATGACCTGTGGAGCCTGTATTTTGCTGGGTGAGGAGTTTGTGGTTTGATCCCCCAGTTGCTGTGCCATTCGCTGTGTCAGCTGATTGTTGTTAAGCTGTGACATGGAGACTATGGTTGGTGCACCTTCAGGCAGAGATGTTGAAGCATCCTGTTGCTGTTGCGCGAGTCTGTTGCCTGTGTTAATTGTCTGGGGGCTTTGAAACTGAGGAGCTGGTGGGGTGAGGGGTGATACTGGGACCAACTGAGGACACTGGGACATCTGGGCTCCTGAAGAGTGCTGGACCAGCTGGGATACTGGTATACCCTGGATGGAAGGCACAACCTGGGGCAGAGAGAAGACCTGAGGGGTGGCACTGCTGGTGGAAACTACAGAGCTATGAGTATTTAACTGGGAGCCAGCAGTGGCGAAGACAACATACTCCCCTTGCTGACTGGAGAGAGGAACGGCAGAACTGGAGATAACCATGCCTGCAGATGACATAGAGGCTGGGAGTGTGAGGGACTCCTGGCTGTTTTGTGTTAAAACTAGTGAGGGGAGGCCGTTTGGAGAGGACAGAGCTGGTGAAGAGGGGGACAAGGATGAAGAAGAGGAAGATACTGTCTGACTGCTGCCCTCTGATTCAGGCACACTCATGTAATCCATTGCATTGCCACTGTCTGTCTTGGTTTGCAGAGGGAGAGAGATTATGGACGGAGGATTTGAGACTGGTGTGGTGTTAGTGCCAAGAACAACTGCTGGAAGACTGCTTGTCTTGGCCTCCATGGCTGATACCTGCTCCGCCACAGAGACTGCCTGCTGTGGCTGCTGCTGCACACTGATACTAGATTTGGTTATTACCTGAGCCCCGTTCAGTATCAAAGGAGAGCTAGCTGCAGCAGGACTCAGTGTGACTGTCTGGCAATCGCCCAAGCTCAGCCCGTTAATTATGACACCAGCACCAGTGCTGGAGATCAGGGAATTCCCATTGAGCAGTAATGGCTGAGAGGCAGTGAGGAAGCCACCCGATCCGTTGAGGATGAGCTGGCCTCCTGTGCTACAGGGGACTGCAGAGAGAGAGATGATGGAAGCTGTGGAGCCAGCAGCCTCCTCTGGTTTGTCTGGGGTGTCGTCCATGGCGCTTGCCTCATCCTCAGTGCTGTGGTTCCCATCAGACTCACTGAAATGGAATTAAAACAAATGGGTGAAATAAAAGGGAAATGTGTGTGGCTAGAGTGTCAGGCACTGGGATAAATACTTTTACAAATGGTCAGCATTTTCTAATCATTTTCATGCTTTCATGACAAATTTAATTGATGCCATATGTTTTAAAAAGCGATCATCAATCTTGCACAAATGAACCAAGAACCCCCTCGGGACAACATTGTACCCACAAGTACTCACTGTATGTCATTAGCCAACAGAATTAAGAGTCTGATAAATAAACAGGAAAAACATGGTCTGTGTATCTGTGCACTGGATCTTAGCTCCTGATGTCCATTAGGTTGAAAAGGCAACATTTCAACCACACAAAGTCTCCATCAGGCTTCATGATGTATTAAACACCATTTTTGAGAATTTATTTCATTAATGTTAGAAATTGCTAAAATACGTATGACGATTGTTTGGATATTTTAGTGGATAATATCTTGCCGCACTAATTTCATGCTCCAAAATGGCGGTTAAACAGATATCTCTATGACCACCTGCCGCCCTCATGTCCTGAAAGAGCAAGTTATGTGTATGAGAGGTTCTCCAGCCCAGAGATTCTCAGACAAACAATATCCTTCCTGTAAAACCGGTCGTGATACTCAGCATGTCCCTTCACTGACTGCACTCTGGACAATTTTATTATCTGATCATTTTTAAATTATCGCAATAGCCACTCAATATTTTAATGGTCATTTGTTTAAATGTCCAATTTTTGTAATACATGTCAGAAGTTGTCTTTTAGTCAGCTCTGGCACATTTGCACCATTTATAAACGTGCCCTGTCTCTGGTGATAAAACCAATGATTAAATACATTTTATCAGGCTATTCGAAGATGATGACATAAGTAATTTGTGTGAGAAGAACTGCAAAGCTAACATTTTCATGGCTATATCCATTATTAGTCAGCCAATCTATTTAAAAACAAGCTTATTAAGTTTCCTGTATATATATCCTCTATTTCAAAAGGGGAAAGTAAACAGGAAATGAAATATTTTTGCAGTTTTAGATTCAAATCTTCCACCTTCCACCTCTGTGTTGCGTAGATATGTCAGTGGTCAACTTGGGGTGTGATGACAAAGATACCAGCCATTCAGCACTTTTTTTTTTTTTTATTAATCATTCACTCTCTTTACCATCCTACCCACAAAACCAACCATATTCTGCAGTGCATCAGTACAAGGCTATCTCTGTGCAGGCAGGAAGATAAAACCAGATCAGATTCCTAGAAACTCTTTTAGGGCCAGTGCTTGGTTAATGTGTGTAGGAAAGGACAGCATCCTGGTCGTTCGTGCGGATCCACTCTCTGCTAGACCACCACAAGCCCTCAAACTTGATTAGATAAGTCTGCTTTACTCTCTCTTATCTCCTCACAATTTGCCCCCTCCCCCTCTTGCTTGGTGAAATAAAAGTCTGAGATATCAGCCTGTGTGATTTCTTACCACCCCCCACCTCCTCCAGCATAAACTCGTTTTTCTTAACCTTGGTCACCCTGGCTCTGCAGGCCCTAGGCAGTGGTGCAGGCTTTCAGGAAACTTGAGCCATGGTGGGCGCCTGGATCTCACATTTCATAACAAAGCAACATGCTCTTGGTGTCGGACCTGAGAGGCTTCACTGCTGTCAAAAGTCAGCTCCCAAGTCCATCTTCTTGCTAAATGCGATGCTTTTCGTTGATAGTTTTGTCACTTGAAGCTTTACTGTGCACACAGTCCGTCTCCGCTGCCCTGAGCAGGCCTGCAGGCTTTGTTTACCCTTCAGGTTTGGTCTGTGAGTTTCACTGACTCTTCTGTGTGATCGATTGAGACACAACACAAAGTAACGTGTCGCTCTCAGGGACAAACACCTTCAGTCAGCAGTCGCCTGCATTGTGGCGGATACGATCGAAAAACTGAACCTAAACGATTTGATAAATGCAACAAATGAAGTGTGTTTTGAGTGTTGGCGGTCTTGCCTTTTGCTGTGGGTCCCGGACGGGGTCCTGTCCCTCTGCCTGCGGTTCTTGAACCAGTTGCTGACCTGTGTGAGGGACAGCCCGGTGACTTTGGCCAGGTTCTTCTTCTCGTCCGGAGTGGGGTACCTGTTGCTCTTGTAACACTCCTTCAGAGCATTTCGTGACTTCTCTTTGAAACAGTACACGGTCTCCTCTCCGTCCCAGATAGTTTTGGGCAGGGGGAACTTCTTCCTGAGCCGGTACTTGTCCACTGCGCCCAGGCTGCGGCCCCGGGACCTCTCCGCCTCCTTGTAGCGGGCTTTCAGGTACAGGTCCTGCAGGAACCCGTGGTTAGACGGATGAAAGTCGTGGCTCTCCAGGATGGCGTAAAGCTCCTTGAATTCCTCCCGGTGGAAAGCCACCAGTGCCTGGGCCTTGAGCAGGGTCTCGTTGCCACGTAGCAGCTCGGACGAAGGAGGTATGGTGGAGAGAAATCTCCACAGGCGATCCACATTGCCCGCCTGCAGAAGGGCCTCGCAGAGACATGATACTTGGTCAGTGGAAAAGCTCAGAGCCGACTTCTGGAAACTTTGGAGCAATTGTTCCGAAACTTGGACCGGGTCTGTCTCTTCTTTGGTCTCCGGTGCCGTCGGCTCCTCTGGGCTATTCTCAGATTGTTCTGTAGACTCCAAAGACAAGGAAGCCATTTTTACTTTAACTTTTTTTCCACCAGTAGTTCCTCCTCCTCTCTCCCTCCCTCCCTCCGCAGCCCTGCGCTCGCTCCCATTCTCCGCCAGCCGACCAAACCATGAATGTGCCTGCAGACGACCAGCTGTCACGCCCCTTTTCCGACTCAATAGGGGCCCACGGTCTGTTTTTCAAAGGTGCTTATCACTTATGCAAATCTTCATGTGTTATAATAGCCCAGTGTTTACAAATAAACACGTTTCTTTCATAAATTAACTCTTTTCACATCTGCTGTTGGATAAAACTTGTTCCACAGCAATAATATGACATTTCACAAACATCTGACTCATGTGGACTGTGGAACAAGTAGAGGTTTTTAGACTTGAGTGAAAGAATCAATATTTTAATGTTAAAATACAAGCAAAGGTTATGCAGTCTCGATTTTGCCTGTGTAAAAGTGCACCTCTTTATAGCAAAAATGTACCCACTTAAAGAAAGAGCTGATAGAAAATCAAACATTCTGGTGACCAAGTCATCATTTCAGGCACTTTTCAAACAAAAGTGTGAAACATTCTCCGGTTCCAGCTTCTTTAGTTTAAGGACTGGCTGCTCTTCTTTGTCATGTGTGCCAGTGAACTGAATATCATCATGGACTGCTGGTCAAATAAAAAGAGGAATTTGAAGACACTATCCTGGGCTCTGGGAAATCATAACGAGATTTTTTTTTTCATGCTTTTCTGACATTTTACAGACAAAATGATTCATCAATTAGTTGAGAAAACAATTACTAGATTTATCGATAATTAGAAAACAATCATTAACTGCAGCCCTAAGTAAAAGTACTAATTATGTGGCAGAATGGCCCCTGTCAGATTGTTTTATTATTGAATCATTACTGATGCATTACACTGTTGGCAGCATTTTGATGTTGCAGCTGGTGAAGGTAAATCTAATAATAGCTACTTTATATACTTTTATTCTAAAACAATTCTTCATATTTATTTGCTGATGTGTTTTGTATGTGGAAGCCTAATCTGCAAAGAAACTATTAACAACAGCTGTAGTGGAGAAAAAGTTCAACATTTCCCTCGAGAATCTAATGGAGTAGAAGTATAAAGATGGCAATACTCAAGTACAAGTACTTCAAAGTGGATCTTCAGTACTTTCCGCAGACCACAACTGGCCACTGTTCACTGGGCTCAGTATACAAGCAGTTACACCAGAGGATGCAACTAACAGGTCTGTTCATTATCAGCTTTATGCTGATGATTATCAACTATTATTATATCAATAAACTGTTCATCTGTAAATTGAAATTTAATTAGTGACAAAAGCTCACTCCCAAAGCCCAATGTGATGTTTTCAAATTGTTTATTTTGTTAGAATAATCAAAAGCTGTTCACCTTAAAAGAAAAACTGTAAATATTGAGATTAAAAAGCAGGAACCAGTGAATTTTATGACATTTTAAATTCGAAAAAATAACTTTAACAATGAACTGATTATCTAAATTGTGGCAGATTCATTTTCTGTTAGTTGACTATTCGATTAATTCACTGTTTCAATTCCTTTACTGGTACTCACATCTCAGTCCGTAATTGCACTTCTTGATTCTTCTAAAATACATGTACACAGTTCAGAAAGCCTGCTCCAGTAGCTCTTGTGGATCCAACATCATGTTAAGCGTATTAATGTGTATTAGACTGTTAATTCAGCCTGTAAAATTAGCTTGAATTTCATTTGTTATGCTAGTCTTAAGTTAATATCCCTGGGACAATTTTCTTTAAAAACCAGGGCATCAGAAAATACCCTATGATAGTCTCATAAAGAACAGGCCTTTGTAAGACAGTGTCTCTGTGTTTGCTCAGGGAAGACTTGTTGTCATCCCAGTTCTCCAACCGGAGCTGGTGCGTCTGAGGTGGTTTCCCAATGCAAATACTGTTGGTTCAAATAGGCACAATGAAGTCTAAACTAATACAGCAGGTATAATTTGCATTTTTGACATCCTCAATGTTTGGATTTTTGCACGGATGTTCATCATGCTTATTAAAACGTGAGAACATCCTAGAACCTGTGGCAACATGTCTGCGTTTAATGCATGAAACCAAAGTTTTGACTTTCTGTATGTCAGGTAAGGGCCTAAGGACAAGTTCAGAAAATAAAGGGCTTACATTGATTTTTCTCTGATTACAATAAAAACTGAAAGCTTACATTTGTATGTCCAGACCTTAACCTGAACCTCATAGAATTATAAGGACTTCTGTGTGAGTCGCACAGAAATTAGCATGCTCTTTAAGAAATGATAAGATATATTTGACCTGTAGATGAGGTGTAGATGAGGCCAGGCGGGTTTGCAGACCTGCATCTCTATCAACAACCATAGGAATGCAAATCTTGACTGTCGGGCCCTCTGCTCTTCCCTGACTGGTCTTTGGTTATTGCTCTCTGCTTTGTTTGATCTTTGTTCTTTTTCTGCCCATACATGCTGTAGTCTGTTCACTGTGTTCAGGGAATACTTTGGTTCACTGCATGTCCATGAATTAAGGCTTGTTTTCCTGGCAGGGAGATTTTCTAACAAGCAGCGCGAGGACAAAATGAAACATTTTTTCAGGGAAATGACAGATCATACAAATCATAGTCCTCACAAAAAAGCTTTCAGGTTACAGTAATATTATTTCATATTTATAATATAATTTATTCTATGCATTAATGTGCATGAGTCCATTTGGAGTGGAAATTTAAAAAAAAAATGATGGACTTTTGTTATAATTGGACTCAAACATGGTTTGGTTTGGCTGATCATTATGGAGCCTGTGACTCTTTATGGCTGATAGGGCTGGACAGATTAATGCCCAGAGTATCAATACTAGGATTTGAGTATCAATACAAAAAAAAAAAAAAAATACATTACATGTTCGATCACATGCTGAACACATGAACATACACATTGATCACCTCGTTCGTTCAGAGAATTCATAGAAAGAACAAACGCACGTAATTAAGTAATTACCAGAGAATAGTAAAAACAAATGCCTCATGTTTGGAAAATGATTTGTTGGTGATTAAACTAAATTCAGAAGTAGCCTGTCATTAGTATGCATCATGACATATTTCGCTCCCTTACATGATAGTACATTAGCTGCTTTTAATGATTAAAAAAATATATAGACAAAGGTACAGATATCATTGATTTAAACCAAATTTTCGGATTTCTTATTCATAATGGCGGGAGATCAAGCCATTTATCAGGTCAAACCTGTAGTGACCGGGTAGTAATATAAAGCAAAGAGGCACTGATTTCCAAACAATTGGCTAAATATATGTCTGTGGTCTGCCGCATTGGGTCAGTCGTGGTTGAATTATTCCTCATAAAAGTGCTCAGTTTATGATTTAGACTAGAGGGCAGCGCCGCCGTGTGGTTAAGGTCGTTCTCACTCCCGTCTGATGATTGGTTACCGATGGTGTCAATCTACTGTGACGTAGGCAGTACCTGGGCGCCATTTCTTACGTTTGGCAACACTATTGGTCGAGCTCATTTGTTCCCCGACGTGATTGGTGGGTTTGCAGCCGGGGGCGGGTAGAACGTTCCAGAGCTGGGCGTAGCAGGAATTGGTGACAATTTTCCAACCACACAACGAAGCTAGTTGTACTGCCGTTAATGTTATTATAACGTAAAAAGTAATGGATTCATCAGGCTAAACTGTGATACAGAGACGAGTCAAAGGTCTTTAAATCCCGTGGAAGAAAAAATACACGTTTGTAAGTAACTATGGGAACCGTGCAGTGGGATCCTCAGTGTATCCAACGTGACTGTGCTGCTGTTAGCCACCCAAACAGCTAACGCAGTCTGTGGTTGATGCAAACTAGCCAGCTAAAATAAGACAGCGTGTAATGAAACTTGAACGATCACAGCTCAGAAATTTGTTTAAACGCGAGAGATAAAAGGTTTTAAACGTAACAACTGGTTTCAATGCTAGAGCGGGCTTAGAGTAAGTGCTAGCTACTAAAACTAACTACTGTTTGGAAGTAGACGCAGTCTTTGTTTTTGTTGGTGGTCACAGAGACTCTAATCAGAAATGCTCTGCAAAAAAACTGATTGAAAGTTACTGTACTAATTGTCATGTATTTATCAGGGACAATATGTGTATGCAGCTGTGAGACAGTGCATCAGTTTCAGTGCCATTGGTTAATATGTCACATTATTTGTCTGCTCTTTTCAGTTTTTTATTAGTAGCTGCGTCAAGCCTGGATAATGGACGGCCAAGTGACAATAGTTACCAATCCCACTGTGAATGTGCGCCTAACAAGCACCATCATCTCCTTTGAGACACAGCGCAGGTTCAATAGAGGGATTAGTGTTGCAGAACTAAAGGTGAGCCTCATCTTTTTTCAAATCGTACATTACACACCTGAAAAGAGGCAGTTTTCCTGGACCTAACCTGTACAATTCACAATTCATTATATTTAGATCATAATTAATTTCTGCCTTCGTCATGTCATTGTATTACATGTTCTATTTTGTTTTTACTGTAAATAGGGAAAGTTGGAGATGGTTGTGGGCACACCTGCCTCCTGCATGGACCTGGAGTTATACAGTGTCTCTGACAAGTTCCTGCAGAAAATAGACGACAATGAAGCTTTGCTGGGTTCCTATCCTGTGGATGATGACTGCAGAATACATGTATGTAGCTGCTCGGTGTGGAGGCAATTTAAACTGGTCCTGACTATGGTCATATTATTATTATTATTAGTAGTATACACATAGCCACAGGATTGCAGATGGTCCCCTGTTTCCAAATCTAATTCTGTCTATCTTAAGGCTAGAACAAATTTGCCTCAGATATGATAAGGTTATTTTATGTTTGTGAACATAATGAATGTTACACAGTTAATTAATACAGTTCATGATGCAAGTACTGGAAATATTTGGTTTCTTTCAGTGGACTTTAAAGTTAGAATGCTGCTGTGTAGATGTTGGATAATTGTTTATAAAATAATTAACCTTTTTTCATTGTAAGCACCTATTAGCTCTTCATTTTATGATCAAGCAAGAGTTTTTTAACACTTGCTCCTCGCAGCTTTGTTACCGTGCAACAGTAATGTAATGTTTAAATGTTTGCTAATTGATTACCTTGCTTGTTCCAGACAGAATTGATTTAAACTTATTGACTCAAACATGCCACTAGTATGGTCTTTGTTTTTGTTTTTTTTTTCTTTTGCTCAGGTCATCGATAGTAGTGGAGGTCAGATGGGCGAGTTCACTGATGTTTCCAAAGTGGAGAAGTTTGAACTCTCAGATGAAGCATATGATAAGAAAACAGGTACAGTCTGCCATACTTAGGCTTCTCTCCAATTTCTAATTCTCATTGTATTTTGCCTTTTTAAAAAATATATATTTTGTTAATTTTTATGACCAAATTATGCTATTGCAGTAGCAAAGGGTAACATTATTGTTACACAATAAATAAAGTATATTAGATTTTAGCTGACTTGATTAGTGGACAATTAAGTCAATCCATTGAAAATTATCAATTGAATATGAATCAGTGGATCCAGACAATAATTGTAAGAACAGTCGATAATGAAAATCATTAGTTGTAGTCAAAAAAATTAAATAACTCCATCATTGTAGAAGTGTTTGTTTTTTTCCCTAACCATTGACAAATGTTGCCAAAGAGCCATTCAACTTTTATTTAATAGAACAGCTTCTGTAGAATTCACATTGTGTTTTAAAGTATCCTGGTTTAGTACATTTCAACTTTCTTTCCTGCAGACTCAGCAAGGTCATTTATGAAGAAACAACGTATTGGTCGCTTCAATGAGGAAGAAGTAGCCAGGAAGAAAGCTGAAGTCACTGCTCGGGAGGAGGAACAGAAGGCTGCTGCTGATGCCATTTCTGTTGGCGGTCGATGCAAAGTGCAGGTCCCTGGGCAGCCCACGAAGCTTGGCACAGTCATGTATGTTGGTAAGTGTGGATAATACTTTCTGTAGGACATTAGTTTAAATCCTGTGCTGCTCAGGATTTTCTCTCCAACAGAGCAGACTTTGTTTTAATTTTTGCAAGTAATGAGGAGGAATTGTAGCTCTTAGTAAAATATGGCTCCACTAGTTTTATAACAAACGTCACTGCTGGATTGGCTGCTTCAGTGTTTCATGTGCTGGTGTGTCTTGTTTCATTTTATTTTTTCATCTATAGACTGTTATTAATGTCCACGTAAATATTTATATTTAAAGGAATAGGCCTTGAAAAATCAGATTTGCTTGAGTACTGAGCCAAAACAAAGTCTCAAAACCATACCGACTGCAAATAATTTAGTGCTGTTCAGCTTACATCACTTTGTTCAGTGAAAGAAGTCTTGATTAACCATCTTCAAATGTATGACAAATTAATCTCTGATCTTCCATATAACACAGTGTTATGTAACAGTGGTCAAAATATGTCATCTTTCTCATAACTAGTTAATAAAAAGATAAATAATACAAACAAGCTCAAAAGCATCTAATTTAAAATGTGTGTGTTTTTTCCTGTTGTCATTTTCAGCAGTTTATGAGGACAGAGAAGTTAGGACCATGACTAAGCAAACAACAATAAATAAGAACAGGAGAAACTGGTGTAAAGAACGTTGTTATTTTCATTGCAGGTACAACAGATTTCAAACCAGGCTTTTGGGTCGGTGTTAAGTATGATGAGCCCCTGGGAAAGCACGATGGAACGTAAGAGCAATATCTTTTTTTTTTTTAGCAATACACAGTCTCCATTACTTTGGTCTTGATTTCCCCTGATTTTGACCTTGTCCTTTTTGAAAATTATGTCTCCGCAGTGTTGAAGGGAAGCGATACTTTGATTGTGAGAACAAATATGGGGCATTCGTGAAGCCCCTGAGTGTGACCGTGGGAGACTTCCCTGAGGAGGATTATGGTTTAGATGAGATGTAGGACTGTGTGGTTTGTTATTTTTCTGCCCTGAAATTTCCATTCAGCCACCTGGAGATAACAGAGAGTCATTTTTATTGTAACAAATGTTTGTTTGTTTGTTTTGTGCTTCTCTGGAAGGCATGATCCAAAGGCATTTTCGCCTCAGTAACTTCAATGCAACTTGGCAGAGGTGACTGTCAGGTAGCAGTCTCTTGGTGAACTGAATAGGATAATAGTACAGAATAATCGCAGGAGCAGCTCACACCAACAAGGTTTGATAAAGGAGAGTATTTGTTCAAGTGAGGCGGCATAATGAAGGTTAATATGTAGTTCTTCACTTAATACACTTGCTTTAGTAGTACCTGTTGCTCCCATGCTCTCACAAGATGGGTCTTCATTGTCATCAACAGTCAGTTGACAGTTTGGATACCAACTTCGTTCTCCCTGTTTAGTTTGTATCAGTGTGTACAAAGATAATTGTATATAACTGTTGAAAGTTAACTGTAGTCTTAACATTTGTTGAACATTGTAAATCGCTGAGAGAGTGATCCAAGGATTGGACAACTGTCTGCTGATGGAAAAATTTACCCTAAAATACTTTGACACTAAAATCAAAAGTGGCATTGTTGCTCGTAGCTCAGACTAATATGACATCCAGCCATTTATGAAAATCAGTCTTCAATGGTCAAAATCATTCCACCATTTTTCACTAACAATTGACAGGCAAGAAATTCAGTTGAAGAGGACACAACAACAAATCCCCACCAACAGTAGCCTCAATAGTCCATAGGGAAACACAGCTGTTAGTTGTATTTTGAATCAGGGAGTGGAAATTCTTGCCTATTTGCTATACTTGCAGTTATTGCTGTTTACATAGGTGTACAATGCCTAGAATAAGAGCGTTAAAGTATGCAAGGGTATATTTCCTTTCTAAACAACTTTAAATTCCTTACATTTCATTTTGTGGTTGTATGTGGTATGTAAAAAGAGTCCCAGTTTTAGGTTTCCAAGTGGATATGAGATGTAATTCCTCTTTATTTTTCTGACTGAAATCCTCTTGTTAAGAATTACATTTTCTGCACTTAAATGTATCCTGCTTATATTGAACAAATGAAATAAAGAAATATTGTTTCAACTTAAAAATTTGAAATGGCAAGGCTCAACGTTACTGTTTCCTTTTCATTTTATTTAAATGTGATCTGTCAAATCAAATTTAACTACTTAATTTCAGATCCTGTATACAAATGGAAAGACAACATCAATTATAAATCATTAGCTTTGGAGAGTGTAGTCTGTAAAATCCCTACTACATTCTCCAAAATATTTTTTGTTTCTCAGAAAACTCAACCTGAACTGTTCATTTTAAAGTGTATCACAAATTCAAAATAACAATCACATTGAAGTCATACCTAACAGGCCATTTTTTTTTAAAATTCCTGCATCAATTTTTTAAAATCACTGAAGTTCTGTATAAGCACGACACATTAAATTGCATGCTGTTTTTAGGTGGGCTTAAGTGACAGGTCATTTAGTGGAGATGTACAAGTATAAAGCAACTATGAGACTTACAATATTCCATTTGATGCATATCATTTGATGCACAGCAAAACCTATAAAATTCAGATTGTATTTGCTGTTCATGTGTCTACGTGGTAAAGTGTTTCATCTTCCGTTCAGTCTCTGAACTGTCTGACAGTGAACAGGTGCATCAGTCACTCTCCAGTTAACTGCCTCTCTCTCCATCATAATCACCACAACACTCAGCTTTTGATAATGCATTTCAGATGAATGATATGCCTTATTTATGAATCCTTATGTGTTACTGGTGCAAAACTGTTAATATGCTTTTTTGTCCTCTAAAGCAGAACAGAAGAAATGTCAATTAACTACTCTCTTGTTTATTTTCAATTGAATGTTATTGCCTCATACAAAAATGTTTTTTTCATTTTTTAAAACCTGTTCATTTCTAAGGTGCTGATTCACCGTGTGCCAAAGGGTAATGCGTAATAATAAAATAATTTGCAAGTACAGTAGCTTATTAAATAGAGTTAATTTGTCAGTATGTGTAATGTAACATGAACCATTTACACTGTCTAAAAGTAAAATAGATTACAATTGATATTTACTTCATATTATATGATTGTACATATAAAGACCATTCTGTTTAGCTATTTTCTCCAATTTTACAACTGCTACTTCTGTCTACTCTGTATCTATTGCCTGTCTGTCCATCCTGGTTGTGGGATCCTTCAGCTGTTTTTTTCCTCATCTGAATTCAGAGACTAAGGATAGAGGGTGTGATATGTTGTGTACATTATAAAACCCTCTGAGGCAAATTTGTGATTTGGAGCTGTATGAATAAAATTTACTTGACATGACAAAAAACGGGAACATTGTGTTGCAAATGTGTAGTGCACGAATGCAAAATATCTTGAAGGAAAAAAACCTGTATTGCTTACCTACTGTACATTACTTGCTTTGTTAAGTTCTTTGTGAGAATTGTGTCATGATATACACCAAGGACAAGTTTTAATTTCTAAAAAAATACCATACTGAACAACAGGACAGGGCGCTATAGAGAATTTATGCCATATATGTTGCACTCATGAATCAGCCGGGACTGACCCTGATAATGATCAATAACTTGGCAGGTCTTCAGTGGCTTCACTTGATTGGGTGTAACCGCCAACTGAAGAACGCAGCGTAAGCCCACGCTTACTCACATTACTCAAATCATGCAGAACATTCATGACAATTTGTTCTAAAAACGTGTCCAAATATGCAGTGGTGGAAAAGGTGTTCTCATCCTTGAATAAAATTTGGCAAAGCTAAATTCCAAAAATGCTCATCACAACTACAAATCCTGGTTTCAAAATGTTAAATAAAACTGCTGATGTATTATCAGCAAAATATAGAATATCACAATGAAAAGTAAGTAAATTGAGAATGGCCCCTATCAGAGTGTTGTTACATAATGGACATTACAAGTGCATGTACCTGTGTTGTTAAATTATGTGTAAGCAATGAACTGAGAAGTTACTTTACACAACTGCTGATATGATACTTACTGCTTGCCTGTGATTTAATGTTTAATAAGATGTCTGTAGCTATGTTTAAACACCAAGTAGTACATGTTTCATTTTCCCTTTTGAGACAGCTTTCATTTTACAGTGAAGATGCATGACTAAGCATAGTGTTTCATGCCATTTCATCAGCCTTGTCACAGGAAGAGGTTTACAATATTTATCAGCCACACAGGAAATCCAGTAGCTGTTTTCAGGTGGACCACTCATCGTGAAGTAAATTGGTTCACAGCATGGACAACACCACACCAGTGTTTTTTTCACCAATAATGTGAAAAAGGCCTCCATCACTATAAAGCATAGATCCTGTAATGTCATTGTCTCCGAGTAGGCCTACTTTCCTGATGCCAGAAATGAGTGTACTCCATAAAACACCTGTCAGTTACCTGTCCACGTGCTGAGACGTACTGGAAAGAATAGCAGAACTATTTGAGCAACAAACTCCATCAATATATATTTTGTTCTTATACTCTGCTAATAATTGTAGAATTTTTAAAGCAGACATAAATGAAATGGAGTAAACCTGGGGCCAGTTGACCACTGCCCAGTTAGTAATCCATCCTTGATACTGATATGTACCTCGACTAACCTATTTACCTAAATAAGGCATTGTAACTTAGTGACATTTCATCTATTGGCTATTCATTCTTGACTGCATCAAATCACACCTCTGGCCTTTTTCCCTCTTTCTTTTTTCCTTGATTTCTCATTGTCTTAATTATGTTTTTTTTTTTCAATGTGTTCTTGTCGTTTTATTTAAGATACAAGAAAAAAAAATGGTGTCAAGATGTATATTATATTACTTTTGTTGTGATATTTTAATGACCATCTGTTCTGCATTTTTTTTAAATGCAATGATAGATAGATAAATAAATAAATAAATAAATAAATAAATAAATAAATAACCAGCCGCCTCACAGTTTGTCGTCACTCCAATGACGCTACAACTGAACTCTCGCGAGATTGTGCGCAGTTTCCCAGCCAGCAGTGTGGTGTGGCGTGTGCGAGATAGGACAAGGAAAGATGGCGACGCAGGAGACCGAAACGACTAAAGCAACCGTGAGCAACGGCGAGGTAAAATGAATGACACTGCTCTCTCCACATTTGTTTTCCACGCCTGGGCCAGAGGGGCAGTTTTGTTCGTTTGAACGTTGAGCCCGGGGCCGTTAACATTTAAACGTGTTACCGATCGTTACATGAGCCCCAGTGACGTTGTCACTGCCGGTTGGTTTTTAAAACGACGAGCCGAGAAACACCGACCGTTCACGGGCGAGATGTACAGAGGCAGGGCGGCGTTAACGGAGAAATCTCACCCGAAGACACACGGTACCGTAAACGTGGCGAGACAAGTAGCTGTCTCCAGGTGTGTTGGTGTGAGCCAGCTGACTGCTGCGGGGTGTCATGAGCCGCCACAAGGCCTGAACCTGAGCAACGCAGCTTGGCTTCATTAACCGGACCGGTCTCCAGCAGCCCGCACACATCTCCGAAACACTGTTAAATATCTACCTGCCTTTTATTTACAAGCGATCAGGGGGGGGGAAACGTTTGACTCTACGTACCTTTAGCAAATCCCACAGGAAATGGTTTATCTGGCAACTCGTCCTGTTAACATTGACAAGTTAGACCAAGCAGGTGTAGCTATCAGTAAATTAGTCTAACCCTTGAAAATCCTCTTAATTTGTTTATATTATTAGTTGTTGGTGATCATTAGGTCAGTAACGAGCAATCTGGCAATTATTTTCCTGCGTGACAAATGGCTGTCACAAGTTAAGAGGTCACAGTGAATCATCACTCTGTAGAGGCAAACCACTCATCTTCCTTGTGCTTAGTTTAAAGCCAGTATTTAGCTAAACCAATTCAAAGCATTGATATGAGAAAACAAGCAGGTTACAAAGCCAAAGGGACAAATATTTGGTATTTTCAATTTATAAAACCAGCTATTTCTGTCATTTGACTAATAATTTATCAGTGAATTGTTTCAGGGTTAGGTATAACTTATGTTTAGGCGTCTTAAGGTTCATCTGATGGTTTCAGTTTAAAATCTAGGACTTTCTTAGCCCTAGTTCTTGTATTAGGAGTCACAAACCTAAGCACAAATGGACTGACTGACAAGGCAAGTCTCCAGCAGCTCGCACACATTTCTCATCTATTGTTAAATCTTTTCACCAGTTGTTCCGGAGAAAATGTTGGCTCAACCTACATTTTGTAAATCCCACAGGAAAGGGTTTATCTGGCAGCTCATCTTGTTAACACTGACAAGTTTGATGAAGCAAGTGTCGTTATCATCAAATTTGTCTAAAATCCTCCTTGTTTGTACTGTAGTTGCTAGAGGTCATTAGGGCGGCAATGAGCAAAATCTAGAATTTATTTTCTGGAGTGACAAATGCCTATTTCAAGTTAACAGAGGTCAAAGTGAATCATCACTCTTTAAAGGCAAACCACTCACCTCCCATGTGCTCGATCTAAAGCCTGTCTTTGGTTAAACAAATTAAAAAAAATGCTAGTGATACAATAATGAATATGATAAAACAATTAATAAAACATAAAACAATGAAACTAATATTTGGCATATTTTACTTATATAAAACACACAGTGTTGTTTGTTATTTGACTAATAATTGATCATTTTGTTGTCTCAGGGTTATGTATAACTGCAGTTTTGGCTTCTTTAGACTCTAATTCTAAGGCATTCTTGGCCCCAGTTTATGCCTCATGTATTATTACATTGAAGTCACAGAGCTAAGCACAGATAGAGTAAGGTGATGATCAGCAACATTTACCACTCCTTTGAAAAAATGTTGAGAAACAGCCTACAAATCTTTTTTATTGTTGTGGGAATATTTATGAATTCTGGAAATACCTTAAGAACATCAGTGAAATGTTATTAAACATTAATAACACTACACATTGCTAGTGATTTATCTTCCAGAAAAGGTGATGTTTAACTCTGAGATTGAAATGTAATGGTAATACACAAGTGGCAGAAACTAGGGCAAGGCTACATCGTGTTCTTAGTGTCTCTTTTGTATTGAAATTGTCAGGATAAATACGCTATTAGTTTTAGAAGGAGCAGTTATGTTGTTATTGAGATCTGCTGCTGATGAATCAGTGAAATTTCCGTGGTGTTGATCTAGGTGAAACACAGGGCCAGTGGCAGGGGTGTCTGGCCTGCTTTTCAGTTTCCCAGTTATGGTTTCATTGAGTGCAGGTGTAACTATACTGGCCACAGCACAACACATGCGATGGGGTCAGTTTTAGCCATGTCTAAAATAACAGCAGCTTAAAAATGACTTGTACTACATGTCCTCTGAATGTGGAAAGACCATCTGTGTTGTTAACAATTAAGTATTTGTGTTGAAGCACAGACTGGAAGTGTTTCTTACTTTATTTATTTGCCTTATATTGCATTGCTTGCTTCTATATGTAGGAGATCGATTACCATGTGAAATAAGCATTACAGGAGCAATCTCCATTTCTCTGTGAACCATTGTCTTAGCTGAACCTTTTGCCCTCTTCCCTCCAAACACACAGTGACAATCCAGTGTGAAGTATTTACTCTGAGCCCTTGAATAGGTGGTTAATTGTTAATCCTTGTTCAGTCTGTAAATTGTAAATTATTATCCTAAGCTGGACGAGATAACCTGTGTCTGTTGTTGATCATATTGGTGATCTGTCTGTGTAATAGTTATTACGTTGATCCCTCCAGGAGACAGCGATGCATCTCTCTGATAATAGAATTGCTTCTATTTTAACACAACAGGACATGGCAGCAAGGATGAGAAGCCCCATTTTGAGCCACTTCATGGCCTTGAAATGTTACGTTTATAATGATGCAGGGACAATGGCTGATCACAACCTTTACATTTTCAGTGTTTACACCTTTCAAGGCCCCCTGGGCATCTTAATAAATGAAAACAACCTGTCAAACAGAAACATTTTTACCCTCAAGTATTGTTTGTTTCTGGAGGCCAACCACTGGTCTCTCTTGTATTGGTGACAACGGGGGAGATTAGATGTTTAGATAGTGAATGAGTCTCATGACTTGGCATGTCCTTGTCTATTGTGTCACTTGAATAGAATGTGGCCTTGCTGGTGTCGTTGGGGTTACGTTGACACGCTTAAGTTTTCAAGGGGGAAATTACGTTAAAGAATAAACAGATTTTTACTGATCTTTAATATATTAATAATTATTTAAATTACATATTACAATGTGAGTGATGATGCTCACATGAATTTGACCATCAGCGTTAATGTCAAAACTACAAATGCTTTATTAGTATAATCACATACATGCATCCTGGTGGTTAAATTAATTTGCCAGATTGATTAGTGTAGGTAGAATAGTTTCTTTAAAAGTCCTGTGATTTGTAATAATCGTCAGCCTACAGCATCTTTCCTTTCATAAGTTAATCTATTGAACATTTTTTTCATTTAAACATTTACCTTCTAAAACATCAGACACATTTTACCACTCTATTTTCCCCAGCTTCAATTGCAACTTATTCATATGGCTTTTTTTGTGTGAATTTCCTGTCATATCAACTGACCAATTAATTGACTAATTGTTGATGAAAAATTATAGCTTAATACTTTCTTAGCACATGCTTATTTGTAAATTTCCTGTTGTATGTTTTTTTTTTTTTGTAAACATACTACTTGGCCATTATTAACTCACTTTAGCACACCAGGAGTGACAGGTCTGATGTTGGTGTTAATAAAGCGCTGAAACACAAAGGTCATTAGGTAGTTAATCATGTGCATTCATGGTTGTAGGTGAGCAGCAATGGAACTGCTGCTCCAACAGATGGCCAGACTGTGCAGACGGCCGGAAATGCACAGGACCCTCAGCAGCAGCAACAGCAGCAGCAACAAGCACCTAATGCATGGCAGGTCATTAAAGGAGTCCTCTTTAGGTGAGTTTTTCTTTTAATCTGGAAGGCTTGCTCTGAAAGCAGAGAGCCAGCCACCGATAAAAGCTTACTGTGATACTATGGGTGTAATGATTAATGAATACAAGATGTGCTATATTATGGCAGTGTGACAATCCATATCAAAGAGGTAAGTAAACGGAAAATCGTGTGCAGAACCACAACACAGCTGATTTTCAGTTCACCTTCACAAATTTCTCTGTTGAACATCTCTTTGCAGAGTTTACAGTCCGCGTTGCCTCTCCAACTCCCACTTTACCCAAAATTGTCCACTTAAAAAGCTGTTTCTATATCTTTTTCCTGTGTAAATTGCAGCACAAACAGGCAAGGCAAATTGTTTATTGATGGATTTCCATTTATGTTTTGGGACAGTCATGCATGACAATTTGTTCTCACTGAACTCTGTGGGTTTACAAGGGTCAGATTTCTTAATGGATCCCTATTTATGGTCTACTTAATGCTTTATAGTAAGTGTTACCTGACTGTGGTTGTAGATTTCAGTCGTTTTTTAGAGCATTTTAGCTGTTAATTTGTATGTTTCGCAGATTCAGGAATCAGTTAATTCCAAGTTTTATTTTCCCTTTATATCCAAAAGTACTTATTTTGAATGAAAAGTGTACATCCAAAGTACGGCATGAGTCAAGGTGATACCATTGTAGTCTTTTTTTGGCACCTAGTTTGAATTGGTTGTTTTTCCTGTCTTAGGCAAGCAGTTACTCACATCCATTTACTAGATTAAAAACCTTACATTGCATTAACCATTTAAAATTCTAGTCTTTCGTTTAAAACTATCAAACACATTTCAGTATCATGATTTGTAAAAGCATATGTGGTGGAAAAGTGGATCATTTATATTAGCACCTGTCCCTATTTCCAGCAAATTGCCCTCACACCCGGAGTATTGTCACTGCAATGAAAACAAACCATCTGTCAATAATCAGCCAGTTCACCAAAAATGATAATTCCCGCACTTACTGTTTATGCATCCATAAAACTGCAGCACATAATGTAACTGATTCTGGGATTAGTCCAGGAACAAATGTGGGCTGCAATGAAATGTAAATCCTCCCATTCATCAATGATACAAAGTACTCCTCAGAAAACTGGCATGTGAGACATGTGAGCTCAGGAGTAGGAGCTTACAAGAACTATTTGATGGTAGTCCGGGTGTGAATGAATGAATCAGTGTTAGATTTTTATTTTATATATATATATATATATATATATATATATATATATATGGTAGAGTGGGTAGTAGCTCTGTTGATAGCTCCTCCGTTGTTCAGTCAATTAAAACAAAACATGATCATGCATGGAACGAGCGATAGTTGTTGGCTTTTCTCTGCAGAGAAGATAGCTAGCATAGCTGCTAGTCAGTCTCCACTGCTAGTGCAAGTGGATAATGTCAATCTTAATTCTAATTCTGATGCTGAATGTTTTCTCCCTCAATCCATGAGAACATTGACTGTCTTGACCAGAGCTATTGGCGAAACAGAGTACACAGAAACTTAAGAAAACACACATGGGAAAGCTGAACAGTCTGACTAGTGTGATTACCTATCCAATTAATTTGTTTTGAATATTTCTAGACTACAGCCAGAGCTGCTATGGCAGCTAAAGCAGCAAGAGAGGGTCAGGAAGCTGTAGCTAATCAAGTGGGAGATGTAGAAGAGGAAGAGGAGGAGGAGTAGGAGGAGTAGGAGGAAAGCAGCCAACATGCTGCTGTGGGAGAGCCAGCTAGGGCAGAAGCAACACGCGGGACTGATTGCAAAACACAGAGAGAGACCTGTGTGTATATTATTTACATTTTACAATTAAAAATAGCACCTTATGTGTGGCATGATTTAATGATTAATTTAAGAGGCTACCAACACAAATGGAATGTAATTCTGTGGGAAACGATGCACAAGCAAACAAAGAGGTTAAAATTTAAAAATATGTCAGCAATATATAGATGTTTTGTGGCAGTTCCTCTTTTACTCCTAAGTTTGTCTCTTTTGACCTATGACTGATTTATGATGCAAGAGAATCGTCCCTCTTAAAGAGTGCAATGCAGTTTGACTGGATGCAGTTTAATCAGATTAGCTGCCTTTTGGTTTCACTCTTCTGTCGCAGTCTTTAGATCGCAAGAGAAAACTTGTGGAATTGAAGTGAGTTGAATTGACTTCAATTCCTTTTTACTCATCAGTCTTCTTTTCCCTCTGACTCTGTTTGCTCTTATTTCTCCAGAATCTTCATAATCTGGGCGATCAGTAGCTGGTTCCGCAGAGGGCCGTCCACGCCTGACCCTAACACGCCAGCCGGGGCACCTCGGGTGCCCAGTAGGAACCTCTTCCCCAAGGACACTCTCATGGTATTACACCTGTCCCCTCCTCATAAAGTGGCCAGCTGTTTTATTAAACATGTTTAATTGCATTGAAGATGTTTTTATAACACTTATTTAACACACATTTTTAAACACTCCTTACACTCTAATCTTCTTAAATATCTGGACAGCAAACCAGTGGCATCTCTTCCTGTCAGAGTAACTGGCTCGCTTTCCCCTGACTCTGACTCTGTAATGTCATAAACACCTTTCTATTCTCACTGTGCCTGCAGGACCTGTATGTGTACGTGTCCCAGGAGGAGGTGTTCTCTGACTTCAACAACACAGAGGCCCTGTTCTGGTTCCACAGGGACCTGGTCTATGGAGACTGGAACACAGGGGAGAGCGGGGACGGCTGCTACCACCACGATAAGGAGATGGACATCCCAGAGGTGGGGATGACTGAGGATGGAGGGGAGGGGGAAGTGTGACAGACAGTAGTTGTATGGGGATGATGAGAGGGGACAAGTGTTACACAGTAGACAAGTGGATACTGAATGAATTGTAATATGGATGTGTATTTACCTGAAATTAAGATTTCTACTTGCGCGTTGTGTGCTTGCAGAAAGTACAGCAGAACGGTTCTCTTTACATACACGTCTACTTCACCAAAAGTGGATTCCACCCAGACCCCAAACGCAAGGGGCAGTATCGCAGACTGGCAACAGTTCATGGAACAAGAAGTAAGCACATATGCAAAACACACACACTGTACACTTTAAACAAAAGTTGTAGTAGCAGAACAATATTGAATAAGTGTTAACCTTGACTTTTCTACTCTGTCAGTGCTAAATAAATTCAAGCGAAGAAAGTTTCTGAAAACCAAGAATCTGCTAACAGGAGAGACAGAAGCAGATCCTGAAATGATCAAGGTTGGTATATTTCTGTTTTATTTTAGGTTGTACAACGTACAGCTAGACTGATAAAGGAACCGTTATAATCTTATTGCAAATATAATGGTATTGGTGTATATATCGGCTGATCTCCATTACATTGTTTGTTCACCAGAAAGCACTGGTGATTTAACTTTATTTTTAACTGTCAAAAGTCCCACTCAGTGTTCATCTTAGTCAAAAAAAAAAAATGAAAGGATCTGTATCAAGATCAATAATTCATCTTAAAGAATTACTGTTGTTTGTTATATTGTTTTCAGAATAGTGACATGAGTATCAGCCTCAGAAATCAAGTATCAGTCAGGCTATAGTACACTGTGTATTATGAATGGATATGTGGACTCAAATATGTTTGTTCTCAGCGGGCAGAGAGCCACGGTCCGGTGGAGGTTATCTCTCACTGGCACCCCAACCTCACCATCAACATGGTAGATGACCACACGGCCTGGGTCAAAGGCTCTGTTCCCCCTCCTCTAGACCAGCGTAAGTTAATCTCACTGACCTTTTTGTAATTGCTCCACTATGTCGTAAATATTTTTTAAAGGTCTGAACTGCAAGAGTTTAAAGTTTAAAGTCCCAGGCAACAAACAAAGTTTCTTAAAGTTTGATGTCCAACCATCTGTGACATTTCTACCCTATCTACCACTAGATGTTAAGTTTGATGCAGTAAGTGGAGACTACTACCCCATTGTGTATTTCAATGACTACTGGAACCTTCAGAGGGATTACTATCCAATCAACGAGACCCTGACAAAACTCCCACTGCGCCTCACCTACTGCCCACTGTCCTTGTGGCGCTGGCAGCTGTATGCCGCCCAGAACGCTCGCTCACCATGGAATTTCCTGCCTGAGGACACGTATGAGCAGTCTGATGAAGACCAAGACTCTGTCAAGGTAAGAGGTCAAGGATCATGGAGACAGACAGATGTATCAGATGTGATGATAGAAGTATTTTTGGCTCTTTGCTTTTGGGTTCCATCAAGTTGAGTTGCAATAATAATGGTGCTTATTCATACATTTAGATTAGAGACATTGAATAAACTAACTGACTGGGTAATGTATGAAACATGATCGGTATGCTGTGCTGTTCATACAGATTAAAATAAAGATTTGAATTACTATGAGGGAGCTGCATCTTTACAACAGACATTCTGTATGAAATGCACTGAACTATGTGAAATATGAATACTCTGCACTACATCTTTACTCACATCTCATCTGTTCATAAATTTGTCTGACACTGAAAGCACCTTGTAATGCAATAACCCCTACTCTTCAGTTACACATTAGGTGGTCTTATATTGGATTGTCTGACTGTGTATTTGAGTAGCCTGTATTCATCATTTCATTCAATCATTTTTGTTGGCATCATATCCAGAACTACAACAATTTAATTAGTCTATTAACAGAAAATTAATTAGTTCATGTTTTTTTTTTTTTTTTTTAAAAAGCATAATAATAATATTATCAAATATTTGTTGTTTCTAGCTTCTTAAATGTAACATTATGCTTTGATGCTTTGCTTTATTGCACATGATGCTAATGTGAATGTTTGGATTTTGATCTGACAAAAACCATTTGAAGGTATCACCTTTGTCTGCAGGGAAATTATAACATTTACAACATTTTCAGTATTTATGATTTTGTAGACAAAACGAATAATCAATTAACCGTAAAAATAATCAGCAGATTAATCAATAACTGTTGGTTGCAGCCCTAATTGTATCACAGTAGTATTGCAGTATAGCAAGTTGCCTATGATTCTCTTCCCAAATACCATGACATGTGTATTCATTTATGAAAACCACTGTGTGTGCACTACTAGAGCTGAACCTGTGGACTTTCTGATTAAATATCAAAATTTAGATTTTCTTACATCTGTAACTGTAATCGGAAACCCTCTCTTTGTATAGGTGGCCCTTTTGGAAACCAACCCATATCTGCTGGGACTCACCATTGTAGTCTCCATTGTGCACAGCATCTTCGAGTTTCTTGCCTTCAAAAACGGTAAAGTCACAACAGTCTGCCTGTATTCAGGATGTTTTTTTTTCTCTGAACAACAAAAGAATAGTTTGTACAGTGTCTGTGTACCTCCAGCTTCACCTCACCACCTCCATCTCCTCCTCAGATATCCAGTTCTGGAACAGCAGACAGTCTTTAGAAGGTCTGTCTGTGCGCTCCATCATATTTGGAGTTTTTCAGTCTCTGGTGGTGCTGTTGTACATACTGGACAACGAAACCAACTTTGTGGTGCAGGTCAGCGTCTTCATCGGCCTACTTATTGACCTGTGGAAAATCACCAAGGTCATGGACGTCAAAGTAAGTCAGTTTTAAAAAATTATATATTTATTTAGTTTTTTTTTTTTTTTTTTTTTTAGACACAATATTGTTTGAACAGTAATTCTGGAAAAAACTCCTAACCGCTTTTGTATCTGTACTTCACATATCTTCTTCATGTTATGCTACTATTAACATATTCCGTTAACCACCTATTTATGTCCTTAACTAGTTGGACAGAGAGAACAAAATCGCAGGGGTATTCCCAAGATTGGTATTCACGGACAAGTCAACATATGTGCAGTCTTCAACCAAAATCTACGACGATGTAAGTCAAACTCAGCACCGCAAACACTGGCTGTATTCAGAGGACACTGCTGTCAAAATTACATTTAGAGGAAATTATATTTTGAAATAGATGACAGAAAATGATAGATATCTTCAAACTTGCTTGCAAGCCTACTTTCAATTCCTGTAAACATCTGACAAGCCTAAATACACCTTTCTCTGTTACGATGAATAAATTATCTTAAGCATGTCTTATAAAAGCAAACCAATAAGTAATATTTTGTGGAATTCAATTTGTTATTTCTGATTTAAAAAAAAAAAAAAAAAAAAAAAAAAAAAAAAGTTGGATTATAATTTTTTTTTTTCTCTTGTCCTGGGAACAGATGGCCTTCAAGTACTTGTCGTGGCTGCTCTACCCACTGTTTGGCTGCTATGCTGTCTACAGCTTATTGTACGTAGAGCACAAAGGCTGGTACTCATGGGTACTCAGCATGCTCTATGGCTTCTTGTTAACCTTTGGTAAGTTTGTTTTAAGTGTTTATATACTACCACGTTTAAATAGAAGACCATTTATATTGAATGTCAGGTGCTGAAATTGTATATAAAGGCATATAGCTTAGAAGATTTAATGTACATTCTCCAATAGATAAGAAACATAATGCAACACAAGACAACATATTACAGTATGTCAATGAAGAACATGAAACAAAGCTAACAGAACAAAACAAAGGTTGGCACATTTAGTAGGTAAACTAAGTAAAGTAATGGAAACCAAGAAAATGGGAAAAGAGACACATTGTTTTAATACTAAAATAAAAATAGGAACTCAGGGAAGAGGAAGGGTGTTCCTTTAGAAATAATAATCCTAAATAAGGATTTATGTGTGTACAATGTAACTGCCCATGGATTAGCTAATATACATGAAATAATGCAGGGAGCACTGGTAAGCATACAGAATTCAGAGTGCTCATGTTTGATGTAGTTACCCATAAATTTTAATGTTTGATCTCAATTTATGTAACAAAGTACAAAGACACACAAATTGGTCAGGAATCCAAATAATGACTATAATGACTGCAACTTCTAACAGATTCCAATTTCTCTTTTATTTAATCCCCAAAATACTGAAGTTTACAATAAATTGTCAGTGTTTGCCGTTGTTTCAGTAAATAAGTCAATTTTGAATATATGAAACCTATCCAAACAGATTTTGTTAACATAGATGATCCATTAAAGATGGTGATCAGATTTTAGATGAGCAGCACATGTACACTTTTTGTGTCTTTAAGATTACATTTAATCCCTAATATAATATTAGTTAAAATTCAATGTCTTGTATTTGTTCTTAACTCTTTCCTTGGAACTATTTTTTTCTTGTTCTATATTTTTGATGTTACCCTCTGATGACAAATTTTACTTCCAGCAGGTTTTGTACCTGTTTATGTAAATCTATTTTTAAAGGCCAGAGATATGGCTGATTATTATTGTAATAGATGTACACAGAGCTAATGTTTTCATACTTGCATCATGGTTACGTACCCAATTCCCAACAGCCTCTGCCAATGTGCCATGTATTAATAGACTTCATGAGGGCACATTCAGTCATGTTGCCTGCAGTCTAATTTACTGCCCCTGATGTAAAAGTGTTTATATGACCTAACGAACTCCTTCTTTTCTGTTGTTTTTGGCCTTTAGGTTTCATTACAATGACACCACAGCTATTCATCAACTACAAAATGAAGTCTGTGGCCCACCTCCCATGGAGGATGCTCACCTACAAGGCTCTCAATACCTTTATTGATGACCTGTTTGCCTTCGTCATCAAGATGCCCATGATGTACAGGATAGGATGCCTCAGAGATGGTACGTCTTCTCCGATCGAGACGTTTGATATTTAGTGTTTTTCCATGAATTTACCAGGAGCAAATCAACCAGTGGAAGTAAAAGCTGTCTTGTCTGCTTCCTCTGCCCACATTCAAGAAGAGCCATTTTGAGCTTGTAGCTCGATGAAGATGAGCTCAGTCGAGCAGCGCTTGAGGTGGTTTCAGATTCAACTCATTGCTCAGCATGGTGGCAGCGAGAATAGGCAGGCAATTCATCCTGGGTCATTTGTTGTTTGTTTAAAGGGAAGGCAGTTCTCCTTCTGGCCCATCTGTCTTGACTTGAGCACATTGACTTCGGAAGAAATGAAGAATCATTGTCGCTCATCGTGTGGTGTGGTCTATAACTGTCCAAATCACCATCAGCATATGTCTGTCTCAGCATGTGTTATAAATGATCCTCTATCTCCACCTAGTGTCAGCTCACTAGATCTCACTGATTTCCTCAATGCCCTTAGATATTACCAGATAATTTGAGGGGCTGTTTTAGTATAATTAAATATGAAGACTCATTATTTCTAACCAAGCTAGAGTCAGAGATGTTGGCACTAAATACAGCCATGTGGAGTTATTTGCTTTATGCTGATGAAATAGTCAGCAATCTGCTAGTTTGATCCATATGTTGTTTTTCCTTTATTTTTTGTGGCTTTATCAGTTACGTTATGTTTGG
Organism: Trachinotus anak; assembly: GCF_046630095.1. Classification (NCBI taxonomy): domain Eukaryota; kingdom Metazoa; phylum Chordata; class Actinopteri; order Carangiformes; family Carangidae; genus Trachinotus; species Trachinotus anak. Next base: position 14,118,814 of record NW_027273865.1, read on the forward strand.
AGTTTACAGCTCATCATCACCTCCCTAAATGTGTCACAAACAGCTGTACATGTTTTCTTTTATTCAGTGGTCAGTTAAGTGTGCGCGGTCTCAGTCTTGATGATATGATGGTGTAAAGCGAGGGAGATGTAATCTTTTTATAGGAAGATGATGTCATTATCTGAGTGCGTCAGCTCAGCTCCAGAGTTGGTTTTCTCAGTTTCACTTTTCTCATTATTTCAATGAACCACTACTACTTAGACTACAACACTGCTTCCGCATTTAATAGGAAATTTTCATTGAATAGCTTCAGTGGCTTCATGTTGCAGTCATCAATAGTTTCCTATTTGGACTGGGAAACTTTTTTCTGAGAAAGAGAAAAAAAAAAACAAAAAAAAAAAAAAACAACATGGATGTCTCACCTCAGCCAAAGTAATTCACATGGATATGGCTGGAGTCTTGTTACATGTATAAAATATTAGTAAACAATTTATATTTTATTGTTTTTGATTTGCTTAGGAAAGGCAGCGTTAGTTAAATCGCGATCAGCTTAATTAGGACCAATAATGACTGCAGTCTGCTCTGGATTGTGATTGGTTAAAATGTGTAACATTAATTTAGTTGGAAGATATAAAGGCTGGAGAGCACACTGTGTTTACTGTGAAGAAATTAAAATAAGTAGTTTTATAGAAGCTTGGACTTGAAACAGACAGTGCCAATACACACTCATTTTAACCTTCTTGCAACCAACTGTGCAATTAGACAACTGTCTTGAGTTGTCCAGTAACGTGTGTTGTAAGTTGTAAACGTGGGAAACACATTTTTACATGTGGTTATTTAATTGCTAGTTTCTCATTGGACTAACATCTGTTTCCTGTCCTGCAGATGTGGTGTTCTTCATCTACCTTTACCAGCGCTGGATCTATCGGGTCGATCCCAACAGGGTCAACGAGTTTGGCACCAGTGGAGTAGACCACGACCAGAACAACACAGCAGACGCTGCTCCTGCTGCAGCCGCCGCCATCACAGACAAGCCAGAGGAGGAGAAGAAGAACGATTAAAAAAAGACCGCACCCTTATCTGCCTCCCTGGCCCTCACTGCTGGGGTGAAGAGGACTTGTGGAAATTAGGCAGGGAGAGGAGTTGTCGTTTAGCTGTCATGGACACCGCTACAAAAAAATGCAGTTCAACTGTTCCCTCTGATTTCTGTGTGGATCCACAGAGAATCATATTCAGTGTAGACTTGGTAAATTCTTATTTCTGTTTCCCGCCCATGCCCGCCCTCTCGTTTTGCGGTTCAAGTGAAGTAAAACAAAACGTGATGTACTGTATTCTGTATGATTTTTCAGAGGGTAACAGTGTCCTGGAGTAGAGGTTGGGAGGGGAACGGGTTGCAGTTATACTATGTCTTTTTTTTTTTTATACAGGGAAGAAAGAGGCCAAGTGCAACTTTTGTTCTTTGTGTAGATTCCTTGTGAAATTTTCTTTTCATTCCATGTGAGCACCGTGTTTCGGATTGCCTGGAAACTGGTGAGTGGTACTGGAGGAAACTGGAAAGATCCTGAGCCACAGTGGAGGGTGAAGAAGAGAGGTGGTGACTGGAGACGAGATGGATAACCCTACAGGACACTACCCACAAGACAGTGACTACTACCCTCAATTTTAAACAAATGGTTAATATTCTAAACTTGAACATAAAAAATAACAGCCTTGTTGGTATTAATATAAATATATTAATATTGTCAATTACTTAATTTTTGTTTTCCAGTCACTGAAGCATTCTTTTGTATGTCCTCAAACTGTACAGAATCTCAGCTTGTCATGTTAATAATACAGATGTCAAAACTGTCTAGCAATACCTAATTTGCAAGTCTAATTTTTATTTTCCCCCTCGGCTGGATGTCTGATTTTCAATTTTATTTCACACTCCAAACCAAATCACCTTGACAGACACAGTGGAGACACATCTGTACTGGAAGAGATACAGTGTCTTTTGTTCTTAGTTTGGGTGCTGTAAATCCTGAAACAAAGAGGGTTCCATGTTGGTACATATAAAATTTTGAGCATTCATGTTTATAGTAAAACTTAAGTGTGATTTAAAATGTCTATGCAAAGCTTTTTTGATTTTACTATTTTTCCTTAGCACACTGGGTTCAAGTATTTTTCAATATTTTTGGGTTCAATATTTTTGCATGAAACCTTTAATTTTTCACATTGATTTCTATTGATGTTACAGGAAATACAGGAAATATTTGTGTGCTCATGGCGCCGGCACATTATTATGTGGTTAGGCCTTTGTACTCTCTCACCCTGAACGTGTGAGTTTAGGGCTGCAACTAATGCATATTTTCATTATTTTCCCTGATTATTTGTTTTTGTCTAGAAAATGGCAGAAAACTGCAGGAAATGCTCGATGACTTCAAACTGCTCGTGTTGTCCAATCAAAGGCCTAAAACTTATAGATTCAGTTTACAAAGAAATAAAAATGAGAAATTAGTTGAGCAAAACAATGGCAGTTTAGTCTGCTCATCGGGTTAGGGGTGGAGTGTTGAGGCCTAGTTGCAGGTTTTACGTTAGCCAACTGCATCTACCAGCTGACAGGATGCAGATGTTAAAGATGATATCACTTTCCTTCATGAACTGTCCACAGAAAGGACATCCCTGCTGCTGGGTCAAACTGAACCCGCTGATTATAAGACAATGAGATCCCAACTCTTCTACACAGGAGCAGGACACCCAGAATGAAACAGACACAAATGGCTTGGCATTTTTTTGTCACCTTTTAGTAGTTCAGTTTCGTTGTAGTCTTTTTGTGTGTCTTTACAGCTGTTTTGTGTCTCTTTGTGGTCACTTGGTATCTCCGTTGTCATTTTGGATCTCTCTTGGTGGTTTTCTGTCTTTTTGTGGTCTCTTTGTGTGTCTTTGTGGTCTTTTTCTTATTCTGTAGTCATTTTAAACACTTTCTAGCACAAAATATTAAGTCATATCAAACAGGCTCCGTTCCAGGGGCCTGTCTTGCCATCCCATCTTGTGATTTATCTCAGGACCTTGTAAAGATTTGCTCACTTTTTTTTGTTTTTGTTTTTGCACTTTTGAAACAGTAGAAAGCACAGGATCAGACTGTCCAGCTCTATCTGGGTTTATCTGCAACACCACCACCACCTGAGATGCTTACCTATCTGGCCCATTTAGTTAGTTTTTTTTTTTTATTGTCCCCAGTGACTCATTGCTTCTTCTAAACCCCTCAGCTTTCGCTTTCCATTTCCTTTAAACCGCCTGTGTGAGCACCAGGTGTCGCTGTTGCGCCTCATAAACCTGAGCAAAAAGTCAAAAGTTATTTATTTATTTATTTATTTTTTTAAGGGCAGTTACTAAACGTGTAAGAGGTTTTTTTTTTTTTTTTTTTTTTTTGTCAAAGACTTCGGAATTCCCGCGTCTTCAGTTTGTAGAAAAAGTGAGACGCAGCATGATGCAACCAGGAGAAATCCCTCGTCTCTCCAGCAGGGAAGCGCTGGCCTTGGCACACTGAGGTGGGATCAAGGCTCATGTAAATAGTTGTAAATTGTTTTGCATTTGGGGCAAAGCGGAGTCGAAACCAGAAGGCACCGAGGCGTTCAGCTAGATTACTTAATGGAAAAAGTTCTCATTGTCGGTGTGGGTGTTTTTTTTTTTTTTTTTTTTTTTTTTTTTTTTGTTTTTTTTTTAGATTAAAATGTTGAATATTCAAATTAGTAAAGCTTTGGGTTAAAGGCTACAGTAGGTTACCTGCTGGGGGGGGGGGGGGGGGAGTTCCCGTCTGGGAGGCGACATGACGTTGTGGGGATTTCCACACCCTGAACCAGCCAATCAGAGACTGGGCTTCTGCGGAAACACAAAACTGAGGCAAAGTGTGCTTCAGACATCATTCAAGGTATGTTTTCAAGTCGGGTCGACACCTTCTCACGGGTCGGTTGAGGTAGTGAGAGTCTGCCGAGCCCTTGCCCGAGCTGTGTCCAACTAAAGAGGAGAGCTGACGAGGAGGAGACGAAGAAAACCGGGACTCGTCCGATTTGGAAATAATTCAAGGACACGACGGCGGAGTTCATGGTCTGAAAGGATCCTCACATGAGATGAAAGACATGGACATCGTCAGCCACCTTCAGCCTACCTCAGGTACGTGTAAAGGCTCGGCCCGTGTGTGTGTGTGTGTGTGTGTGTGTGTGTGTGTGTGTGTGTGTGTGTGTGTGTGTGTGTGTGTGTGTGTGTGTGTGTGTGTGTGTGTGTGTGTGTGTGTGTGGGGCTGACATCATCTTCAGGCATGTGATTTGTCAGAGCAGAGGAGCCAACACCCATCCCCGGGATCAGAGCGCTGCTGCCCGGCTGCTGCTCCCCCACTGTTACTGCTCTGCTCTGTGCAAGTTCAACTCTTTGTGTTTTACTGTGTCGACTGACAGTTTGCTTTTCGTCTGTCCTGCAGACCGAGCAGTGTCAGACTTCGGTGAGTATGGACTCTTTGTTTTTGCTTCAAGACACTGATGCATGTGTGATGTAAGGCGACGTGTGACCTGAGATGACCTTGTGCAGAAGTAAACCATCATTAGTATTTCTGCTTCCGTGTCTCCTGCAGCCTCTGGTTCACACTGTTCAGACAACAAATCGACAAATTATTAGACAAAATAGGACATTTCTGTAAACCTAACAGCATTATTAACCATTCAGTTTTACATATGCATGAAACTAACTTGTTTTCTTTTTTCATTACACATTGTTTTCTTTCTTAATTGTCTATACACAGTGAAAGTCTATAAAATGGTCAGAAAAAATGTCCCATCACAAGTCCCAAAAACATAAGTTTGCACATTATCTGCATTAGTTGTGATTGTTGTTCAAAATCCAGAGATATTCAGTCACTACGTACACACTTCAGCTGAGGTACTTTACTGATTTATGTATAGTTGTAGCTGATTATTAGACCATCAGCAGAAGAGTAGACAGCTCATGCCGACAGCTTTAAAAATGTTTTACGGCTCCTTTGTCAATATTTGTTAGAGCACGGCTGCATGAAACTGTTGTCTCTGTTTGGTGTGCCAGTGTCAGACACACGACAACCACAGGTCTAAATCAGACTACAGGGTAAATTTAACCACACATAACCATGGCAACAAGGTCCGCGGTTCTTTTACTGGTTAACTTTCACTGGAAAGTAGCCAGGTTACTCCAGCACTGTGTTTTAGTACCTTGAAAATGTCCTTCAGTATTTCTCTTTTATGCCACTTTACACAGCTACTCCACTACATTTCAGACATTTATATTTTATTATTATTATTATTATTATTATTATTATTATAGCTCTTAATTGGAATACATGTTAAAGGTCCTTTCTAAACTTCTTAGATGGTTTCATTTAAATAACCAAGTAAAATTTCACAGTAACATCAAAGATTAGAGAGAAGCCCAAATGAATGAACATGAATTAGGTTTTTAGAACTTGTTTTTTCTTCTTTCCTCTCTTGTGAATCATCTCACAACCCTCAGATTTATCTGGAGACCCTATGGATCGGCCCAACCCCTTATCCAAGGACTTATTGATTAACTACTATGAACAAAATAGTTTAAGCTTCAAAACAAGTGATTTTACTTTGATACTTAAAGTATATTTTGCTGTTAATACTTCTGTACGTTTATTTATGAGAGCAAAGTTAAACTTGTGATGGAGTATTTTGAAACCACGTTACTGATATCTTTACTTGATTAAATTTTCTGAATACTTCTTCCACCTCTAGTACTCAACTTACTAACTCCTTTAAGATAACATATGTTATCTTTTTTTGGTAATTAGTTATGGTTTAAACAGTAAATGACACTTAAATTCATATATACAAACACAACAATACTGAGCATGAAACAGATGTACTGTAATATGAATACAGACATACAAAATACACAAACGCAGGAAAAGGTTAGGCCAATACAATCAGATCCTGATGCATCTTTTCTCTTGTCTGATTACTTTAGTTATTATATGGCACCTGTCGAATCTGTCAAAATCATACATAAACATCACTCTGTCTCTTATATTGGTTATAGTTTTATCATTTGATGATGCTTTAAATCCCAATTTATTTCCAGATAATCTAAGAAGTTTCCTGTGAAGAACTACATGATTTGTTTCTGATTACAGGTAAAATAGAAAATGATCAGCTGGTACACTTCTACTTATTTCTAAATGCTGAGCTAACACAACCCTGAGACTTTAATTCAGACGATAGCAAGTGAGCTAAACACTCAAAATGTGTCTACAAACAAATATACAGCTCAGCATAAATGAAGAATAAAGTTGCGACTAATAAGTAAGCCATAAATATTTTCTTTCTTAGTTTCTTTGATGGAAATTAATCTGTAAGTCAATGATAAACTGAACAACTCGACTCGAACCAGACCTCTGTCTCTATTTTTCCTATAATTGGAACCAAACTAAACAGTTCTTTCCAGGAAACTGTCAGGGAATTACTAAGAAATCATTTTATATCCCAATGTTTTTAGCCAAAGTTTTCATTCACAGTTTTTTTTGGCTTGTTGTCTGTACATAAAGTACCCGTGGGTTACATGAAAAGTGCCTCAAATTGAATTGAAGAATTGAAGTCATGTAATCTGAATTTGAATAACACTATTCTCGGACATTGTGGATCAACAAGAGTTCAGTGCTGACTTTCCACCGGAGATGCTATTTCTTAGTGAACAATATATTTTTTAAATTTTTCTACAGATCTCCTTCATGAAATCATCAGCGCAGAGAGCGAGCAGTCAGGTGTCCTTCCTAGACCTTGTCCCCCTCCTGCTGACCTCCTCTCCGAGTTGCCGCCCAGCCAACACCCCAGGATGCGCCCACAGAGCTCCTCCCAGTCTTCACAGCCTGTGCTGGTGGCAAGGGGCACTGGACACCCAGTAAGTGGGTTCAAAAACATCTTGGAGTGCGCTCTTAGAGTGTTGTGTATTTGTACCATTGTTGTCATTTGTGGTGTTGTGTCTGGTCTCATGCAGTTTCTACCTCAGTAAGTGGTTTCCTTATTACTGGCAAAACCCAACAGTCAGGCAAGTTGTTTCTTTCAGGCGTGGATGGTATGCTAAAAGAAGGCAAGAGTGGTCAGTTGTGGGCAAATGGGGCATCAGGAGGCCGTTTTTAAAAAAGAATAAAAGTCGGGGGCTCCTCTGTGGCTCACCTGGTAGAGCGTGTATCATTGAGGCTTAGTTCTATCTGCAGTGGCCCGGGGTTCGAATCTGGCAGGTACAAATGTTCACATATCAGTGTGATACAGTCAGTTTATTTGATCCATAGTGACTTAATGTTGCTGCTGAGAGTTTATTAGTGTAACCGTTGACAACAGAGGAAGCTTCTGCTGGGATTTTTTAGCGAGGAGGTTTCTGAAGGGTTAAATGTTGGTGGAATAAACTGCAGTGTTGTACATGTGCAGCCTGCAGATGGGTCTTTTGTTGTTGTGCAGAGCAGCAGTTAGGCACCCAGGCTGGTCTTCCCATAAAGCACGTGGTTTACAGACAGCACAGAGAAGTGTTGTAATCTGATAAGACTGTAGATACGCAGTAGCCTGCATAGACAGGTATAAACACTGCAGGGCACCAGAAAGCAGATTTAACTCTTTGTTAGCAAATGATCTACACATGTGCAATTTCTGCATTCGGGGTTTTTTTTTGTGCAAATACAGTTTGATAAAGTTGAGAGTCTTTGCGGCCTGTGAGAGGCTGACACACCTCCCCAGCATGCTTTTCTGTGGGAGGAGGCTGAGAGCGAAGAAGGAGGAGGGGCTGGACGTTTTGGAAGAACTGTAATCTGACTCCTACTTTCAGTTTGCCGTCCTTTCTGTTTACTAGCCAAACCCACCGGGGGTTAGAGGTTGCATTCTTAGCGCCACACTGCTTCTTCAATTGGTCGATCTACATCAGGTCTAGCTGACTTCCTGTTTCCTGGCTCAGTCTGTCAGGCTTTTGTTTAGCTTCAGTGTTTTAAGGTCGAACAGGTATGTCCAGATTCACACGCTAACACGGCAGCAGACATCTGTGGCTCGACAGGATACTTTGAAACATGATCTCATGCAGATGCATCATCCAGATCTCTGCAGCAACGGTTTAATGAGCTCTCAGCCTGATTAACTGCTACACGGGAGCGAAAGGAGTCAACTTCTTTACTTCTTTGTTCCCTGCAGGTTTGATTATTCATCTTTTGTTCAACTGATGCTACAGATTAAAGACTAAAAATTGTTTGTGATACTTTTTCTTTGCTTTACATTAAGGCTTATTGGACAAAAACTGGTGATTGACGACTGGGAGAATTGCAGCTAGAGAAAGTAAAAGCAGCACAGAGAGATTGATATTAAACACCAATGTGGGAGCGGAAAGCTTGATGGCCTGTGGTGTAACGGAAAAAATAAGACATGAAATGCAAGAGGTGGAGTCAAAGGGCACATGGTTAACTCTATGCACTGATACAAAGCACATGTATGAAGGAAAAACATGCAGTGACTCAGTTTTGCTTGCTTGTTTCACTGTCGAAAGCTTCAGCTACTCTCATCTACTATAATGGAAGACAGACATCTGGTTGTCTAGTATGTACCTTAAAAACATGCCCGACAGATTTTTTTTCTCTGACTATAAGTTGATGCTTTCTATCGTTATAGGGAAGCAAATAAGATGTACTCAGATGTTTTACTTAATTAAAAGTAGCAAATGTAAAAATGCTCTTTTAGAAGGGAAAGTACATAAATATTATCAGCAATTATCATTCCAGACAAACCTGAGAGTTTGTGTGATGATTAATCGGGGAAGAAAGCAAAAAAGATACATTTTTGACTTTGTCCTTGTTGTCTATGGTGATGAAATAGAAACAATTTATTTTCTGAACTTAAGGAAGTGTCTTCAAATGTTTATTTTGTTTGACCAAAAATCCAAATGACCCTCAACCCCCACAAATATTCAGTTTGCAGTGGTAAAAGAAAAAGAAATCTTCTCTCATGAGAGGTTGCAATCTGCAAATATTTGGCACTGTTTCACAATTTTTGCTTGAAAAACGATCACTGATTGACTAAATGATTAATGAACTTCAATCATTGTTTTAGATCTAAACTCATTAAACTGACTCAACTTGAAATTAAATGGATGAATCTGATACTTCTGGCAGAATTCAAGACCACTGTATTTCTATGGTTAATGACTCTTAATTGTGTCTGGTCTTAGCCCGAAACCTTTGTATTGTTTTCTCTGCATCTTTTAATGCTTTCGTCTTGGCCAGGTGTTTGTTGCAAAACAGTTTTCCAACCTCAGTGGGACTCAGTGAAGTAATCTTATGAATAAGGTTGTGTTGCCGTGTTTCTTTCCACAGCCCACCCGGCAATTCCCTCAGCCCCTGCGGTTGAGCGATTCCAATGAGATGGCGTCGGCTCCTCCTTCCCGGGCTGCCCCCTCTCCGGCCGGTTCCTCTCGCCGTAGTCAAGGCTCATGTCTGCCCACCTCCAGGAGCTCCAGCAGTGTCTCCTCACAGAACCGGGGTGACACCGACATGCTGGAGCGGATTCTAGAGAAGCCCAGACTGGTGGTGGTGGAGGAGCCCAAGGACAGAGGCATGAGGTTTCGGTACGAGTGCGAAGGACGCTCAGCTGGCAGCATCCTAGGTGTGTCCAGCACTGACACCAACAAGACTCAGCCTGCGATAGAGGTACAGTGATCATCAAGTTGATCTCTCTTAGTTAAATTAGATTTTCGTTTTTGACCATAGAGGGGGTTTACCAGCAGAAACCAGCAGGTTTTACCCACAGTTGATTTTGTTTGGTGTGTACACTTAAACCCCCCTGTGCAGACGTTGTAGATGGGTGGAGCAGGGGGGATGTGGGTTGTTGGAGTCAATTAGAAAGTCCCCACAAATCCCATCTCGTGTGTGTTCAAAGACAGGCGGTTTATACTCTGTCTGCATACTAACAAACACTCCTACGCAATAATCTCCTCCTTTATGCAAACACGATCACTCAATAAGACATGTGGGAAGTTTAATGGCAAAAAAATCAAAGCATTTCTGCAGTTTGTGTATTTTAAATGTACTTAGTCAAGCCTAACATTATAGGTTAATATGGCGGGTTTGATTTTTATTTTTTATTTTTCATTTGTTTTTTGCCTGTTTTCTGTTTTTTATTGTCCTTGATGACATGGGTCCAGGGGGAATGATTATTATTCATGGGACATTGTGGGAAAAGCCTTTTAAAGTTGGTCAGTGATAACACACTGAACAAAGGAGGGGAACCTAAAAGAAGAACATTTAATATGCATAAAAATGCAGGAACTCAACAGCACAAAGAACAAAAAAACAGCTTTGACTGGCAGCTGCTCTGGATTATAGCTGCAACAATTAGTTGTTTAATCAATTAGTCGGTCAGTCATAAAAAAAATGTAAATTTAAACAAAAAATAATGATTTGATTGATCATTTCAGTCAAAGGGTGCAAGATTAGTTCCATTTTTGATTAATGTACTGATTATTTTCTTGATGAATTGTTTTGTCTATAAAATGGTAGAATTTCACACAGCCCAATGTGACACTTTCAGGTGACTTGTGACTTGTTGTGTATTCAATATTTGGCTTTTTTGCTGAAAGAGACTATTCAGTTATAAAAAATAATATAAATTATTATTATTTATTTTTTATAATATAAAAAATAGTTTCCAATTTCTGACAATCGGCCGCGATATCTGACCGTAAATTAAGGATCTTTGGGTGTTGCACTTCTGGCTCTGGGGATCTGTGATGGCTTCTTAACACAACCTTTTGACATTTCATAGACAAAACAATTAATAGAGAATGCAAATAACTGTTATACACAGCCCTACTCTGGACTGCAACGCATTTCACTCTTCTTCAGGCAACATCTGCTGCATGTTTTAATATTTAACATATTGGAAGTTTCTAACTTTGAATTAGTTGAATTAGTTGACTCTCCTCCTTTTTTCTCTGTTTGAGAAATGATCAATATCAAATATTTTTATCATGTTGAATCACGTAGCACATTATGTTTTGTGTGTGAAGGTGGAACACCTGCTGTTTGGTTGTTTGTCCAAATGTCCCAGATGTCACAGATTAGATTTTAACACAAGTAACGATGCATCTCAGCATTGTATTGTAATCCTCACACTTGGATTGATTTGCCAGTGAGTGACAGGCGGAAACAGGATGTTTGTTGGTTCTACATCAGCTGTGGAGGACGATGTGTTTACTGTTTTGTATATTTTTCTCTCCCTCCTACTTTTATTGTCCCGTCCTGTTCCCTTTCTCAGATTCAGGGTCCCATTGACTACATAAAGAGGGTCACGGTCACTGTCTCCTTGGTGACCAAAGACCCCCCACACCGGCCTCACCCCCACTGCCTGGTGGGTAAAGATTGCCCGCCTGGTTCAGGAATCTGTGTGGTCACGTTCAACCCTCACAGCAACCGGCGCCACAGGTGCACATCCATCTCTCATTCATTTATTCCCAGCAACATTATATGTATAAGACAAGTTTCTTCTTTACCTAAGACTTAAAACTCATCATACCTTTTTAACTTCTTCTTCTCCCAACATTGGATCAAACAAAATGTCCTGACAAAAAAATGACTTTATGTTTTATATCCTGCCTTTACTTGCAGCTTTGCAAACCTTGGTATCCAGTGTGTGAGGAGGAAAGAGCTCGATCTTTCACTTCAGAAAAGAAGGAACCAAAATATCGACCCCTTTCAAAGTGAGTGGTATGCTTACACACACACACACACACACACACCTCATCAGAACTTTCTATACATCTATTTAAATAGATACACCTTTCTCTAAATGACTCCTCATAACAATTTATGTTGTGTCTTTTCCTCCCTCAGCCGGTCACTCAAAGGGGATTGAAGACCTGGACATGAATGCAGTGCGTCTGTGTTTCCAGTGTGAGCTCGAGTGGGAGGACAGCAGAAAGGACAGTCTCAGCCCAGTGGTGTCCAGTACGATCTATGACAAGAGTAAGACACTGCCAAAGACACCAACACTTACAAACCATGACACCATATTACCAGCTGCAGCAAAAATGTATTTCCTGATTCTCACACACTGTTGCATGTTTGGTTTTTTTTGTCTTTCACAGAAGCCACGACTACGTCACAGCTGAAGATCACCTGTTTGAACCAGTATAAAGGTCCCTGCACCGGCAAGACGGAGATCTACATGTTATGTGACAAAGTACAGAAAGGTGAGAGGAAAGTGGAGTTTTTATTTGTGTCTGTAAACCGGGTACAGGACATAAAATAAGGCACAAATCTTCAACCTGAAGTGGCCTGTCATTGCAGATTTCTTCAGAAACTGATTTGGTGGATATTTTAGGAGGAAAAAAATGACATTTTTAGAGAAGTTGGCATTGGAAATTTTTAGGCAAGACTAACGATGATGTAGCTTTCCAACCACATGTAGAAAAGATTTATGCCATTTTACAGTTTGTGGTCTAAAAGGAACTGTAGGAACAACTGTGGGAAATGAGTGGTGCAGTAATTATTTTTATGGCCATAGCAGATATCCTCTTTGGTATCTTACAGTCATTGTTGATGAGGGACTACTTTCTCTTTGACCATGCAGATGTCCAGTCTTTTAAGTGATAAATCAGCAACCTATTGGCCTCTTGGCACCTCTGCAGTATAATCTACATTGTGCTGCCTCGAAAACAAATTTATAAAATTGTGTTTTTTTTTATTCTGCAAAACTAATTTGCAGCTGTTGCTGACTTAACTGCTGGTGTAACATCTTCAAAAACCAAACAGGAAATATATTTCTGTTACTTTATCCAGAATATTAAAGGTTGGGAAGTGGTTGTACAGTATTTTGCTCGTTTCTCTTAGGTCTTGTGTGGCCCATGACCTCAGAGGTGTAAATCCTCGTTGTCTTAGTCTAGGAAAGCAGAAAACACTTACTATGGTTACAATAAAAGAAGCTATAAATGGCAGCTCCACTAGTTTCAATACTTTGACTTGCTGTTCACAATTAAAACCAGAACAAAAAACAGGGTTTCTGCCGGGTTCACCAGGTGAAATGTAAGACTTTTTCAGACATTTTTAATACCACATAAAATTCAATTACATACCTTTTCCTCAGTCATACTGATCAAATCAATGAAAAACAGTAGGGATGGTAAGGCCTAAAATTATTTACATCACAATTCCCAATAATGTCTTTAAACAGGACCTGGATAAGCAGCTGGAAACTGATTGATGCATTTAACAATAAAATATTTACATATTTTATAAAAGGTCAGAATCATTTTATTAGTAACATTAGCGCTTGACCAATATTGAAGATGTGTCTTTTTAATACTTTTTGAAGGCCTTGTCAGAGGAAACTGAAATCAGTCATCTTTTTAAGGCTTTTTAAGACCAATAACCTGGAAAATATTATATATATATATATATATATATATGTATGTATGTGTGTGTGTGTGTGTGTGTGTGTGTGTGTGTGTGTGTGTGTGTGTGTGTGTGTGTGTGTCAGCTTTGGTTGGATAATTCTTAGGTAGTTTTCTCATTTACCTTGATTAACATGGCTCTGTGACTTGTCGCTGATCCACAGATGACATAGAGATCAGATTCAGCCGAGGGTCGTGGAAGGCAAGCGGGGAGTTTGCCCAGACAGATGTGCACCGACAGATTGCTATTGTATTTAAGACTCCGCCCTACCAGGACCAGAACATCACAGAGGAGGTTGACGTCAGCGTCGTCCTGCGGCGCATCTCAGACCAGATGGAGAGCGAGCCTGTTACCTTCACGTACCTGCCACACAACCCAGGTCAGTTGGGACTGTATGACACTGAGCTGTCTGGTCTTCGGGGTTATCTTACTCCTGTCATCATTTAAATCAGCCCAGATGGCAGTTTAAGCTAAAAGGCTTAAAGTGACATGTCCTAAACCAGGTGCAGCAGATCATTTTTGACCAGAAATGATAACGGAAAGTTTATTTAACTATTTCCAAACTGTTTCTCATTTCAGATCCATATGAGGTGAAGCGGAAATGTAGAATAAAGTCGGACATCAGTTTCAGAGAGAAACCTTGTCAGACAGGTGAGGCTTGGACCTCGTCCTTTCTTTTCTGTCTCTCAGTTCGATGTTTTCTTTATTCATGTTTACCTTTTCGATATTTAGAAGCATGTAGGTTAGTTTAAACTGATTAAACAAGGCAAGTTGCCTTTGACATCATGGGATTGCTTGCATAGGTCTTTTTCACAGCAGACATTTTGACTTGTCAAAGTATGAAAAGCGCTGCTGTTACTAATAACATTCGTCATGGCTCTGGCTGGGCATGAAATCTGGGACGTCAGTATCGAGGTTTTGGTCTTGGTCTTGGTTTTGGTTTCAGAATCGTTACACCCCTTTTTTCTGTTAATCTTGTACGTTGTGTTAACTGACATTATATTTTAACTGGCCTTTCTGTAATTGCACTATGAACACAAAGTCAGAGGAAAAAGACAAATATGGGGGCGTCGGTGGCTAGAAGATGCAGATTGCCATCACCGCACAGTTTCATTCATGTCATTTGAGCCACAACGTGTAAAATACTACTCCAGTAATGTTAAAGCAAGCTCACTACTCTTTATAAGGGGTCTTCTGACAGCAACAAGGTGGGAAATCAGACAGAGGAACTGCTCACACTGCAAGACAATAATATATAAGACAATTAATAAGGCATCTGGACACCCCTCATACTGCACACCACATGACAGCCAAATCTTGCAGAAGTTAATCTCCATTCAAAAATGAGTCCAATTTGTCTGTTAAGCTTCGAGTGTCCCAGTAAGTCATGTCAGTGTGACAGTGAGGCAGCATGCACAGTGCCACGACCCTGAAACTGAAGCAGCTAAATGGGAATTCAGCCATCATTAATTGTGCTATTGACTCGTCCTGTGCTCTCTAAAAAAGGCCTATTGTGCATGCTCACTCACTGGCATGACTTCCTGGTGAAGCTACATGGAACACAGCCATTGTTAATGCTATTAATTACACCAGCGCTTTTCCTGCTATAGCAAGTCCAAGTGTCTACAGTAAAAAAGGCCCATTGGAAGTCAGTTTCTTTCCCTAAGAAATATCGCTGTCCACACTTAAGTGTACTGTTATAAATGATATCATAGATTCTTTTTCAACAAACTTTGTTCCATGTTGGCCTGCAAAAAAATTGGTTTTGAATTGAATTGGACATGAATGTGAATTAAGGATATGAATGAAGACTGTCACAAAACAGTTAATGTGTCACTGTAAAATGCATATGCTAGGCTTATTACAATAAGTAAAATAAGAAACTCTGTGCCCAAGATGCTTAATATACATATACTACATACAGAGTGTAATGCAATACAATTTAACAACATCGCAAACTGCACTCACAGCTTCCTGAAAAAGTTCAAACTAAAACTGAACTTTATAATCTTACAGATTTTTTGCAGAATTGTTCTTGCAGGCCGTTATTTTCTCTCTAACACAACCTGTTTCTTCTTCTGCAGCAGAGCAGTCCTTCCACTTCCCGCAGCCTCAAGGGGCAGCGTGTTACAACGCACCCCAGGACACAAACAACCACACCGACGAGACAACCATCATTAATCAGTTGCTAGAAATACCCGCAATATGGGAAGCGATTTGTGACACCAACAATTACATGTCCTGTGACTTTGTGGAGGAGCCCGATGGCAACTCCACGTTTGCCAACATGGATACAAACTTTAACCAAAACTTCGAGTCATACACTCAGGACTTTTCCCAGTTCAGCGACTTTCAGTTCAACATGCTCGTCAATGAGAACCAGACTCCGCAGTCAGAGCCACAGGACAGCCTGTCCAATGTGGTTCAGGTGAAGAAAGAAGAGGCGCTATGAGGGCGAGCTAGTCTGAAGCTCACTACTTAATATGTAAAACATACATCTGTAACCTTTTGGAATTTAGAGCCAGAAAAGATCATGTTGTCTCAAATCCAAGATGAAGCGAAATGCTTCCTTTGATCCAGCTGCTTGTGACCAGTAATGTGTTTGTTGAGTAATTTGGTTTCACAACTCTGCTCTGTTGTCCTCTCCTTCACCCCTGATCTTTATGAAAGCCTTGCTGGTCAAGGCTTTCGCAAACAGGAGCAGGTTAACATTCCTAAATATTTGTCAATAAATGCTGCTAGCATTAATTTTAAGGCTTAAGTTCAGAAGAAGGTAATTCTCACAGTACGAGTGGAGCTCTAAAAAGAGAACTCATGAACTTCTCTCTTTGACTTGGGAAAAGCAGAAACCCTTCCGTAAACTGCTCTCTGTTATAGTAAATTTTCATGGTTGTGTGAGAGCTGTTTTGTCAACTCGAAAACAAGCTGATTCCTTACTAGAAGTTGTCTGAAAGGATTTTAGTTTTACAATACACAGTGTACAGTAGTCTGAGATCTGTTCTTCACAATATTCTTGTTTGTTATTGCCCTCTGTTGTTGTGGAGATCACACCTGGCTTGTTTAATATTTAATCCACTTATAAGCAATAGAAACCAGTCCTCCTAGTTTTCATCATTCTCTCTATGTCATTTCCCTTTGTTCTGCAGTTTCACTCTCATGCTGTTTAAAATTTCTGCTCATACCTCGTCACGTCTAACTCCACCCCCTTTGCTGTGACAGTGAACTGTAAATGTTTCCAAGAAAAAATAAAATATCTCTGTGTTATTTTTGTCGTTTCGTCGTTACTTCCTCTGAAACTGCTTTTGTGATGAGTTATTAGATGTCAAAACAAACAAACGGGAGGTTGACACTTCGGACTATCTGACTGTCCATACACATTCCTAACCTGTTACTCACTTATGAAAATATTAAATCTTGGCAACAACAACTTGTAGAAGCTGGTTTATGCTTGATGGATGGTTTATGCTCGTCACAGCTCTGCTGTAAATGTCAGCAGTGCCATGACAGAAACTCTCAGGATGAAAAGTCTCCTGAGTTCACGTTTATATGATGCCTTGGGGTCCTTTTAGTATCAGCGTCTTAACCACCCACAAGTATTAATGCGTTTTTATTCTCAAAAACGTGCCTGTCACATTTTACAGTAATCCAGTCAGAAAAAATCTCTTATTTCTCCTTTCCCCTTCGGTTCGTGTGGTCTCTGCTGAGTCATCCAGGCTTTTGTAAGGCCACATGTTCTTAGGGAAACTAAATCCAGTTAAGAAATTTTTACAGATTGACACATATTGGGAAGTATCTGAGCACCACTATTTTTCAAACCTTATATTTAAATGTCAAATCTTTCATCATTTTGAAAAATTATTTTCTTATACTTCTTCTCCACTACATTGCGGAGGCAAATATTTTTATATATGTATTTGATAACTTCATTTACTTTGCTGATTCAGATGAATACTACAAAATATAATAAATCAATTGTAATGTATTATTGTAGAGATTTTACTGAAGGGGGAATTCATAAGCCACCCAATATAATCAAATCTTTAACCAGTGTTACCACATTAATCCCTCGCATGTTTCTAGAGTCCAAGGCGACATTACATACACCATTTAATATTTTTTTCAAAAGGTAGCAAATCCTCACGTTTGTGAAGTGGAAGGCAATAAATGTTTGGCATCTTTGCTTGATAAATTACTTCAGCGATGAGATATTGCTGCTGATTAATGTTTCAGCTCTAATACTTGTCATCACATTTATTTAAGTAGCAATAAACAATAATACAACAATAAATGGTAGCAGTGCCATTGAAACAATGGTGACAGATTATATTTGATGCTTCATTTACTTCTGTTGGGAATGTGTTAGATAGACCAGGTGTTACCTTTGTTACCTTTTCTGCCTGCCTGTCACTGTTGAGTTGACCTGAACACAGATGGCTTACAGTCACTGGGAAAGTCCACACTGGGCTGGTTTCCAAGGCCTTTGATCTAATGTGCGTGGACACACACACACACACACACACACACACACAGATACACACAGATACACATTATTTCCTGTGAAATGGTCCCATCAAACCCTGCTTCCAAGATTTGTCTGGACATGTCCACACTATCCGTTTTAACACATACTCAATCTCTTTATAGGCTGCTGGTTTAATAAGACTTATCAAGTGTGTTTTTTTAATGAATGTTGCTACAGCAAGACTGAAATGGACTAAAGGAAGTTAAAAGTTAGGTGAGAAAATAGCCTAGCTCTATCCAAAGATGACAAAATCTGCCAACCACCTCCTCTATAGCTCATTAATTAACACATTACTTTGTCACTTTGTTTTTGTGCCCGTTAAGCCAAACTAGCTTTTTATGCTAACCTAAGATGATCAGACTTGCTGTTTGTTCTTGTTTCTGGCCTTTCTACAGGGCTACACTAACCAAGCTAGCTGATTCACTCTTTTCTAGTCTTTATGCTAAACTAACTGGGCTATGTTTGTCACCTGTCTCTAGTCTTCATCCTAAGCTAACCTAAACAGCTGCAGGCTTCATATTTGCCATGCAAACACGGGAAGATACCATTCCCGTGTCTTTGCGTGTTCCTGTAAACATAGATAGATAAAATACTTTACTAATCCCTTGGGGAAATTCAGATTGTCCAGCAGGTCACTAATGTGTTAACATTTAAGTCAGCGTCATAATGCTCTGCCGTCGGCTCAGGTGTTGAACAGCCTGATGGCAGTGGGAACAAAGGATTTCCTGAACTGCTCAGACATGATACACCTGCCCTATATTGGACTGGGACATCATCTCCAGGCTGTGTCCCAGTGAACGCTGGGCAAAGCTACAAAGATATAAAACAGAAAAAAGCAGCAAATGCTTATACTAGAAAAGATAGGATCATAAAATTAAAAAACACCATAAGTTCTAAAAACTGTTCCTCATTAAATCATTATTATGATTTCGATGTCATATTTTTTGTACAGCTTTCAGACTGTAGGCATGGACCTGTCGTGGTTTGAGTCAAACGTGTGGTTTTGTGATTTGGCGTGTCTGTTGGTTTGTGGAGACTCTGGGGAATACTGAGCTCGCAGGATGAGTCATATAGTGGAAACAATCAAACGTAGAAACTATACGGCGACACTTAATCAGGGAGCTCGAACCGTTCTTAACCTCAAGTGTACTCTATATTCTTGAGAAGGGGTGGTTTAAGTCTCAGTTATGTCACTCAGATGAAGTCACTCCTGCTCTCCATGAAAACCAAATCTGTCACTGGAGTCACTCCCACTTTACCAGGCCCACTGTGATAAATCACACACATTACAGTAAATGGCAGACAGGTGCCATGCTGTCCTGTAGGAGAAGGGGATATGGATAAAATTTTGATCATGGTATATGTAATTTAATATTGCAAGATTGATATATATTGTGATATATGAGGTTAATCAGACAACAATGGACTTTATGATCAAACAAATGAAATACCTGACAAGGCAGTCCGTAAGGGAGTCATGTATGAATCTAATATTGCCATAAAGAAGACATACTAGAAGTAGAGATACTATGGTTTAAGCTGTTTGGCAGAACCTCTAATAGCACATTTATAATTAAACACATTTATAAAGCCATATTATGTTTATTCAGATATAATTCCTTTTTTATTTTTGAAACATCTTCACAAATAAATAAATCTTCCTGAATCGATGTAACATGATGACAGTCATCAAGGTGTCTGTAGATTAAGACCTGTAATGCTACCTGAGGACTTCTCTGAAGCCAAATTAAGAGGTCATTTTTTAAATTTTTGCTGCAAGAAGGTTCACAAATGCCCCCGAAGAGTTTTTAGAAACAAGGCGAGTCTACGGCCATGTTAGAGGCTTAAAATGACACTGTTGATGTGTAGCAGGCTGCTGTAGGTGCATCGTTTCCCATTGTGAACATCCTAGTTTGGCATGTTACTGTGTTAACATTTACTAATTATTACTAAACACAAAGTACAGCTAATTGATTTTGAAGTTTTTTGGTCATAAACCAAAGTACAGGATGAACTGAAATGCTGACCTGATGATGATGTGAGGTGAAAAGTTACAACACTTATTAGAATTCATTACTGAGGGGAACATGAATGAATTGTTGTCTATAACTGACTGTGTCCCTTTTAAAGATTGAAACACCTGACATTACATCATAAAAAACAGTAGTTGGCCAAAGGTGGACTGGAAAGCATTTTTGTAAAGTGACACGTATCATAATAAATATTTACCCAAGTAACACCAATCAGGGATGGGAAAGATAAGACGAGAGCAGGTCACGGTTGTGGATGCCAGTTTCACATAAACAAATCATGTTTTATTTCCTAATTGATCTTCATGGACTGATTTAAAATTTTAAAAAATGTAGTTTTTTAACATCATTAAATCATGAACATCATTAGCTTTCAAGCCTCATTTGGCTCAGTGGGGTGAGGATGAACCTGCCAGATGTTCCCTTGCGCACTGCCAAAAAAGGAAAAAAAAAAGAGAAAGACCAAATTTGTTTGAGTTTGTTTTAGGTAATATGGACAACTTGATCATGTGCACAATATCAAAGGGTAATTCCAGACTGTGGCTGTAGCTATATAAGGACTAAATCTTCTGTTTACAGGTGCCAGATATAATTTTTTTTTCTGTTGCCTAGTTACAACACCCACGGGAGTCCCCAGTAGGGACTCCCCATCTTACCATAATAGCATGCTGCAACCACAAAGTGTCAAAACACCAATACAACTGACACAGATCAGACCAAGGTGCCGAAAGCGAAACCAAGCAAGAAACGGCTCTTTTGTTGTTTTCATAACCTTATTTTTCGTCTTTCTTCCCCCCTTCGTCAACTCAAGCACCATATAAGGAACTTTGCTGTATTAGCGCAGATGTGTGGTTATTACGACATTGTTTGTTTTGATGGTAGTACTACACATCATCTCTAACAAGAAAATGCTTAGAAATAAACACGATAGTTTCAAAGATTATGGCAATATAACACATTTAACTGTTGTTTGGGGGTTAACACATGGTGTCATGTGGTTTAATGGATGAGCCCGATTCATTTCTGAAGTTCATTAGTTGTGACTTGATTTTAATAAAGACACAGGTGACACTATCATCTCTTGTCTCTCAAATGGCGACTTTACATTCTTTTCATTTTAGGTATTTTAGGTCCATCTGGTGGGCAATCACAGAAACAACAACTTCTGGTTTCATATCCACATTAAGGTAGTAGAAAGGTAATAAAATGCATGTTCAGCTTGTACTTTAAAAGCTTGAAGGAACAGTTTGACATCTTGGAAAATATTCTCATTCTCTTTTCACCACTATGTAAAAGTACAATGCTTAACGCTACTTATCAAAAGCAAAAGTACTCATTATGCAGTAGCACAGTAATATTATTGCATACTACTACTACATACTATTGCTGATGTGTTAACCTAAAAGCAGCATATTAGTGATACTGTAGCCATTTAATAAGGAGCTAATTTTAACCACTTTAAATACTTTTGGGTGGGCCTACAACTAACAATTATTTTCATTATGAGTTAAACTGTAAATTATTTTCTTGTTTGATTGTTCTATAAAATGCAAGACAAGAGTCAAAAATGTCGGTCAAAGTTTCCCAAAGGCCAAGGGGATGTCACCAAACAGTCCAAAATCCAACAAGACTAAAATGAGCAGTAAATCCTTATGAGCTGGACCTGGGTAATGTTTGGCATTTTAGCTCTTAAACAAATCATCCTTTATAAAAATGTATTATTTTTATGTTGATCAAGTAATCCATCAATTTTATCAACAATGTGGTATTAACAGTCCTACAATGGTCTTATGACTTTGAGTTGCATGGTTTACATTTTTACAGTATTTTAACTTTCAAATTATTCTAATATCTTTTTATCAAGAAACTGATGGTTGCTGATGGTTGTTAGAATTCTGTGTGTTCTTGCTTAATGCTTCTGTACATGGATGTGTTCAAAATGTGATTATTAACAGTTTTGTTTATTTATGCCTTGCATGGCTACATGTGGGGAGCACATTGGTGCAGTGGTGCAGCGCTGTCGCCTCACAGAAAGAAAGGGTTCGAACCCCGGGCTTGGGGCCTTTCTGTGTGGAGTATATATGTTCTCTCCGTCTCTACGTGGGTTCCCTCCGGGTACTCCAGCTTCCTCCCACAGTGCAAAGACATGCACATTAGGTTAATTGGTGACTCTAAATTGCCCATAGGTGTGAGGGTGCCTGGTTATTTGCCTCTATATGTCAGCCCTGTGATGGACTGGCGACCTGTCCAGGGTGTACCCCGCCCTCGCCCAATGTTGGCTGGTATAGATAATGAATGAATGGCTACATGTACAGAGTAATGACTGTTATTGTTCTATTACTGCATCAATGTTTTTCTGCTTTCTGTTGCCCTACATTTGTATTTGGACATTTTATATACTTATAAAGATTCTCATCCTGTTACTTCAGTAGTTTTAGAACATCTTGCTAAATGACTGCAACTGAAAATTAGCCTGCTGGCTAACACTGGCACATTTACAGAAATGTTGATTAACATGTGATGCCCTTATAAATAAAGAAAATGAAATATTTGCCCATTAAATATAGCGAAACTAACTATTCTCAGCCAGGGGGTGGTAAGCATTAAGACTGGAGTTGCCCTGTTTCCTGTCTTTATGCTAGATAACAAGCTGCTGGCCCCTGCTACATATTTACCATGCAAACATCAGAGTGAATAAGTATATTACCCAAAATGTCAAACTATTCCTTAAAACGGTTTTTACTTACATCTCACCTCATGCAGCAAATCAATGAATTAATAATTAGTGGGCTGATGTAATAATTCAATTGGAGAACAGATGAGCAGAAACAACATTTAAGAAAACTGTTTTTTTAATTTTATCTTAATTTTCAGATATCCCCAACAAGGGTCTCATATCTCAGCTGGTCAGGGAGTATTTACACTGATGGGGGCTTTTGCCTTAATTCCTAAATGTCTCTTGCATGGGTCTTAAATTCAAGGAGTAAAAAGAACTGAAATAAATAAGCATTAGTCCAACGTGACCTTGTCCTTTGTGTCACTCCCAGATGGAAAGGCAAGTTGAAACTGCAGGAAGTTCTCCCAGCTGTGCACTCAGTGCTGAAACTGTTTCAGAGGCAGAAACTTGGTGACTCAAAATCCCACCACCATCTGGAGAAGCTCGACAGTTCAACCTACTTAATTTTTCAGTCTGAAAAGCTGTATCTGTCCCGCTCAGATGGTTTGTGGTAGTCACTTCTTCTCTATGATGTGCGGCTCTGAGAGTTTTTGAAGGCGCAGCTCCTCCTCCAGCTTGTCAACAAAGGCCGTAAACAGAGGCTCAGGCTCCTAGATGACAAGAGTCAGAAAAAAAACGGGTCAGAACACACAGGACACACAATGTACATGGTGTTGTGGTTACGAAAATAAAACATTTCAACCTGTCATGAGGTTTTTAAAAATCTTTCATGGGTCAAATTGATTTTAAAGTGAGGATCGAGGAGCAAAGAATGATCAAATAAGGAACTTAGGACCTAGAATCTGAAATATAGTCAAATATACTGTATGTCTCTGATCTGAGATGAAAGTCTTTCTCACTGAAAACGAGATAGAAAGAAGATATTTGCATCCTACATTTCTTGCAGCCTGCAACAGAGGAGCAATAGCACTGATCCTCTGTTTCTAGTTGTTGACATGAGATTCAGGCAATTGTGTCTGAGGACTCTGTTACCTTGTGCTCCAGTTGCCTCTGTTTCTCCACAGCCTCCTCCAGACTCAGACCCACCCACTCTGCCTCCTCCTCTGGGATTTCAAATTGCTGTTCAGACAGAAAGACAAACGTGATATTTTTTTTTAATCACAGCTCCATCTCTGCTACACTAGCTGAAACCACTCAACACATTTAGAATCAATCAGTGGACTGAAACACATGTGACTGACCTTGTATTTGTCATAGACCTTCTCTCTCTTGACAGGGTCATTGGGGTAAAGCTCTGTGTCTCTGCGTGCCAGACGAAGCAACATGGCCCTCTTGAGGTCCATCCCCAGCTTGGAGTTCAGGTCTTCCTTTGGTGTCTAATAGGAGTTGGACATTAGAGGCACATAAAAAGCCCAATGGAAAGCGCCACTTTGGTACACAGAGGTAGCGTTTTCTTACTTTGAGAATGTAAAAGTCGAAGCCATAGGCAGCATCAATGAGGTCCAGAGTTCGAGCTGTGACGGGGATGGTAAACTTGTGATCGAGGATTTCGCTGTACAGTTCTCTTTTGAACACCTGTGGTTTCCAGATCTTCCTCAAACGAGTGGACATCTGTGGGAAGAGACAATTCAATTCAATGAGATGAGATGAGATGAGATGAGATGAGATGAGATGAGATGAGATGGCATCTGGAGCTAACCATTATTTTCAATGTTGATTAAACTACAGATTATTTTCTTGATTATTTGATTAATAATTTGTTCTATAAAATGTCAGAAAATGGAGAAAATGCTCATTTTAATTTGCCACAGCCCAAATGTCTTGTTTTTTAACAGTCCAAACCCAAAGACACTGACGGTAATACTATATATGACAAAGAAAGGCGTTAATTCTCACTTTGTCATTGTTGGCATATCTGTAGCCCCTTATCCAGCCCTCTCCACCCCACAGGCCGTCTTGGGAATGTGGAGGGTAGTACATGGGAATTGGGACATCCTGAACCCGTTCCTTGTGCCCAGTCTTTGGGTTGGCTCGGTACTGGACTCCCAGGGGTCTCCAGTGTACAGGGGTGGGCTCTTTCTGCTCAAGGGACTTGAGGTAGTGTTTAGGGAGACGAGCATAGATGCCTTGCTTCAGTTTCATGGCCTCCCAGATTTTGGTAGAGTATTTCAAAAGAGGCATGATGGACTGTGTTTTGACGTCAGATCTGGAAGACAGAACACGGAGAAGATGAAACATTACCACTTTGTTACTATAATAAGCATGAATCAGGTGCTGGTCAAATGCAGACAATGCAAAAGACAAAATCAAAATTTAAGGGGAGGTGTGCTGCAAATCAAAACTTAGCTCTAGACCAACATTTGTTTTATTCATTTAAACTTAGTCTGCAAGTGGAAGAGCTCCTCTACTTTTCTCCCACTTGCAGACCACATTAAACCTGGTCTGCATTAAAACCCTTTACACTTAAAGTCTTTTCAAATGAGGACAAACAAAAAAACTGAAACGTTTATATTTAAAACTATTTAAAACGTGGTTAAAACACTCTCTTAATCTACACCTGTGAGTAAATTTGTGGCATTACAGATTACTAGTTTCTGGCTGGTAGTCGCCTGGTACAGCTTCTCTTTAATTAATTGATACTGATTTTCAGAAACTCACAAGCACAAGTGAGTATCTTTCATAAGGTTTGTCGTTAGCATGACGCTGACTGACAGGCAAAAAAACAACAATAAAACCAAACATGGCTTCTACGAGTCTGATATATCAATAACAACAAGTTCAAAAAGTCTGTCTTACCGCCTGATAAAAAAACAGTGGCCTACACCGAACAGCAAGTGAGTTTTTAACCCACGTTACAGCAAAATCAAACAAGCAAGGACATGAATCCCACGGTTTCTGTCCGCACTGATGGGCCCGCCTACACCGGCGGACATGATTGGATGTCGGACAGGAAATGGTCACAGATGATTGGCTTACACGGTTGTCAATCAAAAGAATATTTTTTTCTCCTTCCGGGTATGCCGGATGTAGATTCACAAACTGGTCAAGGATTAAAATTGTATTCTTATTTACAATTCTTTTATTCATCATTAATTGTATGTATGATGATTTATTTTAATTACTATTATTTTACTTTTCCTATCTATTTTGGAATTTTTATTTTTGGTCGTTATTCTGATTTCACTATGCGATAAGTACACTACTCAGTTAAATGATTTGAGCTTTTATTGTGAAGTGCAAGGACAAAGCTTGACAGGAAGTACTCTGGAGATTTAGTGGTCAGGAGATTTTGACAGTTTTAACTAAAAAGAAAAAATTCTCAGTGGAAGAACTATATTCAAGCTAAATTGTAGCAGATATAATATAAATTGATGCCAATATACTTCAGCCTTGACATATTGATTATAGATCGCCTCTTTACATCACAGCTATTACACAAGCGATAAATATCCTCACATTTCTACACCGATATTCGCTTTCTTCGCCCGAAAGGTGGAATTGAACCACTCTGCCGCTAAGCAGCTACAGGTTTGAAGCCTGCACCCCGGACCACCGAGGCTCATCCGGGCACTTTTCCTCACGTCATCCAAGTGTTTATAAACCTCGACACAGCGACAAATGTCTTAGTCAGGGTGTCAACAAAGATCACTACCGTGAGTTTTCGTTAGGTATTCATTTATCAAACATACTTACATATCGTGTACACATGCTGGATACTCTAAAGCAAAGATGTCTGTCGGATAAATACAATAAGAGGCACATATAGTTGAGTCCGTGGTGTTTTATGCAAAGCAGACGCGTTTTGATTGGCTACAGTGGAAATAAAAAGGTGGAACCAGATCGCGTCTGTTCAGGTAACAGATAACTGGCATTTTTCATTATACAGCGTGAACAGAAAAATAATTATATTCATCCACGGACCACGCACATATCCAGATTGGCATTAAACGGCAGGAAAGGCCGAGGTGTAACATTACTTTTTAGACGCCGGGACCAAGAAATGTTTTAATTTTCTGCATAAAAAATGTCTTAAACGATTAAAATAGTTCTAATAAATTCTGTTGAATTGACTAATTGATTAATAACTCGTCATTTCAGCATTAATACCATATACTATATATACTACTATATATTATATACTATTGGTAAGTCCGATTTATAACAATGCACCACACTTCATAAGGTCTTCATATGTTTTGTATGTAAAATCCTAATTGGTGAAGTTGCTCCAGCTGTACAGAGTATTAAAGCACTTATAGATATATTGTAGTTCCTTTTGCAGTGTGACACTTCAGTTTCACTGTGTGGGATCAAAAAAGATGATATTATATAAAATGAATAGAGACACTTAAGTATTATTAATTGTTATATTTTAGATATACATGACAGACAATACAGAGATTCCAGATACAAATGAAGCACCACTAGATCTATTTTTTTAGAGTTTCACTTGACATTAGACACAAATCTTTGGTATATTACCTTGTTAATGTCATAAAACTAACAAAACACTCCCTAGTAATGTGCAGACAGTGTTTTGTTTTATTTTCCTGCAGTGTAATTCGTTGGTTAAAATAGACAGTCAGAGGAACGTGTTCTCTATGATGAGTGTCTGAGGCTCTTCCTTTGTTTCCCCAGCTGGTGCTGCCAGCAGACTTCTGGTCTCCTCTTGTAGGGGGGAGCAGCACATGTTTTCAGTACAGCTCTTCCCACAGCTGAGGCTGCAGGGCAGGTACACTGGTAGGGAGGGGTTGTCTCTGTTGACAACAGGGGAGCACCCAGAGCCTGAAGCAAACTCTGGCTGAATGGTGCAGCAGTTCACGCCTACACCCCGCAGCACCTTAGTAACCCCCGACATCAGATCAGCACACCTGGACATACATGAAATGATTCTGCATTAACAAAATACATTGTTTTCAAACTGGACCAAAACCAGTATATGATAAATACTCAGTAGGATCATCTGTCTGGATGTGTCAGCCCTGTGATAGACTGGTGACCTGTCCAGGGGCCAGGGTGGATAACACCTGTGGCCCAGTGTGAGCTGGGAGACGTGTTATAATTAATTTCTTATTGTTCTTGTTTTAATGAGATCGGTTATGTTTGTGTAATAATAAGAAAGTGATTAGTTGACAAGAAGTGACAAGAAAAATGTGTCAATATAAAATAAAAATAATGTGGAAAAGACAGATTTTCTCAGAGTAACAAGAAATTGAGCAGATATTTTTTGTCATGGTGTGGCAGCAAGACGCTGCTGTAGATAACAACCTTGCCAACTTGATCCTCAAAATTTAAAACCACACCAGGCAAGACAAGCTGTACGAATCAAAAGTTTTATATTGGTAATGGATTAAATGACCTGTGCGATGTAAAATGGGCCCCTTGTGATGATGAGCCCACGGAGAATTATCACTCGACTCTGCAGCTCCTCTCATCTCTATTCATTTCAGCGTCTTTAATCTTTACCGTGCTGGTTAACTCTCACTGCTCTCATCTGTGCGCTACTTACAAAGTTTGCTTTTAGCTGGTGGACATTGTTGAGCTTTAAGCTGGTGAAGAACCAGATATCTTTATCATGACTTGATGAAGACTAAAAACTGAGCCGAAAGGAAACCATTCAATGAACAGTAATGCTGCCCCATGTCTAGTTGGTGTGTAGACGGGCAACTGTTTGCTAACATGTCCATCCTGATATACCTATATATCCTATATACGGTTGATTATATGTCAGTGTTGTGTTCACAGCTTGTTGCTCTATGCTCAAACGGCCAAAAAAAAGAGAATCATTGCAAGTTTGAATTAAACATATATCTCTTTTTTGGCCGTGAACAGAAAAATAATTATATCTCTTTTTTGGCCATGTTATGCCTTTATTATTTGACACGCAGGAAAGAGTGACTCCTGCTCCTATCAGGTCACCCAAAAACAGACATATCATATAAAACCGGCAACGATGTGTGTGTGTGTGCATGGGTGAATGAGAAGCTTTGAAAGGCACTGCACAGGTTGAAAACTAAATGCAGTCCATGTACCATTTAAATAAAATCTCCAGTTGGGGCGGCAGTAAAGAAGAACATCCCTAAAATCTAAAGAATAGGTTGATTATCAAACTTTTCCAGTTCACCTGTGTACTGGAAACCCAGCGTGGCAGTGCACATGGACAGAGGCGACCGTGAATGTTTCTGTTAACTGCCACACGTGGAGTTCGTGCACAGCCTGCACTCCAGCAACACTAGCAATCCTTCGTCCAAGATCAGACACACAGATGTGAGGAGGTGTGGCCTGTAGCAGCAGCAGTCCATACCTGTGCACCTGGAGGGGAGATGTGTCATTGAAACAGTGGAAACAGTCAGCTGTAGCAAATATGGACAGCATAAATAAATACTTACCGAAGACCTAATAGAATAGCATTCAGGTGAACCTTAAACTAAACTAGACTGTAACTACTTTTTTTTATGTCACACATATTGAATAATAACAAGGTAAAAAGAAGGTACCAGCAGGCTTAGTCGATATGTCCTTTCAATGTAGCTACACTACAAAAAACACTTCATTTTCCAGCCCAGTATTTAATCATCATTTTAAAAACAGAAACACAACCTTAAAAAAACTGTAAATAATTTTGTAGTTATAGCTATAAAGGCACACGCTTCTTCCCAGACAAAGCCGAATGTTTTGTTTCCCAGCAATGACAACAATAAACATTAAAACTATATTGAAAATTATGCAGTCCATATTTAAAAACTTCTTACGGTGCAGTTATACATGCAATTTCAAAGTTTTTGTAAATATATCACTTTTTTCCCACTTTCACTTTCAACATCAACAGTGTTATCCCACTGTTCCTTTTATTATTGCCTTTATTGGTAATTTATGGATTGTAATCTAAAGGATACATTTTTCTTCTACAACTGATCCTTTCTAGGTTTCTTGTAATTAGTGGGTTGAACTAACTTGGTCTTGATCGAGAGCTTCAGCCATCCTTCAAACTAAATGGACTGACATAAACACACAGAGCCTGACCTGTGGCGCAGCTATGGTGATCAGTGTAATCACAGCCAGCAGAGAGAGACCAGGATCCACGTAAACCAGGAGGCTACAGGCGCCAGAGCTGTGCCTGCACCGTGGGCCCACCAGCAGCATCACCAGGCTGTTGATCAGAGCCAGAAGGGCAGTAAAAAGGCCCTGAATGACAAAGACGAAAGACAGGAGGCAGACTGTCCGCTGGCTGCTTGGTACAGGGCTGTCAATGTGATGTGATGATTTGCAGACTGGTGAGGTTTTAGAAGCATTTTGACTGTCTGAAATGGGAAAAAAAACAATAAAACATGACTTTCTTTACACATGGAATCAGATCTATCAAAAAAAAACAAAAGAAAAAAAGATATTTCATGTGATTTTGCTTTCTGGAAACAGGTTGAGTCTTTTTCACACTGTGATTTGAAATCTGAGAGATATATAAAATACTAGAATTGGTATCACAATATTAGTATAAGTATATTTTTGATATAAACATTTGTGTATTGCAGTATGGCAAATGTATGTACAATGCAGTGAGATGTGTCTCACAGTTATGCTCTACGTCTCAACATCAATTAATTCGTAATTAAAAAGTGGAAACAGCACTTAGTGAAACAATCCCAACACAAAGTGCATCAGTAGCTGTCCTGGAGCTTTCATTCAGACCACATGATCTTCCTCAGCAGATGAAGTTTGCCCTGTTGCCATGAAATTGTAGATGTTTAAATTTCCTTTAACATTATATACATATATGCATATATACAGGATTAAGCATAACACGGAAATATAATAATCAGGGAAAGTCCTGAACAGCTACTAATAGACTGTGAGATTGTTCTGCCAGTATTTAGTTCATGTAAAACAGTAATTGATAAATATAATTGTTAAAATAACCTCACTTCTAACATATCTGGTCACATATGAAACACAAATATTTAAAAAAAACATTGCATTGAATTAAAATTTTTTTTTCTTTTTTTTTTCTTTCAACAGTACAAGGATCTAAACTCTCTTACCAAGATGTCCCATGCTTGTATTGTCAATTGAAAACTCTGTGATGTCTTTTGATGGACCCTCACACTTGAAAGCCTTCAGGTCTGCAACACCGCTCATGACTTCATGGTCCAGGCTGTCCTGCGGAGCGTCGGCATGCAGGTGAACCTCTGGCTCTTGTTGTGAGCTTTTGGAGTCAGTGTAGGAGACGCTAGAGGTTCCTGGGTTACAGAGGACAAGTGCCCCGTTGTGGAACACATCGTCCACAGCAGATTGGACTCGGCTAACGTCATCCAGGACTTGCCCCTGCTCAGCCACCCCTTTGGTTTCCTCTTCAGCCAAAACTGTGGGAATCGAACAGAGGAATGAAAAACAAACATGGATACTGTTTGATGTTCCTTACAGCTGAATATACACTTGGAAGCGTCTTCAAAGAGAAATCTGTCAGAGCAACATCATCGCCTGGACTGGTTCTTCTGTAGTAAGATTATTGTTATATAACGCCAGTACAAGCCTCTGCTTTTACACTGACTAAGTAATTGGTAATTTTGGTAGCATCTTAGTTCTTTTAAGATACTGATTATGTTTCAGTTTCATGCATCATTTTGAGCTGCTACAAATCCCACAGTTAATAAATACAACAACAATCTCACATTAGGGTTTAAGTCTGGTCACCACACATTAAACAACTAATGACTGTATCTCAGATTGTATTTTAGCTCATGCATTAGGATCAAAACTTATGTCATATCGATATTAATATGAGCCCACAACTGGCATCCTGTTAGCTTAGCTTAGCATCGAGCATAGAAACAAGGGAAAACACCTAACAAATAGTTGTTTTTTATAGTGGCTATTGTACAAATTGATAATCAATAATAATAAGTGATGTGTTGAACGTGTTAATTATTGAGCCTTACAGGGGCTGGCAGATGGAGGTCGTTGGCGTCGGATGGAGCCTTACTCGCTGTTTCCCCATGTTTCCTGTCCTTATGCTGAGCGAAGCTAACTGGCTGCTGTAGCTTCATTTTCTCAAGTTTCCCAAAATGTCAGACTGTTCGTTTAAAGTCAAATCTCAAGATGACAGACCCTGATTAAAATAGTAGTTTTAAGTTTATTGCTTGTAGTTTAAAAGCTATGAATGTGCAGGATTCACGTGACCTCCCATGAGAACGTTGTTTGGTTCCCCCCAAGTTGCAACTGGCAAGGCTGCATCTGAGATTTTTTTGTAACTAAACAAAATCTGACAAGCAGCTGTGCGGAGGTGCTGTCTTGAGTGAACTTTTTTCAATCTTTGTACAACTTTCATTGCATTTTTGTGTGAACAATGTGTGAAAGTGTAAGACCACGAGTGCTTTAAGGAGACACTGGCCAAAAAAAAAAAAAAAAAAAGAGGGAGAACAGTTATAAACACTTTTGCTGTTAGATGTGGTCAGTCAGCACTTCTATAAACTTCTCTAAAACATACTTAATCCTGAAGTCTCATTTTTGGATGGCAAATCAAAACTTTTTTTAGCATCCACATTTTCTCACACTCACTGCCCTATCTGCATTCGGGGCAAATGCCCCGAAAGATACCAAATATTATTCCACAAAAACATAACACAGGGCGTTTTATATCTTCCTGCACAAGTTCTTTGAATACCAAGTGCCGAAGTTAATGATCACTTTCTAGTTGATTTAAAGACAAAACAAACTGCTATTTTCACTAAGTTGTTGAACTGCATGTTTGTGTATTAGGATAATCAGTTCTCAGTGTGAATCCATGGGTAATGTTACCTTTGTGGTTCACTTCAAGGTGAGATTCAGGCTGTGGCTGCCCGCTGGCTTTGTCCCTCTCGTCGTGCAGCTGACCCCAATTCAGTCGGAGCACAAGTATTTTATGAAGCAGACTGACAGCTCCGATCACCACAAGCAGCAGGGGGCGATGCACCGGGTGTGGCTCCAGGGAAAAGCTGATGATTTCTATTAAGTAAGAGATGCTCAGAGAGGCCAGGAGGAGACTGGACATGAAAGCCCCCACAGCCTGAATCCTGCTGTTGGCGTAGGAGACACCACAGCCAAGAGCTGGAGGAGAGGTTGTTGGGGAGGAGAGCTGACAAGAGTTAAGTGGTGAGGCTGTTTCATGTTTAGGCTGAGGAGCGGGAGGTTGATCTGGAGTAGATGACCCAGTGGGGGCTGTGTGGGGTTTGATGGACGGCTCTGCAGGCAGGGTGGAAGGAGGTGCTGCTGGAGAGGAGGAAGCATGCAGAGATGCAGGGGAGTCCAGCCAGGAGGGTGGAGGTTTTATTATGCCTGCAGTCTGAGGAGCAGGAAGAGCCATGCGCATGAGGACGAAGAGCGTGTGGAAACCGTCCACCAGGGTGATGAGGGAGTTGCAGAGCTGACTGATGGCGACCTCGCACACCAGCAGCAGGATGGTCATTCCCAGCATGCACCAGTGTAGCACCCTCATACCTGCAACTGAGAGTATAAAGAGCACGCATAAGGCTCATTATTTATTTGTTTGACGTGCAGAGAAAGCTTGAATGAGAACTGATGTGTCGATACTGCTATTAGTATCAGAGTATATGACTGATGATAAGCAATAAGAAATTGCCGTAGAAAAGTGCCAAAGCTTGGTTTGTTTGAGGTTGTTAAGAAACAGTGTCTCCATTGCACAGTTTTCTTACCATGCAGCACTGATGAGTCTGTCTGCTCAGTACACGCTCACACAATTCATAATTAATAACCAAATTTAAGGGATCCCTGTCAAGTCTCTTTGTTGTTTGTTTGTATGCAAAGTTTTTGTGTGAAATTCTGTTAATAATGATGAAACTGTTAGGTGCTGCAAGTCCTAGTTAGGGACTGTTTCATGGCTGCCATCAGTACTACAAAGATTTCACAGTTACAAAGTTTCAGTCATTCTTTTCAGAGAAAGTATCAAACATTGTCAACACCGTTATTCACTGTAAATCTAATGTTTTTTTTTACTTTTTAAATGTTCTTTATACAGTTGTCAGATAAATGTAGTCAGGGAAAAGTATAATCTTTCCCCCTGAAGTGTGGTGGAGTAGTTTAAACTGGTGTAAAAGACAATACTTACGGTACCTAAAAACTGTATTTCAGCACAGACTATTTTCTGTTTCTTCATATTTCCAGGCCACGACATAACGTTAATAACGTTATTGTGCAGGTTCACATTAATAATAAAAATATAATCAACAAATAACCCATTGCCTATTAGTATACAGCAGGTTAAGATAAGATGTATTAATCCGCGGGGGAATTCAGCAGTATAAAAAGCTATTAAAATTAGCCCTACATTTACCAGCGTTACCATGATGCATTAGTAATTATAATCCAACAATACAAATACATTATTCCGTACATTATACATACAATACATTATTCATTATTACTTTTTTGCAGGACTTTTTCTACCCTGTGATATTGCTACTCTCCACACTCTCACACTCTCGCACTGTAAGTCATGAATCAACCAGCATGTACATGTAACACACAACAAACTATCTGCACAAGCTGCAAAAACGCAACAGATGCAACAGTCTAGGGTTGCTTTTTTTTTTTTTTGTTTGTTTTTTTTCCTTTCAGTCTAAAGCTCAATTACCCCGGAAAAGTGAACGACCCTCGGCCAGCAGTCAAAGGAGAGTCGAGTCCTCGGATGTGATCTGTTCGCCGAAGTCAGAAGAGTGTCATCCGCCGTGCTGACCATCTCTCCCTCTCCCTGTCCCTCCACACTCCTCCTCTGCTCTGATCGCAGTCATGTGAGCTGGGGGGGGGGGGTCGTCCTCCCCTAAGTTGTGCTCGTTTGCATTCAGCTCGATGGTGGGAGAAAATACCTCCAGTGGACGGTCCTACAGCCCACCCACCCTCACACGCAGTCTCCGAGCAGATTTTCACTCATTAAATCCCCACTCGTGCTGTCAGCATAACATGAGCAGATTACATAACGTCAGACTTACCTTTATTAGCCCTGAAAGTATGTTTGGGATGTTTGCAGCCAGTGCAGTGCTACAGATGCATTACATGGAGTCACTGTTCAGGCTGGTTAACACATGTAGAATACATAGAACAAGCAATCTTGAGTTCATAGGTGGGTGAAAGTTATGGGACAGTATTATTACAGCATAGCCTACCATGAAATTTGATGTGGTCACTGTGCTGCAGGGAAATATTTGCAACAGGCTCTTTATACCACTCCCCTCTCCAAACCCTCTGCTCTACAGGTGGGACAGTAAATAGAAAGGTCAGTAAAACACTGTTCAGAGACACAACTGCATTTTAATGATGGGGAAATGATGCACAGGACATCCAGAATATTGAGTTTGAAATTTTATTTCTCTTTACTTCAGAGTAAACATGACACAGCTTCAATTAAAGGAAGGGCTGGGATGAGCTGATAAAGAATATAAATGTGATACTATGGAGTACATGAAGCGACCGTATGAAAATCTTTGCTGTTTAGAAGCCATGGTGGTCACGCACGGCAAATTACAGGACAATGGCAAATCTTAAAATACATACATTTAATGATATTAGCCATCATATGCTACTGGTCACGCTGAGCATAGGCTACTGAAGTGAGCAATTCAAGTGAGTGAATTCAGCTCGTGGTGGGGGAATTCCTTCCAAAAGTTACACTGTCTCTCTTTGAGGCTATCGGTCATCCAGGTCATGGTATCTCTAAGAGCTACATGAAGACAAGCAGACATGCTTGATGTTCTTGAGGACATCTTCACCTCTCATCCAAAAGTCTTCTTCAGCTCTAACTATCAGTTACAACATCTTCGAAAGCCTCAAGCAAATCCAGTTTCTTTTGTATAGCTGTTAGAGATTGATACCACTGGATTTTGGCAATTTGCTGCTGTCTAATTTTGCATGTGCTGGTGCTATCAGGCTCTGTTGCAGTGGTGCACCCTCTCTGTCCCTCTCTTAGCACTTGTGATCCCACAAATGATGCTGAAGTCCCATCAGCCCCTGCTCATGTGTGCCAGCGTGCAAGGGTTTGTTGCAGTCCACTGGACTGCGAATCAACAGGCCAGATAGGGGCTGACACCACGGATAAATCCCTACTGTTCTACCAGCGTGCCAGCACATTCCTGAGGCACAGCTAAGCCCAAGGAAAGACCCAGCGAGGAAGCATTTGATCACTTACCACTGCCCCCACGCAGAAAGAGAAGCGACCTTGCAGCCTGGCGAAACTTTTAGCGCCCACAAAGCTGAATTTCAGCAGCACTGCCTGTTCCTTTACCATTGGGGAATCTCTTTAAAGCCGCTATGATTGATTTTTTTTTGGTCTCTTGAAGGCAGCAGAATAATCTGAAGACACATAGCATTTATTTGGAGTTGTGGTTTGGCAAAGAAGTCCAATATTTGCTCTGTGTTTTAACTCTGGTCTGGTCTCCATTAACTCCTGAGAAAAATACCTGTCTGTTTAGCTGCTAATGCTCCACTATGTTCGCCAGCTAGCTGCTAACTGTGTCCATCTGCTGTTTGATGCTGGATGGTTGAGTGAGTGAATCAGTTTCTGGTGCGCCATCGAGCTGCTGTGTACCAGCGGGTTCTCAAACAATCCAAAGTTTATGACGGACTGACTAACATTTTAATGACAATTTTGTTTATAATACACTAATTCAAGGGTGAACTGTACCCTGCAATATACCTGCTGCTCTTTATTCCATGACCGAGGATGTTGACTTTTTGCATTACCCTCAGTATATACATTATACACAGTATATGTAGTCATACTTAAAAACCCTATTACTTCTGAGAACTTTATATACCATTGGGCAATTTATTCTATAACAATACATCATATCTTATAGGATGATAATATGTTTTGTAAGAAAAAGCTTAGTCTGAAAAGTAACTATTATCTACTTTTATTTTCATTTTGTAACTGATATGGACCTATGGGTCTGGAATAAAGTGATAAAGTAAAGTATAGCTGTCAAATAAAACGCAGTGGAGTAAAAATAAAAAGTACATTTCCAAAGTAGCATAAAATGCAAAATACTCAAGTAACATACAAGTAAATAAAATTGTGTTTAAGTACAGCACTTCAATTCCATGACTGATAATACATTTGAAACTAACCACTGCTGATGAAGACGAATCTTATCACACATTTCATCACACTTTCAGCCACATCTCATTGTTTTTTTGCTGTTTCCAAAGTTAAGATTGAACCTTCACACTCCACAAGTTTGTGATATTTCTGCTTGAAAATGAACAATGTGATCACTTATCAAAATTGTTGGAGGTAAATTGTTTTTTAATCAACTGATTAATTAAATAGTCATTTCAGCATTGTTCACCTGCAATTTCTGTTTCTTGCAACATTTTGCTTCATGTTCATGAAAACAACATGAAGTCAAATCAGTATCAAATAAACTCCAGCTTCTTACTGTCAGCTGAGGAAACTAAACTGTCTCGCTGTCCGGTGTCTGCGGATCTAACAAAACCACTTTCACATAAAGAACACTTCGCATTGAGGCACTCTTCAACTGTTCACCCTGAGGTGCACAATCACATGCTTCATACCGATGTGTGCAGAGACAGCCCTCAGGAGATCCCCTGGCTATACGATGAGTTACAAACAAGAGAAAACAGGAAGCAAACGGAACATTAGCAAATGCTTTATTTCAACCAGAATTTTACAGGTTCCCCACCTCTGCAATAAAACCAAGATCCAGTGATGCTCACATGAATTGTTCTGAGTTTCAAGAAGCCACAGAAGTGTCACAGTGTTTCTGTGCCCAGAGTCCAGACGGAACAGAAAGTCTTCAAAAGCCACAATGACAACAGCAAACTACACTCAGTGCGTGGTCGGTTTGTGTTTGTGATTGTACAGGAATGTGATACGAGACAGATGGTTTTCTTTTGCAGTATGGATGCGTTGGGTAAACTTAAAACAGACTGCAGTGCATCTTTGTAACACAATCATTTCAAATCACTCACAATAACATTTGCTCCAAACACACTATCAATTAATTTAGGAGGAAAAAAAAAAACACTCGGTGACACTAAACAACCCTTTAACAAATGCATGGCTCAAACACGTTTGTTCAGTTTCACTAACTTGCTAAAAACTAAACAACCATTAGACAAACACATGGCTCAACACAGGAGGGCCAACTCCTCAAGACTCAGCAGTTTACCTTCATCTGAAGGAGGGACACTCCTTTGAGTGCACATATGTTGGATAGGGAGGACGGGCAGGTTTGAAACAGGAGTGGAGGAGGCTGTCCACATTAAAGCAGAGAAACCATCCTTCAGGATGATTAAAGAAATAGTCTCACATTTTGTGAAATACACTTATTTGCTTTCTTGCAGGGAATTAGATGAGACGATTGATTGATCAATACCATTCTCATGTCTGTACGCTAAGTATGAAGGTACCTTCCGCAGATGGTTAGCTTAGCTTTGCATGAAGACTGGAAACAGGGGGAAACAGCTGGCCTCAGGGCCTCATCAGTCCTCCTGCCAGCCCTGGGAAGTTTTGTGGTCAATGCGAGGTTGCCTGGCAACCAGCCAGTCTCTAAGCTAAACCAAACCAACTAACACAATCCTGCTTCATTAACAATCTTTTTAATTGTTGCTTCTTCTTGTAAAATAACCAGTTAGCTTTATTGTGGCTAGACTCTAAAAAAATCCTATATAATGATCTGTAAATTACTGGTTGAACTCCTCACAAGTCAAAGGAGGAAATGTTTTTAAAAATTCACTTACTATGCCTTTCATTTGTTTTCCTACAACATATGCACATAGCAACCAAAGCATGAAAAGCATGGACATTGCCCAAGGGGACTTTACAATCTGTACATCATATGACACCCTCTATCCTTAGACCTTAACCAGCTCTTACTTAAAGTTAGTGAAAGATTGAATAACTGAACAGTGATTTGAAACACAAGACACAACATGTTTCCATTTAATGGAAACACAATCTTTAACAAACCTTAACCAAAGTGCTCTTGCTACCATCCCTCACTCAGAAAGAACATCATCCGTACACATAATCTATGTAGCAATTGCATATCTTTCCAAAAAGTGATTGGAAAACAAATTTGTTGCACATATCTAATCTTCAGAGTTGCCACAGTAGACATTGCTTCATTTTGAGGGGTCATAGGCAAAATGGTTGGAAATAGAATGGTTTAGGTTAGTCGTACAGACGAAAGACTGGCAATCGCTGCTTTAGTTATAAAAACGAAGGACCCTGTTACATGTTAGGGGCTCATTGGGGTCATGGAAGTATTGAAGGGTCATTAAAAATCACTTTTTAATAACTTCTGACTTTCCCACAATCTCTTGTATTATTGAAGCTTATAGTGCAGGAGTGGATTAGTGTGGTCTGGAATTCCTTCAGAGGAGACGTACAGAGCAGAGCTCCCACACTGTACTCGACTCCCTGCCACAGCTACACACCCTCCACCCAGGAGACGTGAACCCCCTCACCCCTCACCACCACGTCACACCAGCTGAGGGGAAGTTTCTGCATAAACTTCTTTTTGGCTTCTGACGACTTAAACGGAGGCAATATCTGCTTGTAAGTTCAACCAAAGTGATTTTATTTCTCTGTTTTATTTGAATGTTTTTAAAAAGACATGAAATCTACAATTTTCCAAAAATGATCACAACAAAAGCAAAAAATTGGTGGAACATCTGAAAAATTGACAGATTTTCTTAACATTTGTTTCTCTAGATTTAACTTGTGATCATTTGTGATTCCCGGTTCCACAGGCTGGGAACCACTTTCTGGAAAGAGCTGCTTTTGAAAATTTACATTTACAGCGATGTGGCTCTACCAGCAATGTCAGCTGGTCCACCACTTTGCTCCAGACTAAAATATGTCAGCAACAGAGGAAATACCACAAAATTTTACACAGACATGGCTCATGGTGTTGAAGAATCCTGATGATTGGTGATCCCCTGACCTGGCACCAGCAGGCCTACATTTGCAGTTTTCAGTACAATATCTCAACAACGACTGGATGTATTGCCACAAATGACTTTGGTTGTCCCCTGACTTTCAATCTAGCGCCACGTTAAGGACAAACTTTCAATTTATCCATTACTTTGGTTTATGACCAAACACCTGCCAAAGTTTTGTTTGTTTTAAATTAGCATGTTAACATGCTGAACTAAAATGTTGGACATGGTTAACATTATCAAAATGTTAGCATGTTGATGCTAACATTTAGAGCATTTTTATGCCGTGATTCCCATGAAACAACCCTTGATCATGCATGTCATCTGACAAATCAAATCTGGTATGATTATGGAGTGTGAGTGAAAATAAAACCCTGCTTTAATTAACAATACATCATCATATCCATTTAATGTGGGTTTGATTACGTTGACAAATAGGCTTTGGTTTATGTGAGGTGTCCACATTTCCTTTGATTTCAGTCAGGTTTGTATTAATAAATACTGTGTCACATGTAGTGGAGCTTTCAGAAAAAATGTCCAAATTGTAATGACTTGGATCTTGACGTGAACACTATTTATCACTGGGAATCTAGTTAACTTACAGTAATTCTGCAAACAAAGCTTTAGTGCTAGTATTGTGACGTTATTTCTGAAAGAAACAGAGGTTAGATACAAAAACAGTTTTAATTGAATCCCTGAAATTTGATTCGATGACAAAAACTGGATGTGACTTAGGAAATAAAGCAAAATACTGAGCTGTGGAGAGGCTGTACACCTCCGCTGGTGGTTCAGCAGCAGGAGGATAGGGATTAAATGGAAAAATTAGACCTCAAACACAGTCTTTGGAAATGTAAAAAAAAAAATCCAAACACACACATCTTACTTTGATATAGCTCAACTATCTCCATGAGCAAGATTTTATATGATGGATGTGGTTAGCTTGTCACCCGAAATCACACATTTGAAAAAGAACCACCAGCTGTATCCGAATATCCCATCGAAACCTGATCTGTACAGATTTTTTCATTTATGCATTCATCTGCAGTGTTCAGACATTCTGAAGTCCTTAACAGAGTAATTTAACAGAATCATTCAGTCATATCATTAGTCATTACATGCATTTATTTGAGAGGAACAAATTTTGCCATACATATCTTTGTGATTACCAGCACATTTCAATTAAGTTAACAAATTATTATTAAAAATTTCTAAAAATTAAAGCATTACAAACAGTGGGGGCAAACTATCTGTTGGGTGTAGGAGAGCAGGAGGGTCGCAATATGCTCCTTTTTAGAAAAAAAAAAAAAAACACCTTCCTATATCTGTCTCAGGGAAAAAAAACAAACAAAAAAAAAAAACAAAGCAGGGCAAACCAGCTCTCTTCACAAACATACATGAAGTGTACATTTCATTTAAAGTTTTACTGCCTTGCCCTGGAAAATACAGGAAAGGAGTTGGATTTGAACAGAGACCTCAGTGCCTGCAGTGTGTTGTAATAGGATACTGTGATATTCTTTGTTCTGGCTCCACTGTAAGGAAGAAAAAAACAAAACAAAAAAACAACACAACCACTAGCGCCCTCTTGTGGCCACAGCTTCACCCAGCAGAGTAGCATTAAAGCAACAAGGATTTTGATTATGTTTGCAGTGTCATTGTATTTGCTTTCATTACTGCACCCCGACTGCTATCAATATCAACCATTCAATCATATTTACCTTTCCTCCCAACACAGATTTGCCCCCTTCCCCCTCCAAAAAAAAAAACAAAAAAACAAAATCAAAAAACAAAACAAAAAAACTAAACTAAATATTTGCTCTAGTTTGAATCTGAAATATACATCAAAAAAGAGGGCAACCTTTAAAGGTGACCCCAAAATGGAAAAGAAAAGCTAAAATGGGGAGGGGGTGAAAGGGGAGGAAATAAAGAAAAGGCTCATATAGCTATAAAATAAATACAAAATAACTAATTTCTCAAAGCAGCCAAAAAAACAAAAAAAAACAAAACAAACAAAAAAACAAAAAAAAACAAAGACTGAATCTGAAGTGGTGAGTTTGAAGGCAACATGAATGTGAGCTGGAGCAGAGAGGTGAAATGGCACGAAGTACCAATGGAAGACTGAGGGACATGAGGATGGAGAGGGGAGATGACGACACAGATCGAGCTGCTTTTCTTGAAAGAGTTTCACACAACAATGACTGGTTGAACAAAGCAATAATAGTGTCTGAAGTTGCAGATAATCAAAGACAAAGAACTGTTTTTTGTTTTTTTTGTAACTGTAAACAACTCAAAAGCAGACAGCATTGCTTTCCGACATTCACAGAAGTTCTGGGTTTTTCAGCTTTGTGACTTTCAAAAAGCAGAGGCAGGCGGGATACAGTTGCAGCTCTTCCACATCA
Source organism: Trachinotus anak (assembly GCF_046630095.1). NCBI lineage: Eukaryota > Metazoa > Chordata > Actinopteri > Carangiformes > Carangidae > Trachinotus > Trachinotus anak. Next base: position 14,160,812 of record NW_027273865.1, read on the forward strand.
GATCTGAAGAGACTTACTGAGGGGGCGGGGGGTGGGGGACACTGATTCCTGAGGGGCCAAAGTGAGCAGAGGACGAGAAAACAGACAAGAGGGGAATTCACTTTGGCAGAGGTCCCTTAGTTTTGTTTTTTTCCAAAGGGGGAGAATGAGTGGGAGTGGGGACACAGACATAAAACGTTGACATTTAAACAGACACGTTAACCTCCTCAGTGGATATAAAAGCCTTTGACGGTGACCTACTTGCACCACTAGAACAAGTGTTTAAAGCCAGCAGGTCCACTCAGCACGGTCCGTCACCGTTATCTTGTCTTCTGTTTGTGCCATCAACCACACTTTTGTTACCATCACCGTTATGTCTTTATGTGTGTGTTATGAAAAACCTTTAATTGCTAGTTATTTCTCCAACTACAGTGGGAATCTACAGAGGAGAGCAAGAATGGGCTGTGAGAAAGGTCTGTGTTCTGTCTTTGGTTAGTGTTTTATCCTCCCTCCTCTGTCCCCCATCTCTCCTCTCTCTCACAGGCGATGGCTTTGTGTGTAAAGATTGCAGATTGACAAAATGTAGTGATAACAGTGTGATTTTCTTTCTTTCCCTCCCTCTTTCTCATACTCAGTGTGTATATGTATGCGTGTTTCAGTGGTTGATGTAGTGTAGATGTAGAGGATTCCTTGTCTGTCACAGCCAAATTCCAGGGGTTGATTTTGTCCTTTGTGTCTTTTCCATAATTTGTTTGTATTTTTTGTTTGCAGAGCTTCAACTGAAACACCAGGTCTTCTGTCCTTTATGGAAACATCATGTTGTTGGTAAAGTCAAAGAAACGAGAAAAACATTGCAGGGCCAACAGTCACATAGTAAAGCCAGACAAACTATCTGAGTGCTGTTTTTTCCTGTCCTTTGTGTCCCTGTGGAAGTAGAAGAGAGGCAACAAATTAGTCCTGATGTAGTAGAAAACATTTCTTTAAACCCAATTCAATATATTAACCATGCCGCTCATTTTGAACATACTTTAAGGCAAGGCATTGCTTTTGGTGCTACTACTACTACTACTACTACTACTACTGTATCTCCAAATTACTTTTTTTTGGTGGAAAAATCTTTCAAAGCCAATTTAGGGGGTGATGGTTTCATTTCAACTGAGAGACTGAACTAAATTTCATTCTGAAAATATTGCCAGCCTTACATCTTCTCTGCATGCTTGATGAGTTAAGCCACAATACTGCTGTGCAATTAGACATCTTTTGGCAACGCTCACAGACCAACATAAAATCACTTTAGTCGTGCACGAAAACAGACCCAGACAGCAGGTGCTGCCGCCGCCTCACCTTTTTCAAACATGATGCCACGTAGCCGAGGTAAGTGGCAGTGACAAGGGAAGGGAGGAACAAGCACTGCTTCTTGCTGCTACCGTTTGAATTTATGACGGTTCAGTTTTTTGTTTTTTTTTTAAACTTACCACTGTGACTCAATGTGTAACCATGGCAACCACAGCAACTACAGAGAGGAACATGATAAGGGAACTGATTCTACTATTTGAGCTTCCTGAACTACACAACTCATCAGCAGAGAACAGACGGATCAATGTTGAGAAACTGTATTAAAGCTTGATTATCCAGCCTGGAAAAATAAACAATATTTATGATTCTAGTCAGCAAAACTTGCTATATTAATTGTTTCATATTGCCATTCATCTTCATTATTTTCAGCTACAACCCACTCTGCATGGTCAGATTACAGTGGGCGGACAGCAGCGTGTGGTGTACAGGGGACTGGAGGTAGCCGGTGGCGGCGTTGTGACCTGCTGTTGCCGATTCAAACAGCACCACCAATCTCCTTAACTGTAAAAATATGATGATCAAACAGGCTGTTAACAAGCCAACAGTTTCTTCAGATTGGCTACCTCTTATTTGGAGGTAAAACATGAAGTCTGTCTGTAAAGTGGACCAAAGTACAAGAGACCGTTTGAATAATACTCAGCGTTTGTCTACGGTCTCATTGTAGTGATGATGCTGCTGTTCACGTTCCCAACATTTACACTGGTGAATACTATTTTAGCATAACAGATAGAATAGATGGCCTGGGGCACAAAAGTAGTTTTCCTTTTAATGAGCCATAATTTTTTCTTTATTTCAAACACGAGACATATTTTCTGGTAAAGATATTACAACCAGTTGCGGTGGGTAATCGTTGTGAACTAAAGACAGCGGAATATTGTTTAAGGAAATAGAGGAGGGAAGAAATGATTAGAATTGTTGAAATGTTTTATTAGATGGAGTTTTGAGCATGACATCATTTATTGAGATAAAGTGCTTTTGAAGAAATAAATTCTCCAAGTTGAAAACCCTGTTTCATGGATACTGAACTGTACTGAACTGAACTGAATTGTACTGTACTGTACTGAATCTGTCTACTTATGATTTCTATTGTACATGTATAAAGACAAATGTTTACCTCACAACCTCATGGTGCATCTCTCCCTGTATCCAGACTGGCTTCTAGCAGCAGCTCCTCCAGGTCCTGTCCACAGCTGACACTCACTACACAATTGATACAAAAGACACATTATCAAACATGTGACTTAAAAAAAAAAAGAAAAAAAAAAAAAAGAGCAGAGATCAGCGATTACAGCCACCCACCGTGCTCCATCACACAGCTGCTGGGCTTGGGGCTTTCAGCATCAAGAAGATGGAGGGAGAACTCAGGCTTCAGGCCGTTGGGTAGCGCTGAACCAACTACCTCTCCCTCTAGAGCCTCGGCGAAGCACTCGACCTCATCTCCAGAGCTCTCATCAGGTGACTCCTCCACTTCGACTGGGGAGACAGAACCAGTTGTGGCAGATTCGGGACTCTCTGAGGCTTCGTCTGCTTGAGGATTTGTCTCCTGTGCTCCACTCTGAATGACAGATTGCGCCTGTTGATCAGTCTGGGCAGAGAGAACAGATTCTTCTCTCTGTTCATCTGCTTCTATTTGCTGCTTTGCCTTTGGTTGCTCTTGGTTTGGCAGACTGTCTTCTTTCTCTGTTAAACTGGGTTTTTTGATTTCTGACAAGCTGGCTGGTGCTTCCTGCTTCTCATCGTGTGTAAGTGCCTCCTCTCCGTCTTTTTCCTCTGGTTGGTTCGGTGACTGGGTCTCCTCTGATGCAGATGCTAGCTCATTTTGTAGCTGTTGAACTGCAGATGTTAACTGTTGCCTGTCTACTGCAGGGATAATATCCTGTGTTTGACTCAGTTCACCCAGCTGTTTAGACTCTTCTTTTGCGCTATCAGAGGACATCACCTCCTTGTCATCTTCGACAGGATCTTTCTCTTTCTCCTCTCCTTCCTTCTCTCCTTCTACACAAGTGGGCTCATGTTGGGGGCTTTTGGTGCTCTCGATTACCTCCTTAGTGATCTGAAATGCTGCAGTCTGCACCGGTGAGGAATCTGAAGGCAGGGCTGGTGCTTGTAGATTTGGATCCGTCTTTTCTGGGCCTAAAGTACTAGCTGTCACATCCTCTCTGGGTTGACACTGTGGCTCTAGTGTGTGGGTCTGTGTAGTATTTAGTGAGGACTCTGAGTGTGCTGCAGGACTCTGCTCTGTCAGTTTACAGTCTGCTGATGGAGCAGGTGAGCGCTCCTTCACGTCCTGCTGTGGCAGCTGTGTTTGTGTGGGTGTTTGAGGTGCAGGCAGGGGCTGTGTCTGCTGTGTGTTTGTGTCTACAGGCTCCTTTGAAACCTCTTTAGTTTGGCTGGAAGCTGCTGGTGCACTTATTGGGAGTTGTAGCTGCTGCTGCTGCTGCTGCTGCTGCTGCTGCTGCTGCTGCTCAGGGGGGCTCTCCACCCGGGTTACCATGAAGATCTTATGACCCCTCCCTGGGCTTGAGACTGATATACAGCGACCAGGAGATGGAGGGGTGCCGGGAGGAACTGTGGATTCAGTGACGGTGATGCCAGAAATGACACTTGGCCCTCCAGCAGGTGAAACAGACTGGGATGACAATGTACATGAGGCACTAAGGGGGGGCTGCGCAGCCCCTGTCTGGGCTTGAGGAGCAGTTTGGTTTGAGTGAGTGTGGGAGTTTGATGTGGAGGAGGACATCGTTAACACCTCCTCTTCCTCTTCATCCTCAGTGTCTGAGTCTGACTCCAGGTTCACTTGAGAAACGTTACTCTCAGAGCTTGCTCCTGCCTGGCTGCCTGTCTGTCCATCATTTCCTGTTGTTTCACCCCCCTCCTCTCCTTCTCCCTCTCTCCCCCCTCCATCACCTCCGTCCTCTGATGCTGGTTCTTCCTCCTCCTGTTCTCTGGTTCCATCCTCTGTGGCGATTTCAGCCATGGAGGCTGATTGCCTCATCTTCTGCTCGGTTTCCTCCTTCTCTTTAGCCAGGATGAAATTCCTCTTGCAGCCGTTCTGGATCTCAGTCAACAGGGCACGCTGGGTCTCAATGAAGCTCTTCACCTGAGAGACAAAGAAAATGCCTCAAACATACAAGAAAAACCAATATCAGAGTAAACACAACTAAATAAAGGCAATTCCAGTGCCTTTCTTTAATCTGATGTCTTAGTCAGTAAGATTATCGTCTTTCAAACCACAACTTTATTTAAAAGGAAAATGGGGGTCCTCTGGTGGCATTAAGGAAACCTGTGTTGTCACTCCCTATCTCTCTCTCTGCCCATTACCTGCCATCACTCCACTGTCAGCAATCTAACTAAAGGCATGAAGTCTCCCAAAAACAATTATTTAAAAAAAGCCTTGGGTTGGTGTTATTCTGTGTCATATTCATTGTTAACAAAGCTCTTCTTTACTGTGTCTGTAGCTCCCAGGACTTTTGAAAAACTTTGAAAAACTTGAAAAAAAGCTAAATAATTTCCTAAAACAGCTGGGCAGTAGGACAACAGTAGGACAGTGTAATGTTGCATTGTCTCAATATAAGCTAAAGCGCCCATGTTCATGCTCACTGATTTGTTTTTAGTAGTTTTTGTACAACAGAACTCTGCACAGAATAAGCAATATTAGGCTTCAGATACAAAGACAATACTTTTTGGTAGGATAAGTTCATTGTTGGTTTTTGTCTTTTCATGGGATTCGTTGATTACAACAAAAATATGTAACATTGCCAGACTTGTGTCCAGAATTCCACATCCATGTGGAAGGTTCATTTTGACAAACGTTTTGTCAACAAGGGACAGTCTAGGTCTGCCCGGACTGTGTAGCCTGGGAGTGATCACTAGAACTACATGTGCTGACAAAGATGTGAACAAGACACCCAATGGAGGATAAACACTGCCACGTCTGTTTAGACTATATCTGGCCCTTTGCTTTCTCTCCTCTATCCCCTTCCCCATGCCTTATGCTCACAGTTTCTTTCTTGGGCTCCCGGTCGAGATCGAGGCGCAGTAGAGACGTGTTCACTTTTAGGGCGAGCGACAGGGCCATCAGTCCACCTGTCTTGATCTCATTCTCTCGAAGGTCCAGACGCAGCAGTCTGGGGCTCTCAGCGATGAATTCAGCCACAGCCACAGCTCCTACAGCGCAGATGGCAGAAAGAGTCAGCAGTCACAAAATGCAAGACAGCAAAAAACCTCCTTGAAAACTGAACCAGAGGTACACAGGCACTAGTTCCCACCTTCACAGGACAGTTTGGTGGAAGCGAGGCCCAGTCGGAGCACAGAGCGGTTGGCAATCAGTCCGTCTTTCAGCTTGTGGACCCCTTCATTACCCACCGAGTTATTGCCAAGATTCAGAGTCTCTAGACTCTGGGTGCATGGCTGAGAGAGAAGAGAGTGAAATGTTATTTCAAATGCAAACAAACAAGTCTGTATTTAATTTTCAAAATAATGAAATTTTATTTAATAAATTAATAATAAAAGTTTTGCAATGGGACAGTTAAGTCATAAAATCGGACTGTTCAATATGTTGTCTAATATGTTTTGGGTTCCAGAGTTCTTTAATTATGTTTTCATCTTTTTCACTATGTAAGAAGTCTCTATTTCTCTGTTAATTTTGTCAGTTTACAGGATTATTGATTAAATGCTTCACACATTATCATCTCATTGCATTAAGGCTACCAGGTACAATGTGGTAATCTCCATGGTTATCAGCAGCCAGGACAGTCATGAGATGCACTTTATCAGTATAATTGTTTGAGGGCATTTTGTGTGTCCTGCAACATCTTACAAGCCTCAGTAAAAAACACTAGACAGATTTCTTGGAAGAGCTAAAAAATTAAGAACATTTTTGATTAACATAAACTGTCGTTGTAATCAAGATTTGTTTTACAGTCATTTTTTCTAGGACACTGTTTTCTGCAGGAGGGACACATTAGATGATCTATACAGAAAAGTATGTAAATGGACTATAGTGGTATACAACACCACTGACTGTAAATAGATATACATAAACATTAAGAGAAAATGTAACAATAGCTATTTTATCCATTAACAGTTATTAATTAAAAGAAAAATTTTACTGATAAAATATTTCATAATCATTAACCACTGTTTCTTATTTAAACCTGCAAAAACTAATTTGTTTGGCCACTCGGGGGCAGCAGAAAAAGTTTTCAACACAGCACTGACATACCACCCTCTAAATTGATATGGTGAACTCTTTCTTTTTTACACATGCAACAGTTATAAAGCAACAATGTAATTTATTTGGAGTCGAGTTTCTTGCCACCTAGTGAATTTAAGTCAAATATTCACTCTTCTTTTAGCTCTGTTTGGCTCTTTAGCTGCTAAATGCTCCAGTATGTTCAAGTTGAAGTTTCATGTTTTTTGTCACATGCTTAATTACAATGTAATTTTCAGCATTATAATTCTTGGTCTCAACTCAACTTTATTAAAGTAAGTGATAAAAATAAAACAGTATTCAAATAGTAATTTTAAAAAACAAAAGACAGCTAGTTGCTGTCTGTGTCCATTTGCTGTTTGGTGCAGGAAGGGCAGTGTACAGCAGATTTTTATAGCTGTTTTTGTTGAACACACACACACACCTCAGAGAATAGGTGATTGTGATGGACCTCAAGTCAGCAGACAGCTTGTTCCAGGGAGCAGGACCACAGTAACTGAAAGCTCCCTCTACTAACATGGATCTAATTCTGGTTAGAGCTAAAAGTCCGAACCAAACCATTAAGTGCTTTACGGACTATTAGAAGGATTTTGAAGGTGATTCAGTATTATACCAGGAGCCAATGAAGTGCGTTCAGTACCGGAGTAATATGTTAATATTCTAATGGATGTGTAAGGACTGTCTGCTTCATTTTGAATGAGCTGGAGTCTTGCTACTGATTGTTTGGATAATCCTGCAAATAGAGCGTTAAAGTCTAACCTGCTGGACGCATGGCCAGTTTCTGGGAGTCAGTTTGAGATATGAATGGCCTAAATTTTGACATATTTTAAAGTGATAAAACACTGTTTTAGTGAAATTGATAATGAGATTTTCAAAACTGAGATCAGTATCACAAAATAATGCCAAGGTTCCTGACTTAGTGATGCCAAGTGTAAGCTAATATTTTATGTCTTTCATAGGTGTGGGACCAACTATCTCAATCTTGTCTTTATTGAGCTGTAAAATGTTTCTGGACATCAAGCAATCAATACCATTGATACAGTTGAATTTAACAGTACTGAGATCATCAGAGGAAAGTAAAATGTATAACAGTGTGTAATTGGCATATGAATGGTAGGATGTTATGTTTCTTTATGATAGCACCAAGTGGGAGCATGTATAAGTTAAAGAGTAGTGGCCCAAGGACTGACCTTCGTGAAAATAATGAAGCCTTTAAATAAAACGTCATGATCAACTGTGTCAAAGGCAGCAGTGAGATTGAGTAATACTAAAATCAAACTTTTCTTTGAGTCACATTTAATCTTAAAGTCACCGATTGCTCCGAGAGATATGTATCCAGTTGTATGTGTACAAGTCTTTCAAGTAATTTGCCTAGAAAAGGAAGATTGGACACCTTGGCTTATAATTATTAATTACTGACGGATCAAGGCTGTTTTTATTCAACAGAGGTGAGAGTACAGCACACTTGTGAGAAGCAGCGAAGATGCCAGTCTGCTGGGGGATATTACTAATATTTTCTATGTCATTAATGAAGCAATGAAAGAGAGATTTAAACAATTTGGTTGGGATGGAATCTAGAGAGGAGGTGTAAGACTTCAGGTAGTGAATTATTTCTTCCGTATTTGAGAAAGTAGACATTGTCCTTGTGGGAGTAAATGGGTGTGAGTGTGAGGTGGGGCTGGATGTATTATTGTGAGAGGTTAATATATTATCTCTGATATGACAAAACTTTTTACTGGAAGTAGAGAGAAAATTCATTGCATTTGGTTGAAGATAGACATTGATGGGGGGTAGAAAAAAAGAATTAGTCGGTCTGTCAATTGAAGAATTGTCAATTGAGAAATGTAGGACTGATTGATTGATAGATTGCATTTCTTTGTTATAACAGTAAAGTATGTTTTTATTGATCTCAAACTCAATGTGTAGTTTGTAGTTTGTTTTTTCCCCCATTTCTGTTCTGCTCTCAAGCTGATTATTTTCAAAATTTTATCTTGCTCTGATGAGGCTTAGACTGTAATGACTCAGCAGTGTCTAAATGTAAACACTGTCGTACTAAAACAATACACTGACATCCCATAAGGAAAACAAGGCAGAAGGGATAATGACTCACTCAACAACAGAAATGCGACCAATTATTTTAGTAATGGATAATCTATAACAGACTGCTGTGAAATCATACCAAGCTGAAATGTGAGAAAGGGTGTGGCACTAAGACCTGAGCTTACATCTGTTCACAGAGCGAGAAATGACAGCAGAAAATGTCAGGTGTATGAATGAGGAACCTACGTGGAAATGTTCGGGCAAATCTGACGTCATAACACCTACTAACACAGCACATTAACTTCTCACCTAGACACCTGTCACTCTGAAGTTTACACAAACAAATCAGGTTGCGGTTACTCTAGTGAAATGCAAATATGATTCATCTGTCTCACTCCATAATAATACAAAAGGTCTTAATCTTATTTGTTTTAAACAGGATCCTACAGGTAGACCTACAGGTGTGTATGCAATCTGCTGGTTGTAACTGAGCAGATTTCTGGATGGCTGTGTGTGTGTGTGTGTGCGTGTGTGTGTGCGTGTGTGTATACCAGTGCAGCAGCGAGGTAACCCATGCCATTGTGTGTGAGCTGGTTGTTCCATAGCACCAAAGTGACGAGGCCTTTCCTCTGCTCTTTTAGTCCTTCACACACATAGGCAAGACCTGTGATGACAAACAGTGACATAGAACAACAGAGACAGAGTTAGTACATCTGTAACTTAACGATATCACAATTGGAACAAAATATCATGTGAACTAAAATTTTATAGACCTACCAACAAGGATATTTGAGTGTTTTGTTCAAAATCCAAAATAAATATCACAATAATATCAATTTAATAATCTGTTACAAAATGAAACAATAACAAATAACAGAAAGGCAAAGGTGCAATACTTTTACTAACTTCTGTTTGTTTCATATCGTGGATAGCAATCATTGACTTGACTTAACTAAAACCAAATCATTAAATTCAGAAAGACTGGGATGAAGATTAAAAGTACTATCCTAAAAAAGCCTGTCCTACCATAGTACACTGTGAACAGATGATAAAACTCATCATTTCCTTTAAGCACCTTTGTCCTGCAGCTGGTAAATACATGGAGGGCACATTCTGACCTAATTTCCCAACAGGGATCAATAAACTCTCATCTTATCTGACTTTGTGAAAAGGTATTGAGGTGTACACACAATAAACAAATCTTTTTAACAATCCCACCTTGAGAAAACATTCATGGCTATAAAAAAAATAATGCTACTGCATGTGTTTGTGCTCTATCATTGCTGTGTACCAGAGTCTAGGATGTGGTTGTTACGCAGGTCCAGGATCTGGATGTTGTAGTTGAATTTGAGCAAGTTGCCAAGTTGGGCTGAGTCCTGTAGGCCATTGAGCTTGTTGTCTGCAAGGTACAACTCCCTCAGGTTCATATTCATCTTCAGAGCCGTAGCTGATCAGAGGAGTAAAACATAAATGAAGGCGAGGGAAGAAAGGGAGATATGGTGAAAAGAAGACAACAAAATGTCGGGAATAGATGTATAAATTTATCAGGATTGACATTGAAGACAGGGCTGGAAAGAGAAAAACCCCTCTTCTTATACATCCTCTCCCGTCACCTCCCTGGCACTTTGCCTATCTTACCCAGTAACATGAGTGGTCTGCCAGACAGGCCAGCATTCTCCAGGTGGAGCACTGCCAGGCTGCCACTGATCCTGAGTGCTCGTGCTACAAAGGGAGCCGAGTGGTCCAGCAGAGGAGTGTTACGTGCATCGAGATACTGCAGAGAGCTCGTCTAGGGGGAATACACCAATAGAGACAATTAATTTGGTATGCCAGATAAAAAGTGCATTTACGCATATCAGAAATCATAATCCTGTGTGAAAAAAATCTACTCATTACTGTGATGAATCTTTATATAGTCTAAGTGTGGATCTTGAGGGAGTTGGATGCCTTTATCCTAATTAAGTAACCTCTCATTATCTGTCATTACAGCTGCTTTAGTACACTGATGACAGCTAAGAGCTTCATCAGACTCCATAAATACAACAATATCCTCAAATGACATAACTTGTGGGTGCACAGTGAAGCCCAGATACAGGCAATGACGTACTGTTTTTTCATCTGTTTAATCCAAGGCCTCACCTGAGACATTCAAAGACCCTCAGTTGTCGAAGCACTAATGTGTTAAAATCTGTTGGGCTTTGCTGAAATAAATGATGACTTTTTATTAACAAGCTACGACACAGACAATATACAAGCTAGAATACACATGTGTGGTGTCTCCAAGCTGTTTTTCATCCATCATCAGACGGGGGAGGAATGCCTTTCAGTACAAACACTGATCAGTTGCAAAATTAGCTCCTCACACAGTGATAGTTCTGATTACAGCAGGACTTTGGTGCTCACACCATTCTGCAAACACAGTTATTGTATCATTAGTAACTGTGATTAAGAATTTGTTGTTTTCCCCTCTGGGATGGGGAGTAATGAACATAATCTTAAAAAACAAATAAAAAGGACACAATATTAATAATAAAGACTGCAAAGTTGTTTGTGGTTTGGCAAACAGATTAGTGCTATTCACTGTGGTACACTGCCAGGACAAGCTACAATACAGAGCAAACACCCACAAACTCCACAATCTAGTAACCTAGTGAACAAATGAAACTAATTAATGCTTAATTTATGACATTTGGTTGAGGATATGTTTTTTTTATATGTATCATCTTATACTTTCTCTTACACCTTAAACTACTACACAAAATGAAATGGAAAAAAACAAAAAACAAAAACGGTATGAAATTTATTTTTGAAGAGTGGTTTTACCCTTCCTATTCCTCTGACATGCAATCAACAGTTCCTCACCTTTGTTTGATTAAAAAAAAAAAAACACTGTTTAAACTAACAAGCAGCTGTTTATGTCCATGCGTTTCTCATACATTCAGCTCGAAAGGTGACATATTAATGTATTTTCCTGACTACCCATTTATATTCTCAACATAATAAGTGATGACTGACGTCAAAGTGCAGCGTAAAGGGCAAGAGCATGACTTTGGAAGAGCAAGCGAGCAAAGGCCAACTCTTATGTCTGAGTGCTGACAGAAAACAGCAGCACTGCACGACACAGACTCAGCCAGTGATACAGAAAGAAACGGCAAAGACTGGTCTTCTCCCCTGAGCACAAAGCAACAGTTACAAAAGTAGAGGAAAGGGCTTAACTTTGAAGTCAGTAGTATTTGAGACCAAACACCCACTTTTCTGGCCAAACAAAATGAGATAAGAGGAAATGTTGCACACAGTTTGGTCTTGAGGCTGAAGACAACAAACTTAGTACAAACTTAGTACAAACTTAGTACATCAAACTCCTTTTTTACTTTACAAATGATTACTTTCACTGTCCATCCTCAATGTCCTCTGTGACAGAAGAAAACCTTTCACTCCACACTGCCATCACCATTTTTCATCTCACACAATCCCTCTTATGATCTGTACTGGTGCTGTGCCTGATATTTCATTAAATATTCATGCTGCTAATAGTGCCATTCCTGTTGCCATTTTGTCTTCTAGGTTTATTGTTACAGTTATTATATGTTACTAAAACTCTTTATACATAAGAATATTTTAAATTCATTTTATCATTCATTTATAAACATTGATTATTATTATGATTATTATGATTATTATTATTTTATTCCTATGCACTATAATAAACAGAACACTACTTGCACTTTACTCTCTTTGTACTTGTGTTTTATTTGATCTGTTTCTATTGTCAGCACACTGGCACTGATAAAATGCAATACTGTCCTCTGTATAGTGAGTATTATACATGGAGTGAATAGAAATAAATCTTGAAGCTAGAGGTCAGGTTGGGTCTCATTTATGTTCTAACTGACCTTTTCATTGAGCTGTACATCTGTTTTCATTGAATTTGGGTGGATATTTATAGAGTTATATGGTTTTGTATTTAAGACTCCATTGTTTAATTTTTATGCCTGTGTTTCAACATGTTGGGACCATTTTGGAACAAAGGGTTCTTACTTTAACATGTTATACCTTGGATTGTTGTACAGATGAGTTTATCCATGAACTCTCACCTTTCTCATCATGTGAGCTGCGGCCTGCCATCCTCGAGTGCCAATGTGCTTGTTGAAGGAGATGTTGAGGTGTGTGGCTGACTCATAATACTCTATCATGTCAAACAGAGCTGATGCACCCTGAAAAGCAAAAAGAGAGATGGAAGATCAACTATTATGGCATTTCAGATCAAAAACCAACAGTTAAAACAAAGCTAACAGTGTCAAAACCCTGAAAGAGATGTTACAAGATACAGTCTGGATCAGCTGTTGTTCCCACGGTAACAGTCCCTCAGGGTAGCTGAGACCTGCTGAGGGCCTCAGGTGGGGGTAAAGAGGAACCTATCTGGGCTCCTGTCTATTGTTGCAAATTAAAAGAAATCTGATTCAGTAGGATTCAGAACAGTGAACATGTGAAAATGAACAGTGTAACAGCTCCTATCTTACGGACAGAACTTTATTTTATTGTACGGCAGCAGCCAGTGGTAGAGGAAGTGTTCAGATCCTTTACTCAAGTGGAAATAAAATGTACCTCAAGTATAAAAAATGGCTCTTGACTGACATATTATTATATATTACATAATGGATAGATAGTTATTATTGATGAACTGATTTGTAAGCAGCAACCACCTGTCGTAGCTGGTCAAGGGGAAGAGAGTTTTAACTACTAGTTTAGCACAGTGGTTCACAAACTCAGGGTCAGGGCCCCTTCAGTAGGCTGCAAGTTAAAACTGAGGGATCTCAAGATGATTAATGCAAGACAAAAGAAGAAAAAATAAGGTTCTGATAGAAAGCTTTGAAGTAATTTTTGTGACTTCTCTCAGATTTTTGCTTTTTGAGAAATTTTATATAATTAGCTTTTTCTATGGGTTTCAGTTACTTAAATGAAACCACCTGAGAAGTTCAGAGAGGAAATCTCCCTTTGGTGGAACTGCTAACAAGTCACAGAGATCTGAGACACGACAAGGGGCACAAACCACACACTCTTGCTAAAAAGTGTGATTGCCTGGTTTAATATAAACAATACTTTGTATTTCATAAGTATATTAGTATAGTTTGTTCTATAAAGTACAAAAAAGAAAGAAAAAAAAAATGGCCATCAAAATTTGCTCAATCCCAAAGTGACATTTTGAATTTTTTTTGTCTAACTATTCACACAGTTAACAGTGAACAATTTAAACCCCCAAAATATTCAGTTTATGATATAAAATAAAGAAAATGGGTAAAGTCTCATAACTGAGAATGTTTGGCATTTATGAATAAAAAAGTTAACTGAGTATAAAAACAGTCGCTGATAAATATCATGTTGCATAATCAGTTAATCAACTAGTAATTTCAGCTATAATGCAGAGGTAATGTGACAACTGTCATTTATCACAGGCTGAAAACCTGTGGAAAACTATCAGCATTAAAACTGTAAGGCACAAATCTGTCTAGTCAGGAGCAGACACAGGACTACAGTGAAATGTCAGGTGATGCAGAATAAGGTTGAAGTGCACTCATGTGATCAGATTGTTTTAATCTCAGTT